>NC_134364.1:144169790-144804790 GCF_048569485.1 Anomaloglossus baeobatrachus | reverse complement strand
TTATGCGGCTGGGCAAGCGGAGGGCAGCGGGCATTAATTTCCTTAATATTTTTGTGTTTTAATTTACATGTTTTATAAACACTTTAAAATGTATATCTGCTGTTTGGTAGTTTTCATTTCAAAAAGGAAGTAAACATCTATCACAGGGGTCAGGAACCTTTTTGGCTAAGAGAGCCGTAAACGTCACATATTTTGAAATATAATTCCGCGAGAGCCGTACAATATGTTTAAAGGGCCATTGACAGATCAATCGCTCCAATGTTCACTTAGTACAGCAAGGAATGCTCCTCCCTGCTGTATAAAGCCACAACTGGACTGAAACAATGGTAATTAGCAGTAAAAAAATCAAATAAATAACTTACATTGTGAACTTGCGATGCATGACATCAGTCCAGCAGTCTGGCTTCTTCTTTTTCCTGCGCATGACTGGAAGCTGGCATTCTTCCCACCTGATGTTGAGAGAATGCCAGCTTTGAGGCATTCGCAGAAGAAAGAAGCTGGAATATTGGACATGTCACACAACGCATTGTCAGTTATGTCAATTATCTATTTTATTATTTTACAGCGAATTATTGTTTAGGTCCAGCGGTGGCTTAGTGCAGCAGAGAGGAACACTCCTTTGTGTACTAAGTGACCGCTGGAGCAATTGTATCTGTCAGTGGCCCAGACACCCTGCTTCCCATACAGCCTGCACCCCCCATATCACACACACACACTGCTCCCCATACAGCCTGCACCCCCCATATCACACACACACCCTGCTTCCCATACAGCCTGCACCCCCCATATCACACACACACACTGCTCCCCATACAGCCTGCACCCCCCATATCACACACACTACATCCCCATATGTCACATACCCTGCTTCCCATACAGCCTGCACCCCCCATATCACACACAATACACCCCCATATCTCACACACCCTGCTCACATATCTCACCCTGCCTGTACCCCAACTTACCCCTCTCAAACACTCTGCACCCCTTCACATGCTTCTGTCACAGTCTGCAGCCCTCATATGCCCCTCACCCTGCAGCCCCCCTCACCCTCATGTCCCCTCTTTTCTTATTACCAGTCATGTGTCCAAATCTCCTTCAGGATTCAGTATCTTGCTTTCTGCCCGGCATCCTGTGTCTCCTCCCACACAGTCAAATGGGCGTGACATCATCGCAGGTCCTGCAGGATGGAGATTCCGTCTGCTGTGCAGGTCAGGACTAGCACTCCTGCAGCTCAGACATGGCTGGTGGCCTCTCCAGGTCAGGGGCCCCTCTACTGACACTGGGCTCCCCTGACTCACAGTTCGGCCACTACACAGCAGCACTACACATAGACGCAGAGCGGCTGTCGGGCCCCTATGTGTACTAGTGCCGCTGTGTAGTGGCCGGTCTGTGGGGAGCCCAGTGTCAGTAGAGGGGCATCTCACTTCTCGGTCCCCCGCTGATCCGGTCTCCTCGGCGAGTCGTCCATTGCTGTCGCTCGCTGACCTCTCAGCAGGCGCGCAGTGATGACGTCACCGCGCTCGCTGCAGAGCTGTCAGAAGAACGCCGACAGTCACAGCGGGGAGAATGATAAGAGAGCGCGCCGCTCACTCTCTCATCATTGCTCTCAATTGTATCGGCACCTGCGATGCCGATGCAATTGAAAGCTCGATCCTCGGCGGGGGGCGGTGACAGCGCGGCCACCGGGCCCCCCTGAGTAGCCGGGTGCTGGCGCCGGCCCTGATCCTTCCCATAGACAGGTAGGAGCCCTGTCTGCGAGCCAGATACGGCCATCAAAAGAGCCATATCTGGCTCGCGAGCCATAGGTTCCCGACCCCTGATCTATCATCACTCACAATCATTATATTACATGTATGCATCTGTATACATGCACCAACCCATCTGCATCCCGCCTTTGGCCTGTTAGTAAGCAGCGGTGGCCGGACCCATGCTCGTACTTATTACTGTCGAGTGAGTTGTCGGTAAGGGCACCCGTGGGTTGTGGTGACTGATGGTGAGACGGTTAGGGGAGGTGTAGTCCCAGGTGTATGGGAAAAATGGCTGGGGAAGGTGACGTGCCGAGTTGGACCGGCGGTAAATGGTGTACTCACAGTTCACAAGAATTACACACAGAGTCCCGTGTAGAAAACAGGGGTCCCTCCCTCTTGCACTCAGTATTTGTGTCTTTAACTGGTACATACATACATACACACAGCCACATATATCCATAGGCAACATCCAACGATGCTGCCGACACATGTCTGGCTCCTGGGGGAAATCCTCCGATCTTGTCTTCTTCCCGTAGTATGATCCATTGTGCAGAAGCGCAGGTGAAGTTGCGAAGTACAGTAAGCTGAAATACCTTCCTGACGTCACCACGTTAAGTGACCGCACGTGCGTCACTGGTCCTTCCACTCCCTGTACCTATCCGGCGTGAATGCCCACTGGATGATTGCATGGTGATCGGAGGCTTCCCCAGGACACGGACATGGATTGGCAGCATTAGGGTTTTGGTGGACATGGTGAGTATGCAAAACTTCAAACACATCTATTCCTCCAAGCAAAATGTAGTCCTACTGTAACTATTCATGGAGACCACAAAAATGAGGTATGAAAAACTTTTTATTGTCAGTGTTGTCATGGCAACGCCCACAAACAATGATGGGCAATAATCACACAAATATACATAAAAAACAATATTTTAAACAAACAAAAAAAATGTATTATCGGCCGCCCTGTTGTTGGGATGCCACATATTTGGCCAGCTGCACTCCGTGCTGCTTAACTGCTGTGGCCAGTGTGCGCTGTGCCGCTGCCAGTGTGCGTTGTGCTGCTGCCACAGTGCGCTGTGTCGCCAGAATCCTCGAGTGTGAGGCCTGAAGGTCTTCTAATGTTGGTATTTCTATGGAGTGAATGGTACAACTTAAAAAGGCAAATTATATGTAGATATATCATTTAGAGGTACATGTTTGTTGTTTAAACTTACGGTTTGGGTGTTCCTCCTCGTCCGGTATAGACGGGCTGAGGTTCCACCCAAATCCTCTGGCATCACCTTCAGCGGCTAGGGTGAGACAAAACACTTCATAGTACATCACAGCTGGAGAGACTGCTTTATACGTGGAGGACTGGAGAGGCTGGCTGCATAATTATACATGGAGGACTATGGAGGTGTATTCTAATATATGATTGGTTATGTGGGACCCTTTATACTCTTTGTAAAGGAGGCTTTACACGCTATGACATCGCTAATGCGAACTCGTTGGAGTCACGGGATTGGTGACACACATCCGGCCGCATTAGCTGTGCCGTTGCATGTGACACCTATGAGCGATTTGGCATCGTTGCAAAAACATACAAAAATGCTCATCGCTGACATGGGGTTCCATTCTCAAATGTCGTAACTGCAGCAGTAACGAAGTTGTTCCTCGTTCCTCCGACAGCACACATCGTTCCGTGTGACAACGCAGGGACGAGGAACCTCTCCTTACCTGCCTCCCGGACGATAAGGAAAAAGGTGGGCGGGATGTTACGTCACGCTCATCTCCGCCCCTCCGCTTCGATTGGGCGGCGGTTCATTGACGCGGCTGTGACGTCCCTGTGACACTGAACGAAGCGCCCCCTTAGAAAGGAGTCGGTTCGCTGGTCACAGCGACGTCGCCGGGCAGATAAGTATGTGTGACATGTCTGGGCGATGCTATGCGGCACGGGCAGCGATTTGCCCGTGTCGCACAACAGATAGGGGCGGGTACCCACACTAGCGATATCAATACCGATATCGCTGCGTGTAAAGCGGCCTTAAGGCTGATAGAGAAATATAGATAGATATTATATAGATAGAGAAATATAGATAAATAGAGGTATTTCAGATAATGGTAAATCTGGTAAATTATTAATTTATTTATTTTACTGCACAGTATAGACACGCCCACCGGCTGCTGTGATTGGGTGCAGTGTGACACCTGTCACTCAGCGTGGGGGCGTGTCTCACTGCAACCAATCATAGGCGCCGGTGGGCGGGGAAAGCAGGGAATAGGAGATTGTTTAATGAGCGGCCGGCTTTTTCAAAATAGTAAAAGCCGCCGCAGCAGTGTGAATGCCGTGCAGCGCTGCGCCAGAAATCGGGGAACGGTAAGTATGAGAGAGGGGGGGAAACTGACCGACAGACTGTGAGAGAGGGAGATAGACAGACAGAGAGACCGACAGAGAGACAGAGAGAACGACCGACGGACTCAGGGAGATTGACCGACATACACAGAAATAGAAAGAATAGCCGACATCACTAGAAATAAAAACACCAAACGGACACGGACTATAGGTAGATGCATACGTTTTTACTAACGTGTGTGCACATACCCATAGACTTTCATTGTGTCCACGTGTGCGTGCTCCGTGCAGATAACGGACATGCATACGTGCAAAACGCAAACACATACGGATCACGGACACGCACACACGGACATAATGAAATAACGGACGTGTGACCACAATCATAGATTAACATTGGTGCACGTTTGGCCGTGTCTCCGGTATATACGGAAACGGACCAAACACGCACGTGTTTCACGGACGTGTGAAGGGGGCCTAAGGCAAACCTGCTCCGATGACATGAAGTGAGGAGGGAGAGACTGAAGGTGGCTCCGGCTGGTGCTCCGCCTCTGCTGGTGGATCCTGCTGTGGCTCCTGGTGTGGTGTAGGCTCCAGCTGTGGCTCCAGGTCTGGTGGAGGCTCCAGCTGCGGTTCCGGGTCTGGAGGTGGGTCCTGCTGGGGCTGCGGCTCTGGATAAAATTATACCTTGTAATATTTGCACGTGGGGGTAACTCACAAGAAGTACTGTTGTGGTACTACTCATGTGCTGTGTGTCATGTGGGTGTAATTACTCATGTGGTACTACTCATGTTAAAGAGCCACCATATAATGGGCTAACCAATGTTAACACTAGTGCTGAGCGTACACGGACTGTTATGCTATGTGCGCACGTTGCGTACAGTCACTGCAGAAAATTCCGCAGCGATCAGAAGAGCACATGTGCGCTTTAAATCGCTGCATAAATGTCCGTGGTGAAAGCCGATTCCATGCGCTCTGCCTGCAGCTCCTCCCATAGACAGAGCAGGAGCTGCCGGCAAAGCGCAGGAAAGAAGTGACATGTCACATGTCATGTAACTGCATGTATTTACGCAACGTGCGCACATAGCCTTAACGTCCACATACGCAATGTTTATGCGCTATCCCGGACCCCATTGACTTATATGGCCACTGGATTACGGCGCAGATCGGACTTTTTTATAAATATGTCAGTGATCCGCCAGCCCCAAGATTATTGGACATTCAAACAACTTTCGTTAACACCACTCACCAGGTTGGAGCTGGCTCTGAGAACGGATGCTGGCAATGCGGTTGCTAGACCTGTAACGCAGATCTGATAGCTTCTTCCTTATTTGTGTAGTTGTACGCTGCACCCCAAATTTTCTCAAAAGGCCCCGACTAATCCTCCTCAGCACTGCCTTCTTGTGGAGCACAGGATGGACATGGTGTTCAACACAATTATAATCTCTGCTGTCCACCATTTTAATTAGATATGTGACTTCTGCCTCTCCCCAAGCTGATGACCGATTTCTGGCTGCCATATTTCAGTAGGCCACAACAACACCATTAGACCCGCCCAACTAAAATCAGCGCCATCCAATAGAATTCTAACGTCGACGCAAAGGACTTGCGAGACGCAATTGCGATCAAGAAGTCCTAACCGGGGACGCAGCTGCGTTCGCTACGTGACCTGAAATCAGCGATTATGGCTACTTTCATGTATTTTTAACACGATATAATAATGTCTGTGATGTCCATTCTGAATTGTCGGCCATTCTGAATTGTCATTCTCTATAGTGGCCACTGATGCGTTGTCATTCTCTGATTGGTGGCCACTGATGCGCTGTGATTGGACGACTGATGCGCTGTGATTGGATGACACTGTCTCTATATAAAAGGGAGCGAATTAGCGATTCCAAATGCATTCATCTGGATTTACCTCTGCGTTCCCATCTGAGTCGCAAGTCTGTACTTTGTGGATCTAAACCATCTACTTATTTTGCAAGGTATGTTTGCGATCTCAAATTGAGATCGTAGTTGCGTTCTTGTATTAATTATATTACTTTTTAAATATTTAATAGTATGATATATTATATATTTGTTGATATTAATTCTATGCAATCATGATTGTGTTCTGCATTGTGCTACGGCTTTTTAGGCTTGCAAGCAAATGGAGGGAGGGCTAGGTTTTGTTGATTGCCATATTCTTCCAATGCTTGGGCATTTCTAATGTGGTTTATGATTTTTGAAATATGTTTTGCCAAGGGCAACCATTGTGTAGTGCCATGCCTTTCAATGCTAGGGCTTTTCTATTGTGGTTTGTGATTTTTCAAAACTGTAACATGTATTCTTTTGGTAACACTGTTCACTTTTCTGTTTTTAGATGTCTTCTAATAGCCATGACTTTATTAGAGACTTGATAGAGATGTATCGCTCCATGCCCTGTTTATGGAAAATAAAGTCAGCAGATTACAGTAACAGATATAAAAAAAGGGACGCCTATCTCAAACTGGTCGACCTGGTAAAGAAATATAACCCAACAGAAAACGTGGATGAGACAGTAGTTAAAAAGAAATTACAGGCCCTCCGCACTGTCTTTAAAAGAGAATTAAATAAGGTGGAGAACTCATCCAAGTCAGGTGCCGGAACTGAGGAACTATATGTTCCAAAGCTCTGGTATTTTGACTTGATGAGCTTCACTAGAGATCGTCCACTGGAATCAATGATAGCGGTGGAGGAGGAAGAAGAGGCTGAGGTCCGATCACACTCTCCTGTCCGTGATGTAAGTACCTTTTTTTTTATTACCTTTAATTACCATTTAAACTTTGTATTTTGCATACTGTTGAATGACATTTCTTATCCTGTATTAGTTCCCTCACGTGTACCCATGTGCCTGCTGGTTGAGATATCCAATTCAAAAACACAATACTGTATTTGGGTGTTGCTGTAAGTTTTAAAATTATTTTCTGGGTTTGCTTTAATATAATATTTGTCTTCTTCGTGCAGGACCACTTTCAAGCTGCGGACACACCAACAGGTGCGAATGATGCTATGAATGATGCTGAAGAACAACACAGTCAAGCTGTGCGACAGTGCGCATCCCGTAAAAGAAAATCCACCTCGTCTTCCAGCTCTAATTCGGCCAAACTTATCGATCTGGCCAACATTATTTTAAATCAAGGAAAAAATAACGCCAAGTGTGGTTTTACACAATTAGCTGATGAACGACTACAGCAGCTCGACCCAATACAAAGAAGGCATGCCGAAAGAGTAATGTTAGAGGCTCTAAATCAAGCAGCAGAGGGGAAACTGACAGACAAATCAACCGTGTTAGACCCGACTCAATTGTCATACCCTTCATGGAATGCCACTCAAGAACATATACAAAGCACACCAAGGAGGATTAACCCACATTATCCCATGGGTCAATCGCAATCGACCCAACATTTTCCGATACCTGGTGAACGATTTTCCTTTTCGGACTCTTATTATCAAGATTTGTAGTTTTTTGTGGTTTTTTTCAAATGGTTTAATATGTTGTGTTTGTTTGCTTGTTTCCTTATTTGTTTAATTTTAATAAACATGTTTTTTGATTTAAAAATTGTTGCTGCCTTTAATGCATACAGCTAGTAGCTGCCCTAATAAGGCTGGGTAATGTGCTGGGTTGAGGTCAGGTCAGTGAAGGGGTGGGATTCTGCTAGGGGAAGATATGGGTAGATTGACTGAAAAATTGGAAAGTTATGTGTGTTGAAAAAATGAGAGGGGGTTTATTTCAGAAAGATAGGCACTAGAAATACACACACATATGGCTTGAACACTGGCAAAAAGTATAACATTTCCAATAATGTCACTCTGATATGCATCATTATACTAACTATAGTCAGGGCAATGGACAATGCGCATGAGTAATACCACATTAGTAGTAACAGCATACAGTGCACACATGAGACATAGCACATGAGTACTACCACATGAGAAGTACTGCCATACAGTGCACACATGAGACATTGCACATGACTAGGACCACACGAGTAGTATCACCATACAGGCCACAGGGCCTACACACTACAAGATGCACAAAGCTGGCTCACAGGTCAAGCACAAGTGATACAAAAGTCCTGAGGAAGCAAGACCAGTACCATAACTGTTAACTTTCACGGTGGCCAGCACCCGTGAGTGGTTTACAGAGACTGTTAAAACCCGGCCAATAAGAATCTCAAATCAAGGGTTTAAAAATAAATACACATAAACACCTAGGGACCACATCTTTATTACTTCCTCTCACCTATGAAACTATGCTGATCTTCTGTCTTCTTCATGCTGATGCTGCCCGTGCTGTCATAACACGTCAACGCTGCCTTAGTAACCTAACGAGCGGGTTACTATAGCAACGGCGATTAATGAACCAGGAAATCAGAAATTCAAATGAAGTTCTCGTACCGGAGCCTGCTCTGATCCGGAGTCGCTGGGTGGTGGCTCGAGCGTCTACGGACCCAGGGGGCCCGGTGGTCCACTCCGATCTGAAAGGGGGCTGGCACTTTAGGGGACGTAAGTGTACAGCCAGAGTCGTGTTTTTAACTTCGTGACACCACCCACGCCGCACCAGGACACACACACCAACTGCACATATACACACATAGCAGACACACATGGATACACCGAGCACATACATACATAGCGCACACATAGCATAGCGGGGAGAAGGCCATATCTGGAGAATTGGTATTCGGAGTAGACAGGGTAGAAGGTGGCGAAGGCCCATCTGTGCAATAATCATGCTGGCTAATCAGCAGCTTGATATGTCACACCTGTGAGGTGGGTGGATTATCTTGACAAAGGAAAAGTGCTCACTAACAGAGTTAAGCGGGCTTTACACGCTGCGACATCGCTAATGCGGAGTCGTTGGGGTCACGGAATTTGGGACGCACATCCGGCCGCATTAGCGATGCCGTTGCGTGTGACAACGATAAGCGATTTTGCATCGTTGCCAAAACGGGCAAAATCGCTAATCGGCGACACGGGGGTCCATTCTCAAAAATCGTTACTGCAGCAGTAACGAGGTTGTTCCTCATTCCTGCGGCAGCACACATCGCTGCGTGTGACGCCGCAGGAACGAGGAAGCTCCCCGTACCTGCCTCCCGGCTGCTATGCAGAAGGAAGGAGGTGGGCGGGATGTTACGTCCCGCTCTTCTCCGCCCCTCCGCTGCTATTGGGCGGTGGTTCAGTGACGTTTCAGTGACGTCCCTGTGACGCTGCACGGACCGCCCCCTTAGAAAGGAGGCGGTTCGCCGGTCACAGCGACGTCGCCGGACAGGTAAGTATGTGTGACGGCTGTTGTGCGACACGGGCAGCGATTTGCCCGTGTTGCACAACAGATGGGGGCGGGTACTCACACTAGCGATATCGGGACCGATATCGCAGTGTGTAAAGTAGCCTTTAGATAAATGTATGAGCAATATTTGAGAGAAAAACACCTTTTGCATACATAGAAAAAGCCTTCAAACTTTGAGTTCAGCTCATTAAAAATGGAAGCAAAAACAGTGTTGCATTTATATTTTTGTTCAGTGTATCTATATATGTACTGTATCTACTGTATCTATCTAGCTAGCTAAAGATAGATAGATGAATATAGGACACCAGGACACACACACCAACTGCACATATACACACATAGCAGACACACATGGATACACCGAGCACATACATACATAGCACACACATAGCATAGCGGGGAGAAGGCCATATCTGGAGAATTGGTATTCGGAGTAGACAGGGTAGAAGGTGGCGATGGGGTAGAATGTGGAGATGGGGTTGCAGCAGGATATGGTGTAGGAAAAGGAGAGGGTGCCTCAGCAGGAGATGGTGCAGCAGGTGGAGGTGGGGGATCCCCAGGAGATGGCGTACCTGGAGAAGGTGGAGCAGGTTGCGGTGGTGGTACATAGGAGAAAACTTCTATTGAGCGGATAACTCCAGGCCTCCATGGCTTAAGCCTGCTGTACAACATACAATTCCACATACGATTTCGTACTGTACTGCGGTATGAGCTGTACTGAGGTATGCTGTCGTTCAATGTTCCCGGGGTGTCACACACTGCGATGTGTGCAGACTCGGGAACATTGATCAACCCGACGTTCAATTTTTAGCTTTTCAACGATGTGCAAGCGAGGAACGGTTTCACGTTTAATCGCAATCGCACATAGCTGTCACACCATACAACAACACTAACGACGACGAATGTGCGTCACTTGTGACGTGACCCCGCAGACACATCGTTAGATTTGTTTGTGCGGGTAAACCCCTTTTTCTGAAGTATGTTTTACAAACCTTTTCTCATGGGGTACCAGACACATGGTGACCCCTTGCCTCAAAGTATGCTGCATTCATTGAAAAAACTAGGCACAAAAAGCAATGCCCAATCAGCAAAATTCTTTGATTTAATTTAAATAGAAGATAGGCTTGTGCACAAGGCTTCTACTGTCACTCTGATATGCACTGAGATAACAAGGATAGTCAATGGTCAATCCTACAAACGCGATTACACAGCATGTTTTTTGGCAAAGAGGGTGTTGAGGAAATGCTAATATATGCAAAGCGAAAAAAATCCCATTATACCACAGGAGCATTGAATTAGCACCAAAGGTATCAGAAATGTACGTATAATCAAGTTTGCATATCAGACTGTTCCAAGGGTAATTAGCTCTTTTTTGCCACCTTCTCCCTCTGATATGCAAACTGTATTTCAAATGTGATTATTTTCTTTTGAATATATTAGCATTTGATCTACACTGTACATTGCAATGAATAACTTACAGGCCTCCATGACCCTATTCCACCACAGCGGGACCATTAGTTCTCTAAATTTTTTTTTATTTGCTCACAGCAGCCTGGGCTCCTATACAGCATGTTAAAATGATGTATATAACAGCTCTGTGATGTTGATGGCCACAACTTATTTTCAGCCCAAAAAAGTGGTGACAGGTTCCCTTTTAAGGAAACCATAAGTTTAACCATACAGTGGTACTTCGCTAATCGAGTAACCCACTTAACGAGAATTTCGCTTAACAAGCAAATCTTTCTGTAAATTTTTAACCCGCTTTACGAGAAATCTTTGCTGTACGAGCAAAATTCTCACCGCACACACTTCCGGTTCTGTACATCCACCACACTCTGACCCGCACTTGCAGTCCACACAAACACACACATGTACGCGCAAACACACACGGACGCACACACATACAGTATTAAGCTCACCTTACCTTCCGTTGCACCGCCGGCATCATGGTTCTTGTATTTCCCGGGTACATCGCGACGTCCTCACGGCGAACTACAAGACCCAGGAGGCATGCGACGGAACGGAAGGTAAGGTGAGCATATAATATGTGCATGTGCATGCGTGTTTGTGTGAGTTTGTGTGTGTTTGTGTGTGTTTCTGTGTGGTTGTGCATGTGTGGAATGACAGAATAGGGGATCAGGATGGGACATTTTAGAAGTTGTGGAACGGATCGTCAGCATTGCAATGATTTCCTATGAGGAATCTTGCTTTGCTGAACGAGTACCTAGATTAACAAGCACAGTCCCAGAACGGATTGTTCTCGTTAAGCAAGGTTCCACTGTATAGTGTACTTGAAAACGTGAAAAAACAAAAAAAACGAGTTGAAAATCTTTAAAATAAAGGGTGATACTACCATTTTTTTTGTTAGAGGGATATTATATTTACCATGTTCACTAAACGGTAAGGCTAGTTTCACACACTGCGTTTTTTTAACGCTGTGTTTTTGTGCGTTTTTTGCACCAAAAACCACACTAAAACGCACCCGCGTCTAAAAAACCCGGCAAAAAACGCACGCATTTTGCGGCGTTTTGTTGCGTTTTTGCTCACTGCGTCTTTACGCGTTTTTTATCAGTGAACAAAAAAAAAGGTCTGATGTCATTTCCTTCTTCAATGTGTTCTTCATTCTCCAATAGTGTATGCAGAAGAGCAGACAGATGCAGAACTACAAGGCTCAGCATACTCCATCCAATAGTGTATGCAGAAGAGCAGACAGCAGATGCAGAACTACAAGGCTCAGCATGCTCCATCCAGGACTGTATGCTTCAGGGAGAGCAGACCTACAAGGCTCAGCATCCTCCATCCAATAGTGTATGCAGGAGAGCAGACAGCAGCTGTCGAACTACAAGGCTCAGCATCCTCCTTCCAGGACTGTATGCAGGATTTCTTTGCCCCCCCCAAAAAAAAAAATGACGTGGGCTTCGCACAATTTTTGAGTCCAGCCGGGTACAACTAGGCAGCTGGGGATTGGAATTCATAGTGCAGGTTGCCCATGCTTTCTGGGCACCCCCGCTGTGAATTCCAGTCCGCAGCCACCCCAGAAAATGGCGCTTTCATAGAAGCGCCATCTTCTGGCGCTGTATCCAACTCTTCCAGCTGCCCTGATGCCGGGTGGCTCGCTGGGTAATAATGGGGTTAGGGCTAGCTGTATAGCTGGCCCTAAGCCCGAAATTCATGGTGTCACGCCAATATTAGACATGGCCACCATGAATTTCTAGTAATGATAAAAAAAAAAAAAAAACACAACACACCGAAAAATATTTTTATTAGAAATAAAACACAACACAATTAGTGACTCCATCTTTATTTAAATAAAGAACCCCCCCTCCGCAGTAATCCTGGGTCAAGTGTCCCGCGCTGTCCAATCCGGATCCAATATCATCTGATCGGTTTGCTGGAAGGCAAAGCGATCAGATGATGTGTCAGGTTCTAGGGGCTGAAGCACATCACACATCAGCTGATTGTATAAAAGCCGGTTATACAATCAGCTGATGCATCGGTGCCAAAAAAATAAAATACTCACTTATGTGCTGATTACCGGCAGATCCTGGAGCGATGGGAAGGGAGTTACCGGCAGCTCCAGGAGCAATGGGGAGGGAGTTTGATCCCGTCCGATCGCTGCAGCAGCTGCCGGTAATCAGGGATGAAGTCTCCTGACGCATCCGCTGATAACCGGCTGGGCGCCGGCGTCAGCCAGAGACTTACGATCATCTGATGCGTCAGGTGACTGCATCAGTTGATCCATCGCCAGGTCCTGCATCCTGCAGGCATATGTACCCGGGGAGACTGCCCACACCCGGAGTGGCGGTACCAGTAGGAGGATCTGGGAACGTGCATGGCACCAGGAGTCTGCAGACAGGTGAGTATAACTTTTTTTTTTTCTACTGTTCACTTTTGTTTTCGCAGCCGCCTTCACCAACCGCCCAAACATGGCACCGCACGGCAGCATACATGCACAGAACGGGAGGTGTAAGCGGCGGTGACGGTACCGGGAGGATTCACGCTTCTGCGTTTACTGACAGAAGGAATCCTCTTCCTGTACACGTCACTTTACTACCCACCTCCTGCGTTTATAGCTGCGTTTTTGGTCTTAGAAACGCACCAAAACGCACCAAAACGCAGCTATTTGCGTTTCTCATTGCGTCTTTCAACATCCCATTGCACTTAATGGATGAAAAGCGCAGTGAAAAACATGGGAATAATTGACATGCACCTCAAAAACGCAGCTGAAAAAAAAAAGCTGTGTGCAGACAGCAAAAATGAAAACTCATAGACTTTGCTGGGGAAGCTCAGATGCTCATGAGATGCTCATGTTCTGCCTCACAAGAATAAGCTTTTTTAATCATCATTCTGATGAGATAATGCACCTCAACAGGCCCCCAGGGAGAACAGCGCCTCCTGGCCGCCATGTTCCCACCTCTAAACAGAACAGAAAATCAACACCGCCCATCAGACTTCAAAAACGACTGGAAAAACGTCATGACGTGTGTCGCACGAGCGCCCACAAACGGCATAAACCGCGTCGCAGCAGTGATCCCGCTAGCGGTTTGTATATAACAGCCCTGAGTACTCTACTGCGATCTGCTATCCAGAACCTTATCGCTGGAAGCAGAGAAAGTCACCGCCCAGTCATAACGTACTTACGATTACCAATAGGAGCGGAGGGGGCGCGGTGAAGGCAACGTAGATGCACGCCTATATGTTGTTAATCGTACAATGTGACAGGTCTCAGTGACCAACGATGAGTTGTTTATGGATCTCAGGATCGTTGTTGCGTTGTTGTAAGGTTTGACTGTGTGACATCTCACCAGCGACCTCTTTAACAACTTACCAGCGATCCCTATAAGTTGAGTTGTTGGTTGGGATCGCTGGTAAGTTGTTTAGTGTGACTGGACCTTAAGATTCATGTCCTTATTGGTTCAGGAGGAAAAAGCACTATTGGAACAAGCTACAATTAAATTGAATTTGCAGATTGAAAACATTCTAAAATTTAAGTCCAATCCGGATTTCAATAAACGGGAAAGCGCACTACAGGTCTCAATAGAAAAGTATCAGGGCAATATAAAAGAGAGGAAACACCTGCAGTTTCAGAGAGACCTGAGGGAGTTCACCTTAAATCAAGCCCACAATTTTGTTAGCCCAGTCCCAAGGGATACTGATATTTCGTCATCTGACCAGGAGGTCTCCGACACTGAAAGAGTAGGAGGCGAGACCTGGTTCAGTAATAGGGGCAAACGCCAAAAAAAATGATGGCGTCGGGGAGGAAAAACCATACATCCCACAAGGGATCCCGTAAACACGAGATCGCAGGGGCAGGACTCAGGTTTCTCCTCTGCATCTCCCTCTGTAGCATCTGGTGGGATCAGGGCATCTTTTTTAGAACAGGGGATATCCCAGGTGTATCAGCTGAGGAACCGGTGAATTAAATGGGGGGCATTCACAGTGTGGAGGGTTAAATAGGAGCCAAATCATTAACTTGTCCGATTATACTCTTAACGATGGACAGTATAGGATTTTGAAAAAAGGTTTATCATTTGTACCCACATATGACTATAGCTGTTTCCATTGGGTTAAAGATGTACAGTTATTCGGGAGGAAGCTCAAATGGAGGAAATTCTTCCTTAACAACGATAGGGAGAGCTGGAAAAGGCTGGGTTTAACAGAAGATGACATAGAAGGATGCCGGTCATTCCTAGGGTTAGTCCGTGAGCAGGACGTTAATGATGGTAAAGGCTGTGGCCCCTTTACAAAACTGAAACCCAAAAGCACTAAGATGCCCCCACAAGGAGACACTACCAACATCGATTTATTTCTCCAATCGGTAGAAAGGGATCTCAAAAATATTCCCCGTAGGGATAACAACATGGACCGGAATCTCTCTGAGGAGGAGTCTCTGGCACTGCAGGACCTAGAAAAAAATGAAAACCTGATCGTAAAACCCTCGGATAAGGGTGGCAATCTCGTGATCATGAGTCACGATAAATATTTGGAGATGTTCCACCGTATCCTTAGGGATAAAAACACCTATGAAGTACTCTCCTCTAATCCTCTTGGTGTGTTCAAGTCATCTTTACTTGTAATACTTGAGGAAGCAAGAGGGGCTGGCCTGTTAACCAACAGTGAATTTGACTATCTGAAACCCAACTTCCCTGTCATGCCAACCTTTTACGCCTTACCCAAGGTGCATAAAGGCCTTGAGGTACTGAAGGGACGCCCAATTATTTCAGGGGTGGGGTCGTATACGCAGAATAGCGGGATTTACATTGATGAGCTATTACGCCCATTTGTCTTCGCACTGCCGTCCTATACACGTGACACAGCAGATTTATTGGGCAAATTAGATGGATGAAACTGCAATTGATATGAGCTATTTGATCAATATGCACTGTAATTGTGATGGATGGGCATATATAGCTGACTAACAATCTGATTGTATCTTGTGGTGCTATCCTTCAGCAGTGTAAATTTCCAGGATTAGACTGGGGATTTTTCACTATGGGATGAATGCCTGGGATATAGATGTAGTCTACCCGTATAACCTGTCCCAATTGGGTCTTGATAGAGGTGCTGGTTTAATGTTGGTTATTCACAATATTGGTATTTTCCTCTATGACTTAGCTTACTCTATATATAATCCTGTATATCCATTGGTTGGTACTTATTAAAACAAAAAGCAAGAGGGGCTGGCCAGGGAAGTTGGGTTTCAGATAGTCAAATTCACTCGGTTAACAGTGAATTTGACTATCTGAAACCCAACTTCCCTGTTATGCCAACCTTTTACGCTTTACCCAAGGAGCATAAAGGCCTTGAGGTACTGAAGGGACGCCCAATTATTTCAGGGGTGGGGTCGTATACGCAGAATAGCGGGATTTACGTTGATGAGCTATTACGCCTATTTGTCATCGCACTGCCGTCCTACACACGTGGCACAGCGGATTTATTGGGCAAATTAGATGGCATTACGGTAGGTGAGGACGTACTTTTGGCTTCCATCGATGTAGAGGCACTCTACAGTAACATACCACACAAGCTAGGACTGAAAGCAATCGAATATTATCTCAACTCCCCGAACTAGGGAGTACGTGGACCATAATCGGTTCCTTCTTGTTCTATTGGACTTTCTATTACATCATAACGTCTTTAAATTCGACGGTAAGTACTTCCACCAGCTCAGGGGGACAGCTATGGGGAGCCCTTGTGCTCCCTCATATGCTAACCTCTTCCTGGGCTGGTGGGAAGAAACCGTCGTCTTTATGGATGGGGACCACTGGTGGCAGCCGCATATTTTATAGTGGTCAAGATATATCGACGACATAATTATTTTGTGGTCTGGGTCCAGTACTCTCTTCCAGAAGTTCGTAGGACTGCTCAACATTAATGATCTGAATCTTCATTTCACCTTTGAGATAAATATGAATGAGTTGCCCTTCCTTGATGTAAACATCAGAAAGGAGCCAGACGGGGTCCTCTCTACTAGCACCTACCATAAGCCAACCGCCACAAACAATATTTTACAGTGGGATAGCCATCACCCGATTCCGCTAAAAAATGGCATCCCAAAGGGCCAATATCTGCGGCTGAGGCGTAACTGCTCGACACTAGAGGGCTATCATTCACAAGCGAGAGACATGACTAGACGCTTTCTTGATAGGGGATATCCTCAAAATATCCTATATCATGCCCGGGATCATGCTGAAAGACAGGATAGAGCAGTACTTTTACATGGGTGTGGCAAGGGGAAGAGAGAGGAAGATGATGTCACCAGATTGATTGGTACGTTTGATTGGCAAAACAAGCGGGTCCGTAAGGTGTTGGATAAACATTGGGACATCCTTACCCTTGACCCAGACTTGAGACACATGATTTCACTCAGACCGAGTGTCACCTATAGGAGGGGTAGGTCTCTTAAGGACAGGCTTGTCCACAGTTGCTAGCTATTTGAGACCTCAACATCCTGGTACGTGGCTGAATAGGGGCCTATGTGGCTTCTATAGATGTGGTGATTGCATATATTGTAATAACATGAGACCCTCGAAATCTATAAGGAGTGCAAGGAACGGGAAGGAGTTTTTTCTAAGGTCCTTTGCCAATTGCAAGACCACAGGAGTTATCTACGTGGCTACTTGCTCTTGCCCAATGGATTATGTGGGTAAGACCAAGAGGGAGCAACGTAGAAGAGTGGGTGAGCATCTTGGTGACGTGCGCAATCAACGGGACACTCCTCTAGATAGGCGCATGAATAGCCACCATGGAGGAGATATTCACCAGGTCTATTTTAGGGTTCTGGAGGTGGTCAAGAGCAATCCCAGAGGGGGCGACCATGACAGAGCCCTCCTCAGGAAGGAATGTGAATGGATCTTTAGGATGGAATCTGCATACCCTGGTGGCTTAAATGAGCAGATCTCATATGCCTGTTTCCTTTGAAGCCCGGGGTCACCTTTTACGGTTCCCGCTTTTGCTGGCTTGTATTCCGCTATAGGGAGATAAAATTTAACTATATCTGACTAGAATGGATTAGTTATGGAATGTATGAATGCACCTGATGTGGCTGGCGCTGTCCTCCTGCCCTCCTGTCCCATCCACTTCTCTCTCCCCACCCAACCCCCCCTCCCTTCTCTCCTCCCCCCCCCGGGGGGGAATTAGATATAAAGATGATTTTTAATAACAACTTTTGGTACCAATGGGAACCATCTTGACATTAATAAGCGAGGGCCTATATCATGGCCTGGTTGCCAAATTACCTCCCCCTTTTAGGTGGTGGATATCGCATTCTATTTTACCTAATACCGCTTGTACCACAATCTGAACTATATAGGGGAGGTAAGTGTGCTTTAATAATCGCACTTGCGTCACGTCCAGTTGAAGTCGCCCTTCTGATGCAATGTGTTTTGATTTGGGACATCGCACCTGCATCCTGGTTATACATCTGTATGGCACTATGGTGGTGCATTCCGATCTGGAACGCAAACGTAAGCCAGATCCGCCCCCTGGGCCTGGGACACAGGCCCCTTATTGTGAGTATTTCTGCTTCCGTTCCCTATGGGCCCGCTTCTTTTCAACATATTTGATAATGACCTTTCGGGGCATGCGGAGTAGAATTTCAATATTTGCAGATGATACTAAACTCTGCAGGGTAATCAATACAGAGGAGGATAATTTTATATTGCATGGAGATTTATGTAAATTGGAGGATTCATAGTTTTCATAGTTTTCATAGTTTTTAAGGTTGATGGGAGACTCTAAGGGGTACTTTGCATGCTGCGACATCGCAGGCCGATGCTGCGATGCCGAGCGCGATAGTACCCGCCCCCGTCGCAGCAACGATATCCTTGTGATAGCTGCCGTAGCGAACATTACCGCTACAGCAGCTTCACATGGACTCACCTGTCCTGCGACCGTCGCTCTGGCCGGCGACCCGCCTCCTTGTTAAGGGGGCGGTTTGTGCGGCGTCATAGCAACGTCACACGCCAGGCGGCCAATCGGAGCGGAGGGGCGGAGATGAGTGGGATGTAAACATCCCGCCCATCTCCTTCCTTCCGCATATTCTACGGAAGCCGCGGTGACGCCGGTAGGAGATGTTCCTCGCTGCTGCGGCTTCACACACAGCGATGTGTGCTGCCGCAGGAGCGAGGAACAACATCGGACCGTCGCGTCAGCGTAATTATGGATTACGCCGACGCTGCAGCAATGATACGATTACGACGCTTTTGCGCTCGTTAATCGTATCATCGAGCCTATATACACTACGATGTCGCATGCGATGCCGGAAGTGCGTCACTTTTAATTTGACCCCACCGACATCGCAGCTGCGATGTCGTAGTGTGCAAAATACCCCTAAGTCCATCTAGTTCAACCTGTAGCCTAACATGTTGATCCAGAGGAAGGCAAAAAAAAAACAATGTGTCAAATAAGCTCCAATGGGGAAAAAAATTCCTTCCTGACTCCACATCCGGCAATCAGACTAGTTCCCTGGATCAACACCCTGTCATAAAATCTAATATACATAACTGGTAATATTATATTTTTCAAGAAGAACGTCCAGGCTCTGCTTAACCCCTTCACCCCCGGCCACTAAAACACCCTAATGACCGGGCCATTTTTTGCAATTCTGACCAGTGTCACTTTGACAGGTTATAACTCTGGAACGCTTCAACGGATCCTGGCGATTCTGAGATTGTTTTTTCATGACATATTGTACTTCATGTCAGTGGTAAATTTAGGCCGATATTTTTTGCGTTTATTTGTGAAAATTTAGGAAATTGTGCGAAAATTTGGAAAATTTCGCAATTTTCAAACTTTGAAAATTTATGACCATAAATCTGAGAGATATGTCACACAAAATAGTTACTAAATAACATTTCCCACTTGTCAACTTTACACCAGCGCAATTTTCGAAAGAATTTTTTTTTTCTTTAGGAAGTTAGAAGGGGTCAAAGTTCATCAGCAATTTCTAATTTTTCCAACAAAATTTACAAAATATTTTTCTTAGGGACCACATCACATTTGAAGTGCCTTTGAGAGGCCGAGGTGACAGAAAATACCCAAAAGTGACCCCATTCTAAAAACTGCACCCCTCACACTGCTCAAAACCACATCCAAGAAGTTTATTAACCCTTTAGGTGCGTCACAGGAACCAAAGCAATGTGGAAGGAAAAAATGAAAATTTTACTTTTTAACACAAAAATGTTACTTTAGCCATAAAATTTTCATTTTTACAAGGGAGAAAAGAGAAAGTGCACCCTACAATTTATTATGCATTTTCTCCTGAGTACGCTGATACCCCATATGGGGTAAAAATCAATTGTTTGGGTGCACGGCAGAGGTCGAAAGGCAAGGAGTGCCATTTGAATTTTTGAACACAAAATTAGCTGCACTCATTAGCGGACGCCATGTCGGGTTTGAAGACCCCCTGAGGTGCCTAAACAATGGAGCTCCCCCACAAGTGACCCCATTTTGGAAACTAGAGCCCTCAAATATTTTTTCTAGATGTTTGATGAGCACTTTGAACACCTGGGGGCTTCACAGAAGTTTATAACGTTGAGCCGTGAAAAGAAAAAAATTTTTTTTACCACAAAACTGTTGCTTCAACTAGGTAGCTTTTTTTTTCACAACGGTATCGGGAAAAAATGCAACATAAAATGTATTGTCCATTTTCTCCTGAGTACGCAGATACCTCATATGTGGTGGAAATCAAATGTTTGGACACACGGCAGTGCTCGGAAGGCAAGGAGCGCCATTTGAATTTTTGAACGCAAAATTAGCTGCACTAATTAGCGGATGCCATGTCGGGTTTGAAGACCCCCTGAGGTGCCTAAACAATGGAGCTCCCCCACAAGTGACCCCATTTTGGAAACTAGAGCCCTCAAATATTTTTTCTAGATGTTTGATGAGCACTTTGAACACCTGGGGGCTTCACAGAAGTTTATAACGTTGAGCCGTGAAAAGAAAAAAACATTTTTTTACCACAAAACTGTTGCTTCAACTAGGTAGCTTTTTTTTTCACAAGGGTATCGGGAAAAAATGCAACATAAAATGTATTTTCCATTTTCTCCTGAGTACGCAGATATCTCATATGTGGTGGAAATCAAATGTTTGGACACACGGCAGTGCTCGGAAGGCAAGGAGCGCCATTTGAATTTTTGAACGCAAAATTAGCTGCACTAATTAGCGGACGCCATGTCGGGTTTGAAGACCCCCTGAGGTGCCTAAACAATGGAGCTCCAACACAAGTGTCCCCATTTTGGAAACTAGAGCCCTCAAATATTTTTTCTAGATGTTTGATGAGCACTTTGAACACCTGGGGGCTTCACAGAAGTTTATAACGTTGAGCCGTGAAAAGAAAAAAATTTTTTTTTACCACAAAACTGTTGCTTCAACTAGGTAGCTTTTTTTTCACAAGGGTATCAGGAAAAAATGCACCATAAAATGTATTGTCCATTTTCTCCTGAGTACGCAGATACCTCACATGTGGTGGAAAGTAATTGTTGGGCGCATGGCGGGGCTCAGAAGAGAAGGGCACCATTTGACAGCAAAATTGATTGGAATCATTAGCGGACGCCATGTCACGTTTTTAGACCCCCCCCCCAATTGGTGCCTAAACAGTGGAGCTCCCCCACAAATTACCCCATTTTGGAACTAGACCCCTCAAGGAATTTATCTAGATTTTTAGTGAGCCCCTTGTACCCCCAGGGGCTCCACTGAAAGTTGATAACGTTGAACCGTGAAAATTATTTTTTTTTTTTTAAAAAAAATTTTTAAATTTTTGCAGCAACAAGGTAGTTTTTTTTTTCTCTTTTTACAACGGTATCAGGAAAAAATGCACCATAAAACGTATGGTGCAATTTTTCCCGAGTACGCAGATACCTCACATGTGGTGGAAATCAATTGTTTGGGCGCATGGCGGGGCTCAGAAGACAAGGAACGCCATTTGACTTTTCAAATGCACAGACGCGGTGCACTGATCGGCCGCTGCAGGAGGCACGGTCGGATGAGATACAAAAAGCGCTGGGGATACGAAAAAAAAAAAAAAAGTCACGCCAAAAATTGAGCAGGGATGTTGATCCGCGCTCAGAGGGACGCACGGACAGATGCGATACTTTTTTTTTCCGTATCCCCGACGCTTTTTGTATTGCATCAGTCCGTGCGTCCCGCCGAGCGCTGATCAGGGATGCACATAACGGATCGGCATCCCTGCTCAATTTTTGGCGTGACTTTTTTTTCCGTGACTTTTTTTTCCGTATCCCCGATGCTTTTTGTCACGCCAAAAATTGAGCAGGGATGCCGATCCGTTATGTGCATCCCTGATCAGCGCTCGGCGGGACGCACGGACTGATGCGATACAAAAAGCGTCGGGAATACGGGAAAATAAGTCCCGCCGAAAACTGACCACGGATGCAGATACGTTATCTGCATCCCTGATCAGCGCTCGGCGGGACGCACGGACGCATGAGGTGTAAAAATAGAAAGGAGATAGAGGAAAAAAAGAAAAAAAAAAAAGTTATACTCACATTACCCAGAGGATTTGCAGGAGGAACAGCTCTACAGCAGCCAGCAGGCAGGAAGTTGGACAGCCCAGCAGAAGACCCAGGAAGAAGGACCCAGCGATGGAGGCAGATGTGATCGGCCGGTGAAGACAGGTAAGAGGACGTCGGGGGGACAGCAGAGGGGGAGGGGGACAGCAGAGGGGGAGAGGGACAGCAGAGGGGGACAGCAGAGGGGGAGGGGGAGAGCAGAGGGGGAGAGCAGAGGAGGGAGATACCGGAGGAGCTGCAGAATAGAGATCACGGGGGAGGCCGGCAGATTGGAATGTCGGGGGGCAGACCGGGATGTCGGGGGTCAGATCTGGATGTCTGGGGGCAGATCGGGATGTCTGGGGGCAGATTGGGATGTCTGGGGGGCAGATCGGGATGTCTGGGGGCAGATCGGGATGTCTGGGGGCAGATCGGGATGTCTGGGGGGGCAGATCGGGATGTCGGAGGACAGATCGGGATGTGGGGGGGCAGATCGGGATGGCGGGGGGGCAGATCGGGATGGCGGGGGACAGATCGCAGGGGGGCACGGGCAGGGGCCATTACGGGAGCGCGCAGGAGCAAATCACAAGAGCGCGCAGGGGCTGCAAGAGAGCAGGGGAGGAGGGAGGACGGAGGAGCTGCAGAATAGAGATGGCGGGGGGCAGATCGGGATGTCAGGGGGGCAGATCGGGATGTCGGGGGGGCAGATCGGGATGTCGGGGGGGGCAGATCGCAGGGGGGCATGCGCAGGGGCTGCAAGGTGAGCACAATACTCACCGCTCCTGCTCCTGCGACGTGACGTGACAGCAGCGGCAGCAGCAGCGGTGGCGTGGTACCACTAGTACCAGCCAGTGCTGCACGCTGCAGACATGTTGGGGGAGGGTCCCCAGACCAGCACAGGCCTGGGGAGGGCGGCCACCGGCAGATCAGACCGCCCCACTGCACACTGATTGGAGCGATTGCGCGTCATCGCACGATCGCTCCAATCAGTGCTGCAGGGGGGGGCCACGGTGTCTGCTTGCTTCCAGCCAATGATCGGAGCTGCTGCAGCTCCGGTCCTAGCTGGATTTTACAAGATCACGCTATTTTTGGCATTTTTTTTTGCCGAAAACAGCGTGATCAATGTGATTGGCGGTTCCGATTTGAACAGCCAATCACATCGATCGCCTATGGGGGGTGGCGATGCCACCCCCCCTGGGGTCAAGCAAAGGTCCCCTGCTGTAAGAAACAGCAGGGGACATCATTTGAAAGCCGTTGCTATGGCCACGGCAATCAAATGAAGTTTAGGCAGTAAAATTACGTCCCTGGTCGTTAAGTCACGTTAAAATAGGACGTAATTTTACTGCCCACGGTCGTGAAGGGGTTAAATGTTAGTAGTGAATCACTCATTACAACATCATGCGGCAGAGAGTTCCATAGTTTCACTGCTCGCTGATTGGGCTGAGAAGTGGAAATTGAAGTTTAATGTAGATAAATGTAAGGTCATGCACTTGGGTAGAGGAAATAAAATTTATAATTATGTACTGTTTACTGTTTTGATGTACTGGATACTGTTTTACCCAGTGTTCTACTTAATTGTAGAACACTGGGTAAAACAGACACAGAAAAAGACTTGGGTGTATGGGTGGATGGTAAACTTCACTTTAGTGGACAGTGTCAGGCAGCTGCTGCCAGGGCTAATAAAATAATGGGATGTATTAAAAGAGGTATAAGTGTTCATGAAAAAAATATAGTTCTACCTCTGTACAAGTCACTAGTGCGACCGCACTTAGAATACTGTGTACAATTCTGGTCACCGATATATAAGAAGGACATAGCTGAACTGGAGAGGGTGCAGAGAAGAGCGACCAAGATTATTAGAGGAATGGGGGGGCTGCAATACCAAGACAGGTTATTAAACTTGGGGTTATTTAGTTTGGAAAAACGAAGGCTTAGGGGGGATCTAATCACAATGTATATGAGGGGATGTGGCGCCCTGGACTAGCCAGGTAGCCACAGACAAAACACACACACACCCCCACCCCCTGGACAGTTACATTAGTCAGACACAAAACCCTTGTTGCCTCCCTCCAGGGCCTGATGTCCACATCAGGTGGGGCGGAGCCAGGTGGTTGGCCTCGCCCACCGAGGAGTTCACAGGCCTGGAGGCGGGAAAAGGAGCAGCTTTGTTCAGGAGGTGAAAGTGAGAGGACACAAAATGCAGGTGTCTGGGTCGGAGCCCAGGCACTGACAGCAAGGTTGGCAGACGGTGGTGGCCGTCTGCAGGAGTTGGTGGAACTCCGCAGAGCCGTAAGGACCGGGGCTGGGTGGTGGCCCACCGGTAACGGACCAGGGAACGGAGTGAAGCTAAGCACACCCAGGCAGGGCATCGGACCCTGACCAGGCTTGGAGCCGCCGTCAATAGTCAAATCCGAATGTGACAGGAACCCCCGGGGTTCCCTAACAACCAAGTCCCGATTGAAGGCAACCGCTCACACCGTGAGGATACACAGCCACCACCAACGGCTAGAAATCCAAGGGCCAGCGCCTGCGGGCAAAACGGGCTCCTCCGGTATCTATACACCGGGAAGCGGACTACCGTTGGGAAGCCATTGGAGTCAACACAGTACACAAAGGTGCAGGGAGAGACAGCCACCATCACCTGACCGGGGAGAGACACAGCAGCCGGCTGCGGGACCCGCCCATCCAGCAGTTTGGTTTACCGGAGACTTTGTGCCATCCGGCACCGCGCTGCAACCCTGCACCTCACCGACCCTGCCTCCCCGTCACACCACCGGGCCCCGGGACCACCAACCCCTACCCACGGAGGGGGAAAACAACATCCCAGCTGCTCCCTAACATCGCTCCCGGGATCCCCGTCACCAGCAGCGGTGGTGCCCATCTTCACCACAACTCGTGGGTGACGTCACGGACTAAATCCCCAACCTAACTACCCCCTTTTCACTCACGGGCGAGGAGCGCCGCTCGAGTCCCCGGATCCGGCCCACCGCTCGAGACACCGAGCAGCAGCAGCAGCGCCGGACCCGAGCGTTAGCGAGCGCAGCGCCCCGCCGCCCGCGACAGGGACAGTACAGAGACCTTTCCAAAGATCTTTTACGCCTAGACCTGCGACTGGAACACTGGGGCATCCGCTACGTCTTGAGGAAAGAAGGTTTAATCACAATCACAGACAAGGATTCTTTACTGTACGAGCAGTGAGACTATGGAACTCTCTGCCGCATGATATTGTAATGAGTGATTCACTGCTAACATTTAAGCAGAGCCTGGACGCCTTTCTTGAAAAATGTAATATTACCAGTTATGTATATTAGATTTTATGACAGGGTGTTGATCCATGGAACTAGTCAGATTGCATTATGTGTAGTCAGGAAGGAATTTTTTCCCCTATTGGAGCTTGTTTGCCACATTGGTTTTTTTTTTGCCTTCCTCTGGATCAACATGTTAGGCTACGGGTTGAACTAGATGGACTTAGAGTCTCCCTTCAACCTTTAAAACTATGATACTATGATACTATGATCAGCGAATATGGCATGCGGTGGAACGCAAGCGAGTGTGGAACACAAGCTGTGGGCTGGCTGTGTGTATTACATAGTTTTTCCGCTTCCGGTTTCCCATATATCACGTGAGCGGGACACGGAACGCCCCTGAAACAGATGGGAGGTAGTTTTTGCAACTTGTCTTAGTGTGTATGAGGGGAATGGGGTTTATATAATATAAATTCTTAAACCATCCTAATATTGACACTCAGAGGGGAGTACTATGTATTGGGGGGGGCGGAGCCGCACTGGGGGAGGTTGGGTGGGAGGGCTGGAGGCTGGTCGCATCCTGTCTGGTGCATTACTTAAGGAGATCCCATTACATCCGGTTCCCACTTTCTATCATGACATCATGCTATCCTGCTGACGCCTGACACATTACTTATCAAACCTCCTGATGATCCGCTGATGGAGAAACGCGTCGAGGCATTATAGAGGCATCGCTGAAACACACATGTGACCTCCACAAGATAAGTGTTTATGACTACCTCTTTTTCTATCAAATGGTTGCTCAGAATTCCATTGCACGATATATATCAGCACTTTATACGTTAGCATTTGCACTTTAGTGCACAGTTGCACTTTATTGCATGAGATGCGAATTGGGATTCTTATACATTACATTGCAGTAGCATTGTGTATCATATGCACTTGGCACTTTATCTTATAAGTGTAATTATTTGCTCACTACTGTGATAGTTTTTCTGTCTAGACCTCTTGATCTAGAGGATAGAAGGTTGCAACCAGAGGTCAGTTCATATTTGGGGTATCAGAACCTTTATCCATAAGATCTGACCCCTTGCCGGATTGAAAGAAAGGATGAGGTCCTGTTTGATTATGCACAGTTGAGGACCCCTCCATACATACCTATTATCCATTATTCGATATCTGCATAATTGGAGGGATATATGTGTGTTTCTGTCTATCCTGTCCACTATATATAAAAAGCATACCCTGCCTATCTGTCCTTGATTTTCATGACTGGTGCAAGGGCCTAATAGGGCTTCCACAGGGACAGCCACCGTTGAGTGGGGCCGCCACATTCGTATCAGATTTAGGGTGCTGACCTCCGCGGTAGGTAGAGGACAGGAGGGAGGTGCATCATTTTAGGGTGAGAACTTTACCCTCCTCCCTTTCGTTTTCTAAATTTTGATTTACACTGGGCTTTGGATTTTAGCATAATTTAATAAAAATTGACTTTTAAAGGGTTATATTATTTGGTCTGTAACACTTCCCTTTGTCATTATTATTTCGAGTATTATCTCCTGCCTGACGGTAGCGAACAAATCCCACCTGGTCTTTATGGACCAAATGTGGGAGCCAATTATTTAGGCATTCTGCCAATTATTTTGTGAATATTTTAAGATCGTCGTTCAGGAGGCTAATAGGGCGATAACTTGCGCAATCCATAGGGTCCTTACCTGTTTTAGGAATAATAGTAATATGAGTGTAGAAACGTGTTTGGGATGTCTTCACCTTCCATAAAAAGGTTGAACAGACGTGTCAAATGGGGAGACAACTCTTCCATAAAAGTCTTGTAATATAGATAAGTAAACCCATCAGGGCCAGGCACTTTATGACTTGGGAGGTTATTAATAATTTGGTGGATCTCATCAGGCAATATTTTCCGATTTAAGATCTTCCAATGGCTCCTGAGATAATTTTGGGAGATGGCAGGATGTCAAATAATCATTCAATATTTTTGCTCTGTCTGGCTAGGACGTTGGAAATGGTGGAGGGATGGAGCATAAGGAAGTATAATATGTATGGAAAAGTTGGGCTATTTTTGTGGGGTCATAATGAGGGGTACCTGAAGTATCCTTTATAGCACAAGGGGTGGAAGCCACAATTTTTTCTCTATGTTTTTTGGCTAGCATCGTATGCGGTTTATTGCCATATTCATAGTATTTCGGGCGGCAGTAGCGAAGAAGTTTCTCTATTTTCCTTATCTGTTTTAGCTTAGTTCTCAGTGTGGAGACATGGGGGTCAGGGGTGCTCTCGTCCGCAGACCCGGCCACCTTTAGAAAGACAGCATGGCCCAGGGCTCATCCCAACTGAACGCCCGACCTCCTTAACCATGGACGGAACACTACTCAGACAACACAGGGTGAGGGAATCACAATATTAAGACTTTATTGGATCCCCAAACAATTAACGGCACATGGCACATAATACTACTCACAGCAAGTTGGGCTGCAGTGTGTACATCGCCCTGGCCAAAAACTGATGCTCTAGCAGGATACAGCTAAACCCCCACTAAGTGGAGACATCACAGGTGCAGGAGAAGCACATCACACACACACCTTCATGGAATGGAGGGGAGGTGACTGCTAGATGATAAAACTGCACACAAGTGGCTTGCATAGAGCGCTGTTCACATGCAGATGACACAGTCACAAACCCGCAGCCTATTAGGTAACGCCCTTCTATTAGATCAGGCGGGCTGCCAAGCCGTACTCCACTGTATATCATGCACGGACAGACACTCTACAATGCAAGGCCCAACAGAAAGGGGCCTGGCTGTATCCTGTACAAACAAAAAAATATGAGGTTTTTGTTGGTATTTATGGCCATAAAACTTTTGCTAGAGCATCAGTTTTTGGCCAGGGCGATGTACACACTGCAGCCCAACTTGCTGTGAGTAATACTTGATTTTTGGAGGACATTATCCTCTTATTGTTGCTTTTTTTATATTTAGTGTAGGGACCTACAGACATGAGGTCCCTTGACGAGGGTGTAGGCTTACGTTTTATGGCCATAAATACCAACAAAAACCTCATATTTTTTTGTTTGTACAGGATACAGCCAGGCCCCTTTCTGTTGGGCCTTGCATTGTAGAGTGTCTGTCCGTGCATGATATACAGTGGAGTACGGCTTGGCAGCCCGCCTGATCTAATAGAAGGGCGTTACCTAATAGGCTGCGGGTTTGTGACTGTGTCATCTGCATGTGAACAGCGCTCTATGCAAGCCACTTGTGTGCAGTTTTATCATCTAGCAGTCACCTCCCCTCCATTCCATGAAGGTGTGTGTGTGATGTGCTTCTCCTGCACCTGTGATGTCTCCACTTAGTGGGGGTTTAGCTGTATCCTGCTAGAGCATCAGTTTTTGGCCAGGGCGATGTACACACTGCAGCCCAACTTGCTGTGAGTAATACTTGATTTTTGGAGGACATTATCCTCTTATTGTTGCTTTTTTTACACATGGCACATAACCAGCAAAACACACAAATGTAACAGGCAACAGATTCTCACCCTTCCGCTGGCTCACCAGGGATTAGAATGTCCGTGCCTCAGAGCTTTCAGGGCTACTTACTCCAATCCAGCTGCACCCCTTTGGTTTTTCGACAGCAGACTCGCGGGACCCACTGTCCTTTATGCTTCCTGTCTGGGAAGTCACTCACTTCCGCCTGTGTTCCCAGGGGGCGGGGCTTCAACTCTGCACCCTTTTCCGGGGAAGAAGACGCCGGCTTGTTGTTTTTTTCACGCCCAAAAACGGCGGCAAAATGGCAGCTGACAAAAAATTTTCAAATTGATCACCGTTCACAGTCCAAAACAAGGCACACTTCCACCAGGTAGGTGGATGAGTTACACGTGACGCCAGGTTTTGAGGTGTTCCACCCCCATGTCAGCAGTCGGGCTGCTCGGATCTGGATCCGCAGTGGCTCGAGGGATTTACGGACCCGGGGGTCGCGTGGACGCTCAAATAATAGGGGACGTATATGTACGGGGATTGCTGTAGATACTTCGTAACGCCACCCACGGTGTGTGGTAATATGGAGTACCAAAGCTGCTGTTGGAGAGCACCCGGGGATGATGGGATGGCAGCTGGATGTTAACCCCTCCGTGGGTAGGGGTGGATGCCCCGGGGTTTAGTGTCCAAGATACGGGGAGTGATGTGGGCCGGAGGTGGCAAGTCGGGCCGGGCCGAGGGATGTTAGTGTACTCACTGTTGAATAATTGCACACGAGCCTGTTGGTAAACCAAGCTATCAGTGGCCGGCTGCCGCGTTCGGGTGTACTCGGGTCCCACACCCGGCTGGTGTACCAATATCCCTTCCTCCGGCACTTTGTAATTTTCCTCAGTTCTGGACAACTCCGTATTCAACGGGGGAAGTCCGCTCCCAGTATGTTCTGGTTGGGAGATGTGCCCGCGAAAACTGATCCTTGGGATTTCAGTGGGTGTTTGCGGATACCCTATCCCCCGCGGTGGGCTGCCGTTTTGCTCTATCTGGGCTAACACTTCTGGAGCAAGGCCTGCAACCTTGATCCCAGCCTGGTGAATTAGAGAAGGGGCTTGCAACCGTCTTGTAACTAGGATCCAGGTACCCCGCCTGTGCACGGTTTCTGGACTGGATCTCCGCTGTCAGTACCGGCGGGCTCCAACCCTGTCCCGGTCCACTTTGGATCTCCCGCGACCGGACTCCCGTCGCCTTTGGACACGGTCCACTGCTTGCCACCTAGCCAGTAGACCAAGGCTACTACCCTGTCTACTCTTCACTAGGCTCAGCTTTCCTTTGACAGTCTGTCACTGTCACTCCTCTCCACTCGACCTCCAAACTCCACACTCAAACTACTCTCCCTTGTTCCCGCCCCCAGATCCTCACGACCCCTAGGTGGGCGCTCCCAATCCGCCTGGTCCTGCCCACTGATGTGTCCTTCCTACCCTGAGGGGGGTGGCTAGGATTTTGTGGCTGATGGTACCTTGTGTGGGATGGTGTTATGTAGGGTGTGTGGAGACACAGGGATCAGTGGGTGCTCTCGTCCACTAAAACCCGCCGCCTTTAGAAAGACAGCATGGCTCAGGGCTCATCCCAACTGAACGCCGGCCTCCTTAACCATGGGCGTAACACTAATCAGACAACACAGGGTGAGGGAACAACAATAATTAGACTTTATTGGATCCCCAAACAGTTAACAGCACATAACACATAACCAGCAACACACAAATGTTACAGGCAACAGAGTCTCACCCTTCCGCTGGCTCACCAGGGATTTAGAATGTCCATGCCTCAGAGGTCCCAGGGCTATTTACTCCAATCCAGCAGCACCCCGCTTTTGGCGGGCACCCACCGAGAAAGGAATAATGCCAGCTTTAGGAAGCTGTGTGAGGTCTTCAAAGTCTGTAGCAGGTGACTGAACTGTCCAAACCTGAGTGTTCTCCTTAGGTAGTCCTGGTATGATGATATAATCCTGGCAGCCGGAGTCAAAATCCCTAGACTGTGGATATGGTCTCCAATCGGAACCGGAGTCCCTAGATTGAAGCCACAGGGTATCCTGATCCTCTAGTCAGCTCCTAAGAGCTTAGACTGGATCCATAAGCATCCATCAACAACCTGGTGGCTTAAAGAAATCCCTTTTATAGCCACAGCCTTCCACTTGGATACACTGCGTCCTCATCGATTGGTTGGACAAGATCGCCTCTCCCATTGGATGAATCTCAAGCTACATGGACAATGTTCATCCAAATGATGTCTACAGAAACACTGAGGGTATACATGTAGTCTGGAATGCACAGACTAGATAATGACTACTAAGGTAATTACATTAGCAATACACAACTACAATACAATGATTACTGGAAGGGTCTGGAGAAACAATAGCTAAGCAAACATGACTTAGCACACATAAGAACAATACGTCTGGCTGCATGTTAAGAAACTTTAACCCATGAGAGGCATTGGGTGTCCATGTCGTCACAGGGTGTAGTACACTTCTGTAACCACCTGGCGGCGCCAAAGCGTCACATTCTCATTTTGTAGCATCGGTGGTCCCAGAGGAAAGGGCAAGGGAGCATCTCCCCCTACTGTTGCAATGTCCCAGATAGGCAGAGGAACCCCAGCAGTCTGCAGATATGTTTGATTAATAGCTGGAGCTTTATGTGAGGCACCCCCACCGTTCTCCACTGACTCTATTGCTCCTCTAGCCCCACAATGTGGGGGTCCAGGGTTGATGTTAGGCCGATTTGTTGCCCCCCATGTCCCCCCGCAGGGCCTTTACAGGAGCAGGTGGGAGCCAGCCGCCGCCAGGCTCCGACATCTCCATGGGAAGAGGGGCGGCATTACCTGCTTGGTCTCCGGTTCTCGGCCGGGGCTTGTGATGGAAGGAGACAACGTCCAACCACCTATTCCAGGGCTCTGGGGACAAGCAGACTCACCCGCATCCTCCCGGTCCTCCTCCGGCTGCAGCGCGGGTAGAGAGCTGCGCACCTCCTCTGCCGCCGCCATCTTGCCCACGTGGGAAGCCTTCTGCCCACCGGCGTCTCCACCGCATGTAAATGGCCTCAGCCCGATCCACTCTGGAGGCGATGGTGTTGCTGTGACCTGTGAGAAGACTGGCGGTTTGCTCCTGCAGCTGGTGATCCCTCCCGTTCTCCCGACAGCTCCCTTGTCAGGAAGGAGTCCAAGGTAAGTGATGCTGAGGTCCCAGGATCTTTGGGGTTCCTAGGAGGTTTCTTTTTCCCCATTCTGTATCCTCCTTGCTGTTTTTTTAGGCCTAATTTAATCCCGGGCGGAGGAGCTCAGTACTCAGGCATCCTGCCTCATGAAGTTCCAGACACGCCCCCTGTTGGCGCTTTTTACAGAGTCAGCCCACATGCCGGGATTGGCTGCCACAGCTGATGATGAATAGCGGCGTCGGGAATCAGGTGATCGGAGATTACTGTTGCTATAGTAACCCGCTCGTTAGGTTACTATGGCATCGGTGGCAGTGGTGACGTCACCGCTTACCAACCCGCAGCCTCTGATCACTCATTGAGCACATTGAACACAGCGCGGGAAACAGCAGCGTTCTTCCTCCCCCGTGCTGTCTGATATAGCAGGGCTAGATCGGTTACAGAAGACCAGGATCGTGGAGGGGTGAGAGGGAGTTATAAAGATCGAGTCACTAAGTGTGTGTTAGGTTGACCTAACGGTCACGGCTGTTGCCAGCGATGTCCGAATGCGTCGAGGGTACCGGTGACACCCCCACGGCTATTCCAGCTCAATGAAAACAGGCAGACGCTGTTATACACATAAGACCTGGAGATGTGTGGCTCCGAAATAAAACTGTATTGATTTTGTTTACATTACAAAGTTATACAAAGTTGATTAGGGCGTAACTATGCAACATACATATTCATTAAAGGCGTAAATTACATATTCCCAGCAAGAGAAATTAACATAATGACTTATACTCCCATAACAGTCTATAAAGTTTCTTCTTCCCATAACAAGATGTTTGTCAGTTGTTTCTAAGTCAAAACATTCTGCGTCGTTGAGTTTTGGTCTCAAAGTTTATTACGTAAATAAGTCTGGTTTGGTCTTGCAAGGGAGAATGAATTTCTATTATTTTTCTAAGCCAGTGAAAAAGGTTAACTCTTTCCTCACAATCCCCCCTATTGGCATGAATGATGGACAGGGGGGCATCGAGAAGCTGTGGACTATAGAGCGAGCAGGCTAGCCTCCAGATACTTTCTGAGCCGCAGGTTGCCCAGGGAGTGTCGTCCACATCCATCACCCAGAGGACTGCCTGCATGCCTCTCGATAGGAGTCTCATCATGATACGCCAAGGTGATTTCTAGAGGAAAGAGTAGAGAAGAGAAAAAAGGCATATTAGTGATTTTATAGGGGTGCTGAATAATCATTGTATCTACATTGCTTCAAGCAGCGGGAAAACAAAGCCATTAGCAACTTGAACACTACATAAGCAACTAATAAACAGAGTAACACTTGGAACACTGATTGCAGTATCCCCATGAACCATCCCCCTATTCCCTTAAACCAGTTTGCAGGGTTGAACATTGAAAAGGTATTGCTCCACCAAGCATCTGAGCTTCTGAGTACCTCCTCATCATGTTTTTTCCTCAGGATTTGTATCTCAGTTAAACTGGCTTGGGCTTTTAAGGTTCCTTTTGGATCTATGTAGTGACAACAGCTAGGGCCTATTATTTGGCACATCCCCCCTTGGGCCGCAGTGAGGTAATTCAGTACCAAAGTATGTTGGTTGGTTACAATGATTAATTGTCTCTGTATGGCAATGGTACTATTTACTGCTTGGAGAACCTCAAAAATTTGATCATCAACATAGTCTGTGCTGTCCACCAACTTATCATACATCTGCATTATCATGGGATAGATAAAAAGAGAACTGAAAAATTTGTTGACATGACTCATTTGAATCACATGGGGTCGGCCACTAGGCCTGTCTTTGTTGTCTGCCGCTCTCTTTACCAGTAGGTGGAGAGGCATTTTCCCTGCCGGTATATCAGTGGTATTGATAATGAAGGTGGCAGGGGTCAAACGGGCCAAGGTGCAGGTGCCATTTACTGCTACTAGTAGCCATTTGTAGGCATTGTAACCACAAACCCAGTAGGTTTGCGGTGGGAGATCCCAGATGGCAGAATGTTGTAATATGAGTCTATGTACTATATCTATAAAGGCCGATATGTTTCTGAGCATACACCATCCGGGAAGTTGGCCTAGGGGACTACAATACCCTGCGGACGGTTCACCACAGGTTTCTCGGCCAGGCACATATGGGTCAGAATCATTGCACCATAAATTTCCCGGTGTGGAATAACAAGTATCATTTGTGCCTTCTGGAAACAATGAATTGTATACCCACCTATGGTCATGCAGATGTCTCTCTAACAGGAAGGGTTTAAATGCATCTGTACTGTCAGAGGTTCGCCCAAAACTTATTTTGATTCCTTCTGTTGGAATCTTGCCCATAGTAGGTGTTTTTGTGTAATTACGTGGTACCCAGCTGCTTCCTTCAAAGGCTCAATATTGCTGGGTTCCGGGAAGGCCAGTAGTAAGGTTGCCTTGCCACCAGGGGAAATCTACCCACCCTACTATTGGTATGGGCACACTAGTGTTCCACAGTTTTTGATACTTGGTGTCATTGACTGATAGTCTATTGTAACAGCCTCCCCATTGGAACACTTCATTTATTGGGACTAGTATGGCTAAGTATGGCATAGAAGAGGCTGTCACAAGTGTGTGTGTACATATCCAGCAGTCTGTAATCTCAAGTTTTTCAGCTAACACTTCATGATGGGTCTAAAATGAATTCTGCCGTGGTGTAGAAGGCCCCAAAAAGGGAGTACACATAGAAATACTTATCAGCAGTATTAGGCCTTCTTGCAGTGGCTGGCATGGACCCATGTCGATCTCCCCTCAAGTTTAACGGAGGTTGGAGTAGTCAGCTGGACAGTCAAAGGCCCTTCGAATCGTGGCTCAAGGGTCTTTCTCACGTGCTTCTTTAGGTAGACCCGGTCACCAGGCTTTAGAGAAGGGGTTCCTGGAACGGCATCAGGATCAGGTAGAGAAGAGTAGACCCTTTGGTGGGTTTCAGTTAGTCTATACTGCAGAGAAACAACATAAGACGTTAGGCTATCACATTTTAGGTGTAACTCCTGCGGGAAGTAGCATCCTAATCTGGGTGCACTACCAAAGAGTATTTCAAAGGGTGAGAGCCCGTGCTTTCCTTGCGGGGTAGTCCTTATAGAGTAAAGAGCTATGGGGAGACATTCTGTCCATGGTCTACCAGTCTCTTCCACTGCCTTGGCTAGTTTGAGCTTTAGCGATCCATTTAACCTTTCCACTTTCCCTGATGACTGTGGGTGGTAAGGCGTGTGTAAGGCTGACTGAATGCCTAACAGGGCACAGGTGTTCTGGAAAACTTGTCCAGTGAAATGAGTACCTCGGTCTGACTCTAACTTCAGGGAGTCCAAACCGAGGCACCAGCTCACAGGCCAATTTTTTTGCTGTAATTCAGGCCGTGGCTGAGCTTACAGGGTAGGCCTCTGGCCATCCTGAGAAGAGGTCTACACAGACAAGTACAAACTCGTAGATGCCATGTTTTGGCAACTGTATATAGTCTATTTGTATTCTTTGAAATGGGGCAAACGTCTTTGGCATGTGTCTTTGCGGGGTTTTAGTTAGCTGGCCTGGATTGTGTTGTTGACAGATGTGACAAGCTTTTATTCTCTGGGGGGCGTATTGTCTGAAGCCAGGGGCTACCCAATAAGGTTGCATCTGGTTCATGATTGAGTTTGTGCTACCGTGTGTGGGGTAGTGGAGTACTTGGAAAATGGCAGGGAACCAACTGCGTGGCAGGACGGAAAGTCCGTTTAGGCGCCAAATCCCCTCCACCTTTTCTGCCCCTTTGGCCCGCCATCCGGCCTTTTCTTCCTCAGAGGCGTTTTCTTGTGTCTCAAAGAGGTTCTGCATTTCTTCCTCCGTCGTTGACACTGTTTCCGTCTCCTTAAAAGGGAGAAAAGGCTACTTTACACACTGCGATATCGGTCCCGATATCGCTAGTGTGGGTACCCGCCCCCATCTGTTGCGCGACACGGGCAAATCGCTGCCCGTGCCGCACAACATCGCCCAGACCCGTCACACATACTTACCTGCCCGGCGACGTCGCTGTGACCGGCGAACCGCCTCCTGTCTAGGGGGGCGGTCCGTGCGGCGTCACAGCGACGTCACTGAGTGGCCGCCCAATAGAAGCGGAGGGGCGGAGATGAGCGGGACGTAACATCCCACCCACCTCCTTCCTTCCGCATAGCGGCCGGGAGGCAGGTAAGGAGAGCTTCCTCGTTCCTGCGGCGTCACACACAGCGATGTGTGCTGCCGCAGGAGCGACGAACTACATCGTTACTGCTGCAGTAACGATAATCGAGAATGGACCCCCATGTCACCGATGAGCGATTTTGCACGTTTTTGCAACGATGCAAAATCGCTCATCGGTGTCACATGCAGCAACATCGCTAATGCGGCCAGATGTGCGTCACAAATTCCGTGACCCCAACGACTCTGCATTAGCGATATCGCAGCATGTAAAGCCCCCTTAAGGCTGCTTGTTTTGCTGTTTGGTCGGCCAAGCGATTTCCCCTTGCCTCGGGTTTTTGAGCCTTGGTGTGGGCAGCAACCTTTATGATTGCTAGCTGCTTTTGTATCAAGGCTACTTCCATTAGTTTCTTCACTGAGGCTCCATGCCTGATGGGATTTCCTGTTGCTGTGAGGAATCCTCTAGTCTGCCAGATAGTGCCAAATTCGTGCACAATGCTGTATGCATAGGCTGAGTCCGTGTAGATGTTCGCTGTTCGTTCTTCCAGAAACTCAATTGCCCAGATGAGGGCAAGAAGTTCTGCTTCTTGAGCAGATATGCCTGGAGGTAGCGGTTGTTTGGCTAAAACTGCATATAGTATTACTACCGCAAATCCGGTGTGGAACTTGCTTGTGTCATCGGCATATCTGCTTCCATCCACAAAAAGTTCAAAGTCTGGATTTGTAAGCGGTGTTGCCTGAATATTGTGCAGGGGCTTTGCCTCATGTTCAATGAGTTCCTGACAGTCATGATCAAATGGTGCGCTGGTACGTTTGTCACTCTCTTCTTCTGTCCTCTCTTCTGTCCCCCCTTCTAAACTTGTGAAGATCAGCAGATCAGCAAGGTTTAGACATGTAACTCGAGCAAATGAGATGTTTGGGGGTAGCAACAGCGTGCACTGAAGTCTGACTTGTCTTGCCATGGAGAGGTGTTTCAACTGCACTTGATTGAGTATAGCATGTATGTCATGGCTTGTAAGAATAGTAGTCGGGAAATCGAGTGAGATTTCAGATGCTTTCTGCAGAATGTTGAAACTGCTGTAACGGCACGGACACAGGTTGGTGCTGCTTTGGTGACGTTGTCAAGTTGAGAGTAGTAGTACCCGATTATGTGGTGTTTGTCCGTCTTCTGGGTGAGTACTCCTACGGCAAATCCTTGAAGCTCTGCTACGAACAGATAGAAGGTGAGATCATAGTTTGGTAGTGCCAGAGCAGGTGCATCAATCACTAGTTCCTTAAGCTTTTGAAAGCTTTGTCGGGCTTCTTCTGTAAGATAAAAAGGAACATTCTTTGTGCAATCATACAGCGGTTGCATGAGTAGTGACGCATTGGGAATCCACTGTCTGCAGAATGAGATCAATCCCAAAAATCCTCTAAGTTGCTTGAAATTCTTGGGAATGCTTGCTTTTCTGATAACTTCTTGTCTGTCCGGGCTGAGGTGTTTTTGTCCCGCAGAAAGGCAATGACCCAGGAAAGTGACCCAGAATTGCAATTTATCTCTGCTTGCTTTGCATCCTACTTCTGCCAGAAAGGTAAGAAGGCTTATTGAAGCCGTTTTACATTCCTCTTCACTAGGGCAGCACAGTAGTAAATCATCCACGTACTGGAGTAGAACACAGTGGTCTGGGGGCTGCCAGCTTTGAAGAACACTACCCATAGCCTGAGTATATAGCGTAGGAGAATGCATTCCTTGAGGCAATCTTGTCCATGTATATTGGTTTAGCTTGTGCGTGAATGCAAAGAAATCTTGGCATGCTGGGTCCAGTGGTACTGAGAAAAAAGCATTAGCAAGGTCTATGACTGTGTAATGGGTGAATGTAGCCGGTATCTGTGTGAGCAGTGTATGTGGATTTGGTACAACAGGGGTGAGGGGCTCCAGTATTGAGTTCACTGCCCTCAAATCATGTACCATCCGGTACGTGACTGAGTCACCTTTCTTCATTTGTTTCTTCTTGACAGATAACAGCGGAGTGTTGTAAGGAGACTTAGTAGTTCTGAGGGCTCCCGACTTCAGCAGTTCTTTTATTTGGTAATCCAGGGCAGATTCCTGTTGAGCATTGAGAGGGTATTGTCTCAGCTGCGGTGGTGTAATTCCAGGCTTGACTGAAACTTTTACGGGGGGCACGGGAAGTGTGCCGAGGTCAGTTTTTGATATGGACCAGAGTTTTGCAGGAACTTGTAGAAGTATTTGATTCGTGTTTACTTCACGTGTAACATCAGATTCTGGTTGATCTTCAATTATCTGGAGGGTGCACAGGACTTCTTCTGGGATATCTTCTGGAATTTGCAGGATAGCAGATCCATCTTCATTATAGACTATCTGAGCTTGTAGTCTTGATAGTACATCTGCTCCCACTAGGGCATCTCCACCCTGGGGGGACACTAAGAATTTGGACACGAACATGTGTGGTCCCAGTTTCACCTTCAGTGGATGGGTTATTGGGATTATCTGGGCTTGTCCATTAAAACCGGATACTATAGTAGCTTCGGATGAGATGGATCCTTCAGGCACCAGGTTCCTGGGGAGTACGGAGCGTGAGGCTCCTGAGTCCACCAAAGCTCTTATTTCCTTGTTGCCAATGTGAAGGGGGACGTGTATAAATGGACCTCTGGCATCCCTATCCCGTGCTGCCACAAGTCAGGCAGTCTTCTCCTCCTGACTCTCGAGTTGGTTTTGAGTGTCCCTCTTTTCCTTTCTACAGTCTCTAATCACATGTCCTCTGATTCCACAATAGTAGCAGGTCGATGTCTTCTTTCTTTTACCTTCTGGCTGACCGTCCACTGCTGCTATGACAACTTTCTTGTTGCTCCTTTTATCCTTTGCGTCGGTTTCTAAGCCACTTGCTTTGTTGACTAGATGATCTATGTTCTCCATGTTTCTCCATTCTGGGCAGCACGCTTTCAATCTTTCTGCCAGAGGTGCATGTATTCCATCCATGAAGGATCTTACCATCAGGCAACGTATTGCGGCTGCTTGTATGTCCAGCCCTTCATCTGCGAATGACTGCATCAATCTGTAGTAAAATGAGCTGACATTCTCCATAGGACCTTGATGCACTGGTCCCATTGTGCCCTTAGTTCTTTGTTCCTGGGCGCAAAAAAGATTGAGTCTTATCATGAAGTCTTGGCCCGATTCCACATTACGGGTATCGTCCGAAACATGTCCTGTCAGATGGGCAGTGAGTTTGGCATACAGTTCAGGAGACATTTTAACTCTACACAAACCTTCCATGTCCAACCAAGTGCTTCTGTAGGAGACCTGTATTTGGTTTAGGTAACGTGAAAAACTGACTGGGTTTCTAGTCGGGTCTGGAGCATTTTGCAGGAAAGCTATCTGCTCGGCTAGAGTCCAGGGTACGTAATCTTCATACGTACGAGGAACTGCATCTCTGGGAGCATCTGGGTTTTGTGGATTAACAGGTGGTCTTATCAGGACTCTTCTTTCCACTACGGGATAAAGAGGCACTGGTGCTGTAGCTCGTAGCTTGTGCTGTGGGGCTCCACAGGCTAGGCATGTTTCACTCCAGTCCGGATTTTGTTGGCCCCAGTTTGTGCAGGTCAATTCCGGGGATCTTGCTATTTTTGGAGTTGTTCCAGGAGTAGCTGACAGGTACGGAGGAGGCTGCTAATCCTTATTAGCCTTCTTCCCAGCTTCTTCCCATGTGTCTGATTCTTCATGGTATATAAGGTTAACTCTTTCCTCACATGTGTCTGTATATTTATTTCTAATAAAGTATTTTTTCTCTGTGTGGTGTCTTTTTTAACCCTTTATTGGAGATTCTTAATGGCCAGGTAAAACTTGGCCTGACATTAAGAATCTCGGGCTTAATACTAGCTGGTAAAACAAAGCTGGAGGGAGGTGACCTCATCCACCGTACTGGAGGGAGGTGACATGATACACCGTACTGGAGGGAGGTGACGTCATACCCTGTACCGGAAGGAGGTGACATCATACACCATACTGGAGGGAGGTGACGTCATACACCGTACTGGAGGGAGGTGACATGATACGCTGTACTGGAGGGAGGTGACGTGTCACGCTCCCCGGGTCCTCTGCTCCGCTTCCTGGCTCACCTGCCACGCTCCCCGCTCTCCAGCCTCCATCGCCCGCGCTTCCCAGGCCTCCTGGTCCCCGCTCCCGGCGCCCGTCGGCTTCCCAGCCCCAGCCCGGCTCTGCTGCTTCCTCCTCTCAGCTTCCTGCCCTGGCTTCTGGCACCCGGGCCGCGCACATGCGCATTAGGGCGCGCGCGCGGTCATTGACCCTTTCTTAAAGGGCCAGTGTCCACTGACAGGAAATGAAGCACACAGGTACGGGGTATAAAGGGGTTCAATGTCCAAGGGGGCGGGGCCTGATCTTCGTGTTTCCCAAGCTAGGAGTCAGGTCTCCTTGTGTTCCTGTGAGATACTTACCTCTCTCTCTTCTAGAGCCGATCCTGCATTGCCATCCGGTCCTGCCGTATCCCGAACCCCGAACGCTGCCTATCTGCCATCCTGACAGTCCGTACCATCTCTGTTCCCTGCGGTGACCCGTCATCTCGCTCCAACGGTTCCGGACCCCGCCTGACATCATCCCGGCTTCCGAACCTGAGCTCCGTCACCCGGACCACCATCAGTGACCCCGTGGTTCCAGGGACTTCTCCATTGTGCTCTTGTGCGCGGACTGTCCTGCTACCTATAGAGCTCCGGCTACCGGACTCCTTTCCCTCATCGGGGAGTTCGGCCCAGTGGATCCACCTCCCGGGTCTGCCCATCCACCTGGCCCTAACAGTAAGATCAGGCCATGGATCCCGCCGAAGCACTAGCGGCCTTGCATGAGGAACTCCAACGCCAGCGTGAAGTCCAGACCCGCATGCTGAACTTCATGACTTCCGTGGACGCCCGCTTGAACACACTACAAGCATCGGTCACATCTTCAGCGCCTCCGGCCTCCACTAGACAATCCACGGCTCCCGCTCCCGTGGCAGCCTCCTCGGATGCTTCCAGACTTCGTTTGGCCTCACCACCCCGGTACGCCGGAGATCCCAAGACCTGCAGGGGGTTTATAAACCAATGCTCCCTCCATTTCACGCAGCTGCCGCATTTGTTTGCCTCCGACCAAGCCAAGGTCGCCTTCATAATGTCTCACCTAGAGGGCGAGGCACTGGCGTGGATGAACCCCTTGTGGGAGAAGGAGGACCCTATGACCAAGAACCTCCAGGAGTTCCTGCAGGCCTTTCGCGGCACCTTTGACGAGCCCGGACGCGCCTCCGCGTCTGCTTCATCTCTTCTCCGGTTACGTCAGGGAACTCTGACGGTGGGTCAATACGCCATCCGTTTCCGCATCTTGGCTTCGGAACTCGGGTGGAATAACGAGGCCCTAACCGCCGCCTTCTGGGAAGGACTCTCGGGTCGAATCAAAGATGAGCTGGCTGGTCGTGACGTACCGTCCACCCTGGACGCCCTGATTACCCTAGCGACTCGAGTGGACATTCGCTTTCAGGAGCGGTCCAAAGAGGTGTCCCGTGAGAGACGTCCGGTACGGCATTCCTCTCCTCCGCAGAAGTCCGCCGTACTCCAGTCAACGGCATCTGGTGTCCCCGTCCATGAGCCCATGCAGATCGACCGTGTGCGACAGTCTGAACAACGTCGAGCAGAGCGGCTCGCCAAGGGTCTCTGTTTCTACTGCGGAGAGGGCACACACCTGCTACGCTCCTGTCCAGAGAGGCCGGGAAACTCCAAAGCCTAGGGTTGGTAGGAGAGGCCACCCTAGGTGCTGGGACTCTCTCAGACCCGGTTACATGGACTGTGCAAGTGACAACGGGAGAGACGCGGTTCACGGCTGAGGCGTACCTCGATTCTGGGGCAGCAGGCAATTTCATCCAGCAGGCCACGGTGGACAAGTACCAGGTGCCTGTTACTCCACTCGACAAACCCCTCGTGATTGCCTCTGTGGATGGGAGACCCCTCTCCGACACCATCTCCTGGATCACCAGGCCGGTTGAACTGCGTATCGGTGCTCTGCACACCGAGAACATCGCTCTCTACGTCCTCCCAAACATGTCACATCAAATCCTGCTGGGCCTTCCTTGGTTACGGACACACGAACCTTCAGTCAGCTGGGGCACTGGTGAAATCACTCGATGGGGCTCTTCTTGCCATGAGAACTGTCTGAAGACCATACAACCCATCCGGCGACCTCCGGTTCCAGAGTCCCTATTGGGACTACCCTCAGCCTATTGGTCCTTCGCGGATGTCTTTGATAAGAAGGAGTCAGAGGTACTTCCGCCACATCGTCCTTACGATTGTGCCATTGACCTGCTCCCGGGAACTACACCACCTTGAGGACGGATATATCCACTGTCTCCAGCCGAAACAAGGGCCATGTCTTCTTACATCACAGAGAGCCTGGGAAGGGGATTCATTCGGAGATCCTCCTCTCCTGCTGGAGCAGGCTTCTTCTTCGTAAAGAAGAAAGAGGGCGACTTACGCCCATGCATAGACTACCGGGGATTGAACCAAATCACCGTAAAAAACAAGTACCCCCTGCCGCTCATCCCCGAATTGTTTGATCGGCTCAGAGGAGCTCGTGTGTTCACCAAGTTGGATCTTCGGGGTGCCTACAACCTGGTCCGTATCCGCTCGGGGGACGAATGGAAGACCGCGTTCAATACTCGCGATGGGCACTATGAATACTGCGTGATGCCCTTCGGCCTGTGTAACGCACCAGCAGTCTTCCAAGAATTAGTGAACGACGTGTTCCGGGACCTTCTCTACGTCTGTGTGGTGGTATATCTGGATGACATCCTTGTCTTCTCTCCGGACCTCCAGACCCACCGAGAGAACGTGCAACTGGTTCTACAAAGACTGAGAGAGAACCGTCTGTACGCCAAGTACGAGAAGTGTGTCTTCGAACAGTCTTCTCTCCCCTTCCTGGGTTACCTCATCACCGATACCGGACTGCAGATGGATCCAAAGAAGGTCTCTTCCATTCTCAACTGGCCTCCTCCTTCTGGACTGAAGGCAATCCAACGCTTTCTGGGATTCGCCAACTATTACCGCCAGTTCATCCCTCACTTCTCTGCTCTGACTGCTCCTCTCTCCGCCTTGACCAAGAAGGGAGCTAATCCAAAGGACTGGTCACCTGCGGCCGACGCCGCGTTTGGCTCCCTAAAGCGGGCCTTTGCCTCCTCTCCTGTACTCCACCGTCCGGAGTTAAACCGCCAGTTCACCTTGGAGGTGGATGCCTCCTCCTCGGGAGCCGGAGCAGTGCTCATGCAGAAGTCCTCCTCCGGGAAGATGGTGACTTGCGGTTTCTTCTCCAAGAGCTTCTCAGCGCCTGAACGCAATTACACTATCGGTGACCGAGAGCTATTGGCAGTCAAACTGGCTCTGGAGGAATGGCGCTATCTTCTGGAAGGAGCAGTGTACCCCGTTATAATTTACACGGACCACAAGAACCTGGAATACCTGCGGTCTGCTCAGCGACTGTACCCACGGCAAGCCAGGTGGTCCTTATTCTTTGCCCAGTTCGATTTCCAGCTCCATTTCCGACCCGCGAACAAGAACGTACGCGCTGATGCCTTGTCTAGGTCTTTCATGCCCATGGAGCAGGAAGAGGAGACATCCCAACCCATCATCTGTCCAAGTAAGATTATTCCGGTGGCTCCTGTCACCCTGGCCCAGATACCGCCCGGGAAGACCTATGTCTCTGAGACTGACAGGCAAAAAGTGTTACACTGGGGCCATGCCTCGAAAACAGCCGGTCATGCTGGCCAGAAAAGAACTTGGAGTGCGATTGTACGTCATTATTGGTGGCCATCCCTTCGCACGGACGTCGCCTCTTTTGTCTCTGCCTGCTCCTCTTGTGCCAGGAACAAGACGCCCAAACACCTGCCATATGGCCGTCTTCTGCCTCTGCCTATACCCTCAGTTCCCTGGCAACACATTGCGATGGACTTTATTACGGACTTGCCATTGTCCTCCGGACACACAGTCATATGGGTCGTGGTGGATCGGTTCTCTAAAATGGCCCATTTCGTCCCTATGGCTGGACTGCCCTCTGCCCAGGAACTCGCGGACGCCTATATACATCACATCTTCCGCTTGCATGGCTTTCCATCACACATTGTGTCCGACAGAGGAACTCAGTTCACCTCCCGCTTCTGGAGGGCTCTCTGTAAACATCTGGGAGTAACTCTGGACTTTTCTTCAGCCTACCATCCTCAGTCGAACGGCCAAGTGGAACGGGTCAATCAGATTTTGACCTCTTTCTTACGTCACTACGTCAACGCCCATCATGACGATTGGTCCACGCTTCTTCCTTGGGCTGAATTCTCCCATAATCACCACGTCAGTGAGTCCTCCTCCAGTTCTCCCTTCCATGTCGTCTACGGACTTCAGCCTTCGGTCCCATTGCCTGTATCCTCTTCCTCGGATATCCCTGCTGCTGATGCGGTAGTCCGTGACTTTACAACCATTTGGGACTCAGTTAAGGCGTCCCTTGCACGTGCATCCCTGCGGATGAAGAGACACGCAGACAAGAGACGTCTGGATCCTCCGTGTTTCTCCCCCGGAGATCTAGTCTGGCTTGCTTCCAAGTACGTCCGATTGAAGTTACCATCTTACAAGCTGGGTCCTCGCTACATAGGACCGTTTAAAGTCCTCGGCAAGATCAATGAGGTCTCCTACAAACTGCAGCTCCCGGCCACGATGAGGATACCCAACTCCTTCCACGTCTCTCTGCTCAAGCCGGTTGTCCTTGGTCCCTTCTCCGCTGCTGCCAGTCCGGCTCCTCCTCCTATTGCTGATGACGACATCTATGCGGTAAGGGATATCGTGGCCATGAAGACCGTACGGGGTCGACAGTTCTTTCTGGTGGACTGGGCAGGGTATGGTCCTGAGGATAGGTCCTGGGAGCCCAGGGAGAATGTGGGTACTCCTCTGATCCGTGCCTTCCTGTCCCGGTTGCGGGGAGGGGGGCGTGGGGAAGGGGTACTGTCACGCTCCCCGGGTCCTCTGCTCCGCTTCCCAGCTCACCTGCCACGCTCCCCGCTCTCCAGCCTCCATCGCCCGCGCTTCCCAGGCCTCCTGGTCCCCGCTCCCGGCGCCCGTCGGCTTCCCAGCCCCAGCCCGGCTCTGCTGCTTCCTCCTCTCAGCTTCCTGCCCTGGCTTCTGGCACCCGGGCCACGCGCATGCGCATTAGGGCGCGCGCGCGGTCATTGACCCTTTCTTAAAGGGCCAGTGTCCACTGACAGGAAATGAAGCACACAGGTACGGGGTATAAAGGGGTTCAATGTCCAAGGGGGCGGGGCCTGATCTTCGTGTTTCCCAAGCTAGGAGTCAGGTCTCCTTGTGTTCCTGTGAGATACTTACCTCTCTCTCTTCTAGAGCCGATCCTGCATTGCCATCCGGTCCTGCCGTATCCCGAACCCCGAACGCTGCCTATCTGCCATCCTGACAGTCCGTACCATCTCTGTTCCCTGCGGTGACTCGTCATCTCACTCCAACGGTTCCGGACCCCGCCTGACATCATCCCGGCTTCCGAACCTGAGCTCCGTCACCCGGACCACCATCAGTGACCCCGTGGTTCCAGGGACTTCTCCATTGTGCTCTTGTGCGCGGACTGTCCTGCTACCTATAGAGCTCCGGCTACCGGACTCCTTTCCCTCATCGGGGAGTTCGGCCCAGTGGATCCACCTCCCGAGTCTGCCCATCCACCTGGCCCTAACATGACGTCATACACTGTACTGGAGGGAGGTGACGTCATACACTGTACTGGAGGGAGGTGACGTCATACACCATACTGGAGGGAGGCGACGTCATACACCGTACTGGAGGGAGGTGACATCATACACTGTAGTGAAGGGAGGTGACATCATACACCATACTGGAGGGAGGTGACATCATACACCGTACTGGAGGGAGGTGACATCATACACCGTACTGGAGGGAGGTGACATCATACACCATACTGGAGGGAGGTGACGTCATACACCGTACTGGAGGGAGGTGACGTCATACACCGTACTGGAGGGAGGTGACGTCATACACCGTACTGGAGGGAGGTGACATCATACATCGTACTGGAAGGAGGTGATGTCATACACTGTACTGGAGGGAGGTGACATCATACACCGTACTGGAGGGAGGTGACATCATACACCGTACTGGAGGGAGGTGACGTCATACCCTGTACCGGAGGGAGATGACATCATACACCATACTGGGGGGAGGTGACGTCATACACCGTACTGGAGGGAGGTGACATGATACACTGTACTGGAGGGAGGTGACATCATACACTGTACTGGAGGGAGGTGACATCATACACTGTAGTGAAGGGAGGTGACATCATACACCGTACTGGAGGGAGGTGACATCATACACCATACGGGAGGGAGGTGACGTCATACACCATATGGGAGGGAGGTGACATCATACCCGTACGGGAGGGAGGTGACATCATACACCGTACTGGAAGGAGGTGATGTCATACACCATACTGGAGGGAGGTGACGTCATACACCTATTGGAGGGAGGTGTAGTCATACACCGTACAGAGGGAGGTGACATCATACACCATACTGGAGGGAGGTGTCGTCATACACCGTACTGGAGGAAGGTGACGTCATACACCGTACTGGAGGGAGGTGACATCATACACTGGACTGGAGGGAGGTGACATCATACACTGTACTGGAGGGAGGTGACATCATACACCATACTGGAGGGAGGTGACATCATATACCGTACTGGAGGGAGGTGACATCATACACCGTACTGGAGGGAGGTGACGTCATACACCATACGGGAGAGAGGTGACGTCATACCCATACGGGAGGGAGGTGACGTCATACACCATACGGGAGGGAGGTGACGTCATACCCATACGAGAGGGAGGTGACATCATACACCATACCGGAGGGAGGTGACATCATACACCGTACCGGAGGGAGGTGTCGTCATACACCGTACCGGAGGGAGGTGTCGTCATACACCGTACTGGAAGGAGGAGACGTCATACACCGTACTGGAGGGAGGTGACGTCATACCCGTACGGGAGGGAGGTGACATCATACACCATACCGGAGGGAGATGACATCATACACCGTATCGGAGGGAGGTGTCGTCATACACCGTACCGGAGGGAGGTGTCGTCATACACCGTACTGGAAGGAGGAGACGTCATACACCGTACTGGAGGGAGGTGACGTCATACCCGTACGGGAGGGAGGTGACATCATACACCATACCGGAGGGAGATGACATCATATACCGTACCGGAGGGAGGTGTCGTCATACACCGTACAGAGGGAGGTGACGTCATACACCGTACTGGAAGGAGGTGACGTCATACACCGTACTGGAGGGATACATACATAGAGACCATAACGAATACCCACATAAGTAATAACCATATATTATTTCATAATAAGTCCCATATCCAATGGGATACTATATAATATGTTATTTAATGTGGGTTATCTGAACCATCAGGAGCAATCGCAGTATCAAAGGGAAAAAAAAACAAGGAAAAAGCGATCAAGCAGTCCATTAATTGTGCAAAAATTTTTTATTGATCAAGTGAATGTAAAAACACCATAAAACATCATAAGCATCCGGACACATTTTTGACCATAATAGATCAAACTTGTGGCATATAAGGGAAGGAAAACCTGCCAAATACAGCGACCATATTAAAGAAATAACATATATCAAAAATTAGCCGTATGATAAATAAGTCAAGAGTGGAGACACAGATCACCACTCAAGATAATACATATAAGTAGGCAGCCAGATCTATGGAAATATTCAGTGATTTAGGTGATAAATTATCATTTATTTCATCTGATATTTTCACAACCCAAACAGTTGACCATTAGGATCGATGGTAATGATGGAGCTCCAAAATCATATCTATCACAGCCTGCCAGTATTAATTATAACAATAGAATCACCGCCAAAGAAACCAAAGAACTGTCCAATCAGAATTGGGCTGCAAGACCAAATAGGGTCATATATATAGATTATATTATTTATTATATGCAGTCACCATTAAATTGGACAGCCAGCCAAAAAAGAGGAGGTTATGGCATGATACTATCTTTAGGCAAACAGAAGCGGTCTATAATAATTATTGCACGAGCAGGGCAACCAATATAGGGTTAATGCAGATGGATATGGATGTGCATTAACTAGGATTGGTAGTTAACCATTAGATCGACCAGACTACTCATACTAACAATTATAGCAAGGGTACCTAAATCCAGCTTAAAACATAAGCATGACCAAGATAGTAGGTCGCCGTACAGAGGCAGGATATCAATTACCTGATTAATCTTTGCAGATAAGCAAGACGCAAAAATGTGTCCGGATGCACAGGACGCCCTACACGTGTTTCGGCACACGCCTTCGTCCAGGGGCGGGATATAGGTGGTAACAGCCGGTATTTAATCACACAGGCAACCAATCGATGTGCAGTGACCTAGGTGGTGACGCATGCGTAACCACAACAACCAGCATCAACAATCGGCCGCCGCGTCACGGAGGAGGAGGGCCGGTCACATCACATGATCGGCCAACACCTACACCATGAAGATACGGAGGCCGAGTGGAGACGAAGGGAGAGTGGTGCGCATGCGTACAGATCACATACACATAGATGCAGAAAGAATAGATGAATATAGGAACGGGATCAACAACGGAACCGCAGCACAGAATATAATGCAACGGACGATATAATGCAGCAAATAACAGGAATGGACATACATAATACAAACATGAGCCTCAACCAAGGAAATAGTATATGCATAAAATATACAGAATCAATACACCATAGTTTACATAGATATAAGATAGAAAAGAACGTATACTAAAGTAACATAGGAGTATTGCAAAAGACACATATACATATTTCAAAAAGGCATCCCGTAATCGACGAATCCTGTCCCATAGAAAATATGGGAATACACGTAGAAGCTAAACTGCATAGCAAAGGACACCTTATCGGATTTATCCAGTTCATTCACATCGATTTGATGAATTTGATCCCATAACGACTGCATCAACAATTCACAATAGAGATGTTATATATTGTACCAAAAAAAAATTTTTGCACAATTAATGGACTGCTTGATCGCTTTTTCCTTGTTTTTTTTCCCACTGGAGGGAGGTGACATCATACACTGTACCGGAGGGAGGTGACATCATACACCGTACTGGAAGCAGGTTGTGGAGACACGGGGCTCAGTGGGTGCTCTCGTCCGCTAAAACCCGCCGCCTTTAGAAAGACAGCATGGCTCAGGGCTCATCCCAACTGAATGCCGGCCTCCTTAACCGTGGGCGTAACACTACTCAGACAACACAGGGTGAGGGAACCACAATAATTAGACTTTATTGGATCCCCAAACAATTAACGTCACATAACACATTACCAGCAAAACACAAATGTAACAGGCAACAGAGTCTCACCCTTCCGCTGGCTCACCAGGGATTTAGAATGTCCATGCCTCAGAGGTCCCAGGGCTATTTACTCCAATCCAGCAGCACCCCGCTTTTGGCGGGCACCCACCGATAAAGGAATAATGCCAGATTTAGGAAGCTGTCTCAGGTCTGCAAAGTCTGTAGCAGGTGACTGAACTGTCCCAACCTGAGTGTCCTCCTTAGGTAGTCCTGGTATGATGATGTAATTCTGGCAGCCGGAGTCAAAATCCCTAGACTGTGGATATGGTCTCCAACCGGAACCGGAGTCCCTAGATTGAAGCCAGAAGGTATCCTGATCCTCTAGTCAGCTCCTAAGAGCTTAGACTGGATCCATCAGCATCCATCAACAACAACCTGGTGGCTTAAAGAAATCCCTTTTATAGCCACAGCCTTCCACTTGGATACACTGCGTCCTCATCGATTGGTTGGACAAAATTTCCTCTCCCATTGGATGAATCTCAAGCTGCATGGACAATGTTCATCCAAATGATGTCTACAGAAAGACTGAGGGTATACACGTAGTCTGGAATGCACAGACTAGATAATGGCTACTAAGGTAAACACATTAGCAATCCACAACTACAATACAATGATTACTGGAAGAGTCTGGAGAAACAATAGCTAAGCAAACATGAGATAGCACACAGAAGAACAATGACGTCTGGCTGAATTTTAAGAAACTTTAACCCATGAGAGGCATTGGGTGTCCATGTCGTCACATTCCTCCCCCTTCTTAATATTAGCCAGACATGATAGGCTTCCGATCATCCTTCTCCTCTTGTCGGGAAAGCCCATCCCTGTTTCCATGGTTCTTGCCTTGTTTATGGGAGATGGAAAAATTATAGGATTGTAACGCCAGACTCCACCTGAGCAAGCGTCCGTTGTCCCCGGCAGTGCGATTTAGCCAACTCAATGGATTGTGGTCAGTGAGAACTGTAAACTCATTGCCATAGAGGTAGGACTGCAATTTTTTCAGGGCCCAGACTATGACCAGGCATTCTTTTTCTATGGTGGCGTAAGCCCTCTCTCGGTCCAACAGTTTCCGGGAGAGGTAAGCTATCGGATGTTCCTCACCGTTGTCCCCCACTTGGCTAAGTACAGCTCCTAGTCCTGTGTCCGATGCGTCTGTTTGGACGATGAACCTGCGACGGAAGTCAGGAGCAGTCAGGACTGGGCTCTGGGCCAGCCGGTCTTTCAATTGGAGGAATGCAGTTTCACATTCTGGGGTCCAGATAAGGTTGCAGGCATATCTTTTGGTTGTGAGGTCAGTGAGCGGTTTTGCTACGGCACTGTAATTGTGGGATAAACTTTCCATAATAGTTTGGGGTTCCTAGGAACGCGCGGACCTGTTTTTGATTGACCGGGCGTGGCCACTGGGTAATGGCTTCTACTTTTGCAGGTTCGGGACGAATGCACCCACTTCCCACCCGATGTCCCAGGTATAGCACTTCGGCCATCCCCATTTGGCATTTGTCAGGTCGGATGGTGAGCTGGGCTTTGGCTACCCTCTGCAGCACTTGGGACACGTGCTGAACATGCTCTTCCCAAGTGTCGCTGAAGATAGCGATGTCATCCAAATAGGCCTGGGCATACCCCTGACATCCCTCTAGTAAATGGTCTACCATCCTCTGGAAGGTGGCCGGGGCATTTTTCATCCCAAAGGCATGCTGATAAAGTCAAATAGGCCAAAAGGGGTTATGAAGGCCGATTTCTCTTGAGCCTCTTTTGTGAGTGGGATCTGCCAGTATCCCTTGCTCAAATCGAGGGTAGATATAAACCGAGACCCCCCTAACCTATCTAGTAGTTCATCCACCCGGGGCATGGGGTAAGCATCTGTAATCGTGACTTCATTGAGCCGTCTATAGTCTAGACAGAAACTAATACTCTTGTCCTTTTTTGGCACCAATACAACACTGGCAGCCCATGGGCTATGGGAGGGAACTATGACTCCCATATTTAACATGTCATCTACCTCGGCCTTCATCATTGCCAACACAGGAGGTGTTACCCGGTAGGCGGGTTGTCTTCGTGGGGTGGCTGCCCCTGTGTTGACATGATGCTGGACCAGGGGGGTTCTACCAGGCTGACTTGTGAACAGGGATTCATACGTTCCGAGTATGTCTGATATCTGTCGCTTCTGTGATGGACAAAGCTGCTCCCCCAGTGATACATCTTTTACCCCCATTTCCCTTTTGGAGTCCACTAATAAGTCTGGGATCTGGTCCAACTCTGGGTCATCTACCTCTGGACAACAAACTGCTAAATTGGTGACCTCTCGTTCTTCATAAGCTTTTAGCCTGTTGATGTGGTAGGTACGCTCACGAACACCTGCTCGATCCAGGGCCACGGTGTAGTCAGTATTGCCACATTTCTTGGTAATGGTGAATGGACTCGCCCACATGGTGTTACACCTCGTGGCTCTCCTGTGGCAAGGAATGAGGCAGTCTCCTTGCCTGCCACGAGCGCTCCTGCTCAGCAGCGTCGAAGGTCTGCCAGACTGCAGGAGAAACCTCCTCAGAGAGGCAGCAAAAGGGTGACACCTAGTGGTACTCCTGTTGCAAGAAATGAGGCGGTCTCCCATTCCTTGCCTGCCGCGGCTCCTCCTGCTCAGCAGCCCCAAAGGTCTGTGAGGTTGCGCAATGTGCAGAGGTTTTTTGCTCAGGGAAGCAGTGAGACTACCGTTATCTCTACACATTGTGAGACCGAGGATCCCGCCTCTATTTCCCAGAGGCAGGAGGGTGAGCATGTGCAATGCTTGGTGGGTCCTGATTCGCCCACTCACGTCACACGGCTTGATGACGAGGCTGGTGACGTGGTGAATCCTGACTGGCCAGGCTGGGACGTCGTGGATCCTGATTGGGTCAAGTCCGTCATCTCCGCCTCGCGCCCGCCCTTGGCTGGAGCGACACCTCCTTAAAAGCTCCTCCTGCCATCATGGCGGCGCGTGACCGTCCTTCTATGTTTGGATGTCTGGCAGCGTGCTGCCACGCCACTGCTCAGGCATTATCGTCTTCCGTGGGCTTGGCCCTTGCTGCTTAGGCAGTACCTGGTTTGCAGGCCGTGTCCCTGCCTTGCTGCTCCGGCAGTAGCTCCTTCGACAGGCCGTGTTCCTGTTCCAGGTGAGCTCCTCGAGTCTCCACCGGACTCACCTGGTTATTGAAAGCACACGTGCGTGGGCACCTCTGTGCTACCCTCGTGCCATATTCTCGTGATTTCCACTGGCACACGTGCGTGGGCACCTCTGTGCTTCCCCGTGCAACAGGTACACCGAGCCGTGTGATCCCTGCCATACAACCCTCACGGGTTAGGGCAGACCGGTGTACGTAGATCGTCTGTGACATTCCAGACGATCGCTAGCAGCAACCCGCTCACTCTTCACCCACCATAGCAGCGGTCCCTTACACTGCACAGTGGACCTTGACCGGCGGAAGCTGTCCATTCCCCATCTTGGCACGCTTCCCCGGGTCCCCCTCGTAACATTACGGTCGCGCCAAAGGTCTGGCTATGGCTGAAGAGCAGCAGCAGTTGCTGCGTTATGTGCAGCAGTTGGAATCACGATTGGCAGCAGTGGAGCAGTCTTCCTCCGACAAGACTACTCTGACGACAGTCGCCACCCAGGCGGCTACCCAGGCTGTGCTATTGGGCGGAAGGTCTCCTCGCCTTGCGCTTCCAGAGCGCTTTAGCGGGGACAGCTCCGAGTGCCGTGGCTTTATAAACCAGGTCACCAACTACTTAGAGCTGTCCGCGACTCTTTACGCTACCGAGAAGGCGAAGGTAGCCTTCGTCCAGTCCCTGCTCACAGGGAGAGCGCTGAAGTGGTCCACGCCGTTGTGGGAGCGCGGAGATCGGGTGGTGAATAACTTGGCAGCCTATCTTGGGGCCATGAGAATGGTGTTCCTCGGGCCTCAGGTCACCCACGACTCCGTGCTGCGCCTCCTACGACTTCGGCAAGGGTCCGCTTCAGTCGGGGACTTTGCCGTACACTTTAGGACACTTGCCGCAGAGCTGGACTGGCCGGATAAGGTCCTTGTCCCTGTGTTCTGGGAGGGCCTGGCAGTGTTCGTCAAAGACGCACTGGCCACGCGTGAGGTGCCTGCTACTTTAGAGTCCTTGATTGTGGTTGCCTCTCGCATAGACATCCGCCAGGCGGAGCGGAGGCTCGAGGTCTCTTCAGCACCCACGTCCTCACAGCCTAAAAAGCGTCTGGCTCCCGTCTTCCACCAGACAGGTCTCCCAGCCAGCTCTGTAGGCGACTCCGTGGAGTCAATGGAGGTGTCCAAAGCGGTCTCCTCTACCCCAGGTTCTCGGTCTGGTGTCATCTGCTTTTCCTGTGGGCAGAGGGGACACATAGCTACCCGATGTCCCAAACCGTCGGGAAAAGACAGAGTCTAGTTTCCATCAGAGGGGGGTTCCTAGACGCTGCTTCTCCCTCTAGGTTGACTATCAGCGCCCAGTTGCAGTTTGGCACTACTCTCTTCTCTGCTCTGGCCTGCCTGGACTCAGGCGCTGATGGCAATTTCATTTCGACCTCCCTGGCAATCCGATACTCAGTTCCCCTGGTTCTCTTGCCCAAGCCACTCAGGGTTCGGGTAGTCAACGGGTCCCTACTAGTCGATTCCATCACCCAGATCACCATCCCTCTCAGGATGGAAGTACCACCAGGACACCATGAGCAGGTGTCCTTCCTGGTGCTTCCAGGGGGGACGGATGAGATCCTACTGGGCCTCCCCTGGTTGAGACAGCATGCTCCTATACTCAACTGGGCAACAGGGGAGATCTCGTCATGGGCAGGATCCTGTAGGGAGCACCTCGTGACTACCGAACCACCCGCTACCATTAGGTCGGTTGGGTCCTCAGGGAATACAGGGGAGCCAGGTTTACCGACACCTTATGAGGCCTACAGGGACGTCTTCTCCAAGAGGGCCGCAGATACCCTTCCTCCCCACCGGCCATACGATTGCCGAATAGACCTGAAGCCAGGCTCCGAGCCCCCTAGGGGCAGAGTGTATCCCCTCTCTGCTCCAGAGACGGAGGCTATGTCCAAATATATTCAGGACAGCCTGGCAAAAGGGTTCATTCGCAAGTCTATTTCACCGGCCGGTGCGGGGTTCTTCTTCGTGCAAAAGAAGGAAGGGGATCTACGCCCCTGTATCGATTACAGGGGATTAAATGCAATCACGATCAAAAACAAATACCCTTTGCCCCTCATTACGGAGTTATTTGATCAATTCCGTGGGGCAAAGATCTTCACGAAGCTGGATCTACGCGGGGCGTATAATCTAGTGCGAGTCCGAGAGGGCGATGAGTGGAAGACCGCCTTCAACACCAGGGACAGTCACTACGAGTATCTCGTAATGCCCTTCGGACTCTGCAATGCCCCCGCCGTATTTCAAGACTTTGTGAATGATGTTTTCCGGGATTTGTATCTTTCCGTGGTTGCATACCTGGATGATATCCTTATCTTCTCCCCCGATCTTGCCACCCATCGGAGGGATGTCATCCGAGTACTTAAGAGGCTCCGCACTCATTCGTTATATGCTAAGCTAGAAAAGTGCGTTTTTGAACGTGAATCCTTGCCTTTCCGGGGGTATATCGTGTCCAGTCAGGGGTTAGCAATGGATCCGGGGAAGTTGGAGACAGTGATGAAATGGCCTGAGCCCCGCTCGCTGAAAGCGATCCAGCGATTCTTGGGGTTTATCAATTATTATCGCCAGTTCATTCCCAACTTCTCGACGGTGGCAGCACCCATCATTGCCCTTACCCGCAAGGGCGCTAATCCCAAAGCATCGACACGGGAAACGGTAGAGGCATTTCACACCCTCAAAACTTACTTCTCCAGAGCTCCCATCTTTCATCGTCCAGACATCTCCAAACCCTTCCTACTAGAGGTAGACGCCTCTTCGGTCGGTGCTGGTGCAGTCCTGTACCAGAAAGACGAACGAGGAAGGAAGCATCCATGTTTCTTTTTCTCCAAAACCTTTTCTCCGGCCGAGAGGAACTACTCCATAGGGGATAGGGAGTTACTGGCGATGAAACTGGCATTCCAGGAATGGCGGCATCTCCTGGAGGGTGCGAAGCATCCATTTGAAGTATTTTCCGACCATAAAAATCTCACATACCTCCAGACAGCACAACGCCTGAACCCAAGGCAGGCCCGTTGGTCCTTGTTCTTCTCCCGGTTCCGCTTTATTATCCGCCACCTGGCCGGTGAGAAAAACGTACGGGCCGATGCCTTGTCACGTTGTATGGTTGTGTTGGAGGAGGACGAGGAGGAGCCTCGTCTTATACTACCCCCGGACAGCTTGAGGATGGTCACTCCCACTTCCTTGGACTAGGTGCCACCTGGCAAGACCCTCGTTCCCCCTGAATTACGGAATGAGGTGCTATCGTGGGCCCATGCCTCCAAGGTCGGGGGTCACTTTGGGGTCAAAAGGACCAGAGACCTTGTGACCAGGCACTATTGGTGGCCGAGACTACCCCAGGACATACAGGAGTATGTGGGAGCCTGTATGTCGTGTGCACGGTATAAGCCGTCCCGGCAGAGACCGGCAGGTCTTCTTCACCCACTGCCAGTGCCGGATCGTCCCTGGGAAGTGGTGGGAATGGACTTCCTGGGAGATCTGCCCAAGTCAGCAGGCCACAAGGTCGTATGGGTCATCACGGATCACTTCTCTAAAATGGTCCACTTGGTGCCTCTCCCACGACTCCCAACGTCACGTGCTCTCGCCACTTTATTCATTAGGCATGTATTTAGGCTGCATGGCATGCCTGACAAGGTGGTGAGCGACCGGGGTCCCCAGTTCACGTCTCGCTTCTGGAGAGAGCTCTGTAAGCTCCTGCAGATAGAGCTGAACATCTCCTCCGCATACCATCCCGAAACCAATGGACTGGTGGAGAGGACCAATCAGACCTTGGTAACTTACCTCCGCCATTTTATCTCCGCGCACCACGACAACTGGGCTAACCTCCTTCCTTGGGCCGAATTTGCCATTAATAATTCGGTCCATGAATCCTCTGGCCAGACTCCGTTCCTGCTCAATAACGGACAACATCCCAGAATCCCGGTTCCGATGCCCATTACGTCACCCGATCCTAGAGTGGAGGATTGGGCGACCGAGGCCCGGGAGATCTGGGATAACACCCAAGAGGCCCTTAAGAGGGCTAAAGACCGGATGGTGACAACAGCTGATGTGCGCCGCTGCCCGGCACCATCCTTCGCCCCTGGTGACTTAGTGTGGCTGTCCTCTAAGAATGTTAACCTACGGGTACAGGCAGCCAAGTTCGCCCCTAGGTACCTGGGTCCGTTTAAAGTACTAGAGCAGGTAAACCCGGTGGCATACTGACTCCAGCTCCCTCCACGCTGGGCTATAGCCAACACCTTTCACGTGTCCCTCCTGAAACCCGTACGACTTAATAAGTTCTCGGGGTCCCTGACACCTCAAACCGACTCTCCGTCCGATGACCCTGAGGTGGCGAAGCTTGTGGAGACAAAAGTCATACGGGGCAGGAGGTACTACCTCGTGGAGTGGGTCGGCCGTGGGCCGGAGCATAGATCCTGGGAATTGGAGGATCATATCCACGCCCTGGGTTTGATAGCGGCCTTCGAGCACGGGCAGGGGGGGGGGCCTATACGGGGGGGTAATGTTACACCTCGTGGCTCTCCTGTGGCAAGGAATGAGGCAGTCTCCTTGCCTGCCACGAGCGCTCCTGCTCAGCAGCGCCGAAGGTCTGCCAGACTGCGCAGAGTGCAGGAGAAACCTCCTCAGAGAGGCAGCACAAGGGTGACACCTAGTGGTACTCCTGTTGCAAGAAATGAGGCGGTCTCCCATTCCTTGCCTGCCGCGGCTCCTCCTGCTCAGCAACCCCGAAGGTCTGTGAGGTTGCGCAATGTGCAGAGGTTTTCTGCTCAGGGAAGCAGTGAGACTCCCGTTATCTCTACACATTGTGAGACCGAGGATCCCGCCTCTATTTCCCAGAGGCAGGAGGGTGAGCATGTGCAATGATTGGTGGGTATCTGATTCGCCCACTCACGTCACACGGCTTGATGACGAGGCTGGTGACGTGGTGAATCCTGACTGGCCAGGCTGGGACGTCGTGGATCCTGATTGGGTCAAGTCCGTCATCTCCGCCTCGCGCCCGCCCTTGGCTGGAGCGACACCTCCTTAAAAGCTCCTCCTGCCATCATGGCGGCGCGCGACCGTCCTTCTATGTTTGGATGTCTGGCAGCGTGCTGCCACGCCACTGCTCAGGCATTATCGTCTTCCGTGGGCTTGGCCCTTGCTGCTTAGGCAGCACCTGGTTTGCAGGCCGTGTCCCTGCCTTGCTGCTCCGGCAGTAGCTCCTTCGACAGGCCGTGTTCCTGTTCCAGGTGAGCTCCTCGTGTCTCCACCGGACTCACCTGGTTATTGAAAGCACACGTGCGTGGGCACCTCTGTGCTACCCTCGTGCCATATTCTCATGATTTCCACTGGCACACGTGCGTGGGCACCTCTGTGCTTCCCCGTGCAACAGGTACACCGAGCTGTGTGATCCCTGCCATACAACCCTCACGGGTTAGGACAGACCGGTGTACGTAGATCGTCTGTGACATTCCAGACGATCGCTAGCAGCAACCCGCTCACTCTTCACCCACCATAGCAGCGGTCCCTTACACTGCACAGTGGACCTTGACCGGCGGAAGCTGTCCATTCCCCATCTTGGCCCGCTTCCCCGGGTCCCCCTCGTAACACATGGCTTGTAGCTTGTTTTTCCGTACCGGTACTAGTACTAGGACCTTCTGTCCACATGCAAATTCTCAGAGTCGGGCAGTGTGGTCATAACATCGTTTTTGCCTTTCCTGAGCCACTTCTAAATTCCCGTGGGCTAACACCATGAGGTGCCTCATCCTTTCCCTAAACTTTTGAACATAGTCCACTATGGGAACCTCTTCTGTGGGGAAGGTGCTCTCCCAACCAGTTCTAGGGGCCCTCGTACTTTTCGTCCGTACAGCAATTCGAAGGGGGAGAACCCAGTGGAGTCCTGCGGCACCTCCCGGTAAGCAAAAAGGAGCTGCTGCAGGTTCTTCTCCCAGTCCCTCCACATAACGGCTAATGAGCTGTTTGAGCGTTTTGTTGAAGCGCTCACACAATCCATTTGTTTCAGGATGGTAGGGGGTTGTTCGCATGGGGCGGACTCCATTTTTCTCCCACAGGGTCTGAATCAGTTCACTTCGGAACTGTGCCCCCTGGTCAGTCAATACTTCCTGTGAAAACCCTACCCGGCTAAAGATGTCCAGTAGAGCTTGAGTCACATGCTCTGCATCTATGGAGGTTAAGGCAACGGCTTCTGGGTAACGGGTGGCAAAGTCTACCAGGGTGAGGATGAATCTTTTTCCACTGCGGCTGGGGATGGCTAAGGGGCCTACTATATTAATGGCAACTCTCAGGAACGGTTCTCCTATCAAGGGCATGGGTTGAAGTGGGGCACGACATGGGGCTCCCCCCATACGCTGACACACTGGGCAAGAGGCTCTGTATTTTTGCACTTGTTGAGTGACCTTTGGTCAGAAAAAACTATGCAACAGGCGGGCCCGAGTCTTTTTGGTCCCCATGTGCCCAGCCGCAGGATCATCATGAGCTAAACGCAATAGTTGGGGTCGGTATTGCTGGGGTACCACAAGCTGATGTACACGGGTCCAGGGTTTTTCTGGGCAGGATGTGGGCTTCTCCCGATATAAGAGGTCTTTTTCCCATCTATACACCTCCCCCTGATTTCCTCCCCCAGGTTGGGCAGCCGCACTACGGATAAGCTCTAGGGTGGGGTCTGTCAGTTGGGCTTCCCTGAATTCTTTACGACCTATCTCCCCCCAGTCAATGGCCACAGTTGGTTCTGATGTACTCACATTTGTTGGCTCTGATGAGGAGGCTGAAGATTGAGGAGGAGGGTTCTCCTCTGATAGGTTGGAAGAAAGACCTGCACCAGGATGGTGTTTGGCTTGGCTGCGGGTGATGGCGGTGAGAAACTGGCTGGATAGTCCTTGTCCTAGGTCATTTCCCAAAATAACAGGGGTGGGGAGGCCGTCCATGAGCCCCACGTCAACCTCCCCTTGGTCAGTTCCCCAGTCCAACTGCACTCGTGCCAGAGGGATGTTCGAGCGCTGGCCCACAGCAAGGGTGATGGTCACTTGGCGGCCAGGTAAATGATGTTCTGTGGGAACAATATCTGGGCTGACCAGGGTGATGGAAGATCCAGTGTCTCGAAGTCCCTGAGCCTGTATATCACCGACCTTGACCGTCTGGATGTGGGGATGGAGGTTGGCTGGTGTACGGTGTCCGGCCTACCGTAGGGTGGGGACTGGGTAAACCACTTCCTCAGCTATTGGTGTTTCTTGGGAGTAGCATTCCTCAGGTCTCGTTGGTTCATCTCGGCGTATGTTGACTGGTTGGACTGGCAGATGGGCTCCAGGCATGGGGCCCCGGCTTTGAAGACACTCTTTGGCCATGTGTCCAAGGCGCCCACACGTATAACAGCGCTGTGGGTTAGACAAGTCACCGGCCCTGTTGGTAAACCTTTGTCTTGTTGGTGCTTCTGTGGGGTAATGAGTTAGTCCAGCACGGGAGTATGGGGGTCGCTTGGATCTCCCCAGATCGGTGGGCCTATTGGGCCTCCAGCTGGGTCGGTTGGCTGTAAATTCATCAGCCAATCGCGCTGCTTGCTCTGGGGTTTGGGGCTTCCTGTCAGCTACCCATTCTCGGATTTCTGGGTCCATCTTCTCCTGCAGCTCTTCGAGCACCATCACATCCCGGAGGGCAGCAGCGGAGTGGGCAGCCGGACCATCGAGCTAGCAGTTACAGTGTCGTCGGAGTTTGCTGCCAAATTCGACATACGAGACACCCTGGCGAGACATAGTCCGGAACTTAGTGTGATGTATCTCGGGTGTTATGGTAAAAAGGGCCAACAAAGTGTCCTTAATAATTCCATAGTCCAAGCAGCCCTGAGGCCCAAGTGATCAGACAGCCTCCTGGGCTCGGACAGGCAAGCTTGTCCACAGGTATTTGGACCACTCAGTTGTGGGCACCTGGTGCATATGCATTAGCACCTCAAAGTTTTGCAAGTGTTCATCTATCTCGGTGCTGGAGTCATTAAACACTGGCACGTCCCTGTAACGAAGATGACTTCCTTGGTGGGGGTCTATCCTGGAGGTAGGCGCTAGTGGTAAGGAAATTGGAACTCCATAAACATATTCCAGAACACAAGCCCTCTCTTCTCTTGAGGATTTAGGCCCCAATGCAGCCAATAACGCTGTGGCTTGCGCCATTTTGGACCAAGTTGATTCCCGATTGTCACTAGATCCATGATGTGGCACATAGTTTAAATCCTCTGGGTCAATATCGGCGGGATCCTCACCGTCCTCTGCATCATTCTGGGCATCCCAATAGACTAATTTCTGCATCAAGTCCGACCGAGTGTCAGCGTTCCTGTAGTCAATCTTTCGCATCTGGCACAGATCCTGTAGCATCCATTTACTGCTGCGGTCGTATCGCCTCTCTTGTCCTTGTCCCATGGCTGAGCTGGTGGGGTTGGACATGGCAGCGTCCGAAACCTGAATGCCTCCCTTATGGCCCGCTAGGTATGCTTATGTGCCTCCCTGGTTGTTGAGCCCTGGACGGAGTCCACAAACACCAGTCCTCTGCAGCTCCTCTGGGTAAACCAGGCTGAGTAGTATCCCACTGCTGTCACCAATTGTGGAGACACGGGGCTCAGTGGGTGCTCTCGTCCTCTAAAACCCGCCGCCTTTAGTAAGACAGCGTGGCTCAGGGCTCATCCCAACTGAACGTCGGCCTCCTTAACTGTGGGCGTAACACTACTCAGACAACACAGGGTGAGGGAACCACAATAATTAGACTTTATTGGATCCCCAAACAATTAACGGCACATAACCAGCAAAACACAAATGTAACAGGCAACAGAGTCTCATCCTTCCGCTGGCTCACCAGGGATTTAGAATGTCCATGCCTCAGAGGTCCCAGGGTTATTTACTCCAATCCAGCAGCACCCCGCTTTTGGCGGGCACCCACCGAGAAAGGAATAATGCCAGATTTAGGAAGCTGTCTGAGGTCTGCAAAGTCTGTAGCAGGTGACTGAACTGTCCCAACCTGAGTGTCCTCCTTAGGTAGTCCTGGTATGATGATATAATCCTGGCAGCCGGAGTCAAAATCCCTAGACTGTGGATATGGTCTCCAACCGGAACCGGAGTCCCTAGATTGAAGCCAGAAGGTATCCTGATCGTCTAGTCAGCTCCTAAGAGCTTAGACTGGATCCATCAGCATCCATCAACAACAACCTGGTGGCTTAAAGAAATCCCTTTTATAGCCACAGCCTTCCACTTGGATACACTGCGTCCTCATCGATTGGTTGGACAAGATCGCCTCTCCCATTGGATGAATCTCAAGCTGCATGGACAATGTTCATCCAAATGATGTCTACAGAAAGACTGAGGGTATACACGTAGTCTGGAATGCACAGACTAGATAATGGCTACTAAGGTAATCACATTAGCAATCCACAACTACAATACAATGATTACTGGAAGAGTCTGGAGAAACAATAGCTAAGCAAACATGAGATAGCACACAGAAGAACAATGACGTCTGGCTGAATTTTAAGAAACTTTAACCCATGAGAGGCATTGGGTGTCCATGTCGTCACAGAGGTGACGTCATACACCATACCGGAGGGACGTGACATCATACACCGTACTGGAGGGAGGACCCCACAAGAGGGGGAGCACTACTAGACCTTGTACTAACCAATAGGCCAGACCGCATATCAAATATACAAGTTGGGGGTTACTTGGGGAATAGTGATCACAAAATAATAAGTTTTCATGTATTCTTTATTAAGATGTCTAGTAGAGGGGCTACAAGGACACTAAACTTCAGGAAAGCAAATTTTAAACGGTTGAGAGATGATCTTAGTGCAATAAACTGGGATGATGTACTAAGTAATAAAAGTACACAAAGCAAATGGGAGACTTTTATGAGCATCCTGAATAGGGCTTGTGCAGAAAATATACCCTATGGGAACAAACATGCTAGAAATAGGAGGAAACCCCTATGGCTAAATAGAGCTGTAAGGGAAGCAATAAAAGAAAAACAGAAAGCCTTAAAAGAATTAAAGAGGGTAGGTAGTGATGAGGCATTATATAATTATAGAAAATTAAATAAAATATGTAAAAAGCAAATTAAGTTAGCTAAGTTTGAGACAGAGAGACTCATTGCGAGAGAAAGTAAAAATAATCCTAAAATATTCTTTAACTACATAAACAGTAAAAAACTGAAAAGCGATAGTGTTGGCCCCCTTAAAAATAGTCTTGGTGAAATGGTGGAAGGGGATGAGGGTAAAGCCAACCTGCTGAATGACTTATTTTCTACGGTTTTTATACAAGAAAATGCCATGGCAGATGACATGACCAGTGATACCATAAATTCACCCTTGAATATTACCTGCTTAACCCAGCAGGAAGTACGCCGCCGCCTCGAAATCACTAAGGTTGACAAATCTCCGGGCCCGGATGGCATACACCCCAGAGTACTACAGGAATTGAGTTCTGTGATAGATAGACCATTATTTTTAATCTTCTCAGATTCCTTAATAACAGGGTCGGTACTGCAGGACTGGCGCATAGCAAATGTGGTGCCAATATTCAAAACGGGGACAAAAACTGAGCCGGGAAATTATAGGCCGGTAAGTTTAACCTCTACGGTTGGTAAAATCCTTGAGAGTTTCTTGAGAGATGCTATACTGGAGTATCTCAAGAAAAACAACCTTATGACAGAGTATCAACATGGGTTTATGAGGGATCGATCCTGTCAAACTAATTTGATCAGCTTCTATGAAGAGGTAAGTTCAAGCCTGGACCAGGGAAATGCAGTGGATGTTGTGTATATGGACTTTTCAAAAGCTTTTGATACGGTGCCACACAAAAGGTTGGTACATAAAATGAGAATAATGGGGATAGGGGAAAATATGTGTAACTGGGTTAAAAACTGGCTCAGTGATAGGAAACAAAGGGTGGTTATTAATGGTACGTACTCGGACTGGGTCTCAGTTCATAGTGGGGTACCACAGGGGTCAGTATTGGGCCCGCTTCTTTTCAACATATTTATAAATGACCTTGTTGGGGGCATGCGGAGTAGAATTTCAATATTTGCAGATGATACTAAACTCTGCAGGGTAATCAATACAGAGGAGGATAATTTTATATTACAGGGAGATTTATGTAAATTGGAGGATTGGGCTGAGAAGTGGCAATTGAAGTTTAATGTAGATAAATGTAAGGTCATGCACTTGGGTAGAGGAAATAACATTTATGATTATGTACTTAATTGTAGAACACTGGGTAAAACAGAAACAGAAAAAGACTTGGGTGTATGGGTGGATGGTAAACTTCACTTTAGTGGACAGTGTCAGGCAGCTGCTGCCAGGGCTAATAAAATAATGGGATGTATTAAAAGAGGTATAAGTGTTCATGAAAAAAATATAGTTCTACCTCTGTACAAGTCACTAGTGCGACCGCACTTGGAATACTGTGTACAATTCTGGTCACCGATATATAAGAAGGACATAGCTGAACTGGAGAGGGTGCAGAGAAGAGCGACCAAGATTATTAGAGGAATGGGTGGGCTGCAATACCAAGACAGGTTATTAAACTTGGGGTTATTTAGTTTGGAAAAACGAAGGCTTAGGGGGGATCTAATCACAATGTATAAATATATGAGGGGACAGTACAGAGACCTTTCCAAAGATCTTTTTACTCCTAGGCCTGCGACTGGAACACGGGGGCATCTGCTACGTCTTGAGGAAAGAAGGTTTAATCATAATCACAGACGAGGATTCTTTACTGTACGAGCAGTGAGACTATGGAACTCTCTGCCGCATGACGTTGTAATGAGTGATTCACTACTAGCATTTAAGCAGAGCCTGGATGCCTTTTGTGACGACATGGACTCTCATGGGTTAACGTTTCTTAAAATCCAGCCAGACAGCATGATAGATTGTCTATAGATGGGGGAGAAGTCCCTCATTGTTTTTACAAGACTCTTGTTGACTCAATGTAATTGTGTTGGCCACTGAAAGCTAGACTATTGTTCTCCAGACATTTCCAGTAACCATTGTATTGTAGTTGTGTATTGATAATGTAATTACCTTAGTAGCCATTGTCTAGTCAGTGGCTCCCAGTTTACATGTACACCCTCAGCCTTTCTAAGCACATCATTTGAATGAGCATTGTCCATGTAGCTTGAAATTCGTCCAATGGGAGAAGCAATCTTGTCCAACCAATGGATGAGGACGCAGTGTGTCCAGGTGGAGGGCTGTGGCTATAAGAGAGGACTTCTTTAAGCCACCAGGTTGTTGATGGTTGATGGATTCAGTCTAAGCTCTTTGGAGCTGACTGGAGGATCAGGACATATTATGGCTTCAATCTAGGGACTCCGGATCCGGTTGGAGACCATATCCACAGCCTAGGGATTTCGACTCCGGCTGCCAGGATTGTAACATCAAACCAGGACTACCTAAGGAGGACACGCAGGTTGGGACAGTTCAGTCACCTGTTACAGACTTTGCAGACCTCAGACAGCTTGGAACCTGTGAGGCATGGACATTCTAAATCCCTGGTGAGCCAGCGGAAGGGTGAGACTCTGTTGCCTGTTACATTTGTGTGTTTTGCTGGTTCTATGTTATGTGCTGTTAATTGTTTGGGGATCCAATAAAGTCTAATTATTGTGGTTCCCTCACCCTGTGTTGTCTGAGTAGTGTTACGCCCACGGTTAGGGAGGCCGGCGTTCAGTTGGGATGAGCCCTGAGCCACGCTGTCTTTCTAAAGGCGGCGGGTTTTAGTGGACGAGAGCGCCCACTGAGCCCCGTGTCTCCACAATTGGTGGCAGCAGTGGGATACTACTCAGCCTGGTTTACCCAGGGGAGCTGCAGTGGACTGGTGTTTTCGGACACCGTCCAGGGCTCAACAACCAGGGAGGCACATAAGCATACCCAGCAGGCCATAGGGGAGGCATTCAGGTTTCGGACGCTGCCATGTCCAACCTCACCAGCTCAGCCATGGGACAAGGACAAGAGAGGAGATACGACCGCTGCAGTAAATGGATGCTACAGGATCTGTGCCAGAGGCGAAAGATTATCTACTGGAACGCTGAGACTCGGTCAGACTTGATCCAGAAATTAGTCCGTTGGGATGCCCAGAATGATGCAGAGGACTATGAGGATCCCGCCGATATTGACCCACAGGATTTAAACTATGTGCCACATCATGGATCCAGTGACAATCGGGAATCAACTTTGTCCAAAATGGCCCAAGCCACAGCGTTGTTGGAAGCATTGGGGCCTAGATCCTCAAGAGAAGAGAGGGCTTATGTTCTGGAATATGTTTATGGGATTCCAGCTGCCGTACTGCTAGCACCAGCCACTCGAGAAGGATGGTCCCGCTACCCAGCAGAAGCTGCGCCAAAACAAAGGACTACAAACAGGGCCTGTGACTCGCCCAATCTATGGCGCTGTTATACATGTGGGCGCAATGGACATATAGATAAAGATTGTCTCCAAAACCGAGGCCGCATGCTTGGAGCCCATCTGCCACTCCAACCAGTCAACATATGCCGAGATGAACCAACGAGACCGGAGGAATGCTACTCCCAAGAAACACCAATAGCTGAGGAAGTGGATTATCCAGTCCACACCCTACGGCAGGCCGGACACCGTACACCAGCCAACCTCCATCCCCACATCCAGACGGTCAAGGTCGGTGATATACAGGCTCAGGGACTTCGAGACATTGGATCTTCCATCACTCTGGTAAGCCCAGTTATTGTTTCCCCAGAAGACCCTTTACCAGATTCCCAATTATCCATCTCCCTGGCTAAGGGCCAGCGCTCAGACGTCCCTCTGGCATGTGTGCAGTTGGACCTAAAAACCGACCAGGGAGAGGTCGAGGTGGAGCTTGAGGACAGCCTCCCCACACCTGGTATTTTGGGGACCAACCAGGAAGTGATCGATGTGGGGATTGTGAACAGCCTCCCCATACCTGTCATTGTGGAGACTGACCAGAGCAAGGCTGATGTGGAGCTTATGGACACCATCCCCACACCAGTTATTTCGGGAAAGGACCAGGGAGAGGTTGATGTGAGACTTGTGAACAGCCTCCCCACACCTGTCATTGTGGAGACTAATCAGAGCAAGGCTGATGTGGAGCTTATGGACACCGTCCCCACACCAGTTACTTTGGGGTCTGACCAGGAAGAGGTCCATATGGAGTTTATGGACAGCCTCCCCACACCTGTTGTTTCGGGGACTAGCCAGGAGGAAGTTGAAGTGGGGTTCATAGATGGCCCCACCAAGCCTGTTGTTTTAGATACCACTCAAAGGGAAGGGAAAGTGGGGCTTGTGAATTACCTGCTCCCACCAGTCAATTTGGAGAATGACCTAGGACAAGGACTATCCAGTCAGTTTGAAGCAGCCGTCACCCACCTCCAAGCCAAGCAGGACCCTGATGTGGATCTTTCTAACATCTTTTCCAGAGATGGTTTGCATTCCCGGTCTCCATCATCCACTTCTGAGCCAAGAACCGTGAGTAAGCCTAACCACACTGTGGCTGTTGACTGGGGGAGGATTGATAATAAGAAATGTATGCAAGCCCAACTCATGGACCCCACCTTAGTGCTTGTCCACAATATGGCTGCTCAACTTGGGGGAGGTAATCAGGGGGAGGTGTATAGATGCAAGCCTCTGTTGCTGACCTCACCATTAAAAAGGACAATGCCGTCAAGAGGAGAAGGATGATCGGAAGCCTATCATGTCTGGCTAATATTAAGAAGGGGGAGGAATGTGACGACATGGACTCTCATGGGTTAACGTTTCTTAAAATCCAGCCAGACAGCATGATAGATTGTCTATAGATGGGGGAGAAGTCCCTCATTGTTTTTACAAGACTCTTGTTGACTCAATGTAATTGTGTTGGCCACTGAAAGCTAGACTATTGTTCTCCAGACATTTCCAGTAACCATTGTATTGTAGTTGTGTATTGATAATGTAATTACCTTAGTAGCCATTGTCTAGTCAGTGGCTCCCAGTTTACATGTACACCCTCAGCCTTTCTAAGCACATCATTTGAATGAGCATTGTCCATGTAGCTTGAAATTCGTCCAATGGGAGAAGCAATCTTGTCCAACCAATGGATGAGGACGCAGTGTGTCCAGGGGGAGGGCTGTGGCTATAAGAGAGGACTTCTTTAAGCCACCAGGTTGTTGATGGTTGATGGATTCAGTCTAAGCTCTTTGGAGCTGACTGGAGGATCAGGACATCTTATGGCTTCAATCTAGGGACTCCGGATCCGGTTGGAGACCATATCCACAGCCTAGGGATTTCGACTCCGGCTGCCAGGATTGTAACATCAAACCAGGACTACCTAAGGAGGACACGCAGGTTGGGACAGTTCAGTCACCTGTTACAGACTTTGCAGACCTCAGACAGCTTGGAACCTGTGAGGCATGGACATTCTAAATCCCTGGTGAGCCAGCGGAAGGGTGAGACTCTGTTGCCTGTTACATTTGTGTGTTTTGCTGGTTCTGTGTTATGTGCTGTTAATTGTTTGGGGATCCAATAAAGTCTAATTATTGTGGTTCCCTCACCCTGTGTTGTCTGAGTAGTGTTACGCCCACGGTTAAGGAGGCCGGCGTTCAGTTGGGATGAGCCCTGAGCCACGCTGTCTTTCTAAAGGCGGTGGGTTTTAGTGGACGAGAGCGCCCACTGAGCCCCGTGTCTCCACACCTTTCTTGAAAAATTTAATATTACCAGTTATGTATATTAGATTTTATGACAGGGTATTGATCCAGGGAACTAGTCTGATTGCCGGATGTGGAGTCAGGAAGGAAATTTTTTCCCCATTGGAACTTGTTTGCCACATTGGGGGTTTTTTTTTGCCTTCCTCTGGATCAACATGTTAGGCTACGGGTTGAACTAGATGGACTTGAAGTCTCCCTTCAACCTTAAAAACTATGATACTATGATACTATGATACACCGTACTGGAGGGAGGTGACATCATACACCGTACCGGAGGGAGGTGACATCATACACAGTACTAGAGGGAGGTGACGTCATACACTGTACTGGAGGGAGGTGATGTCATACACCGTACTGGAGGGAGGTGACATCATACAGAGGGAGGTGATGTCATACACTGTACTGGAGGGAGGTGACGTCATACACCGTACTGGAGGGAGGTGACGTCATACACTGTACTGGAGGGAGGTGACATCATACAGAGGGAGGTGATGTCATACACTGTACTGGAGGAAGGTGATGTCATGCACCGTACTTGAGGGAGTTGACGTTATACACCGTACTGGAGGGAGGTGACATCATACAGAGGGAGGTGACGTCATACACCGTACTGGAGGAAGGTGATGTCATGCACCGTACTTGAGGGAGTTGACGTTATACACCGTACTGGAGGGAGGTGACGTCATACATCATACTGGAGGGAGGTGACATCATACATCATACCGGAGGGAGGTGACATCATACACTGTACAGAGGGAGGTGACATCATACACCATACAGAGGGAGGTGACGTCATACATCGTACTGGAGGGAGGTGACGTCATACACCGTACTGGAGGGAGGTTGTGACGGGGTGTACAGCAGAGCAAGGAGAGACAACAGGCCGAGGAACGATCCAACAGGTTTATTCACAAGAACACTGGAACAGCACACGATAAGTCCACGTAAAACAGATTCGGGGGCCCTTCCCGACAATCCTCGGACCGGATTACAAAGCAATCGTCCTTACAGTAGTCCAAAGAGTTCCACACAATCCCACGGGCCGCCACACAGGCCTAGCTCCGTCCGTGTCCACAGCCACACAGGCTGAAGCTCCTGCTCCCTTCAAGTTTCAGCTCACTCTGAAGTTACAAAAAGGGAAATGCATTGTCTGTGCTCCTTGACCAGCCCACCATGTTCAGGGGGTGGGGGTCACACATCCTATCATCAATGGTTTGGTCCATCACAGGGCTCCGATATGTCTGCCAGCCACAGTAGATGAAGGGATCCCCTGCTGTGCAGAACAATGACTATTCCTTCACTGGCCAATTCAATTACAGATTAGATACACAACTCTGGAAAGAAGAGAACAGGCTATTTACATAATCACATTAGATGCCAAGACTACAATTGTATGAGAGAGACACATTGAGATCAGTAGCTCCCCCCAAGGAAATACATGAATTACAACTAATACAACCAGGGAAATATGCATATCATGACATAGTATCACAGCATATACAGTGAGAGGGTAAATTACATCTTCACAATCCCTCCCCCTCCCAACTTGTGTACGTACTAGGGACCTCTACAGGTCACTGGTTAAGTACACACAGGCAGAGCGTTACTTACATGTGGCTTCATGCAGCCACGAATTGGCATCGTAGCTCTCCCACATCATTGCCCAGGAGAACAGCTGCAGGCAGACCACCCATCACCCCAACCACACATCGCTTGACCCCAAAACCAAAGTTCAGATCCACAGTGGCTGTGGGAATAGTCCTCCATTGTCCACCAGCCAGTTCAATAACAATCCCAGGTCCTCTATGGATTGCCTCAGGCCGAACCACTCGGGGATCAGCCAGTGTGAGGAAAGCACCCGAGTCACAAAATCCAACAAGTCTCTGTCCATCCAGCACAACCTCCTGCAAGTGCTTACCTCGATGAGCAGAAGTCGTCATAACTGCGGGTCGCACCCCGTAAACTCCTGGTGGTGCAACATGGGGGGCTGAGTCACTAGGCCAGTCCTCACATAACGGTGCCACATCTTCCTCCATGGCACTGGGCTGTAAATAATTAACAATCCGATTGGGTGCAGGATCAGTCCTCATTTGAACAGCTGGGCAGGAGACTTGCCGATGCCCTGGCTGTCCACATTGATAGCATCTGAGCTGGGTCTCCCTCCATCCAAGGCGTCCTCTTGGGTAAGGGGTAGGGGAACTTGGAGGCCGGCTCCCACCTGAAGGTGCTGTAGGGGTTTGAGGATGATTCCTCCATGGCCTGGCTGGGCATGAGGCCTGCAAATGCCCGGGATGCCTACAAACATAACACCTGCGCTCTGTTACTTCCTCTCCCCGGCGTATTCCAGAAAGTGCAGTAGAAGCAACTGGAGGCACATTAACACGGGTATCAACATGTGGTGGCTTAGAGGAACGGGGAACAATGGGGACAGAATAACTGGGGGCATCCGGTGTTGTGGAGCTGTTAGGCGTCTCTCCATCCTCCAACAGAATCCTCCACTGAGGCTTGATGGTGAGCACCTCATCAGCGAGAGCAGCAGCTTCCTCCACTGTCGCTGGTTTTCTCTCACGCACCCATTCCCGGATCTCAGCGGGGCACTGGGCAAAGAATTGTTCTTTTAGGATGACCTGCAGGAAGGTCTCCCAAGATAAGGCCTCCTCTGCCTCCAGCCAGCGATTACATATTTGTTTGAGTCTATGAGCATATATCTTAAAAGACACTTCCCCATCACAGGCTAAAGCACGGAACTGAGTCCTGTAAGTGTCTGGGGTCACAGCATAATGTTCTAGAATAGTCTGTTTAATCTCCGCATACTCACAGTTCCACCAAGGGTCCATAGCTCTATAGGCTTCAGCAGCTCCCCCCTCTAGGAGCCCAACCAGATGCCGGACGCGCTCCCTTTCTGGGACTTCCATTAATCGACACTGATGCTCAAAGTCCTGGAAGAAGCCCTCAATGTCACCAGCAGCCTCATTAAACTGCTTGAAGTCTTTGCGGGACACTCTGGGAAGTTCCCTCATGATGGGTGCTGGGGTTACAGTCTGTCTGGAACCTCTCGCGGCTTCCACAGCGAGCTGCTTATCCAGCAATGCCATCTCCTCCATCCTGCGCTCCTTCTTTTCAGCTCCACGCATGGCCTCCCTCTTATCTTCTATGGTGGCCTCATCTCCAAGCAGTGCCATCTTTTCCTTGTACCACACAATCCATTGACTTTTTTGGGTATTTACCTCCAGCTCCCGTCTTTCCTCCCTTTGCTGTGAGGATCCTTCCTCCACGTCATTTTGCGAGCAGACTCCTTCTAGCGCCTCAATCAGCTGCTCCTTGGAGAGTCCTTTGAAACGAACTCCTACTTCACGGGCCTTTGATTGCAGGCTCCCCAAAGTCCAGGTCTTGTACTCTGCAGTGCTGGTTCCTGATGTTGAGCCATTGTCCTCCATTCCTTCTGCTCTGATCCCAGCGCTGCCAACCAGTTTGTGACGGGGTGTACAGCAGAGCAAGGAGAGACAACAGGCCGAGGAACGATCCAACAGGTTTATTCACAAGAACACTGGAACAGCACACGATAAGTCCACGTAAAACAGATTCGGGGGCCCTTCCCGACAATCCTCGGACCGGATTACAAAGCAATCGTCCTTACAGTAGTCCAAAGAGTTCCACACAATCCCACGGGCCGCCACACAGGCCTAGCTCCGTCCGTGTCCACAGCCACACAGGCTGAAGCTCCTGCTCCCTTCAAGTTTCAGCTCACTCTGAAGTTACAAAAAGGGAAATGCATTGTCTGTGCTCCTTGACCAGCCCACCATGTTCAGGGGGTGGGGGTCACACATCCTATCATCAATGGTTTGGTCCATCACAGGGCTCCGATATGTCTGCCAGCCACAGTAGATGAAGGGATCCCCTGCTGTGCAGAACAATGACTATTCCTTCACTGGCCAATTCAATTACAGATTAGATACACAACTCTGGAAAGAAGAGAACAGGCTATTTACATAATCACATTAGATGCCAAGACTACAATTGTATGAGAGAGACACATTGAGATCAGTAGCTCCCCCCAAGGAAATACATGAATTACAACTAATACAACCAGGGAAATATGCATATCATGACATAGTATCACAGCATATACAGTGAGAGGGTAAATTACATCTTCACAGAGGTGACGTCATACACTGTACTGGAGGGAGGTGACATCATACAGAGGGAGGTGATGTCATACACTGTACTGGAGGAAGGTGATGTCATGCACCGTACTTGAGGGAGTTGACGTTATACACCGTACTGGAGGGAGGTGACATCATACAGAGGGAGGTGACGTCATACACCGTACTGGAGGAAGGTGATGTCATGCACCGTACTTGAGGGAGTTGACGTTATACACCGTACTGGAGGGAGGTGACGTCATACATCATACTGGAGGGAGGTGACATCATACATCATACCGGAGGGAGGTGACATCATACACTGTACAGAGGGAGGTGACATCATACACCATACAGAGGGAGGTGACGTCATACATCGTACTGGAGGGAGGTGACGTCATACACCCTACTGGAGGGAGGTTGTGACGACAGACTTTTTCAATGTGTGTTGTTGGTTAAAATTTCTTACATTAGCCAGACATATTGTTCTCCTATGTGTTAACTCATGCTTGCTAACCTATTGTTTCTGCCAGACCCCTCTGAGTGTCCATTGTAATATAGTTGTGTATTGCTAATCTAATGTAAATTACCTCAGTGGCTATTGTCTAGACTGGGGATTGCAAACGTCATGTAAATATCCTCAGTCTTTCTATCCACATCATTTAAATGAATATTATCCATGCAGCTTGAAATTCATCCAATAAGAGAAGCAACCTTGCACAACCAATCTGATAAGGGCCTAGTATATCCTAAGGGAAGGCTATGGCTATAAAAAGGGACTTCTTGGAGTCACCAGGTCGTTGGATGTTGCATGATCCAGTCTAAGCTCTTAGGAGCTGGCTAGGGGATCAAAACCAGGATGCCTTGTGGACTTGGTATAGGGACTTTGGCTCCGACTGGAGGATCACTTGGCTACATAGCTTCAATCTAGGGTCTTCGATTCCGATTGGAGACCATACCACAGTCTAGGGATTTCGACTCCGGCTGCCAGAATTATATCATTTCATCATACCAGAGACTACTTAAGGAAGAAACCCAGGTTGGGACAATTTGGTCACCTGGCTGCAGACTTTGCAGACCTCAGCCAGCTTCCTAAATCTGGCGTTATTCCATTCTCGGTGGGTGCCCGCCAAAAGTGGGGTGCTGCTGGATTGGAGTAAGTAGCTCTTGAAGCTCTGAAGCATGGACATTCTAAATCCCTGGTGAGCCAGCGGAAGGATGAGACTCTGTTGCCTGTTCCATTTGTGTGTTTTGCTGGTTATGTGTTATGTGCCATTAATTGTTTGGGGATACAATAAAGTCTTAATTTTGTGATTCCCTCACCCTGTGTTGTCTGAGTAGTGTTACGCCCACGGGTAAGGAGGTCGGGCGTTCAGTTGGGATGAGCCCTGGGCCATGCTGTCTTTCTAAAGGCAGCTAGGCCAGCGGATGAGAGAACAACTGACCCCCGTGTCCCCACAATTGGTGGCAGCAGTGGGATACTACTCAGCCTGGTTTATCCAGGGGAGCTACAGAGGACTGATGTTCGTGGACTCCGTCCAGGGCTCAACAACCAGGGAGGCACATAAGTATACCTAGCAGGCCATAGGGAAGGCATTCATGTTTCGGACGCTGCCATGTCCAACCCCACCAGCTCAGCCATGGGACAAGGACAAGAGAGGAGTTACGACCGCAGCAGTAAATGGATGCTACAGAATCTGTGCCAGATGCGAAAGATTGACTACTGGAACACTGACACTCGGTCGGACTTGATCGGGAAATTAGTCCGTTGGGATGCCCAGAATGATGCAGAGGACGATGAGGATCCCGCCGATATTGACCCAGAGGATTTAAACTATGTGCCACATCATGGATCTAGTGACAGTCGGGAATCAACTTGGTCCCAAATGGCCCGAGCCACAGAGTTGTTGGCTGCATTGGGGCCTAAATCCTCAAGAGAAGAGAGGGCTTGGGTTCTGGAATTTGTTTATGGGGTTCCAACTGCCGTACTGCTAACACCAGCCGCTTGAGAAGGATGGCCCCGCTACCCAGCTGAAGCTGCACCAAAACAAAGGTCTACCAACAGGACCTGTGACTTGCCCAATCTACGGCGCTGTTATACATGTGGGCACCTTGGACATATGGATAAAGATTGTCTCCAAAATCGAGGCCCCATGCTTGGAGCCCATCTGCCAGCTCACCCGGACAAGGTCTGTGACATACAGAGCCAGGAACTACGAGACACTGGTTCCTCCATTACCCTGGTAAGCCCAGTTATTATTTCCCCAGAGGACCATTTGCCAGATTCCCAATTTTCCATCTCCCTGGCTGAGGGCCAGCGCTCGGACATCCCTCTGGCATGTGTGCAATTGGACCTAAGGACCGACCAGGGAGAGGTCGGGGTGGAGCTTGTGGAAAGCCTCCCCACACCTGGTATTTTGGGGACCAAATAGAAAGCGATCGATGTGGGACTTGTGAACAGCCTCCCCATACCTGTCATTGTGGAGACTGACCAGTGCAAGGCTGATGTGGAGCTTATGAACCGCATCCCCACACCTGTTATTTTGGAGTCTGACCAGGAGGAGGTCTATATTGAGCTTATGGACAGCCTCCCCACACCTGTTATTTTGGGAACCAAGCAGGAAGCAATCAATGTGGGCCATGTGAACAGCCTCCTTATACCTGTCATTGTGGAGACTGACCAGAGCAACGCTGATGTGGAGCTTATGAACAGCATCCCCACCCATTATTTTGGGATCTGACTAGGAAGAGGTCTATATGGAGCTTATGGACAGCCTCCCCACACCTGTTCTTTCGGGGACTAACCAGGAGGAAGTTGATGTAGGGCTCATGGATGGTCTCCCCACTTCTGTTGTTTCGGGGATTAGCCAGGAGGAAGTTGAAGTGGGGTTCATGGATGGCCCCACCAAACCTGTTTTTTCGGATACCACCCAGAGGGAAGTGAAAGTGGGGCTTGTGGATTACCTGCTCACACCAGTTATTTTGGAGTATGACCTAGGACAAGGACTATCCAGCCAGTTTGTAGCAGCCATCACCCACTTCCAAGCCAAGCAGGACCCTGATGTGGATCTTTCTAACATCTTTTCCAAGGATAATTCACATTCCCAGTCTCCATCATCCACTTCTGAGCCAACAACCATGAGTAAGCCTAAACAGACTGTGGCTATTGACTGGGGGAAGATTGATAGTAAGAAATTTATGCAAGCCCAACTCACGGACCCCACCTTAGTGCTTGTCCGCAATACGGCTGCTCAACCTGGGGGAGGTAATCAGGGGGAGGTGTATAGATGCAAGCCTCTGTTGCTGACCTCACCATTAAAAAGGACAACGCCGTCAAGAGGAGAAGGGTGATCAGAGGCCTATCATGTCTGGCCATCCTATTAACAACAAACCTCATCAAGATTCAGCAATTTTCCCATCTGGCTAATTAAGAAGGGGGAGGAATGTGACAACACAGACTTTTTCATGGGGTAAAATTTCTTACATTAGCCAGACGTATTGTTCTCCTATCATATCATATCATCATACCAGAGACTACTTAAGGAAGAAACCCAGGTTGGGACAATTTGGTCACCTGGCTACAGACTTTGTGGACCTCAGCCAGCTTCCTAAATCTGGCGTTATTCCATTCTCGGTGGGTGTCTGCCAAAAGCGGGGTGCTGCTGGATTGGAGTAAGTAGCTCTGGAAGCTCTGAAGCATGGACATTCTAATCCCTGGTGAGCCAGCAGAAGGGTGAGACTCTAATGCCTGTTACATTTGTGCATTTTGCTGGTTATGTGCTATGTGCCATTAATTGTTTGGGGATCCAATAAAGTCTTAATATTGTGATTCCCTCACCCTGTGTTGTCTGAGTAGTGTTCCGCCCATGGGTAAGGAGGTCGGGCATTCAGTTGGGATGAGCCCTGGGCCATGCTTTCTTTCTAAAGGCGGACGGGCCAGCGGACGAGAGCACCCACTGATAGAGTTGAGCGCGGTTCGTTGTTCGCCAGTTCGAGTGATTTTGGGGGGTGTTCTAGTTAGAACTTGAACTCGAGCTTTTTGCTAAAAGCTCGACAGTTCGAGTTACGTTCGAGAACGGTTCTATCAGCAAAAGCGTGGATTTTTAAAGCTACAGTGTGCAGGGAGCCATGGCTGGCAGCCTGCGGTAAGCTGGTCACCAAGATAAACATCGGGTATCCAAGCAAAGCGCTTTGGTTAGTAACCCGATATTTACCCTGGTTACGTGTGCAGGGAGCTGACACTTCCCCGCTCAGCTCGCTCCGCCCCCTCCTGCACGTGGCATGCACGCACACACACACACACGCTCACACTCCCCTGTCCCCAGCCATGCAGTCCACGACACTGACGTCCTCAGCGCCACATGGCCCCACTAGGCTCCACCCACTTGGCACTCTGCACACATTGCCCCGCTAGGCTCCACCCACTTTGCACTCCGCCGCCAGTACACATGGCCCCGCTAGGCTACACCCACTCTGCACTCCGCCGCCCGCACACATGCCCCCGCTAGGCTCCACCCACCTGGCACTCTGCACACATGGCCCTGCTAGGCTCCGCCCACCTGACACTCTGCACGCATTACCCCGCTAGGCTGCGCCCACCTGGCACTCGGCACGCATTACCCCGCTAGGCTCCGCCCACCTGGCACTCTACACACATGGCCCCGCTAGGCTCCGCCCACCTGACACTCTGCACACATGGCTCCGCCCACCTGGAACTCTGCACACATGGCCCCGCTAGGCTCCGCCCACCTGGCACTCTGCACACATGTTCCCGCTAGGCTCTGCCCACCTGGCACTCTGCACACATGGCCCCGCTAGGCTCCGCCCACCTGGCACTCTGCACACATGGCCCCGCTAGGCTCCGCCCACCTGGCACTCTGCACACATGGCCCCGCTAGGCCCCGCCCACCTGGCACTCTGCACACATTACCCCGCTAGGCTCCGCCCACCTCACACTCGGCACGCATTACCCCGCTAGGCTCCGCCCACCTTGCACTCGGCACGCATTACCCCACTCGGCTTACCTGCGGTGATGAAGTCCCGCCCTCCCGCTGTCACTGTCCTCCATGGCCGCCGTTTGTCACATCTCCTCTCACTGCGGCCCGAGACTGTCACTAGCGGTGACGTCACAGGCTCTAGCGATACTTGGCTGTAAAGGTCATTGAAGTCAGTGACAGGTCTGCTATCAGCAGTGCAGGAGATTGTCACCGCAGGTAATGTACCTCACTGACAGCAGCACTTGTCATGCCCTGCAGTGACCTGGGCTGACCTATTGATGTTAGCTCAGGTCACTGCATTGCTCTCCCAGCCAATGGGGAACATTCTGTTCTTCATTGGCTGGGACAGTGACTATGGTATGGATCGTCATGGTAACTGCTTGGATTACAGCAGACCTAGATTTGTTTTTCTTTCTAATAAATTGGTGAAAGAGGGAATGTATTGGGCAGTGTTTTTTCAAATAAAAATGTTTGTCGTCAATTTTTTTTTTTTATTACTGACTGGGTTGGTGATGTCGGGTATCTGATAGACGCGTGACATCACGAACCCCAGGGCTTGATGCCAGGTGACATTACACATCTGGTATTAACCCCATATATTACCCCGTTTGCCACCGCACCAGGGCACGGGATGAGCTGGGGCGAAGCACCAGGATTGGCACATCTAATGGATGCGCCACTTCTGGGACGGCTGCGGCCTGCTATTTTTAGGCTGGGGAGAGTCCAATAACCATGGACCTCCCTAGTCTGAGAATATCAGACCCCAGCTGTCTGCTTTACCTTGTCTGGTGGTCCAATTTTGGGGGGACCCCTACGTGGTTTTTTTAAAATTATTTACTTAATTTAAAATAACAGCGTGGGGTGCCCTCAGTTTTGGATTACAAGCCAAGGTGAAGCTGCCAGCTGTGGTCTGCAGGCTGCAGCCGTCTGCTTTACTCTAGCTGGCTACAAAAATAGGGGGAACCCCATGTCATTTTTTAAAATTTATTTATTTATTTTGGTAAATACAAGGCTAAGCACCCCTTAGTGCCACATGAAAGGCACCAAAGGGTGCAAAATTACAAAATGCAGGAGAGTGGGAAATTATGTGTCTTTCTGCCATTATAATGACAGAAAAGACTGATATGAAGTGTACAAGCACAAGAAAATCACCAGAGCGCTCTACGCTGTGAAAAGCAGTAGAAAATGGCACTGGAGTGAACATGTGACCGCCTCATGTAGGATGAAGCTATGGATCCTGGGTAAATTTATGTATTTTCCCTCCTTCAGTTTTTTGGCAGTACGCCAAAAAAACGGAAGGCACACGGATGACAAACGGATGAGATACGGACCGTATACGTGTCACGCTCCTGATCCCTCGGCACCGCTCCTTACCCACTAATCCGGTCGCACCATCCTGGCACCACTCCTTACCCACTGATCCAGTCGCACCTGCACGGCACTGCTCCTTACCCACTCATCCGGTCCACGTGTCCACCGGTCACGCCTGCCGCTCCCGCTCGTGCTTTCCTGTGTCCTGTCCCCAGTCTCATGTCTAACTCATGCTTCTGTATAGGGTTGGGCCGCGCCTACTCACCTGGTCTTATGGGCCCAGCACTGCTGCAGCAGGATATGACATGAGGCTGTGCTGGGTATATAAGACTGGCCTTGCCATGTGGGCGGGGCCTGATTAACGTGTCTTGTAAGCCTTGTCTTGAAAGCTAGGTGCTCAGGTCCCCCTTGTGCCGTGTCCTGTGATCAATACTATTGCCTGACATTCCTACCCGGCACCTGTGCCGGATTCCTGCACTGTCTCCAGGAACTCTAAAGCCCCAGTGACTGTTCTACCCATCCCCTGTGTGACGCAGTCCCAGCCACGCTAGTGCTCCGGCTAACGTGCACCCAGGCCTCCGGTGTGGTGCACGGGCCAGTGGATCCACCACCCGGACCTAACAATACGGAACGGAAACGGATGCCACACGGATGCACCCGTAAAAAAAAGGACCGTTTTTTGCGGACCGCAAAAACGGATCGGTCGTGTGAATGTAGCCTTATTCTGATCTTCCCTTTATAAACAGCAGGCAGAAATAAGTGAATAGCGCCCCCCAGCGTCAGAAAATCTCTGGGGTTTTAGGGGTAGCTGAGACCCTGGAGATCATGATTCAGGCCGGTTTTTCTGGTCCCCGCTCACGTGATCACCGGTATACACCGTATACCAGTGATCAAGTTACAGTAAATGACAGCGCCGTTAAAAAAATTATTTATCTCCCATCTGGCATGAACAAACATGCCAGATGAAAGATAAATCTCCTCCCCGGTCCCCCGGTGTCGCCAAAGTGCCCCCCCCGACCCCCTCCCGAAAATCCAAGATGGGCACGCGCACAGCAGCGCGTCGGCCGCATTCACCCTACTCCTCTGATTTCTGTCGCATGTGCCATGACACATGCGACAGAAAACTCCTCCCCAGGCCCTGCCAGGTCACCCCCTATAACCCCACCGGTGTTCCCCAGTGTCCCACGGTACCTGTGCAGCGTTTATCCCCCGCAGCCCCCTCCTTCACAATAGACGCTGCCGCATGCACAGAGCGGCTGTCTGCTCAGCTTCCTGTGTTCAGACACAGTGAGTGGCGGTAACCATGCATCTGTAAGCTACTGCAATGCCCTGCTCATGAGGTAAGTGTTGAGACACGGGGCTCAGTGGGTGCTCTCGTCCGCTAAAACCCGCCACCTTTAGAAAGACAGCGTGGCTCAGGGCTCATCCCAACTGAACGCCAGCCTCCTTAACCGTGGGCGTAACACTACTCAGACAACACAGGGTGAGGGAACCACAATAATTAGACTTTATTGGATCCCCAAACAATTAACGGCACATAACCAGCAAAACACAAATGTAACAGGCAACAGAGTCTCACCCTTCCGCTGGCTCACCAGGGATTTAGAATGTCCAAGCCTCAGAGGTCCCAGGGCTATTTACTCCAATCCAGCAGCACCCCGCTTTTGGCGGGCACCCACCGAGAAAGGAATAATGCCAGATTTAGGAAGCTGTCTGAGGTCTGCAAAGTCTGTAGCAGGCGACTGAACTGTCCCAACCTGAGTGTCCTCCTTAGGTAGTCCTGGTATGATGATATAATCCTGGCAGCCGGAGTCGAAATCCCTAGACTATGGATGTGGTCTCCAACCGGAACCGGAGTCCCTAGATTGAAGCCAGAGGTATCCTGATCCTCTAGTCAGCTCCTAAGAGCTTAGACTGGATCCATCAGCATCCATCAACAACAACCTGGTGGCTTAAAGAAATCCCTTTTATAGCCACAGCCTTCCACTTGGATACACTGCGTCCTCATCGATTGGTTGGACAAGATCGCCTCTCCCATTGGATGAATCTCAAGCTGCATGGACAATGTTCATCCAAATGATGTCTACAGAAATACTGAGGGTATACCTGTAGTCTGGAATGCACAGACTAGATAATGACTACTAAGGTAATTACATTAGCAATACACAACTACAATACAATGATTAGAATAAATTTTATTGATATGAATAAGACATACGCAAGATAGCATAAAAAAAACTACCAATAAATCAAGGGGGGTACAAGGTATTGAGTGTGTAAAAATTATCATTGGTTGTCAATGTATAGGCATAACACAGGACAAAAAGATGTAATAATATAATGGGACTCAGTCCGTATATGTCTGTCACTGGTAGCCGTGGGAAAGGTAAGGCCAAAAAGGTGTATAAGCACAGCACAGGACAGAAAGATATAATACAATGGTACTCAGTCCGTATGTGTCCGTCTCTAGTAGTCATGGAAAAGGTAAGGCCAATCTAATAAAAGAGTGTATAGGCACAACACAGGACAGAGAGGTATAATACACTGGGACTTGGGTTTTCTCCTTGAGAAAGCAACAATACCTTCGCAAAACGCGCGTTGGTGGTGATCCTGCTCCTTTTGGGTATGTGCACTTTGTATTGATTATGTATTAGGTGTTGTCCTTGTATTAACTATACTGTGTTTTATATGACCTTTGTTTTCTTATGTATGAGTCCTTCGGGACCCCGGTATAGTTGTATGCACTTGCACTTTATTGCTAAAAATTCCTTTTTTACTGTCCAAATTGACCGGGGTATTCCTGTTGTATAACATCCTTGTACTTCGGGTCTTTCTAATATAGTCTTGAAGTGGCCTTACCTCTCCCACGGCTACCAGTGACAGACATATACGGACTGAGTCCCATTATATTATTATATCCTTCTGTCCTGCGTTGTGCCTATACACTCCTTATTTGTTTTTGCCTTACTTTTCCCATGACTACCAGTGACAGATACATACTGACTGAGTCCTATTGTATTATACTCTTCTGTCCTGTGTTATGCCTCTACATTCCTTATTAGATTGGCCTTATCCTTCCCACGGCTACCAGTGACAGATACATATGGACTAAGTCCCAGTGTATTATACCTTTCTGTCCTGTGTTGTGCCTATACACTCTGTTATTAGATTGGCCTTACCTTTTCCATGACTACTAGAGATGGACACATATGGACTGAGTACCATTGTCAGGGCCGTATTTGGCATTCATGCTGCCCTAGGCACTTTAAGTTGTAACGCCCCGTACTGGTAAGGCTGCTTTCACACTTGCATTGCTTTGCATCCGTCACAATCAGTTGTGTGACTTATGCAACGGATGCGTTGCAGATAGTGGCACAACTGATGTGACTGATGCTGCAAAACAACAATCCTTTGTTTTTTTTACTGTTTTACCAGCGGCTGGCTATTGTGAACGATCAGCTGATCACCCGGCGGCCAGCCGCTGGGCGATCACCTGATTGTTCACAGTAGCCGAGCGATCAGATGATCGTTCTCAAAAGCCAGCTGATCGATCTCAAAATCCAGCCGCCAGGCAATCAGCTGATCGTTCGGCCGCCGAGAGAAAGAAACATTGATCTCAAGAGCTGAGCATGCGCAGTAGGAAAAAAAAAAAGGATTCCGACGCTCAAAAAACGCTACATACTGCGCTCCTACGTTCGTACATAACTTCACAAGAACAACGATCAGTACATAAATACATCACCAGAACCACAGTCAGTACATGCCTACATCACCAGAACAATCATCAGTACAGAAATACAGCCGCAGAACAACTGTCAGTACATGACTGCATCACCAGAACAATTGTCAGTACAGAAATACAGCCTGAGAACAACCGTCAATACATGACACATCACCGTTATACAGCGATCACTTTCAATGTCAGGTTAGCCGCTATCAAATAAACTTGTATACCTTAACAATGGTAAGGAGATGATTGAAATTGTTGTTACCAACTATCATCAAACTAGGTACCACAGTACTGATTAGTTGCTATTAGCTGAACTAGTAAACATTTAAAGAGTAACTTAAAGGTTTGGTCCGAAGGAAAAGTAATTTTCATTCTAAATCCCTATCTATTTAGTGCCAAAATATAATTTTTTTAATATACTTGCATTAATAATTTCCTATCCTGTCCCTTGATGATGCTTCATTTAAGGGAGGGGCAGAGGCTGTGGCAGTCACTGCAGCCTCTGCCCCATGATAATGCTTCTTTCGAGTATCCCAGCATGTACCATGCTCTAGGATTCTCAAAAGAAGGGTCATCAAAAAGGTCCATTAATGCTTAGACTGGTGCAGTAATGTGTCCTGAGACCCCCATAGGTGAAGTGCATGGCTCAGGAGACAGGACTATGACTTTCTACTGAAGCCGCGCTGCTCTGTCTGCTCTCCTGCACTTTCCTAATAGGTCTTTGGAGCAATTGTGGGGGACTCGGGACCGGGTTCCCCTCAGATCTGTTCAAAATTAATTACCCTAAGGCTACTTTCACACATCATGTTTTTTCCATCAGACACAATCCGGAAAAAAACGGGTAAAACTGATCCGGTACCGCATCCGTTTTATCCCCATAGATTTGCATTGTTACCGGATTATGCCTGATGGCTTTGCGTTGCATCCGCTTTTTTCCGGATGCGGCAAAATTAATTAAAGCGGCGGCCGGAGGCAACGTATCTTGTAAAGTTTTTTTGTCCGGCAAAAAAACCCAACGCATCGCACCGGATCCGGCGCGATACGGCGCGTTTTACAATGGAAGCCTATGGACGCCGGATCCGTTTTGTAAACTGAGCATGCTCCAATGTTTTGAAAAAACGGATCCAGCAAAAAAACGGACAAAACGGATGCAAAACGGATCCTTGTTTTTACGCATCCGGCATAACGGATCCGTTAAAAAACGGATCCAATGGATACGGTTTTTAAATTTTTTGCCGGATCCGTTGGATCAGGAAAAAAAAGGATTGTGCCTAAATGCAGAAAACTGATGTGAGAAAGTAGCCTAAAACATATAAAATAATTTCTGAAACATTAAGTCGCTCTTTAAGGTGTGTTTACACTGCTGCGGATTATCGGTCTACCTCAACAAACTGTCAATCACCTGATGCAGGAGCAAAATATCTGTCACCCACAAAATGCCGATCACCCGGCACAAATATTCATAATAGGGAACGTTGCCCATAGAAAAATCATACCAGATGTATACAGCCCATACAGAAATCATACCAGGTGTATACAGCCCATACAGAAATCACACCAGGTGTATACAGCCCATACAGAAATCATACCAGGTGTATACAGCCCATACAGAAATCACACCAGGTGTATACAGCCCATACAGAAATCACACCAGGTGTATACAGAAATCATACCAGGTGTATACAGCCCATACAGAAATCACACCAGGTGTATACAGCCCATACAGAAATCACACCAGGTGTATACAGAAATCATACCAGGTGTATACAGCTCATACAGAAATCATACCATGCGTATATAGCTCATACAGAAATCACACCAGGTGTACACAGCCTATATGGAAATCCCACCAGGTGTATACAGCTCACACAGAAATCATACCAGGTGTATACAACCCATACAGAAATCACACCAGGTGTATACAGCCCATACAGAAATCACACCAGGTGTATACAGCTCACACAGAAATCATACCAGGTGTATGCAGCCCATACAGAAATCATACCAGGTATATACAACCCATACAGAAATCATACCAGGTGTATACAACCCATACAGAAATCACACCAGGTGTATACAGCCCATACAGAAATCACACCAGGTGTATACAGCTCAACTTAACATTTGATAAAAGATTCACTTTTGTTAATGGCATAGGCCACTCCAAAAGTGCACAATGCCCCCTCACTGCAAAATAAATAAATAAATTAGAAGATTTTTTTGTTAGGTTACACTGTTTCTACCTGGCATGATTTTTATATGGGCTGTGTTCCCTAAAAAATGTTTGTACAGTTTAATTGGCATTTGGGGGGTGACAGACGACTTTAAATATCTTTCTTGGCCGCACATTGTCCTGTGAACACATGCTGCAATGAACAATGCTATTCTATGTGCACAGGACGATCATCGTAAAGATCGTACTGTGCACATGAAAGTGTGGTCACAGGCTCAGCAGCTATAAAACCACTGACCATCTGCTGGATATAGATCAGCGATCACTTAAAACCTGCATTTAGCGAATGTGTTTAGCCATCACCTGCATTTATCCAGCCTCAAACCTTGGTACCTCACAGGTCCTGGTGCCATGATGACTTCACATCCACAGCTCGTCTCTGCAGACCTCCATCTTCTCTGCTCTTCTGCAGCACATCACGACACAGTGCCCTTAAAAATAACATGTCATTATAAAAATAATCAACCATGCTGTTCCTTAAATAAGCCCCCAAAATAAATAACTGTCCCTCACTTTAATCCCTGCACAAAAAAATGACCCCCCCCACACACACACTGTCTATATTATGGTACATGGCTTCCACACTGCCCCCTTTATAATACCACACCGTCTCCCCTCATGAGTTACACCCACTACACCCTCCTCACTTATGAACTATGATCGCCAAACTGTCTGCCCCACATGCTGCCTCCTATTCGAACTGTCTCCCACACATTAGACTTCTACATACTGAGCCATGTTGCCCTTTCTCCATACTGAGCCCACCCCACGCTGCCCCCTTTTCCATACTGAGCCTACCCCACGCTGCCCCCTTTTCCATACTGAGCCCACCCCATGCTGCCCCCTTTTCCACAGTGATTCCACCCCGCAGGCTGCCCCCTGCCCCATACAGATCACACCCCGTGCTGTGAGCCCACATAGAGCCAACTACATGCACCCCTTTTATCATACAGAGCGCTCCCTCTGCTACTGCCACCTGCCCCATAGAGATCCCCCTCCATGCACCCCCTTTCCAATACAGCGCGCCCCCTATGGCTGCTGCCCCATAGAGCTCTCCCTCCATGCACCCCCTTTCCAATACATCGCGCCCCCTATGGCTGCTGCCCCTGCCCCATAGAGATCTCCCTCCATGCACCCCCTTTCCAATACAGCGCGCCCCCTATGGCTGCTGCCCCCTGCCTCATAGAGATCCCCCTCCATGCACCCCCCTTCCTATACAGCGTGCCCCCTATGGCTGCTGCCCCTGTCCCATAGAGATCCCCCTCCATGCACCCCCTTTCCTATACAGTGCGCCCCTATGGCTGCTGCCCCTTGCACCATAGAGATCCCCCTCCATGCACCCCCTTTCCTATATAGAGCGCCCCCTATGGCTGCTGCCCCTTGCACCATAGAGATCCCCCTCCATACACCCCCTTTCCTATACAGCGTGCCCCATGGCTGCTGCCCCCTGCCCCATAGAGATCCCCCTCCATGCACCCCCTTTCCAATATAGAGCGCCCCCTATGGCTGCTGCCCCTGTCTCATAGAGATCCCCCTCCATGCACCCCCTTTCCTATACAGCGCGGCCCCTATGGCTGCTGACCCTGTTCCATAGAGATCCCCCTCCATGCACCCCCTTTCCTATACAGCGCGCCCCCTATGGCTGCTGACCCTGTTCCATAGAGATCCCCATCCATGTACCCCCTTTCCTATACAGCGCGCCCCCTATGGCTGCTGACCCTGCTCCATAGAGATCCCCCTCCATGCACCCCCTTTCCTATACAGCGTGCCCCCTATGGCTGCTGCCCCTGTCCCATAGAGATCCCCCTCCATGCACCCCCTTTCCTATACAGCGTGCCCCCTATAGCTGCTGCCCCTGTCCCATAGAGATCCCCCTCCATGCACCCCCTTTTCCTATATAGAGCGCCCCCTATGGCTGCTGCCCCTGCCCCATAGAGATCCCCCTCCATGCACCCCCTTTCCTATATAGAGCGCCCACTATGGCTGCTGCCCCTGCCCCATAGAGATCCCCCTCCATGCAACCCCTTTCCTATATAGAGTGCCCCCTATGGCTGCTGCCCCTGCCCCATAGAGATCCCCCTCCATGCACCCCCTTTCCTATACAGCGGGCCCCCTATGGCTGCTGCCCCCTGCCCCATAGAGATCCCCCTCCATGCACCCCCTTTCCTATACAGTGCGCCCCCTATGGCTGCTGCCCCCTGCCCCATAGAGATCCCCCTCCATGCACCCCCTTTCCTATACAGCGCGCCCCCTATGGCTGCTGCCCCCTGCCCCATAGAGATCCCCCTCCATGCACCCCCTTTCCTATATAGAGCGCCCCCTATGGCTGCTGCCCCTGCCCCATAAAGATCCCCCTCCATGCACCCCCTTTCCTATATAGAGCCCCCCCTATGGCTGCTGCCCCTGCCCCCTAGAGATCCCACTCCATGCACCCCCTTTCCTATATAGAGCGCCCCCTATGGCTGCTGCCCCTGCCCCCTAGAGATCCCCCTCCATGCACCCCCGTTCCTATATAGAGCGCCCCCTGTTGCTGCTGCCCCATAGAGATCCCCCTCCATGCACCCCCTTTCCTATATAGAGCGCCCCCTATGGCTGCTGCCCCTGCCCCATAGAGATCCCCCTCCATGCACCCCCTTTCCTATATAGAGCCCCCCCTATGGCTGCTGCCCCTGCCCCCTAGAGATCCCCCTCCATGCACCCCCTTTCCTATATAGAGTGCCCCCTATGGCTGCTGCCCCTGCCCCCTAGAGATCCCCCTCCATGCACCCCCTTTCCTATATAGAGCGCCCCCCTGTTGCTGCTGCCCCATAGAGATCCCCCTTCATGCACTCCCTTTCCTATATAGAGCGCCCCCTATAGCTGCTGCCCCCTGCCCCATAGAGATCCGCCTCCATGCACCCCCTTTCCTATATAGAGTGCCCCCTATGGCTGCTGCCCCTGCCCCCTAGAGATCCCCCTCCATGCACCCCCTTTCCTATATATAGTGCCCCCTATGGCTACTGCCCTGCCCCCTAGAGATCCCCTTCCATGCACCCCTTTTCCTATATAGAGCGCCCCCTATGGCTGCTGCCCCCTAGAGATCCCCCTCCATGCACCCCCTTTCCTATATAGAGCGCCCCCTATGGCTGCTGCCCCTGCCCCACACAGATTATACCCCATGCACCTCTTTTTCCCATAGAGCGCCCCCTATGGCTGCTGCCCCTGTCACATGCACATTACACCCCGCCGGCTGCCGCAGCTATCTTCGGCTCTACAGCGAATACCTCCCGGCTCCGGTGACTTCTCTCCTCAGCGGCACACAGTCTGCAGAGACGCCGGCAGTGGTGAGGTGACTCATCGCGCTGCCCGTGACGTCATCAGTGAGCGCGCCAGGCCAGGGAGCTGATTGCAGCTTGTGACCCCGGAAGTGCCCTCGCGCAGGGAGCAGGTATGGAGGATGATTTGTATTAGCGTTTAAGACGCTAATACAAATTAAAAACGGGACCAACTAACACCTAACCCCCCTAAGACTCTGGTTATGGTAATGAGTCTGGGGAGGGAAATTTAAAAAAAATTTTTTTTTTTACTCTCGCCCTTGGCGCCGCCCCCCCGCAACCCGCCGCCCCAGGCACCGGACCATGGGTGCCTAATGGTAAATATGGCCCTGACCATTGTATTATATCTTTCTGTCCTGTGTTGTGCTTATACACCTTTTTGGCCTTCCCTTTCCCACGGCTACCAGTGACAGACATATACGGACTGAGTCCCATTATATTATTACATCTTTTTGTCCTGTGTTATGCCTTGTAACGTTGCACCCCGCAACCTGGGGGTTCGACTCGCTTGCAGCGGTGTGAGGTAGCTCCAGCAACATATGTACACAGTCTCTTTATAAAAATTCCGGCAGTTTATTTAAAAACACTCTCAGCATAAACTGCTCTTAACGGTACGTGGATCGTTTGATCTACGTACCGTGGGCATCCAGTCCATTATAAGTCAATAGTGGAAGTTTTAGCAACTTCCCCACTCTCTGGCTCCTGCCAGCGTACAGCTCTAGCCAAGGTTCCTTCCAGCACCCAAGGCCCTCTGCAGACCCCTGTCTGTCTCTCCTCCAGGAGAGATTTGGCCCTACAGCCCTGGCCTGGCTGCACTCACCTCAGTCTCAACTCAGACTCAATTTCAGAGCCCTGTGTTCAGCCTCCACACAGGCTGATACACCCAGAGCTCCCGGCTCTGCTCTCACTTGTTTCCAGCACACACACTGGAAGTCTAGAGCCAGTCTCTCTCTAGACTGCCCTAGACACACTCCACCTAGGTTCAGAGACAGGATTGCTTTAACCCCTGGAGCCACACCCACAGGTGGTAAGGAGTGTGTAATCAGCATCACACACCCTTCCACGGCTCTGCATGTAATGCAATCCTGTGGAACCACAGGTCCCAGCCAACTTCACATTGCAGAGCACCCACGCTTCTGCAAAACATACCGGCCCTTTGTAATACAGCCGGTTGATACTTCACAGCCTATACATTGACAACCAATGATCATTTTTACACATTCAATACCTTGTGCCCCCCTTGATTTATTGGTAGTTGTTTTTATGCTATCTTGCGTATGTCTTAATACAATGATTACTGGAAGGGTCTGGAGAAACAATAGCAAACATGACTTAGCACACATAAGAACAATACGTCTGGCTGAATGTTAAGAAACTTTAACCCATGAGAGGCATTGGGTGTCCATGTCGTCACAATGAGAGGCATTGGGTGTCCATGTCGTCACAGTACGGAACATAGTTGATCAGGAGAGCTATACTACATTTACAAATGGAGGGATTTGCTATTTCTGTTGCCCTGCTGAACGACTACCAAACATGAGAGTCCATTATACGCCACAAGAAAACATGTCTAAATAGCGAGCTCTGTTTAGTATTCATTCAGCTGGATAACTGGACTTAAAGGGGTATTCGATCTCCAAGATCCTATCCCCAATATATAGTAGATGGAATAGCAATAATATCAGCAAATACCAATATTTGGAAATGTAGAATAGTTCTCCTGATATGCCCTTACCTCATGAGCAGGGCATTGCAGCATTGGTAGCAACCGTTACGACATGGACTCTGCTGCTGAGGACCCGGGGAGAGTGGGTGCAGATTCATTGCACCCACACTCCTCACATGGAGGGTCTCCACTCCTAGAAAATGGGGGATACGTTCCCTAAGCGTGTCCCCCCATATTCTAGACGGTCCAGTCATCGTGGGACCCCCTTGTTTTTTTTCCTTACAATAAATTGGTGAAAGAGGGAATGTTTTGGGGAGTGTTTTTTCAAATACATTTTTTTCGTCTATTTGTTTTGTTAGTACTGACAGTTTGTGATGTCGGGTATCTGATAGACGCTATGACATCACAAACTGCTGGGCTTGATGTCAGGTGACTTTACAGCTAGTATCAACCCCATTTATTACCCCGTTTGCCACCGCACCAGGGCACGGGATGAGCTGGGGTGAAGCGCCAGGATTGGCGCATCTAGTGGATGCGCCAATTCTGGGGCGCCTGCGGCCTGCTATTTTAAGGCTGTGAAGGACCAATAACTATGGACCTTCCCACCCTGAGAATACCAGACCACAGCTGTCCGCTTTACCTTGGCTGGTGATCCAATTTGGGGGGGGCCCTACTTTTTTTTTGTAATTATTAATATTTATAAAATAATTATAAAAAAAGAGCCTAGGGTGACCTCCACATTGGATCCCCAACCACGGTAAAGCTGCCAGCTGTGGTTTTCAGGCTACAGCCTTCTGCTTTACCCTAGCTGGCTAGCAAAAATGGGGGGACCCAACATCATTTTTTTTAACTATTTTTTTAAATAAAAAAAATTAATGGGCTTCCCTGTATTTTCATTGCTAGCCAAGGTAACGCCAGGCAGATGGGGTTGGCAACCCATAGCTGTCTGCTTTATCTGCGCTGAGAATCAAAAATACCGCGGAGCGCTACGTGATTTTTTTTTAAAGAATAATTTTTACAGCACTGTGATGTCCAGCAATCAAAATACAGGGAAGCCCTTTTTGGTTTTAGTTATTTAAATAAATAATTAAAAAAAAATATATATGGGCTCCCGCTGCATTTTTTGTATTGCTAGCTAAGGGTAATCCAAGCAGCTACTGGCTGCTAACCCCCACTGCTTGGTGTTGCCTTCACTGGCAATGGAAAATCCAGGGAAGCATTTTTTATTTTTTTGCCAAAAAACTACAAAAAAAATGACGTGAGCTTCGCCATATTTTTGTATGCTAGCCAGGTACAGCAGGCAGGTACGGCTGCCCCCAACCCCCAGCTGCCTATTTGTACCTGGCTGGGAACTACAAATATAGGGAAGCCCTTTTTTTACTTAATTCATGAATTTTATGATGTAATTAAAAAAACAAAACGACGTGAGCTTCGCCCCATTTTTGTGTCCAGCCGGGTACAGCTAGGCAGCTGGGGATTGGATCCGCAGCACAGGTTAGCCCGAGGTTTCTGGGCCCCTCTGCTGTGAATTGCAGTCCGCAGCCGCCCCAGAAAATGGCGCTCTCATAGAAGCGCCATCATCTGGCGCTGTGTCCAACTCTTCCAGCAGCCCTGAAGCCGGGTGCCTTGCTGGATAATAATGAGTTAATACTAGCTTTGTTTTACTAGCTAGTATTAAGCCAGAGACTATTAATATCAGGCAAGTTTGACCCGGCCATTAAGAATCTCCAATAAAGGGTTAAAAAAAAACACCACACAGAAAATAGAAATAAATACACAGACACATTAGAGACTCCATCTTTATTACCCCCTGTCACCCCTCCACGATCCTGCTCTTCTGTCTTCTTTCTCCTTCAACACATGCAGCTCTGCTCCATCAGACAGCGCAGCTGCATGGGAGAAAGGTTGCTGTGCTCCGTGCAGAAATCACTCTGTGAGAGTGACCACAGGCTCCCGGCTGTAAGCGGTGGCACGGGTTGCCATAGCAACGCTGCTCCGATCACGTGATTCCGGTGCCGCTGTGTGCTGGTAGCGGGACATCACCGGCACCGCTACCAAGCGCATTGCTATGGCAACGGTGATCTCAGTTATTGACCGGCTGTGTCAGCCGGTCAGGAGCCGGCTTCTGCGGACGCTGGTAACTACGGTAAACATCAGGTAACCAAGAAGCCCTTTCCTTGGTTACCCGATATTTACCTTCGTTACCAGCGTCCGCCGCTCTCACGCTGTCAGTGCCGGCTCCCTGCTCCCTGCACACATAGCAAGACTACACATCGGGTAATTAACCCGACGTGTACTCTGGCTAGGAGTGCAGGGAGCCAGCGCTAAGCGGTGTGTGCTGGTAACCAAGGTAAATATCGGGTTGGTTACCCGATATTTACCTTAGTTACCAGGCGCAGCATCGCTTCCACGCGTCGCTGCTGGCTGGGGGCTGGTCACTGGTTACTGGTGAGATCTGCCTGTTTGACAGCTCACCAGCAACCCGTGTAGCGACGCTCCAGCGATCCCTGCCAGGTCAGGTTGCTGGTGGGATCGCTGGAGCGTCGCTTAGTGTGACGGTACCTTAAGGGAACCGGGAAGCAGAGCGGGGAGTCGACCGTGTGCTAGGGCATGTCGCCGGTACACGGCGATACACAAACGTGCACCGTGTAACAGAGAAATGCAATGACAGGTCCTAGCTTGACGCGTAAGTCATGTGACCAGTCTGTAGCCAATGAGATAATAGACACGTGACTGGTCACATGGCTATTTTGACATCACGATAGGTTCTGCATCACTGCAGGTGTTCCCGGAGGACGCAGCGATTACCGATTCAAAAGCTGCGGGAGACAGAGTGCAGGCTGCATCCCGGGGACAGGTAAGTGTTATGGCAATGTTTATTAACTGTATGTGTACATTTATAATGCGTTTTTATGTGTTTGTAATTGCCTCCCATTGTTTCCTATGGGTCCGAGTGGTTCGCCAAACCGAACTCGAACCAGACCTTGGTTCGGCGAACCGAGCTCGAGTCGAACCGAGACCGGTTCGCTCATCTCTACCCACTGACTCCCGTGTCTCCACAGAGGTGACGTCATACACCGTACTGGAGGGAGGTGACATCATACACCGTACAGATAGAGGTGACATCATACACCGTACAGAGGGAGGTGACATCATACACCGTACTGGAGGGAGGTGACATCATACACCGTACAGAGGGAGGTGACATCATACACCGTACTGGAGGGAGGTGACATCATACACAATACTGGAGGGAGGTGACATCATACACTGTACTGGAGGGAGGTGACATCATGCACCATACTGGAGAGAGGTGACGTCATACACCGTACTGGAGGGAGGTGACATCATACACCATACTGGAGGGAGGTGACATCATACACCGTACAGAGAGAGGTGACATCATACACCGTACTGGAGGGAGGTGACATCATACACTGTACTGGAGGGAGGTGACATCATACACCGTACTGGAGGGTAGTGACATCATACACCGTACTGGAGAGAGGTGACATCATACACCATACTGGAGAGAGGTGACATCATACACCATACTGGAGGGAGGTGACGTCATACACCGTACCGGAGGGAGGTGACATCATACACTGTACTGGAGGGAGGTGACGTCATATACCGTACTGGAGGGAGGTGACATCATACACTGTACGGGAGGGAGGTGACATCATACACCGTTCTGGAGGGAGGTGACATCATAAACCGTACCGGAGGGAGGTGACATCATACACCGTACTGGAGGGAGGTGACATCATGCACCATACTGGAGGGAGGTGACATCATACACCGTACCGGAGGGAGGTGACATCATACACCGTACTGGAGGGAGGTGACATCATGCACCGTACTGGAGGGAGGTGACATCATACACCGTACCGGAGGGAGGTGACATCATACAATGTACTGGAGGGAAGTGACATCATACACCATACTGGAGGGAGGTGACATCATACACCGTACAGAGGGAGGTGACATCATACACCGTACAGAGGGAGGTGACGTCATACACTGTACTGGAGGGAGGTGACATCATACACCGTATAGAGGGAGGTGACGCCATACACCATACTGGAGGGAGGTAACATCATACACCGTACTGGAGGGAGGTGACATCATACACCGTACCGGAGGGAGGTGACATCATACACCGTACTGGAGGGAGGTGACATCATACACCGTACAGTGGGAGGTGACGCCATACACCGTACTGGAGGGAGGTGACATCATACACCGTACAGAGGGAGGTGACATCATACACCATACTGGAGGGAGGTGACATCATACACCGTACGGGAGGGAGGTGACATCATACACCGTACCGGAGGGAGGTGACATCATACACCGTACCGGAGGGAGGTGACATCATACACCGTACTGGAGGGAGGTGACATCATGCACCGTACTGGAGGGAGGTGACATCATACACTGTACTGGAGGGAGGTGACATCATACACCATACTGGAGGGAGGTGACATCATACACCGTACCGGAGGGAGGTGACATCATACACCGTACTGGAGAGAGGTGACGTCATACACCGTACTGGAGGGAGGTGACATCATACACCGTACTGGAGGGAGGTGACATCATACACCGTACTGGAGGGAGGTGACATCATACACCGTACTGGAGAGAGGTGACATCATACACCATACTGGAGAGAGGTGACATCATACACCATACTGGAGAGAGATGACGTCATACACCATACTGGAGGGAGGTGACATCATGCACCGTACTGGAGGGAGGTGACGTCATACACCATACTGGAGAGAGGTGACATCGTACACCATACTGGAGGGAGGTGACATCATACACCGTACTGGAGGGAGGTGACATCATACACCGTGCGGGAGGGAGGTGACCATACACCGTACTGGAGGGAGGTGACGCCATACACTGTACCGGAGGGAGATGACATCATACACCGTACTGGAGGGAGGTGACATCATACACTGAACTGGAGAGAGGTGACATCACACACCGTACTGGAGGGAGGTGACATCATACACTGAACTGGAGAGAGGTGACGTCATACACTGAACTGGAGGGCGGTGACATCATACACCGTACTGGAGGGAGGTGACATCATACACCGTACTGGAGGGAGGTGACGTCATACACCATACTGGAGTGAGGTGACATCATACACCGTACTGGAGGGAGGTGACATCATACACCGTACAGAGGGAGGTGACATCATACACCATACTGGAGTGAGGTGACATCATACACCGTACTGGAGGGAGGTGACATCATACACCGTACCGGAGGGAGGTGACATCATACACCGTACAGAGGGAGGTGACGTCATACACTGTACTGGAGGGAGGTGACGTCATACACCGTACAGAGGGAGGTGACATCATACACCGTACTGGAGGGAGGTGACATACACTGAACTGGAGGGAGGTGACATCATACACCGTACTGGAGGGAGGCGACATCATACACTGTACCGGAGGGAGGTGGCATCATACACCGTACTGGAGGGAGGTGACGTCATACACCGTACGGGAGGGAGGTGACATCATACACCGTACTGGAGGGAGGTGACGTCATACACCGTACTGGAGGAAGGTGACATCATACACCGTACTGGAGGGAGGTGACATCATACACCGTACAGAGGGAGGTAACATCATACACCGTACTGGAGGGAGGTGACATCATGCACCGTACCGGAGGGAGGTGACATCATACACCGTACCAGAGGGAGGTGACGTCATGCACTGTACAGAGGGAGGTGACGCCATACACCGTACCGGAGGGAGGTGACATCATACACAATACTGGAGGGAAGTGACATCATACACCGTACAGAGGGAGGTGATGCCATACACCATACTGGAGGGAGGTTGCATCATACACCGTACTGGAGGGAGGTGACATCATACACCGTACTGGAGGGAGGTGACATCATGCACCGTACTGGAGGGAGGTGACATCATGCACCGTACTGGAGGGAGGTGACATCATACACCGTATAGAGGGAGGTGACGCCATACACCATACTGGAGGGAGGTAACATCATACACCGTACTGGAGGGAGGTGACATCATACACCGTACTGGAGAGAGGTGACATCATACACCATACTGGAGAGAGGTGACATCATACACCATACTGGAGAGAGATGACGTCATACACCATACTGGAGGGAGGTGACATCATGCACCGTACTGGAGGGAGGTGACGTCATACACCGTACTGGAGGGAGGTGACATCATACACTGTACTGGAGGGAGGTGACATCATACACCGTACTGGAGGGAGGTGACATCATACACCGTACCGGAGGGAGGTGGCATCATACACCGTACTGGAGGGAGGTGACGTCATACACCGTACGGGAGGGAGGTGACATCATACACCGTACTGGAGGGAGGTGACGTCATACACCGTACGGGAGGGAGGTGACATCATACACCGTACTGGAGGGAGGTGACATCATAAACCGTACCGGAGGGAGGTGACATCATACACCGTACTGGAGGGAGGTGACATCATGCACCGTACTGGAGGGAGGTGACATCATACACCGTACCGGAGGGAGGTGACATCATACAACGTACTGGAGGGAAGTGACATCATACACCATACTGGAGGGAGGTGACATCATACACCGTACAGAGGGAGGTTACATCATACACCGTACCGGAGGGAGGTGACGTCATATACCGTACCGGAAGGAGGTGACATCATGCACCGTACCGAAGGGAGGTGACATCATACACCGTACCGGAGGGAGGTGACGTCATACACCGTACTGGAGGGAGGTGACGTCATGCACCGTACAGAGGGAGGTGACGCCATACACCGTACTGGAGGGAGGTGACATCATACACCGTACAGAGGGAGGTAACGTCATACACCGTACCGGAGGCAGGTGACGTCATACACCATACCGGAGGGAGGTGACGTCATGCACTGTACAGAGGGAGGTGACGCCATACACCGTACCGGAGGGAGGTGACATCATACACAATACTGGAGGGAAGTGACATCATACACCGTACAGAGGGAGGTGACGCCATACACCATACTGGAGGGAGGTTACGTCATACACCGTACTGGAGGGAGGTGACATCATACACCGTACTGGAGGGAGGTGACATCATGCACCGTACTGGAGGGAGGTGACATCATACACCGTATAGAGGGAGGTGACACCATACACCATACTGAAGGGAGGTAACATCATACACCGTACTGGAGGGAGGTGACATCATACACCGTACCGGAGGGAGGTGACATCATACACCATACTGGAGGGAGGTGACATCATACACTGTACTGGAGAGAGGTGACATCATGCACCGTACTGGAGGGAGGTGACATCATACACCATACTGGAGGGAGGTGACATCATACACCGTACGGGAGGGAGGTGACATCATACACCGTACTGGAGGGAGGTGACATCATACACCGTACCGGAGGGAGGTGACATCATACACCGTACCGGAGGGAGGTGACGTCATGCACTGTACAGAGGGAGGTGACGCCATACACCGTACCGGAGGGAGGTGACATCATACACAATACTGGAGGGAGGTGACATCATACACCGTACAGGAGGGAGGTGACATCATACACTGTACTGGAGGGAGGTGACATCATACACCATACTGGAGGGAGGTGACATCATACACTGTACTGGAGGGAGGTGACATCATACACCGTACTGGAGGGAGGTGACATCATACACTGTACTGGAGGGAGGTGACATCATACACCGTACTGGAGGGAGGTGACATCATACACCGTACAGAGGGAGGTGACATCATACACTGTACTGGAGGGAGGTGACATCATACACTGTACTGGAGGGAGGTGACATCATACACTGTACTGGAGGGAGGTGACATCATACACTGTACTGGAGGGAGGTGACATCATACACTGTACTGGAGGGAGGTGACATCATACACCGTACTGGAGGGAGGTGACATCATACACCGTACTGGAGGGAGGTGACATCATACACCGTACAGAGGGAGGTAACATCATACACCGTACCGGAGGCAGGTGACGTCATACACCGTACCGGAGGGAGGTGACATCATGCACCGTACCGGAGGGAGGTGACATCATACACCGTACCGGAGGGAGGTGACGTCATGCACTGTACAGAGGGAGGTGACGCCATACACTGTACTGGAGGGAGGTGACATCATACACCGTACCGGAGGGAGGTGACATCATACACCGTACAGAGGGAGGTGACATCATACACTGTACTGGAGGGAGGTGACATCATACACTGTACTGGAGGGAGGTGACATCATACACCGTACTGGAGGGAGGTGACATCATACACCGTACTGGAGGGAGGTGACATCATACACCGTACTGGAGGGAGGTGACATCATACACTGTACTGGAGGGAGGTGACCTCATACACTGTACTGGAGGGAGGTGACATCATACACCATACTGGAGGGAGGTGACATCATACACCGTACTGGAGGGAGGTGACATCATACACCGTACTGGAGGGAGGTGACATCATACACCGTACTGGACGGAGGTGACATCATACACTGTACTGGAGGGAGGTGACATCATACACTGTACTGGAGGGAGGTGACATCATACACTGTACTGGAGGGAGGTGACATCATACACCGTACTGGAGGGAGGTGACATCATACACCATACTGGAGGGAGGTGACATCATACACTGTACTGGAGGGAGGTGACATCATACACTGTACTGGAGGGAGGTGACATCATACACCATACTGGAGGGAGGTGACATCATACACCGTACTGGAGGGAGGTGACATCATACACCGTACTGGAGGGAGGTGACATCATACACCGTACTGGAGGGAGGTGACATCATACACCGTACTGGAGGGAGGTGACATCATACACTGTACTGGAGGGAGGTGACATCATACACCATACTGGAGGGAGGTGACATCATACACTGTACTGGAGGGAGGTGACATCATACACTGTACTGGAGGGAGGTGACATCATACACCGTACTGGAGGGAGGTGACATCATACACCATACTGGAGGGAGGTGACATCATACACCGTACTGGAGGGAGGTGACATCATACACCGTACTGGAGGGAGGTGACATCATACACCGTACTGGAGGGAGGCGACGTCATACACCGTACTGGAGGGAGGTGACATCATACACTGTACTGGAGGGAGGTGACATCATACACCATACTGGAGGGAGGTGACATCATACACCATACTGGAGGGAGGTGACATCATACACGGTACTGGAGGGAGGTGACATCATACACTGTACTGGAGGGAGGTGACATCATACACCATACTGGAGGGAGGTGACATCATACACCGTACTGGAGGGAGGTGACATCATACACCGTACTGGAGGGAGGTGACATCATACACCGTACTGGAGGGAGGTGACATCATACACTGTACTGGAGGGAGGTGACATCATACACTGTACTGGAGGGAGGTGACATCATACACCGTACTGGAGGGAGGTGACATCATACACTGTACTGGAGGGAGGTGACATCATACACCATACTGGAGGGAGGTGACATCATACACTGTACTGGAGGGAGGTGACATCATACACCGTACTGGAGGGAGGTGACATGATGCACCGTACTGGAGGGAGGTGATATCATGCACCGTACTGGAGGGAGGTGACATCATACACCATACTGGAGGGAGGTGACATCATACACCGTACTGGAGGGAGGTGACATCATACACTGTACTGGAGGGAGGTGACATCATACACCGTACTGGAGGGAGGTGATATCATGCACCGTACTGGAGGGAGGTGACATCATACACCATACTGGAGGGAGGTGACATCATACACCGTACTGGAGGGAGGTGACATCATACACTGTACTGGAGGGAGGTGACATCATACACCATACTGGAGGGAGGTGACATCATACACTGTACTGGAGGGAGGTGACATCATACACTGTACTGGAGGGAGGTGACATCATACACCATACTGGAGGGAGGTGACATCATACACCATACTGGAGGGAGGTGACATCATACACCGTACTGGAGGGAGGTGACATCATACACCGTACTGGAGGGAGGTGACATCATACACCGTACTGGAGGGAGGTGACATCATACACTGTACTGGAGGGAGGTGACATCATACACCATACTGGAGGGAGGTGACATCATACACTGTACTGGAGGGAGGTGACATCATACACTGTACTGGAGGGAGGTGACATCATACACCGTACTGGAGGGAGGTGACATCATACACCGTACTGGAAGGAGGTGACATCATACACCGTACTGGAGGGAGGTGACATCATACACTGTACTGGAGGGAGGTGACATCATACACCGTACTGGAGGGAGGTGACATCATACACCGTACTGGAGGGAGGTGACATCATACACTGTACTGGAGGGAGGTGACATCATACACCATACTGGAGGGAGGTGACATCATACACTGTACTGGAGGGAGGTGACATCATACACCATACTGGAGGGAGGTGACATCATACACTGTACTGGAGGGAGGTGACATCATACACCGTACTGGAGGGAGGTGACATCATACACTGTACTGGAGGGAGGTGACATCATACACCATACTGGAGGGAGGTGACATCATACACTGTACTGGAGGGAGGTGACATCATACACCGTACTGGAGGGAGGTGACATCATACACTGTACTGGAGGGAGGTGACATCATACACCATACTGGAGGGAGGTGACATCATACACCGTACTGGAGGGAGGTGACATCATACACTGTACTGGAGGGAGGTGACATCATACACCGTACTGGAGGGAGGTGACATCATACACCGTACTGGAGGGAGGTGACATCATACACCGTACTGGAGGGAGGTGACATCATACACTGTACTGGAGGGAGGTGACATCATACACTGTACTGGAGGGAGGTGACATCATACACTGTACTGGAGGGAGGTGACATCATACACTGTACTGGAGGGAGGTGACATCATACACCGTACTGGAGGGAGGTGACATCATACACCGTACTGGAGGGAGGTGACATCATACACCGTACTGGAGGGAGGTGACATCATACACTGTACTGGAGGGAGGTGATATCATACACTGTACTGGAGGGAGGTGACATCATACACCGTACTGGAGGGAGGTGACATCATACACCGTACTGGAGGGAGGTGACATCATACACCGTACTGGAGGGAGGTGACATCATACACCGTACTGGAGAGAGGTGACATCATACACTGTACTGGAGGGAGGTGACATCATACACCGTACTGGAGGGAGGTGACATCATACACCGTACTGGAGGGAGGTGACATCATACACTGTACTGGAGGGAGGTGACATCATACATTGTACTGGAGGGAGGTGACATCATACACCATACTGGAGGGAGGTGACATCATACACCGTACCGGAGGGAGGTGACATCATGCACCGTACAGAGGGAGGTGACATCATACACTGTACTGGAGGGAGGTGACATCATACACTGTACTGGAGGGAGGTGACATCATACACTGTACTGGAGGGAGGTGACATCATACACTGTACTGGAGGGAGGTGACATCATACACCGTACTGGAGGGAGGTGACATCATACACTGTACTGGAGGGAGGTGACATCATACACTGTACTGGAGGGAGGTGACATCATACATCGTACTGGAGGGAGGTGACATCATACACTGTACTGGAGGGAGGTGACATCATACACTGTACTGGAGGGAGGTGACATCATACACCGTACAGAGGGAGGTGACATCATACACCGTACTGGAGGGAGGTGACATCATACACTGTACTGGAGGGAGGTGACATCATACACCGTACTGGAGGGAGGTGACATCATACACTGTACTGGAGGGAGGTGACACTATACTAATATGTGGGATGACTTTCTAACATACACCTTAGAAGTGACGTCACACGCTGCGCTTCTCGTCACGTAGTGCCCGGATTAATAATGGCGTCTTGTAGCTAAATCTTAGATCGAGGACAAGGTTGGAGGAAGTGACGCGACATCCGCCCGGAATAAAGATGTCTTCCGGCCGTCTCACTGCGCATGTGTAACCTCCATGGCCGGGAACCGGAGGCCCCGAACTAGCGGAGCAGAGAGCAGGTACCAGCGAGAGCAGAGGTCTGTACGGGAGGGAGGAGCCAACCACAGGCAGGTCACGTGGAGGGGGAGATGGTAGAAACCACTGCTGCACCCTGCACGGAATATAATACCACATATGGATGCGATACATAGTGATGCACGGGAGGAGAGGGGGGCGATGTCTGCCCCTGTGTAGAGTACGATGCACGGGAGGAGAGGGGGGGCGATGTCTGCCCCTGTGTAGAGTACGATGCACGGGAGGAGAGGGGGGGCGATGTCTGCCCCTGTGTAGAGTACGATGCACGGGAGGAGAGGGGGGGCGATGTCTGCCCCTGTGTAGAGTACGATGCACGGGAGGAGAGGGGGGCGATGTCTGCCCCTGTGTAGAGTACGATGCACGGGAGGAGAGGGGGGCGATGTCTGCCCCTGTGTAGAGTACGATGCACGGGAGGAGAGGGGGGCGATATCTGCCCCCGTGTAGAGTACGATGCACGGGAGGAGAGGGGGGCGATGTCTGCCCCTGTGTAGAGTACGATGCACGGGAGGAGAGGGGGGCGATATCTGCCCCCGTGTAGAGTACGATGCACGGGAGGAGAGGGGGGCGATATCTGCCCCTGTGTAGAGTACGATGCACGGGAGGAGAGGGGGGCGATATCTGCCCCTGTGTAGAGTACGATGCACGGGAGGAGAGGGGGGCGATGTCTGCCCCTGTGTAGAGTATGATGCACGGGAGGAGAGGGGGGCGATGTCTGCCCCTGTGTAGAGTACGATGCACGGGAGGAGAGGGGGGCGATATCTGCCCCTGTGTAGAGTACGATGCACGGGAGGAGAGGGGGGCGACATCTGCCCCCGTGTAGAGTACGATGCACGGGAGGAGAGGGGGGCGATATCTGCCCCCGTGTAGAGTACGATGCACGGGAGGAGAGGGGGGCGATGTCTGCCCCTGTGTAGAGTACGATGCACGGGAGGAGAGGGGGGCGATGTCTGCCCCTGTGTGGAGTACGATGCACGGGAGGAGAGGGGGGCGATATCTGCCCCTGTGTAGAGTACGATGCACGGGAGGAGAGGGGGGCGATGTCTGCCCCTGTGTGGAGTACGATGCACGGGAGGAGAGGGGGGCGATATCTGCCCCTGTGTAGAGTACGATGCACGGGAGGAGAGGGGGGCGATATCTGCCCCTGTGTAGAGTACGATGCACGGGAGGAGAGGGGGGCGATGTCTGCCCCTGTGTGGAGTATGATGCACGGGAGGAGAGGGGGGCGATATCTGCCCCTGTGTGGAGTATGATGCACGGGAGGAGAGGGGGGCGATATCTGCCCCTGTGTAGAGTACGATGCACGGGAGGAGAGGGGGGCGATATCTGCCCCTGTGTAGAGTACGATGCACGGGAGGAGAGGGGGGCGATGTCTGCCCCTGTGTAGAGTACGATGCACGGGAGGAGAGGGGGGCGATATCTGCCCCTGTGTAGAGTACGATGCACGGGAGGAGAGGGGGGCAATGTCTGCCCCTGTGTAGAGTACGATGCACGGGAGGAGAGGGGGGCGATATCTGCCCCTGTGTAGAGTACGATGCACGGGAGGAGAGGGGGGCGATGTCTGCCCCTGTGTAGAGTACGATGCACGGGAGGAGAGGGGGGCGATATCTGCCCCCGTGTAGAGTACGATGCACGGGAGGAGAGGGGGGCGATATCTGCCCCCGTGTAGAGTACGATGCACGGGAGGAGAGGGGGGCGATATCTGCCCCCGTGTAGAGTACGATGCACGGGAGGAGAGGGGGGCGATAATGGCAGTGCCATTTATACTTTTTCAGCGTGCTATTTGAAACACAACCCAATTAGTGCATACCATCTATCTTTTGCTTTTTTACACAGGTGAAATTGTACTATACATCTGATTCATTGCTTTATATATTGACTGAAGAGGAGAGCTGTATTTATATTCTACATTGAAGACCCCTAGTGGTCAAAAATATATAGATATTTATTTATTATGTTTTGGAGATACAATTGTGTTTTTGGGTAGCTTATGCATGGAAATAATTTTCATGGTATATCCCCTTTCATTTCCTTTTGTGTTTGTGTTTTTTACTTTGTTGATGAATTTTTTCAATAAAAATATATTATCTGATTCTATTTTTTGTTATCTACTCTGTTCTTTATAGGTTATTGTTCTTACTTCAGAGTTAGTTAAATATATGATTTGGCCATTTATTGGTTTCTAAATGTGCAGGCAGCAGGAGCCGGCTTCTGTGGACGCTGGTAACCACGGTAAACATCGGGTAACCAAGAAGCCCTTACCTTGGTTACCCGATATTTGCCTTCGTTACCAGCGTCCGCCGCTCTCACTGTCAGTGCCGACTCCATGCTCTCTGCACACGTAGCTGGAGTACACATTGGGTAATTAACCCGATGTGTACTGTGGCTAGTTGTGCAGGGAGCCAGCGCTAAGCGGTGTGCACTGATAACCAAGGTAAATATCGGGTTGGTTACCCGATATTTACCTTAGTTACCAAGCGCAGCATCGCTTCCATGCGGCGCTGGGGGCTGGTCACTGGTGAGATCTGCCTGTGACAGCTCACCAGCAACCCGTGTAGCGACGCTCCAGCGATCCCTGCCAGGTCAGGTTGCTGGTGGGATCGCTGGAGCGTCGCTAGTGTGACATCTCACCAGCAACCTCCTAGCAACTTACCAGCGATCCCTATCAGGTTGTATCGTTGTTGGGATCGCTGGTAAGTTGTTTAGTGTGACTGGGCCTTTACTCTTCCGTCTGTAGAGAATATATGACCACCCTCCCACCTTCTCCTGGACAATAATCATAGTATGGTTTTTCTTTCCTCCTCTAGGATACAGACCTCTAATGACAGAACTGAGAAATGAAGGGGTGAGTGCTTCTTATAGGGCGGGAGCGAAGAATGAGCCACTGAACGAATGCGGGCGGCCCGTGCCCAGAGAGTGCGCGTATATGTATGGTGTCTATCTGTAATTGTGATTTTGGAGGGGGACAGATTGAATAATCTTCTGCTTCCTACTTTGAAGGCAGCAGAAAGCATCCGAGATTGAGGAGGGCACAGTCCGTGTGCAGGAAGGTGAGATGGGGTGTTGCGGAATATAGTGCTCTGTTATCAGCTGTACACTTTCTTACTGGGGCCTTCTCTCCACAAGGTGCAGTGGCCACAGGGGAAGACCCCACCAGCGTAGCCATCGCTAGTATCCAATCGGCAGCAACCTTCTCAGATCCTGGGGTGAAATATGTATTTCGGGCAGACAGCGGAGGTACACAGGTAGGTGATGCCCCACACCTCACCCTTCCATGGGCCGGTGCGGGTGGAGCTGGGGGCCGGCGCGGGTGGAGCTGCAGCAAGTTTTCCACTATGGTTGTAGCCTGTTGGATGGCTTTGTTGTCTGCAGGTCATGTACAGGGTCATCCAGGTGGCAGAGGGTCAGTTGGATGGACAGACGGAGGGCACCGGTGCCATCAGTGGGTTCCCGGCGGCACAGTCAATGACTCAGGTGAGTCCTCTTTACATGTAATGTGCGGCTGGAGGCACTGGAAGGTTGTGTAATCTCCCGCACATTTCAGGCCGTCATCCAAGGTGCGTTTACCAGTGAAGATGCTGGGGAGAGTGACACCGCCACAGAGACCCACTACACCTATTTTCCCACGGCAGCAGTGGCAGACACCAGCACATCTGTTAGTGCAGGGGCCACTGCAACAACTGTGGTGACAACGCAGAATAATGAGGCTCTGCTGGGCCAGGCAGCGTCCACCGGTGCGGGTAAGACCTGACTGTAGACATTAGTTGTGCCTGTAGGACACAAGCTGATGTCAGCTTTCTTCTCCCAGGGCAGTTCTTTGTCATGATGTCTCCTCAAGATGTTCTCCAGGGTGGAGCTCAGCGGTCCATTGCCCCCAGGACTCACCCATACTCGCCGTGAGTATCTCCATTGAGCAGATCATAAACATGCAAGTTGTAAATGAGGTCACACATGTCCTGTCCCCTTTCTAGGAAATCGGATGGACCTCGTACCACACGTGATGAGAAGAGGAGAGCGCAACACAATGAAGGTCAGGCTCTGCCCCTCAGCGGGTGCATGCTGTACACATTACCGCCTCCAGTATAATGTCTTGCATATCTTGTCACAGTGGAGCGACGGCGTCGGGACAAGATTAACAACTGGATTGTGCAGCTATCAAAGATCATCCCTGACTGCTCTATGGAGAGTACGAAGTCTGGCCAGGTGCGGAGCTGCACCACTGCTCCCCCATTACACTCGCTCTATGGCAGGCGTGGTTCAGGGTCTTCCCCTCCCATGTCACCATATTGCCGATAGTTTGACTGTGGTTTAGCACCAACATATTCCATCACGCTGTACATAGAGGTTGTCATTCACATCCTTTCCAAAGAAACGTAGAGTGACCACACTCAGCAGAGAGAGACCATGTAAATTCCTGAGTGCAGGGACAGTGGGGCAGGGGGCTTATAGGGTCCTGTACAATCTCCAAACTCTCCTATCTTGGCTTTTCTTTAGAGTAAAGGTGGCATTTTGTCTAAAGCCTGTGACTATATACAAGAGTTGCGGCAGGGGAACCTGCGCCTGTCGGAGGAGCTGCAGAATGTGGAGCAGTTGCAGGTGGACAATGAGCTGCTAAGGCAGCAGGTGAGTGTCAAGGGCCACGCGGGTTGTGCCACAAGATACTATGGTGACTTAGTCTCATCCTTCTCCTGCAGGTTGAAGAAATGAAGAATAAAAATCTGGTTCTCCGCACTCAACTTCGCCATCACGGTGTAGAGATCGTTATTAAGAATGATGCTCGCTGAGGAAGCTTCTTTGGAGACCACGATTTACCTGACGCCTGCATCAGTGCACTGTAAATATGTCCCGAAGACTCGTGTGACGAGCTGTAGAAATGTATATTTGTTAATTTTTGTATGTGTGTTGCCTCTGCTCTGTGCGGTGTCACTTCTGCCACCTGTACTTATCTTCTTTTTATTAGAATGTATTGTGTTGTACAGTCCCTACTGCTGCCTCTGCCTGTCCTTGACGCCACTGACAATCCTGGGTGCTGACATATAATCATGCACAAAGTCTCATTCCTCCTCAGATGGAGGAATACTAAATGTGGAGTAGATCCTGTACAGAGGGAGCAGGTCGGGCTAGTACCACAACCCTTCAGGTCCCATACCAAGCAGTCACTGCTCACCCCTACTGCCGCCTCTGCCTGTCATTGATCCCCGTTCACAACCTTGGGCGCTGACATCTAGCAAATACGATCTTACACAAAGTCTCATTCTCCCTTATTCATACAGTGCTTTGCAAAAATATTCAGCCCCCTTGAATTTTTCGACCTTTTCCCACATTTCAGGCTTCAAACATAAAGATAACATTACAATTTTTATGGTGAAGAATCAACAATAACTGGGACACAATTGTGAAGTTGAATGAAATTTATTGCTTATTTTAAACAAATAAATAACTGAAAATTGGGGCGTGTAATATTATTCATCCCCTTTACTTTCAGTGTAGCAAGCTCACTCCAGAAGTTCATTGAGGATCTCTGAATGATCCAATGATGTCCTAAATGACTGATGATGATAAATATAAGCCACCTGTGTAATCTAGTCTCCATATAAATGCACCTGCTCTGTGATAGGCTCAATGTTCTGTATAAAGCGCAGAGAGCATCATAAAGATTAAGGAACACAACAGGCAGGTCCGTGATACTGTTGTGGAGAAGTTTAAAGCCAGATTTGGTTACAAAAAGATTTCCGACACTTTAAACATCCCAAGGAGCACTGTGCAAGCGATCATAAATTGAAATGGAAGGAGTATCATACCACTTCAAATCTACCAAGACCCGGCCGTCCATCTACAATCATGGCCAAAAGTTTTGAGAATGACACCAAAATTATATTTTCACGTGATCTGTTGCCCTCTGGTTTTTAATTGTGTTTGTCTGATGTTTACATCACATACAGAAATATAATTGCAATCATATTATGAGTACCAAAAGGTTATATTGATAGTTAGAATGAGTTAATGCAGCAAGTCAATATTTGCAGTGTTGACCCTTCTTCTTCAGGACCTCTGCAATTCTCCCTGGCATGCTCTCAATCAAGTTCTGGAGCAAATCCTGACTGATAGCTGTCCATTCTTGCATAAGCAATGCTTGCATTTTTCCAGAATTTGTTGGTTTTTGTTTGTCCACCCGTCTTTTGATGATTGCCCACAAGTTCTCAATGGGATTAAGATCTGGGGAGTTTCCAGGCCATGGACCCAAAATCTCTGTTTTGTTCCATGAGCCATTTAGTGATCACCTTTGCTTTATGGCAAGGTGCTCCATCATGCTGGAAAAGGCATTGTTGGGTGCCAAACTGCTCTTGGACAGTTGGGAGAAGTTGCTCTTGGAGGACATTCTGGTACCATTCTTTATTCATGGCTGTGTTTTTAGGCAAGACTGTGAGTGAGCCGATTCCCTTGGCTGAGAAGCAACCCCACACATGAATCGTTTCAGGATGCTTAACAGTTGGCATGACACCAGACTGGTGGTAGCGCTCACCTCTTCTTCTCCTAATAAGCTGTTTTCCAGATGTCCCAAACAATCGAAAAGGGGATTCATCTGAGAAAATGACTTTACCCCAGTCCTCAGCAGTCCACTCCCTGTACCTTTTGTAGAATATCAGTCGGTCCCTGATGGTTTTTTTTCTGGAGAGAAGTGGCTTCTTTGCTGCCCTCCTTGAAACCAGGCCTTGCTCAAAGAGTCTCCGCCTCACAGTGCGTGCAGAAGCACTCACACCAGCCTGCTGCCATTGCTGAGCTAGCTCGGCACTGCTGGTAATCCGATCCTGCAGCTGAAACAGTTTTAAGATACGGTCCTGGCGTTTGCTGGTCCTTCTTGGGCGCCCTGGAGCCTTTTTGGCAACAATGGAAGCTCTCTCCTTGAAGTTCTTGATGATGTGATAGATTGTTGACTGAGGTGCAATCTTTGTAGCTGCGATACTCTTCCCTGTTAGGCCATTTTTGTGCAGGGCAATGATGGCTGCACGTATTTCTTTAGAGAGAACCATGGTTAACTGAAGAGAAACAATGATACCAAGCACCAGCCTCCTTTTAAAGTGTCCTGTGGTGTCATTCTTAATCATGACTGATTGATCGCCAGCCCTGTCCTCATCAACACCCACACCTGTGTTAATGGAACAATCACTAAAACAATGTTAGCTGTTCCTTTTAAGGCAGAAATGCAATGCTGTTGAAATGTGTTTTGGGGGTTAAAGTTCATTTTCTTAGCCAATATTGACTTTGCAAGTAATTGCTGTTAAGCTGATCACTCTTTATGACATTCTGGAGTATATGCAAATTGCCATTAGAAAAACTTAAGCAGTAGACTTTGTAGAAAATTATATTTGGATCATTCTCAAAACTTTTGGCCATGACTGTAAACTTTCATCTCAAACAAGGCGAAGACTGTTAAGAGATGCAGCCAAAAGGCCCATGATCACTCTGGATGAACTGCAGAGATCTACAGCTGAGGTGGGAGAGTCTGTCCATAGGACAACAATCAGTCGTACACTGCACAAATCTGGCCTTTATGGAAGAGTGGCAAGGAGAAAGCCATTTCTCAAAGATATCCATAAAAAGTGTTGTTTAAAGTTTGCCACAAGCCACCTGGAGACACTAAACATGTGGAAGAATGTGCTCTGGTCAGATGAAACCAAAATCAAACTACTTGGGCACAATGCCAAAAGATATGTTTGGCGTAAAAGCAACACAGCTCATCACCCTGAACACACCATCCCCATTGTCAAACATGATGGTGGCAGCATCATGGTTTGGGCCTGCTTTTCTTCAGCAGGGACAGGGAAGATTGTTAAAATTGATGGGAAGATGGATGGAGCCAAATACAGGACCATTCTTGAAGAAAACCTGTTGGAGTCTGCAAAAGACCTGGGACGGAGATTCGTCTTCCAACAAGACAATGATACAAAACATGAAGCAAAATCTACAATGCAATGGTTCACAAATAAACGTATCCAGGTGTTAGAATGGCCAAGTCAAAGTCCAGATCTGAATCCAATCGAGAATCTGTGGAAAGAGCTGAAAACTGGTGTTCACAAACGCTCTCCATCCAACCTCACTCAGCTCCAGCTATTTGCAAAGGAAGAATGGGCAAGAATTTCAGTCTCTCGATGTGCAAAACTGATAGACACATACCCCAAGCGACTTGTGCTGTAATCGTAACATAAGGTGGCGCTACAAAGTATTAACTTAAAGGGGATGAATAATATTGCACACCCCAAGTTTCAGTTATTTAGTTTTTAAAAAGTTTAAAATAAGCAATAAATATCATTCAACTTCACAATTGTGTCCCACTTGTTGAATCTTCACCAGAACATTAACATTTTTATCTTTGTTTGAAGCCTGAAATGTGGGAAAAGGTTGAAAAATGCAAGGGGACCGAATACTCTCAAGGCACTGTACAGATGGAGGAATACTAAATGTGGAGTAAATTCTGTACAGAGGGAGCAGGTCGGGCCGGTACCATAACCATGCTTGTCCAATACCAAGCAGTCAATGCTCACCCCCTACTGCCCCTCACAGAATATTGTGGAGGGGATGTACACATTATTCACAAGCATTAAGCCATAAACATGGTAAGGGGCAAGAATGATGTTACATAGGAAAGGGGTGGCCAGCCACAGTACCATATATTTAGATTACTACCCAAGTCTATGCCTATCAGTACAGATGTCAGGAAATAGTGGCATCAGTTGCTCCGACATTATATCACCAGAAGCCATCGAGGTCCCCAGTGGAAGGGTTAAACAGAAGGCTGCAGGTGATTGCAGCTACTGGTTAAGATGGTGTGGCCATGGAGATGTGATAGCTCTATGGGCAACACTATGGCTCAGTGGTTAGCACTGTAGTATATATAGTACAGCATGGTGGCTCAGTGGTTAGCAGTGTATATAGGACAGCACAGTGGTTAGCATTGCAGTCTTGCAGCTTTGGGGTTTTGGATTTAAATCCCTCCAAGGACGACCTCTGCAAGGAGTTTGTCTATTTTCCTTGTGGTTGTGTGGGTTTCCTCCACTTTCCTCCACTTTCCTCTTACACCCTGTCACAGGGTGCTTCTCCCATATCTCACAATCAACAGAGCAAGAGATGATGGAACAATCCAAAGAACATTTATTCTAAGCAATCAAACGGTCAATACAATAATCCACCACACAGAGGGTAAAATAGTCCAGAAACGCGAATATAGTCCAGTAAGCGATAAATGTCCAGGTCTCTCTGGGGAGCTGCAGCTACTACCCCAGAGGATGACTTGTCCTGCTTCTCAAAGTTTCCAGCCAGACTGCCAATTCTTCAGGTAAGCAGAGAGTTTAGGTGGATCCCAGGCCCCCCTCCCCCAGACCTAGGGACAGGAACACTACAGGGGGTGATTACCTACAGACAATACAATGTACACACAAGGAATACAGAGAGTGGACCGTTAACCACGCCTAAAATATGAACCTACACAACCCCCCCATATTCCACCATCACAACCTCTCCCTCCTTCTTAATAAGTGAGTACACCATGAGGTCTACACAGACCTCTGGCCACCTCACTTAAGTCCATGTTGCTCAGCTGTGGATAGTCCCTTGTAGAGCGGTAGGGTTGCAAGGACAAGCTTCCCTTTGTGTCCTCCTTCGCTCAAACTCTTTCCTGCACCCACAAATCAGCATTGTAGATTTCCCACATCATTTCCAAGGAGAATATCTGCAGGCAGGCTGCTCATCACCCCGACCATGCATTGCTTGACCCCAAAGCCAAACTCCAGATCTACAGTCGCCTTTGGGATATTCCTCCTTTGTCCTCCAGCCAATTCAATAACAATCCCTGGTCCATGATGTATCGCCTCTGGCCGAACCACTCGGGGATTAACTATTGTGAGAAATGCCCTGGAGTAATAAGTCTGTCCATCCAGCACAACCTCTTGTAAGTGTTTACTTTGATGGTAAGAGGAACTCGGGGCTATGGCTCGCACCCCATAAACCCCTAGTGCTTGACCACGAGTGAGTCATTAGGCAAGTCAACTTCGAGGGGTGAGAATTCTTCCCCCCCCTTGTACTTGGCTGTAGAGAATGAACAGATCGATTTGGTGCAAGGTCATTTCTCAATCGACCATCAGAGCAAGTGTTTTGCAAATGCCCAGGCTGCCCACATTTATAACCTCTCCTCTGCATCATACTCCTTCCCATGTGCATTCTGGAGAAGGCAGTAGGACAACCTGGTGACAAAGGCTGGAGCCCATATACTCCAACGGGCATCTATGGTGCAGGGGTCACCTCCTGTGGAGGTGGTGGTAACTGTTCCTCAGGCGCGATGGAATGCACAAAATGCACCGAGCGAAGTGGAGGAAGTTGGGGGTCCTTCCAAGTACTTGCGGGACAACTGGATTGCAGGTGCCCAGGTTGCCCGCACCCATAACATCTCCTCTCGGTGATTCTCTCAGGACATGGTTGGAACTGTTAGAGCCCAGAATTGTGAGCTGTGGTTGTCATCGGCCTGCAGCTGCATGGAGAGGCAGATATAACTGGAGAGAGCCAGGGAGCAGGAGCAGGCTCTGGTTAATTGTCCAGAAGACCCCTCCATTGTGGTCGGATAGTAAAGGCCCTGTCACACACACAGATAAATCTGCGGCACATCTGTGGTTGCAGTGAAATTGTGGAAAATCAGTGCCAGGTTTGTGGCTGTGTACAAATGGAACAATATGTCCATGATTTCACTGCAACCACAGATCAGCCAAAGATTTATCTGTGTGTGTGACAGGGCCTTTAGGGCCTCATCAGCTAGGGCTGCAGCTGTATGCAAGATGTGTGGCGTGCGCTCTCTGACCCATTCCCGTATTTGTGAGGGACACTTGGAAAGAAATTGTTCCATAAGGAATACCTGTATAACGTCTTCCACAGTGAAGGTGTCTTCCGCTTCCAGGCATCTCCGACATGCCTGGGACATCTTATGGGCATACATCCTAAATGATCCCCCTGTGGTGAATGGGAGGTCTCGGAACTGTGCCCTATGTGAGTCTGGGTTGATAGCATGGTAATCCAGGATAGTCTGCTTTACAATGTTATAATTCCGATTCTGCTGTGAGTGACTGGTGTGATAGGAGTCCCACTAACAAACGCATCCAGTCAGAGAGGGGCACCTCCATCATGGCACACTGCTGCTCAAAGTCCTTGAAGAACCCTTCCACATCTCCGGAAGCCTCATCAAATGGCTTGAAGTCCTCCCGGGTAATCCGTACAGGCTCCCGGATCGCTGGACTTACACTCCAACTCATATTACTCCATTGCTTCTTGTCTCCTCTGTGCTCGGCGAGCAGCCTCCTCCTTATACTCCTGAGATCCACCTGGGCCAAGAGCTGCCATCTCTTCTTCGAACCACACCAACCATTGGCTTTTTGGGGCAGGGATCCCCGTCCCCACTGCTTGTCTGTCAGATATCTAGGAGGAGGTAAGGTATGCACACCAGTGACTATGTAAGGGGAATACATGAAATAGCAGAAACTGCTGTGTGAATACTGACTTGAAAAATCCAATAGCTATATGCAAGAGTGAATATGTGAAAAATGGAATCTGCATTACTGCCATGAACATATGAATCAAGAGAAATTTAGCTACTGAATTGATCAATGCAATAGAGCCCCAACACTACGCCAAAGTATTTCTCTACGTTGGGGTCCCTAGCTTGTGTGTGTCCTCTCATGCAGTTAAAAAACCTACAGTGTATGGGAAGCTGAGACCCAGGCTATTTATACGTATGATATGGATTGGCAATAGGTGTGGTTGGGGAGGGTTCACAAACGAAAAAATACTAACAAATAGTTTTTTTAGGTTTTTGCACCCAGTTCGGACTTAGAATGGTGTTCCAAACGTTATTCCTATTTATCTAGGAGGAGGTAGACTGACTTGCACCCACCAGTAGATCAATAAAGGCCTCTTTGCTCAGGCCCAGAGCTATGGCTCTCTCCTGTAGACTGGATATGGTCCAGTTTCTGTGCCACCAGTTGTCACGACGTCCTTCTCCGATATCACACAATCCACAGAGTGAGAGATGATTGAACAATCCAGCGATCCTTTATTCCAAGCAAAAGCGGCTGGTCCATGAAATAATCCACCACACAGAGGGTAAAATCATCCAGTAATTGGATAAATGTCCCAGGGATCAGTCACAATCCTCCAGCAGTCCTTTTTCCAGGGAAATCTGGGTTTTTCACAGTCTCTCTGAGGTCTCAGATTCTCCCTCAGAGGATGAATCTTACTCCTTCTTTCTTGTCTTTCTCAGCCAGAATGAATAATCCCCCAGATAAGCAGTAGGTTTAGGTGGATCTCAGAACCCCACCCCCCCCACCCGCCTTAGGGACAAAAGCCTAGCCGGAGCTGATTAATCTGCAAACAGGACAATGTACACACAACACACAGAATGGACAGGGCACCACGCCTAGAATACAAGCCTACATAAAAATTATACACAACCCCCCCATATTCCAGTATTACACTACCTGTGCATGCAGATGGAAGACCTACACATGGACACAATTGTTGGTTGCTTCTATTCAGACACCTGCACATTGGTCACTGAGTTAATGAGAATAAGACTGTTTTATTTTTCTCTTTAACTAAAATTCAAAGCAAAATAGTGAACATTTCCTGGACAAAACTGAGGTTTCCCTTAGAATGTATCTATTTCCCCAGAGGGACACATTAAAACCTTAATGACTTATGACATACTATGTCTGTTCTAAGTTGTTTCCCTGCCTTTGATGCGTGCTTGCACACCAGGCATGCATTTTGCCAACAGATGACGGCTGAATAATTCGTCCATTGCCTGCCTCTGACAGCTTTTGAAAAGTTGCAACACAGGCAAATGTTATTTAGAAATATCTGAATTTCTTTATCGTTCCTATGGGAGACCCAGACATTGGGTGTTTAGCTTCTGCCTCCGGAGGACACACAAAGTACTACACTAAAAAGTGTAGCTCCTCCCTCTGAGCATATACACCCCCTGGATAACCAAATATAGCCAGTTCATTGCTTTGTGTTCAGGAGGCATACATCCACACATGCATTCTCATCTGATTTTTGATTTTTGGAAAGAGTTTGAAGAAAAGCGGGTCCAAGCCTGGACTCCCGGCATGTCCCTTCTCACCCCACTGTGTCGGCGGTGTTGTTAAGGTTGATTCCAGGGCTGGAGCCTTACATGCCGCGCTCCTTCACCATCCCTCCGGGCTCTGGCTTGAAGTGGGAGCCAGCACGGTTCTCCCTGCCTTGCAGGAGACCGGTCTCCATCCGCAGCCCTTCAGGATCCTGCCGGACGGAGCACTCATCCCCAGGGACTTGAAGCCCTGCGTCTCACAAGCTAAGTATCTGAGACGTTATTTTCGGGAGGTCCCTTGTACTTTATTGTTGGGGAGAGTGTGCTGTGTATCTGTTCTGACATTTCCGGCCGGTTCTCTGGTTTTCACCTGAGAACCGCGCCGATGGTGCCTGCGCGCCGGCCGCATCGCTTAAATTTAGGCCCCGGCTTCGCCTGAGGCCTAGTTTCGATTTCACTGCCCTTGCATGTCAATCATGCAGAGGGACAGTGCGGCTCCGCCCAGCAGCCGTTCGGCACAGGGGAGGGACACTCCTCTCTGAGTAAATGTCCCCTCCCCTGTAAATCTCCTTGGCCCTCCAGATCCCGCTCTCAGTAGGCCTCGCCCCCTCTCCTCGCTCTGGCGCCATTTTATCAGCGTTCTCACAGCGATCGGCGCTGGCTGCAGCATCTCTGCTAATCTGTCTGGGGGTCCGGGCTGTGGGATCTGGAGGGCACACAAACTGTCTGGTAAGCCAGAACCTCCGGTTGTGGGCCTGCTTATATACTCTCTGGGGGTCATTCTGGCTCAGAGCCCCCACTTCAGCAGCATGTCTCACACGAGGAGCAAGGCTGTACGCAATATGCACTGCATGTAAGCTCGTGCTGCCTGAACCGAGCACATATCCACATTGTGATGCCTGCTCTAACCTGGCAATGCCTCAGCCTGGAATCGCACCCACAGTGGTCCCTCCGGCTGCTCCGGCTCCGGTGGCTGAACCTCCGGCTTGGGTAGAATCCTTCTCTAGGTCAGTCTCCCAGTCTTTTGCCGACTCCATGGGACAGCTGTCCCGGACTTTGCTGAACATTCATCAGCCCCCTTCTCAGGGCACCTCTGCTGCTAGGGCTCTCTCAGCGGAGGTCACAGAGGATTCTTCATCTGGTCCCAGACCCCGTCCTCCTAAAAGGAGACGCAGGGCTCCCTCTCCTTCCTCGTCCCGCGGCTCTGATTCACGAGCTGACTCGCAGGACGAGGAGGATGCCTTTACTGGGGGTTCGGACGCTACCTCCATGTGCCCCATTGATCTGTCTGAAAGTGACGCAGATGTTAGTGATTTGATTGCATCCATTAATTCTGTACTGGACCTCAATCCGCCAGTATCAGAGGAGCAACCCTCTCTGGCAGAAAAGCACCAGTTTACCTTGCCTAAGAGGACAAGGAGTGTGTTCTTTAACCATTCCAGTTTTCAGGCCACTGTGACCAAGCCTAGGGCCTGTCCTGACAAATGCTTCCCAAAGCGCGGTTCTGATGACAGTTTTCCCTTTCCACCTGAGGTGGTCAAGGAGTGGGCTCATTCACCAAAGGTAGACCCTCCGGTGTCTAGACTCTCAGCCCGGACCGTTGTATCAGTGGCTGATGGCACCTCTCTTAAGGATGCCACTGATCGCCAAGTTGACCTTCTGGCCAAATCTGTATATGAGGCGGCTGGGGCCTTGTTCTCCCCATCTTTTGCAGCAGTGTGGGCTCTCAAGGCCATCTCTGCTTCTCTAGAGGAGATGCATTCCCTCTCCAGGGAATCTATGCCCGAAATGGTTGCCTTAACGTCCCAAGCTTCAGCTTTTTCATCCTATGCCATGTCTGCCATGCTGGAGGCTTCTCACCGCACTGTGGTGGCTTCGGCTAATTCCCTCGCTATCCCCAGGATCTTGTGGCTTCGAGAGTGGAAGGCAGATGCTTCTTCAAAGAAGTACCTTGCTGGGCTCCCTTTTGCTGGATCCAGGCTATTCGGCGAACAACTGGATTATTAAGGAAGCTACTGGCGGGAAGAGTACTTCCATGCCACAAACGAAAACCAGGAAACCTGCCCAGGGTAGGAACCAGTCGAGGTTTTGTTCCTTTCGTTCCTCCAACTGGTCATCCTCTAAGCCCTCGGCCTCATCCACTAACTCAGCCAAGGACCAAAACCCCAACTGGCGCACGAAGCCGCGTCCTCAGAAGACCGCAGGAGCTGCTGCCACTAAGGCAGCCTCCTCTTGACTATCTGGCCGCGCCAGCAACGTCCTTGGTCGGTGGCAGGCTCTCCCACTTTGGCGACGTGTGGTTTCAACACGTCTCCGATCAGTGGGTGCGGGATATCCTCTCCCACGGCTACAGGATTGAATTCTCTTCCAGCCCGCCAAACAGATTTTTTCTGTCAACTCCCCCCTGCTCCAAGGCCGCCGCCTTCTCTCAGGCTGTGGCATCCTTGCAGGCCAACGGAGTAATTGTACCGGTTCCCGCTCGGGAACGGTTCAGAGGTTTCTACTCAAATCTCTTCCTAGTCCCCAAAAAGGACGGTTCCTTCCGGCCCATCCTGGATCTCAAGCTTCTCAACAAGCATGTTCAGGTGCGGCATTTTCGCATGGAGTCTCTGCGATCAGTCATTGCCTCAATGACCCAAGGAGATTTCCTGGCATCCATCGACATCAGAGATGCCTATCTGCATGTGCCAATTGCAGTTTCACACCAGCGTTGGCTACGTTTTGCAATCGGAGAGGAACATTTCCAATTCGTGGCTCTCCCCTTTGGGTTAGCCACGGCCCCTCGAGTATTCACCAAGGTCATGGCAGCAGTGGTTGCGGTTCTGCACCTCCAGGGGTTGGCAGTGATTCCTTACCTGGACGACCTTCTAGTCAAGGCTTCATCCAGCGCAGACGGTTAGCGGAGTGTCTCGCTCACTCTCGCCACTCTAGTCCAATTCGGGTGGCTTCTCAATCTGCCCAAATCCACTCTGACTCCGACCCAGAAGCTCACGTACCTAGGGATGCAATTCGAGACTCTGCCGGCACTTGTGAAGCTGCCCTTAGTCAAACAGCAGTCCCTCCATCTGGCGGTGCGCTCTTTGCAGAGGCCCCACCGTCATTCCATCAGGCACCTAATGCAGGTGCTGGGTCAGATGGTGGCGTCAATGGAGGCGGTTCCCTTTGCCCAGTTCCATCTGCGTCCTCTGCAGCTGGACATTCTCCGCTGTTGGGACAGGCGGACTTCCTCCTTGCACAGGTTAGTGGTTCTGTCGCCACAGACCAGGGGCTCCCTTCAGTGGTGGCTTCGGCCCCTCTCTGTCTCAGGGACGCTCATTCCTGGCCCCGTCCTGGGTGATCCTCACCACGGATGCCAGTCTATCCGGCTGGGGAGCGGTATATCTCCACCACAGAGCGCAGGGCATTTGGACTCCGTCCGAATCAGCCCTCTCGATCAATGTGCTGGAAACCAGAGCTGTGCTTCTAGCTCTCTTAGCCTTTCACCACCTGTTGGCGGGCAAGCACATCCGAGTCCAGACAGACAACGCGACAGCGGTTGCCTCCATCAATCACCAGGGCGGGACACGCAGCCGCCTGGCTATGTTGGAGGTTCAATGCATCCTTCAGTGGACGGAGGACTCCAAGTCCACCATATCCGCAGTCCACATCCCAGGCATGGAAAACTGGGAAGCAGATTATCTCAGCCGTCAAACCGTGGACAACGGCGAGTGGTCCCTGCATCCGGCAGTGTTTCGGTCAATCTGCCGCAAGTGGGGCACTCCGGAAGTGGATCTAATGGCATCCCGGCACAACAACAAGGTTCCGGTTTACGTGGCTCGCTCCCACGATCCTCAGGCCTTGGCAGCGAACGCTCTGGTTCAAGATTGGTCCCAGTTTCGTCTGTCCTACGTGTTTCCCCCTCTAGCTCTCTTACCCAGAGTCCTGCGCAAGATCAGAATGGAGGGCCGTCGGGTCATCCTCATTGCTCCGGACTGGCCCAGGCGAGCTTGGTACCCAGACCTGCTCCATCTGTCCGTAGAGGTGCCGTGGCATCTCCCGGACCGTTCAGACCTTCTCTCACAAGGTCCGTTTTTCCGCCAGAATTCTGCGGCTCTCAGATTGACGGTGTGGCTCTTGAGTCCTGGATCTTGACGACTTCTGGTATTCCTCCTGAAGTCATCTCCACTATGACTCGGGCTCGGAAGTCTTCCTCGGCCAAAATCTATCACAGGACCTGGAGAATTTTCCTGTCCTGGTGTCGCTCTTCCGGCCATGCTCCTTGGCCTTTTTCCTTGCCGACCCTCCTGTCCTTTTTACAGTCCGGTCTGCAGCTAGGACTATCCCTCAATTCCCTCAAGGGACAAGTCTCGGCTCTGTCAGTGTTGTTCCAGCGGCGTATCGCCCGGCTGGCGCAGGTGCGCACCTTCATGCAGGGCGCGTCTCACATCATTCCGCCTTACCGGCGGCCTTTGGATCCCTGGGACCTCAATCTGGTCCTCACGGCTTTGCAGAAACCCCCCTTTGAGCCTCTTAGGGAGGTTTCTTTGTCTCGTCTTTCACAGAAAGTGGTCTTTCTAGTGGCCATAACTTCCCTCAGGAGAGTCTCTGATTTGGCTGCGCTCTCTTCGGAGTCACCTTTTTTGGTTTTTCATCAAGACAAGGTGGTTCTCCGTCCGACTCCGGACTTTCTCCCTAAGGTGGTTTCTCCTTTCCACCTTAACCAGGACATTTCCCTGCTTTCCTTTTGTCCGGCTCCTGTTCATCGCTTTGAAAAAGCGTTGCATACTCTGGATCTGGTGCGGGCACTCCGGATCTATGTGTCTCGCACCGCTGTTCTTAGGCGGTACACCTCTCTTTTTGTGCTGACCACAGGTCGGCGTAAGGGCCTCTCGGCTTCTAAGCCGACCTTAGCTCGTTGGATTAGGTCGGCCAGTTCCGATGCCTACCAGTGTGCTCAGGTGCCTCCCCTGCCGGCGATCAAGGCACACTCGACCAGAGCTGTCGGTGCCTCTTGGGCTTTCAGGCACCAGGCTACGGCTCAGCAGGTCTGTCAGGCTGCCACTTGGACTAGTCTGCATACCTTTTCGAAGCACTACCAAGTGCATGCTCATGCTTCGGCAGATGCGAGCTTGGGCAGACGCATCCTTCAGGCGGCTGTCGCCCATTTGTGAAGTTAGGTTTTGCCTACTTCTCAGTTTTCTGTTTATTCCCACCCATGGACTGCTTTGAGACGTCCCAATGTCTGGGTCTCCCATAGGAACGATAAAGAAAAAGAGAATTTTGTTTACTTACCGTAAATTCTTTTTCTTATAGTTCCGTATTGGGAGACCCAGCACCCTCCCTGTTGCCTGTTGGCAGTTTCTTGTTCCGCGTGTTATCACCGGCTGTTGTTGTAGACAGAGGCTCCGGTTGTTCCGGTTCTTGCTCTATCTCTACTTATGGGTGGCTATTCTCCTTCAGCTTTTGCACTAAACTGGCTATATTTCGTTATCCAGGGGGTGTATATGCTCAGAGGGAGGAGCTACACTTTTTAGTGTAGTACTTTGTGTGTCCTCCGGAGGCAGAAGCTATACACCCAATGTCTGGGTCTCCCAATACGGAACTATAAGAAAAACAATTTACGGTAAGTAAACAAAATTCTCTTTTTTTTTCCACCACTTAAAACATAAATTAAACATGTCACAGTAAGAACAGGGATGTACCCAGCATACGGCAGAAGGGAGATCCTGTGTCTAGGCAAGGGGGAGATGGTGATAAGCCTACTGCCCTAGATAGGTTCCGCACCTATGCACCAAGCAGGATACCTGACCCTAGGCTGACTAGGGCCTAGGTAGGGAGCAGATGGAATGAGCACTTACTCAACCCCACTGAGCATTAAAGGACACAGGGATAACAAACAAGGGAAAGAAATAACTTGTCTCCAGATGCCCCAGGAAAAGGGACTGCAAACAATAACCAGGTTACACCAAAAGATTGCAAGCCAACTGCTCGCACTGAAGACTTGTTAAGGTAGAAGACTTATCACCTGCACTGAGTATGGGGAAAATGAGGGTATATATAGACACCAAGGAAGTGCTGATGAAAAGCAGCTGAAAGGGTGAGGAACTCCACAGAATACTAAAGGTAAAGGGATGAAAACAAAGAGGAGATACAGAGGATATCAAATATATCAAGCAGGAATGATAGAAGGTCAGGGAGCAGTTTGTGCAGCCAAACGCTGTGACTTTCTATTACCAGACACCAAATGATGTGTCACCCGTGACAGCATGTTTAGTATCTGTGTCACTGTACTAACCTAGAGAATCAAACTACCTGGTCAATTGTACAATAAAATGAAGGCTGTAAATTAATCAACCCCCCAAAAAAATGCAAATTTGCTCTTCTTTGTTATTTCAGCACATTTGGAATTTGTATCCTAGTTTTCATTACATCATAAGATAAAATGGTTGGTGTCATTCAAAAGTACAACTCTTCCAATAAAAAAGCCCTCATATGATAGAAAAATTAAAAAAAGTTCTGACTCTTGAGAAGGAAAAAAAAAAAAGCTAAAATGAAAAATCATCCGGTCCTAAAGGAGTTAAAGAAGTTGTCCAGTTACCAAAACTGTTTTTTTTTTCTCATAAATCTTGCTAATATGTGCCTCTCTGAACACTTAGAAACCTATTGCGTAGGTAGAAAATCAATATAGAACCAGAATGCTACCTTAATTCAAATTTTATAAAAACACTATTTATTGAAATTCATTAAAATTCAAAAAGTTCCACCTGTGACAAGATACAACACACACAAAAAACATAATCCCAGGACCATGGGACAGCTCCAAGATATCCGCCCAGAGGAACAAAACAATTATTCCATAATTTGTCTCAGTAATGATCCTGCCAAGGTATAAGATCTAAATGACCCTCACTCTCTCTTTCCTCTACCTGCCAATGGAGATGCAACATAAAGTCACAATACACCCTAAAGGTAATGAGGTGCCCCCATTCCTCGGCGGAAACTCAAAGACTCCATTAGTTTTATCATTCTTCAAACTCCCAAATAGCAATTTCCAAAAATTGCACATCCTCATTGCTGGCTCCAGTTCTGATGGGGTTAATCTCTCTCCTGACTTCCTGGGTTGAGTTACTACAACTCCCATAATTCTTTGTGGCTCTAGGGCTGTATCTAACACACCCACTCAGCTCTCCTCTCCACCCAAAGACTCCTCCCTGCCTCTTCCCTGTGGATGCACTTAGAGCAATCACAGCAGAGACAGCTGAAGCTTCCGGCTCTGCACAACCAGGGGAAGAAAGCAGCTATCTTAAGCTTGTTCTCATATAGTTCATAGTGTGTGTGTGTGTGTGTGTGTACGTACAGAAATTGATTATTAGCCGGCACAAGATGTGAAAAAATTAATTAAAAATGGAGGGGAAAAAAATGAAGGGGTCATGAGATTGTTTTTTTTTCCCTCTTGCCTAGTTTGTGTGTCGTCCGTATCATCCGAGAGGCATGCATTTTGCAGGCTACTTTCACATCAGCGTTTTTTTTGCCTTAACCGCATATGACCGGATCCTGTGGATTAAATGTGCAGCGCATGCAACCGTTATTTTACCGGATCCTTCTGCAGAGGGACACAGAATTTATCGTCCGGCACTGGAGTCAGCTGACTCCTGATCTCACAGCCCGCACACACTACGATGGATGCAGGTTAACAGCAGTCACTGCCTGCTGCCGATCACATGTGACCGTGTGTGGCTGTGTGTACAGGAGTTCAGCTGAGTTCAGATCAGCTGACTCCAGTGTCGGCCGATTAGGCTGGGGCCACACGGGGTTTACTGCGATCCCCTCGCATGACACTCGGCTCACGCTGGCAGTACAGCAGAGCCGAGTGTCATGCGTGTGTCCCTGCGACTGAGGTCCGACTGTGCGAGCGGACCTCAGCTGCGGGGGGCGGTCCGGCACTCAGGAGGGGTGGGCCGGCTCTAAGGAGAGGCGGGCGGGCTGGCTCTGAGGCGGGGTGGAAGGGATTTCTCTCCCTCTCTCCTCCGTAGTCTGCTATTGCGATTCTCGTTCTGCACTCGCGGTACACTGATGTACCACAAGTGCAGTGCGATTTTTCTCTCACACCATACATTTGAATGGGTGCAAAAGAAACAGTCTTGCATTACAATTGCAGCATGCTGCAATTGTTTTCTCGGTCCGATTAGGGCTGAGAAAATAATTGCTCATGTGCGCTGATACACAGGCTAATATTGGTCCGAATGGAATGCGATGTTTTATTGCACTCCACTCGCACCGTTTTTATCGCCGTGTGGCTTAGGCCTTACTTGTTATTTGTTCTGTGTCCCTCTGCATCCATCGCAGCGTGTGTGGGCTGGAGTTCAGCTGAGTTCAGTTCAGCGGACTCCAGTGCTGGACTGAACTCAGGTGACCTCACAGCCCGCACATGCTGCGATAGATGCAGGGGGACACAGAACAAGTAATTGTCCGACACTGGAGTCATCTGATTACTTGTTCTTCTGGCGCTGTGGTCAGGAGAATGGATGAATGAGCAGTAAAATGCTCTGGTGCTCGATGGGCGAAGCCCATGTCGATTGTTTTTAAAAAAAATTTATTAAAAATAAAAAACCAAAAAAAAAAACCCCATAACCCTAATGTGGGCCTCACACGAGACGATCTATCGTGTGATATGTCGTCGGGGTCACGGTTTTTGTGACGCACATCCAGCATCGTTTGCGACTTTTCAAGTGACTCCTCTGAGCAACTCTAAACGTTCGCAAATCGTGTATCGTTGACATGTCGCTGATTTTTAAAAAGTCGTTTATTTATTTATTTTTATGCGCCGGTTGTTCATCGTACCCGGGGCAGCACACATCGCTCAGTGTAACACCCTGGGAACGATGAACACAGCTTACCTGCGTCCCACGGCTCTCGCCGGCTATGCGAAAGGAAGGAGGTGGGCAGGATGTTTACGTCCCGCTCATCTCCGCCCCTCCGCTTATATTGGCCAGCTGCTGTGTGACGTCGCTGTGACGCCGAACGTCTCACCCCCTTCAGGAAGTCTATGTTCGCCGCCCACAGTGACGTCGCTCAGCAGGTAAGTACGTGTGACGGCGGTTTAACGATTTTGTGCGCCACAAGCAACTAATTGCCCGCGACGCACAAACGACAGGGGCGGGTACGATTGCTCGTGCGATCGCACGATAGATCGTATCGTGTGACGCCCGCATAACCCTAGGGTTAGGGGTAAAAAAAAAAGTGTGGGCTCCCGCTGGATTTTCTATTGCTAAGGGTAACCCAAGCAGCTACTGGCTTCTAACCCCCGCTCCTTGGTGTTACCTTCACTGGCAATGGAAAATCCAGGAAAGCTTTTTTTTTTTTTGTTTTTTTAAAGGTTTTTGCCTAAAAACTTTAAAAAAAAATGACGTGGGCTTCGCCATATTTCTTGCACACTAGCCAGGTACAGCAGGCAGGTACGGGCTGCCCCCAACCCCAGCTGGCTATTTGTACACGGCTGGGAACCAAAAATATAGGGAAGCCCCCTTTTTTAAATTATTTCATGAAATAATTTACAAAAAAAAAATGATGTGGGCTTCGCTCATTTTTTGTGTCCAGCCAGGTACAACTAGGCAGCTGGGGATTGGAATCTGTAGTGCAGGGTGGCCCAAGCTTTCTGGGCCCCCCGCTGCGACTTGCAGTCACAGCTGCCCCAGAAAATGACGCTTTCATAGAAGCGCCATCTTCTGGCTCTGTATCCAACTCCTCCAGTGGCCCTGGTGCCAGGTGGCACGCTGGCTAATAAGGGGTTAATACCAGCTATGTTTTACCAGCTGGTATAAAGACCGAGATTCTTAATGTCAGGCCAAGTTTGACCCAGCCATTTAGAATCTCTAATAAAGGGTTAAAAAAAAAAGACATCACACAGAGAAAAATACTTTATTAGAAATAAATACACAGACACACTAGGGACTCCATGTTTATTACTCCCTCTCACCCCTCCACGATTGAGAGATTTCTGTACTGACCATGCCAGGAGAGAGCGAGGGAAAAGAGAGAGAGCGAGGGAAAAGAGCAAGGGAAAAGAGCGAGAGAGCGAGAGCAAAAAGAGAGAGGGAGGGAAAAGAGAGAGAGAGGGAAAAGATGGGGGAGAGTGGGGGGAGAGAAGAGATTGGCGGGGAGAAGAGAGAGGGGGAGAGAGGTGCTCTGTCATCAACTTGCTCCACTCTGTGACTTGTGCAGGTGACAGAGTGGAGATAGTTTGTTCCATGCAGCAGGACAGGTGACAGAGGAGAGTGGTGACATGCTCTGCTCTGACACATGCGGTGTTGCATGTCACCAGCTTGTCAGTGTCTTGATGCGTCGTGTAGTGCTGGTGGGAGGAGCACATGATCACACCGCCCGTTCTCCTGACATCGGAGCAGAGCGGGCGGGTGGAGAATGAGATCACATACTTACGTGACAGGGGGGGTTTCAGCTGAAGAAACACCCCCTGTACTCCACACTGGCGCCCCGTGTCTCACACATCTGCCAGACGCTCAGCTCTCTTCACCGCTCCACACTGGCGCCCTCCGGATCCTCCCCTTGATGCTGGGATGTGACGTGCGGTAGTCACCGCCCACAGCACAGTCAATCAATGTGAGTGGCGCCAGCATCCTCTGACATAACCGTCCAGTTTCAGAGCCCGGAACTTGACGGGAAGTAAGAGGATACTAGCAGCCGCAGCACCAGGGGGTCATGTGACCGGCGCTGAGCGGGCAGGAAAGCGCCGCTCAGTGCCAGAACTGCAAATAGAAGCCAATGAAGAAAACACCTAACATGGTAAAAGTTACAATCATATAGAAAATAAAAAAAATGGGTGAACCACCCTTTTAAAACTAACGTGTCTTGTAATTAGCATCACAGGTGTTTGTGGGGGGGGTTTCTACGGCCTTCAGCTTGATCTCGAGCCATGGTGACTCGACGGATGAATGCTCTGTAGGAGGATCGATCTTTTGCAGCCTCCAGAGTCTTCTTGACAGTATCAAGCCATCGGATTGTTGGTCTTTCTCTCCGCCTTCTTCCTTCTATTGTACTGATCAAGATTTCATTCTCCTGTGATTGCTCTCTCCTAGAGATGAGCGGACCCGTGGAAGTAGGAGCATCCGGACTTTTGAAAAAGTTCAGTTTGGACCCGAACTTCATCTGAACCCCAATGGGAGTCACTAATTGGGCAGTTTCTCCACCCACATGCAGCCAGCCATAAATAGATCACTTCCAAGGGCGAGTGGACTGGGTTTTTCCATTTTTTATTTATTTTTTGGGGGACAACACTACATTCGATTATGCTATAACCCCCAGTGTGAGTGTGAATGTAGCAACATGTGATATTAAAACTTAACTTTTAATTGGGTTCAATAATATCCGTTACAAAAGTGAAAACTGTGATCACGGTTTTCACTTTTGTAACGGATATTATTGAACCCAATTAAAAGTTAAGTTTTAATATCACATGTTGCTACATTCACAGAAATTTTACATGTAAGAGTTCCATTTGCTACCTACCGGTATTGATCTTTTTGCTAATTTCAACCCCCAGTGTGAGCCGACCAAACACTGCAAGCGGCTCGCAATGGGCTGAGCACCAAGTATATCAGAGCAAAGTGATGCTCACACGAGTGGTTTGCATATGTAAAGCACCTGAACTTCGAACCCAAACTCTATTTATATTTGTGGAGTCTGTGTTTAGTCCAAACACCGAACCTCAGGTGTATGATGTGTCCAAAGTAGACAAGTCTTAGCTTATTGGCCTTTGCTTTGGCCCTGGCTTGATTTGTTCCACAATTGATTGGTTTGTTGTTCTTGCCATCCATGGTATCGATAACCTTCTCCAGCACCACATTTTGAAGGTATTGATTCTTCTTCTTTCTTGTTTCTTTATCGTCCTGGTTTCGCATCCATATGTGACTACAGAGAAAACCAGACTATGTACAAGTACAAGCTGTATCTTCATCACTAGTGAAATGTTCCTTGATCTGAGGACCTTGTCCAGGGACTTCATTGATTTGCCCACACCTATTGTACTATTGACTTTCGCAGTTGTCGTTGCATCTTGAATGATCTGAGAAAGTTGAAGGCCACTCCCACTTCCAGTTTGTCACCGTCCATCTCATGTCTCCTGGTCGTTCCTGTCAATAGTCAATATCTTTGTCTTCTTTGTATTGAGTCGGAGTCTCATGTTTGAACTTTCCATTTTGGAACTCTCATAACAATAAACGTAAATGGAATGAAGGGCTTGTTACAATATTGTATCGTCTCTATTTAAGATTGTTGACAATTCATCCAGTTCTTTTTCGGCCACTCCAGCCTTCTTGATAATATTTTCTGCACAGTGGCGTAACTAGAGTTTGATGGGCCCAGATTCAAAGTTTGGACCTGTCCCGCCCCCCCCCCCCTTTCCGCATACACAGACACTCTGGGTATGGGATAATGATGCCAACACTCGGGGTACGGGATAATGATGCTGATACTTGGTTCTTTCCCTCAGCACCCAGGTTTCCCATGATCTGAAATACCTCTTTCTATCAGCACCCAGCTTTCCTATGTTCTGATATCTATCTTGTCCTCGGCACCCAGCTTCCCCATGCTCTGTTATACATCTTTCCCTCAGCACCCAGCTTTCCCATGCTCTGCTATACATCTTTCCCTCAGCATCGAGCTTTCCCATTTCAGAGCATGGGAAAGCTGGGTACTGAGACAAGATGTATAGCAGAGCATGGAAAAGCTGAGTGCTGAGGAAAAGAGCTTTTTTCTCTCAGCACAAAACTTTCCCATCCCATGCTTGTATCTTTGTTCCCCCTCGAATATAGTTCTCAAAATACTATAATGGCCCCCACATAGCCTTCCATATAGTACAGTTTAAATGGTCCCACATAACCCTTCATATATTAGAATGCACCCACATAGTCCTCCATGTATTATAATGCATTTCCCATAGTTCTCCATGTATAAAGTAGCCATTATAGCCCTCCAATTATTACAATGCAACTCCCATAGTCCTCCATATATTATAATGCACCTCATAGTACTCCATATATTATACTGCACCACATAGTCCTCCACATACTGTATTATACTGCACCCCCATAGTCATCCATGTTTTATAATGCAGCCCCCATAGTCCTATATGTATTATAATGCAACCCCATAGACCTTCATATTGAATTATGTAGCCCCATAGTCCTCCATGTTTAATGCACCCCTATATTCCATGTATAAGATGCCCTTCATATTGCATTATGCAGCCTCTTAGTACTCCATGTATAATCCACCCCTATAGTCCATGTATAAGGTGTCCTTCATGTTGTATTATGCAGCCCCATAGACCTCCATGTATAATGCAGCCCCATAGGCCTCCATGTATATTGCAGCCCCTAGGCTGGTGAGGTGATTGTGCAGGCGCGAGATTATGGGCGTCGCTGTAATTGTCATCAGCAGCGTCATCCAATTCATCCAAGTACCCGCCCATAATCTCGTGCCCGCGCTTTTCCCTCTGCCTCTTCTCCGTTTTTCGCAAGCGCTGGCCATATCAACCACGTTACCTGTTACCCATCTTTCCCTGGAGCAGGAAATAGATGGGAGGAGCAGCACACCACCGATCAATAGAGGAGACGCGGAGACGAGCACCAAAGTACACAGTAAAAAAAAAACAGTAAAAAAGAAACAAAGAAAGGCACACATTGTCTTCTACAAAGTGACAAGCACTAAACTTCCCCCCCCCATGTCCTTATTATTTATGTATTCCACAATCTATACCTCCCTCTGTGTCTATATCTCTACCTTCACACTCTCTCTCTCTCTCTCTCTTTTTCTCTCTCTTTCTCACTCTGTTTCACTCTCTTTGTATTTCTTTGTCTACTTCTCTCTTTCTCTGTCTTTCTCTCTAACCCTCTCTTTCTCTCGCTCTTTCTTTTTCTCTTTCTTTTCTCTTTCTCACTGTTCCACCCTTTGTATTTCTGTCTCTCTTTCTCTATCCCTCTCTATCCCTGTCTTTCTCTCTATCCCTCTATTTCTCTCTCTATCTTTCTCTATCCCTCTCTTTCTATTTCGCTTTCTCTGTTTTCTTTCTCACTGTTTCACTCTTTGTAGTTCTCTGTCTATTTCTCTCTCTCCTCTCTCTCTCTCTATCCCTCTCTCTATTTTTTCTCTCTATATCCCTCTCTTTCTCTCTATTTCTCTTTCGTTTTCTCTTGTTTTCTCTCTCTCTCACTGTTTCACTCTTTGTATTTATGTCTATTTTTCTCTTTCTCTCTCTATCCCTCTCTTTCGTGTTATTTCTTTCTCTCTCTTTTTTTCTGTCTTTTTTTCTTTCTCTATCTCTTTCTCTCTCCCTATGTTTCACTCTCTTTGTATTTCCTTCTTTGTATTTCTCTTTTTCTCTCTCTCTGTCTATCCCTCTCTTTCTATCTTTCTCTTTCTTTCTCTGTCTGTCTCTCTCTGTCTCTATTTCTCTCTTTATCTCACTATTTCTCTCTTTCTCACTTTATTTCTCTTTCTCTCTCTGTCGCTCTCTATCTCTTTTCCTCTCTCTTCCTCTCTCTCTCTGTGTATCTCTCTTTCTCAATGTTTCTGTGTGTCTCTCTCTTTTTATCCTTTTATCTTTCTATTATTGACGGCAAAGTAGCGGAAAGCAAGGTTGGAACATTGCAAGCAGAAGAGAAGAGCAGAAGAGAAGAGAAGAAAAGAGAAAAGTAAAATAAAAATAAATACACAACTATAAGCACATATACGCCAAAAAAACAATAAACTAATAATTTAAGTGCACATCTCTCCTTTTTTTTTATATCTATCCTTCTTGATATTTATCCCTCTCTATTAACCTCTATCTCTACACCTATATGTCTCTCTACCTCTGTCTATATCTCTCGCTCCCTATATCTGTCTCTATTACCTTCTATATTTCTCTCTCTCTGTCGCGCTCTCTCTCTCTCTGTCTCTTTCTCCCTCTCTTTATATACATGTCTCTATCTTTCTCTATTTCTCTCGCTCTCTCTCTGTCTCTATTTCTCTTTCTCTCTCTGTCACTCTCTCTTTCTCTGTCTATATCTTTCTCACTTTCTCTTTCTCTATTTCTCTCTGTCGTTCTCTGTCTCTCTCTCTCTCTCTCTTCCTCTATCGCTCTGTCTCTCACTATTTCTCTCTGTCGCTCTCTTTCTCTTCCTCTCTCTGTCGCTCTCTCTGTCTCTATTTCTCTTTCTCTGTCGCTCTCTGTCTCTTTCTCTATATATCTCTGTCTATATCTTTCTTTCTCTCGCTCTTTCTCTCTCTGTCTATCTCTCTGTCTCTCTTTCTACCTCTCTCTGTCTCTATTTCTCTTTCTCTCTCTCTATGTCTATCTTTCTCTCTTCCTCACAAACCGGCACTACTGGCCCCATCATCACCACACACACACTGAGTGACGTCATCGCTGATAGCGTGACTCACTTTAGTTGCTGCGTGAAGCTGACAGAGCGGTCCTGATCTGTTGTCGCTTTCTGTCAGCTGCATGTAGCAGAGCTGGATGCGTCGTGGGACATCATGTGGATTACGTCGTACCTGGAGGGGTGTTTGTGGACTAGTAAAGTTGTTTAAAGAGGGTGTTTTTTTGTCTTTTATTTCAAATAAAGGATTTTTTCGGGTGTGTTTATTTACTTTCACTTACAGGTTAATCATTGGGGGTGTCTCATAGCCGCCTGCCATGATTAACCTAGGACTTTGTGGCAGCTATGGGCTGCCATTAATTCCTTATTACCACGATTGCCATCACACCATGGCAATTCGGGATGAGCCGGGTAGAGTCCCGTGACTGTCGCATCTAATGGTGCGGCAATTCAGGGCGGCTGCTGGCTGTAATTTTGAGGCTGGGTGGCTCCCCATAATGTGGGGCTCCCCATCCTGAGAATACCAGCCTTCAACCGTATGGCTTTACTTTGGCTGTTATCCAAGTTGGAGGTGACCGCACGTGTTTTTTTTGCAATGATTTATTGTATGGCACGTTATAGACCCACCGACGGCTGTGATTGGTTGTAGTGAGACAGCTGTCACTCAGCGTTGGGGCAAGTCTGACTGAAACCAATCATAGGTGCCGTTGGACGGGGTAAGCGGTGAATACGAGATGGAATAATGAGCGGATGGCATTCTCAAATGAGGAGAAGCCGCCAGAGCAGTGTGACTGCTGTGCAACGCCGCACCGGCGATTTTTGAGTATGACAGAGGAGAGAGGGGGGAAATAGGGGAGAGATATAGAGGTAGAGAGTGATATATGTAAAGAGGAGTAGGTATGAAAAAAAGAGGTGCAATCAAAGTATTATGTTTTGTTATATTTCCTATATTTGCTTATACTATTGTATTTATTTATAATTTACTTTTATTTTTTCTTCTCTTATTTTCTCTTCTGCTTGTAAATTTTCAAGCTTGACTTTAGCTCCTTTTCCATCAATAGAGAGATAAACGGATAGAGAGAGAAAGAGAGAGAAAGAAACATGAATATAAAAAGAGAGAGATGGAGAAAGAGACAGAGAGAAAGAAATAAAGATAGAGAAAGAGAGTGACAAAGAGAGAGAGAAAGAAATAGAGAGAGCGACAGAGAAAGAAAGAAATAGAAAGAAATAGTGAGAGACAGAGAAAAATAGAGAGAAAGATATATAGAGAGAGAGAGACAGAGAGAAAGGAGAGAGAAATAGAGAGAGGAGGGATATAGAAAAAGAGAGAGACATGAATATAAAAAGAGAGGGAGAAAGAGACACAAAGCGACAGAGAGAGAAAGAAATAGAGAGAGAGCGACAGAGAGAGAGAAATAGTGAGAGAGAGAGAAAGAGAGAAAGATATAGACAGATATATATATATATAGAGAGAGCGACAGAGAGAAAGAGAGAGCGATAGAGATAGAAAGAGCGAGAGAGAGAGAGCGACAAAGAGAAAGAAAGCGAAATAGTGAGAGAGAAATAGAGAGAGAAAGATATAGACAGATATATAGAGAGAGACAGAGAAAGCGACAGAGAGAAAGAGAGCGCGAGAGAAAGAGAGCGACAAAGAAATAGAGAGAGAGAAAGATATAGACAGAGATATAGAGAGAGAAAGACAGAGAGAACGACAGAGAAAGAGAGAGAGCGACAGAGAAAGAAATAGAGAGAGAAATAGTGAGACAGAGAAATAGAAAGAGAGAGCGACAGAGAGAGCTAGAGAAAGAGAAAGAAAGAGAAAGTGACAGAGAAATAGAGAGAGAAATAGAGAGAGAGAGAGAGAGACAGAGAGTGACAGAGAGAAAGAAATAGAGAGAGAGAGCGTGTGAGAGAGAGAGAAAGATAGAGACAGAGAGACAGAGAAAGACATGTATATAAAAAGAGAGAGAGAGGAAAAAAGAGCGAGAGAAAGAGAAAAAGAGAGAGCGACAAAGAGAAAGAAAGAGAAATAGTGAGAGACAGAAATAGAGAGAGAGAGAGAGAAAGATATAGACAGAGATATATAGAGAGAGAAAGACAGAGAGCGAGAGAAAGAGAGAGAGAAAGATAGACAGAGATATATAGAGAGAAAGAGACAGAATGAGCGAAAGAGAGCGAGAGCGACAAAGAGAAAGAAAGAGACAGAAATAGAGAGAGAGAGAAAGATATAGACAGAGATATATATAGAAAAAGAGACAGAGAGAGCGACAAAGAGAAAGAGCTAGAGAAAGAGAGAGCGACAAAGAGAAAGAGAGAGAAAGATATAGACAGAGATAGAGAGAAAGAGAGCGAGTGAAAGAGAGAAAGATAGACAGAGATATATAGAGACAGAATGAGCGACAGAGAGAGAAAGAGAGCGACAAAGAGAAAGAAATAAACACAGAAATAGAGAGAAAGATATAGACAGATATATATATAGAGAGAGAAAGAGATAGAGACAGCGACAAAGAGAGCTAGAGAAAGAGAGCGACAAAGAGAAAAAGAGAAATAGAGAGAGAAATAGAGAGAAAGATATAGACAGAGAGAGAGAAAGATAGAGATATATAGAGAGACAGAATGAGCGACAGAGAGAGAAAGAGAGCGAGAGAGAGAGCGACAAAGAGAAAGAGAAATAGAGACAGAAATAGAGAAAGATATAGACATATATATAGAGAAAGAGACAGAGCGACAAAGATCTAGAGAGAGAGAGCGACAAAGAAATAGAGAGAGAAATAGAGAGAGAAAGATAGAGAGTGACAGAGAGAGAAAGAGAAATAGAGAGAGAGAGAGAAATAGAGATAGAAAGAAATAGAGAAAGATAGAGACAGAGAAAAGACATGTATATAAAAAGAGAGAGGGAGGGAAAAAGAGAAGGAGAGAGAGCGCGACAGAGACAAAGAGAGAGAAAGAAATATAGAAGGTAACAGACAGATATAGGGAGCAAGAGATACAGTCATATGAAAAAGTTTGGGCACCCCTATTAATGTTAACCTTTATTCTTTATAACAATTTGGGTTTTTGCTATTTCAGTGTCATATATCTAATAACTGATGGACTCAGTAATATTTGTGGATTGAAATGAGGTTTATTGTACTAACAGAAAATGTGCAATCCGCATTTAAACAAAATTTGACCGGTGCAAAAGTATGGGCACCTCAACATAAAAGTGACATTAATATTTTATAGATCCTCCTTTTGCAAAAATCACAGCCTCTAGTCGCTTCCTGTAGCTTTTAATGAGTTCCTGGATCCTGGATGAAGGTAGATTTGACCATTCCTGGTTACAAAACAATTCCAGTTCAGCTAAAGGGGTTATCCAGCTTATTTTGACTTTTTTTCATTATTACCCTATTGGGCTACATTGGGGCAGGTAAGTAGATAGTGAGCACTTACCTGCCCTGCTGTCAGCCCCTCTCCCCCGGCTCAGAGTGGTCATGTGACCGCTCCTGCCGCGATTTTGCTGCTTCCGGTCATTTCATGTCAACATGGGCAGGACCATGTTGACATGCAAATCTGGAACAGCATGTTGCCACCCTGCTGGGCTGTACAGTGCGTGGAGTCCCCGCTCCCCTTCCCTGCACCCTCCCACACATTCCCCCGCACCCGTACTCTCCCCGCACCCTCCTATACACTCCGTAGTCTCCCTCCCCCGCCTCCTGTGCCCAGCTACGTGTGCCCTGAATTCCAGCCGATTCAGTGTCCAGTTCAATAAGGCAAGGAACAAGAAAGTTGCCCACTTGCTTTCAGATACACTGTCAGCGCTGTGTCCCCTGCGCTTTATCATGTTTACTGCTTGACGCCCGGGGAACTGTCTCCCACCCTCCCCCGTGCATGCTGTCTGTGTCATCATGTGTCATCTGTGTCTGTGCATCAGTCTGTGTCCCGCGCCATCCCCGTGGCTGCTCACACTGCAGTGTGTCAGTGTTTGCCCCCCTCTGCAGTGTATCAGCAGCTTCTCACCCTGCAGTGCTGGCAACCGCGGGGATGACGAGCGCTGCTGCCAGGAGGTTAGATGACAAAATTACCTGCTGTGACGATCTCCTCCTCTGCCAACGTCACCGCTGTCACTGCCTTCTATGCCCGCGCGTTGTCACATCACGTCTCATGGACGGCCCGAGACTGTCACTAACGGTGACGTCACGGGCTCTCGCGATACTGCTGAGAACACGGCGGGCATAGAAGGTAGTGACAGGGCTGACGTCAGGAGAGCAGGAGATCGTCACAGCAGGTAATGATCTCATCTAACCTCCTGAAGTCAGCGCTCGTCATCCCCTTCAGTGACCTGGGCTGACCTATTGATGTTAGTTAGCTCAGGTGACTGCACTGGTCTCCCAGCCAATGGGGAACATTTTGTTCTTCATTGACTGGGAGTCTCATTGACTATGGTTTGGATCACCGTGGGACCCCCTTATTAGATTGCGCTGGACCCGGATTTGATTGTTCTTTTCAATAAATTGGTTAAAGAGGGAATGTGGGGAGTGTTTTTTCAAATAAAACTTTTTTTGTTGTCTATTTTTTTTTTCTTACTGACTGGGTTGGTGATGTCGGGTACCTGATAGACGTGTGACATCACCAACCCCAGGGCCTGATGCCAGGTGACATTACACATCTGGCAGCAACCTCATATATTACCCCGTTTGCCGCCGCACCAGGGCAACGGGATGAGTTGGGGCAAAGCGCCAGGATTGGCACATCCAATGGATGCGCCACTTCTGGGGCAGCTGTAGCCTGCTATTTTTAGGCTGGGGAGTGTCCAATAACGGTGGACCTCCCTAGTCTGAGAATACCAGACCACAGCTGTCCGCTTTACCTTGGCTGGTGATCCAATTTGGGGGACCCCACGTTTTTTGTTTTAAATTATTTAATTTTAAATAGCGTGGGGTGCCCTCTGTTTTGGATTACCAGCCAAGGTGAAGCTGCCAGCTGTGGTTTGCAGGCTGCAGCCGTCTGCTTTACCCTAGCTGGCTACAAAAGATAGGGGGGATCCCACGTCGGGTTTTTTTTTTTTAAATTATTTATTTATTTTTTGGCTAATTACAAGGCTAAGCACTCTTTAGTGCCACATGAAAGTCACTAAAGGGTGCCAGCTTAGAATATGCAGAGGGGGTAGGACATTATATAGGTCTTTCTCATCTATCCCTCTATCTATCCATTCATTCATTCATCCATCTCTCTGGTTATCCCTCTAGCTATCTGTCTCTCTATCTATCCCTCTATCTATCTAGCTGCTTCCGTTTTTTTTGCAGTACGCAAAAAAATAGGAAGGCACGTGGATGACACACGGACCATATACTGAACGGAACGGATGCCACACAGATGCCAGCTCTGCCCAACACTATGTGAACACACATATTTCTCCCCATTTATGTATAAAATTTGACAAATAATAATTTGTAATAATATTATAATATTTATTCATTTATATAGCGCTATTAATTCCACAGCGCTTTACATACATTGGCAACACTGTCCCCATTGGGGCTCAGAATCTAAATCCCCTATCAGTATGTTTTTTGGAGTGTGGGAGGAAACTCCTTGCAGATGGTGTCCTTAGTGGGACTATAGAACCCAGGACCCCAGCGCTGCAAGACTGCAGTGCTAACCACTGAGCCAATTTACTCACCTTTCCTCATTTCCCTGCTGCTCCATTTTCTGCAGCGTGCGTCCTGAAGCTCAATACAGAGGGTGCGATATAGTGACATCATGCACACAGTGCTGACTCTCAGAGACCACATAAACAGGGTGAAAGATGGAACAGGGAGCTTATGATTCCTTCTTGTTTTCAACTGTATGTGCATCCAGAATGTTGATGCCATTGAAAGAGTGATGCTGTGAGGGACGGGGCTATTACCAGTGCGGAAATGAAAGCCACCTCACGGACCTGCATCATGCTAGTAGTGACATAGGCATGCTGCGATGTTTGACAGCATGACCAAAATATCATGTAGCCCAAGGAAAAAATAGTGGTCAAGGATTTTCACAAAAATCTGCAGTAATTATATTTTATTGCAGATTATTATTATTATTTATTATTATCGCACTATTTCTTGCATGCTGCTACACAATGCACATAAGTGAATCCTCACATCACATGCAGCAGACACAGTTGTCGACAGTCAGAATGAATGGTCATGTCACCACTCGTATGCAATCTGCATATTCCACATTCTGAGCCCAATGTGTCACTTCATATAGTGACACAGAGGGATAAGCCTGGACAAGCTATGTGCAAATCATAGTATCATAGTATCATAGTTTTTAAGGTTGAAGGGAGACTCTAAGTCCATCTAGTTCAACCCGTAGCCTAACATGTTGATCCAGAGGAAGGCAAAAAAAACCCAATTTGGCAAACAGGTTCCAATGGGGAAAAAATTTCCTTCCTGACTCCACATCCGGCAATCAGACTAGTTCCCTGGATCAATACCCTGTCATAAAATCTAATATACATAACTGGTAATATTAAATGTTTCAAGAAAGGCATCCAGGCTCTGCTTAAATGTTAGTAGTGAATCACTCATTACAACATCATGCGGCAGAGAGTTCCATAGTCTCACTGCTCGTACAGTAAAGAATCCTCGTCTGTGATTATGATTAAACCTTCTTTCCTCAAGACGTAGCGGATGCCCCCGTGTTCCAGTCGCAGGCCTAGGTGTAAAAAGATCTTTGGAAAGGTCTCTGTACTGTCCCCTCATATATTTATACATTGTGATTAGATCCCCCCTAAACCTTCGTTTTTCCAAACTAAATAACCCCAAGTTTAATAACCTGTCTTGGTATTGCAGCCCACCCATTCCTCTAATAATCTTGGTGGCTCTTCTCTGCACCCTCTCCAGTTCAGCTATGTCCTTCTTATATATCGGTGACCAGAATTGTACACAGTATTCTAAGTGCGGTCGCACTAGTGACTTGTACAGAGGTAGAACTATATTTTTTTCATGAACACTTATACCTCTTTTAATACATCCCATTATTTTATTAGCCCTGGCAGCAGCTGCCTGACACTGTCCACTAAAGTGAAGTTTACCATCCACCCATACACCCAAGTCTTTTTCTGTGTCTGTTTTACCCAGTGTTCTACAATTAAGTACATAATCATAAATGTTATTTCCTCTACCCAAGTGCATGACCTTACATTTATCTACATTAAACTTCAATTGCCACTTCTCAGCCCAATCCTCCAATTTACATAAATCTCCCTGTAATATAAAATTATCCTCCTCTGTATTGATTACCCTGCAGAGTTTAGTATCATCTGCAAATATTGAAATTCTACTCCGCATGCCCCCAACAAGGTCATTTATAAATATGTTGAAAAGAAGCGGGCCCAATACTGACCCCTGTGGTACCCCACTATGAACTGAGACCCAGTCCGAGTACGTACCATTAATAACCACCCTTTGTTTCCTATCACTGAGCCAGTTTTTAACCCAGTTACACATATTTTCCCCTATCCCCATTATTCTCATTTTATGTACCAACCTTTTGTGTGGCACCGTATCAAAAGCTTTTGAAAAGTCCATATACACAACATCCACTGCATTTCCCTGGTCCAGGCTTGAACTTACCTCTTCATAGAAGCTGATCAAATTAGTTTGACAGGATCGATCCCTCATAAACCCATGTTGATACTCTGTCATAAATATATATATATGTATACACATAACTATATCTGATACAAAACACGCATGCACACACATGTACCATACATACATGGCGTATATATCTACTATAGACTCACATTGGGTGCTATATATAATCTGCCTTACACAGTATTCATTTATCTATAAGGGGTGAGGAACATGTAGCATCTCTGTGTGTCACCATTGTGCACGTGAGGTGATTGCGCTGTCACAGATGAGAGAAGCAGGATCTCAGCTCGTTCACTTATGCTGAGAGGTCAGGTGCTGGGCAGAATACTGACAGTCAATGAGTGTGCAGAGGGTGGGCAGGCGGCGGGGTTGGACAGTGAGGCCGGGCAGGGGGCGGGGTTGGACAGTGAGGCAGGACAGTGAGGCAGGGCAGGGGGCGGGGCTGGACAGTGAGGTCGGGCAGGGGGTGGGGCTGCACAGTGAGGCTGGGCGGTGCAAGCTCTGACTGAGGCTTAGCAACCAAAAATACAGGAAGTTGTCATGTTTGCTTGTGCTGAATGTAAACAAAGATCTGCAGAGAATAAAGGGTGATTTCAAGAGGAACAAAAGTCAGAAAACAAAAAATAACAATGTAGGGGTGATTTATATGACAATACATCACAGATTAGCTTACATTTTTTTTGGAGTGTATGTCGGATAACTCCTTTAAGTTTGATGGTCGCCAAGCATGGACAGCACGCTTCAAATCATCCCAGAGATGTTCAATAATATTCAGGTCTGGGATGGCCATTCCAGAACATTGTAATTGTTCCTCTGCATGAATGCCTGAGTAGATTTGGAGCGGTGTTTTGGATCATTGTCTTGCTGAAATATCCATCCCCTGCGTAACTTCAACTTCGTCACTGATTCTTGCACATTATTGTCAAGAATCTGCTGATACTGAGTTGAATCCATGCGACCCTCAACTTTAACAAGATTCCCGGTGCCGGCATTGGCCATACAGCCCCAAAGCAAGATGGAACCTCCACCAAATTTTATTGTGGGTAGCAAGTGCTTTTCTTGGAATGCCGTGTTTTTTTTTCCTCCATGCATAACGCCTTTTTGTATGACCAAACAACTCAATCTTTGTTTCATCAGTCCACAGGACCTTCCAAAATGTAACTGGCTTGTCCAAATGTGCTTTTGCATACCTCAGGCGACTCTGTTTGTGACGTGCTTGCAGAAACTGCTTCTTTCGCATCACTCTCCCATACAGATTCTCCTTGTGCAAAGTGCGCTGTATTGTTTACTGATGCACATTGACACCATCTGCAGCAAGATGATGCTGCAGGTCTTTGGAGGTGGTCTGTGGATTGTCCTTGACTGTTCTCACCATTCTTCTTCTCTGCCTTTCTGATATTTTTCTTGGCCTACCACTTCTGGGCTTAACAAGAACTGTACCTGTGTTCTTCCATTTCCTTACCATGTTCCTCACAGTGGAAACTGACAGTGTAAATCTCTGAGACAACTTTTTGTATCCTTCCCCTGAACAACTATGTTGAATAATCTTTGTCTTCAGATCATTTGAGAGTTGTTTTGAGGAGCTCATGATGCCACTCTTCATAGGAGATTTAAATAGGAGAACAACTTGCAAGTGACCACCTTAAATACCTTTTCTCATGATTGGATACACCTGTGTTATGATCCGGAACCATGGAAGACCACCACAAATCATTGGCAAAAGGTGACAAGAGCATTGGCAACTAATCTGGCCGCCATCCCATTACTAACCATCACAACTAGAAGTAGCCGAGGGGTGAACTAACATCCTGTGCACCGCAAACCCAGCCGGAGAACTAACTATCCTAAAGGTAGGAAAGATGAATAACTATCTGCCTCAGAAAATAGACAAGAATAGCAAGCCCCCCACATTCAAAGACTGCGGTGATATAGGAAAAACAATACACAGGTAGATGACAGGATTAGCACAAGGTGAGGCCCCCGCTGACTAAAATAGGAAAGGACAGGAAAGGGACTGATGGTGACCAGAGAAAAACCCTGCAAAATACCAACTTCCTGATAGTACAAAAAGACCCTCAGATCGCTCGATCTGAACTCCGTCCTATACCAGGTGCCCTTATACCAATGAACAGAAAACAAGAATTATAACAAATTCAACAAGCCACAAACACATGGACCCAAAGGAGCTATACTCCACACAGAACTGCAGGGAGTTCCTCAACAATCCACTGAGGGGGAAAATCCCTGGAAGGAAATAAACTGAAACCAACCACAACAAATGACAAACCCAGATAAGCAAAAGAACCAGACAATAAATAAAGAGCAAGCACTTATCTGGAGAAGATGTGGTGTAAAGCAGGATTAAGCAGGCTGGAGATACAAATGAACAACTGACATCCGGCAACAGCCTGCAATCAGACCAGGACTTAAATAAGCAGAGAGTTAGCAAAGGAAACACCCACTGCACAACACACCTGGTCCAAGTCCAAACCATTCCTGGCCACCAGAGGGAGCCTCCCAGCAGCCAAAACATAACTAACATTCACAACACACCTGCCTATGAAGTTCAAAGCTCAATGAGGTTACAAAACAAATTTAGTGCTTCAGTAAGTCAGTAAAAAGTAGTTAGGAGTGTTCAAATTGATAAAGGTGCCCATACCTTTGCACCGGTCAAATTTTGTTTAAATGCAGATTGCACATTTTCTGTTAGTACAATAAACCTCATTTCAATCCAGAAATATTACTCAGTCCATCAGTTATTAGATATATGAAACTGAAATAGCAAAAACCCAAATTGTTATAAAGAAAAAAGGTTAAAGGGAACCTGTCATCAGAAATTTTGCTTTAAACCTAAACGTTTCCCCCTCTGCAGCTCCTGGGCTGCATTCTAGCAAGGTTCCTGTACTTTTTGTGGCCCCTTTTAAACCAAATTAAATACTTTATAAACTTGTACCTTTTGCTATGTAAATTTTGTAAATCGTCCATGGGGGCGGGCTCTCTGCTGACCGTTGCTGTTCCTCCAGCAGACTGACGCCGCCCTCCAACGCTGAATTTCGCTGTGCGACTGTAGCGGGACTGCACGTGTGACCGCTGGTGACGTTTTGCGCAGGCACGAGGTTATGGGCGGCGCTGTGAGTGTCATCAGCAAGTGCCGCCCATAACCTCGTGACCGCACTTTCCCCTCTTCCTCCAGCGTTCTGCGCAAGCGCTTGCTGGCCAGATGACCTGACGTCACCTCTTTCCCATCTTGCCCTGCTGCAGGGTAAGATGGGAAGGAGGTGACGTCGGGTCATTTGGCCGACGAGCGCTTGCGCAGAACGCTGGAGGCAGTGGGGAAAGCGCATCCACGAGATTATGGGCGGCACTTGCGATGCAATCACAGCGCCGCCCATAATCTCGTGCTTGTGACACACGTCACCAGCGATCCTGGCGTGGGCGGCACCTCGGGCACAGTGGGCGTTGTCCTGATGGATGAAATGGAGCGTGGGGGGACGGCGTCAATGTGCTGGAGGAACAGCAACGGTCACCAGAGAGCCCGCCCCTATGGACGATTTACAAGATTTACATAGCAAAAGGTACAAGTTTATAAAGTATTTAATTTGGTTTAAAAGGGGCCACAAAAAGTACAGGAACCTGCTAGAATCAGCCCAGGAGCTGCAGAGGGGGGAACTTTTAGGTTTCAAGCTAAATTTCTGATGACAGGTTCCCTTTAACATTAATAGGGGTGCCCAAACTTTTTCATATGACTGTATAGACCAGGGGTCTCAAACACGCGGGCCGCATGCGGCCCGTCAGGCTGCTTCGTGCGGCCCCCAGGCCCGTGTCCCTGGTCACTATCGCGGCCGGTGCAGGGGCCACAGCCACTGTCTACACTTTGTTAGATGGTTGTTTTGCCGGCGCTGCGTTCTCAGAGGCAAGGACTGTGCGCGCGCAGCGCCGGCAAAACAACCATCTGATCTGACATAAATCGCTGCCAGGGGCTGCGGCCCCTGCACCGGCCGCGATAGTCACCGGTGCACGGCCTGCAGACAACAACAAGAAGAAGAGATGAGGAGCCGAGGGAACGCGGGACAGGTGAGAAGAAAGGTGTTTTTTTATTTTTTGTGTATGTGAAGGACGGCACATTAACCCCTTAGCGACCTATGACGTACTGGGTACATCATGGCTCCCTGGTACTTAAGGATCCATGACATACCCAGTACATCATGGCGAAATCGCAGCCCCGGTGGCTGCGATCGCTGTTTGCATTGCAAATAGCAAATACCTTAGATTCGGGGAGGAGGGGACCTCAGGAGGGGTGGTGTCTCCTCCCCGGACCTACGGAGGCTGTGATTGGCTGTGCGGCGTTCGTCAGCCAATCACAGCCACTGTAATGTTTCAGCCATTGAAAATGGCTGTAACATTGAAATCCAGCCCTGAACAGTGCAGCTGTAGCACCGATCATTGGCTGGAGCTGGGTGATCTCTGTTTCACCCGCCCCCAGCTCTGATTGGAGAGACCGGCCTTGTGACCGATCTGTCCAGTCACTGTGGATCTACGGCCAGAGACTGCCCCCCTCAGCTTCACTCAGGAATCTGTGGGTGGAAGCCGAGAACGATCGGTAAATTATCACCTTTCACCCGCCGCCACTGCCCCCACCACCCATTACTACAGGATGGGGACATTACTATAGAATAGGGACAAGGTGGGCACATGACTATAGAATAGGGACAAGGTGGGCACATGACTATAGAATAGGGACAAGGTGGGCACATGACTATAGAATAGGGACAAGGTGGGCACATGTCTATAGGTTGGGGACAAGGTGGGCACATGACTATAGAATAGGGTCAAGGTGGGCACATGTCTATAGAATAGGGACAAGGTGGGCACATGACTATAGAATAGGGACAAGGTGGGCACATGACTATAGGTTGGGGACAAGGTGGGCACATGACTATAGAATAGGGTCAAGGTGGGCACATGTCTATAGAATGGGGACAGGGTGGGCACATTACTATAGGATGGGGACAAGGTGGGCACATGACTATAGAATAGGGACAAGGTGGGCACATGACTGTAGAATAGGGTCAAGGTGGGCACATGTCTATAGAATGGGGACAGTGTGGGCACATTACTATAGGATGGGGACAAGGTGGGCACATGACTATAGAATAGGGACAAGGTGGGCACATGACTATAGGATGGGGACAAGGTGGGCACATGACTATAGGATGGGGATATTACTAAAAGATGGGGACATTACAAGGATGGGCATAATACTATTGGATGGGGACATTACTATAAAATAGGGACAAGGCTGAGGTCATTACTATAGGATGGGGACAAGGTGGGCACATTACTATAGGATAGGGAACATTACTAAAAGATGTTGGCCAAAATTTCTATATAGTGATAATTGTAACACTATTAGTTACAAGAAAGGGATAAAATGTAAAAAAAAACAAAATAAGGCATGACTTTTTTTTTTAACATCAAATTTTTTTTTTTTAGACTTAACCAAAGAATGTGCACATTTATTATAATAAACAAGTGAAAAATGTTGAAAATCAGTCATCCAAAGGTGTGTAAAAATATATATATAATGTACCAATAAAAATGTCACTTTGTCCTGCAAAGAATGCGGCCCCCCAAATTATTTTTTTCCCTCTGTGCGGGCCATACACCCAGCCGAGTTTGAGACCCCTGGTATAGACAGAGGTAGAGAGACATATAGGTGTAGAGATAGAGGTTAATAGAGAGGGATAAATATCAAGAAGGATAGATATAAAAAAAGGAGAGATGTGCAATTAAATTATTAGTTTATTGTTTTTTGGCGTATATGTGCTTATAGTTGTGTATTTATTTTTACTTTACTTTTCTCTTTTTTTCTCTTCTGCTCTTCTCTTCTGCCCGTAATGTTCCAACCTTGCCTTCCGCTATTTTGCCATCAATAGAAAGATAAAAGGATAGAAAGAGAGATACACATAGAAACATTGAGATAGAGCGATACAAAGAGAGAAAGAGAGATAGAAATAGAGAGAGAGAGCGAAAGAGAGGGAGAAAGAGAGGGGGAAAGACAGACAGAGAGAGAGCGACAGAGAGAGAAAGAGAAATAAAGAGAGAAAGAGAAATAGTGAGATAAAGAAAAAAATAGAGACAGACAGAGAAAGAGAGAAAGATAGAAAGAGAGGGATAGACAGAGAGAGAAAAAGAGAGAAATACTCAGAGAAAGAAATACAAAGAGTGAAACATAGGGAGAGAGAAAAAGAGAAAGAGAGAGAAAAAAAAGAAACAGAAAAAAAGAGATAGATAGAGAGGAAGAGAAATAGCACGAAAGAGAGGGATAGCGAGAGAAAGAGAAAAATAGACAGAAATACAAAGAGTGAAATAGAGTGAAAAAGAGAGAGAAAAAGAAAGAAATAAAGAGAAAGAGGGATAGAGAAAGAGACAGATAGAGAGAGAAGAGAGAAAGAGAAATAGAGAGAAAGACAGGGATAGAGAGGCATAGAGAGAGAAATAGACAGAGAAAGAAATACAAAGAGTGAAACAGAGTGAGAAAGAGAGAATAAAAGAGATATAGAGAAAGAAATAGAGTGATAGAGAGAGAAAGAGAGAAATAGAGAGAGGGATAGAGAGAAAGAGAGGGAGAGAGAAAGAGAGGGATAGAGAGAAAGACAGGGATAGAGAAAGAGAAATAGACAGAGAAATACAAAGAGTGAAACAGAGTGAGAAACAGAGAAAGAGAGAGAGAAAGAGAGGGATAGAGAGAGAGGGATAGAGAAAAAATATATAGAGAAAGAGAGGAATAGAGAGAAAGACATAGAAAGAGAGAAATAGACAGAAATACAAAGAAAGAGAGAGAGAAAAAGAGAAAGAAAAAGAGAGAGTGTGAAGGTAGAGATATAGACACAGAGGGAGAGTCAGAGAATTTGAGAGAAAGGGATAAATACAGTTATCGATTGATAGAATGAATAAGGTATAGATTGTGGAATACATAGATAATAAGGACATTGGGGGAAAAAAAAAAAAGATTAGTGCTTGTCACTTTGCAGAAGACAATGTGTGCCTTTCTTTGTGTTTTTTTTTACTGTTTTTTTTACTGTGTACTTCGGTGTTCGTCTCCGCGTCTCCTCTATTGATCGGTGGTGTGCTGTTCCTCCCATCTATTTCCTGCTCCAGGGAAAGATGGGTAATAGGCAACGTTGTTGATATGGCCAGCGCTTGCACATAACGTTGGAGGCAGAGGGAAAAGCGCGGGCACGAAATTATGGGCGGGTACTTGGATGACGCTGCTGATGACAATCACAGCGCCGCCCATAATCTCGCGCCTGCGCAATCACCTCACCAGCGTTCACGCTTTGCACAGTGCTGAGTCCCGCGATAGTGCCACTGGGCATGCGTGATACCTCGGGAGGACAAAGTTACATGAGGGCGGCATCCTCATGTATGTAAATGAGCAATGGGGAACGGCGAACAGCGGCAGGGGTGTGAATAACGGCCGAAATACAGCCCGCCCCGTGACCATAAAACCACATTAGCATACAAAAAGGTAAGAATTTGTAAAGTGTTTATTTAGGTCTCAAAGGGGGCACAGTAGCAAGAGGAACCTTTCTAGAATGCAGCCCAGGAGCTGCAGAAGGGGAATCTTTTAGTTTAATTGCGAAAATTCTGCTGACCGGTTCCCTTCAAGCACTGGGTTGCCAAATTTAAAACAGGCCACTTCAGCACCAATGATGAGGAACAAGGAAAGAAAAAAAAAATATTTTCAGCCTACCGTAATGCCTGTGATGTAAGTCCAAATGTGATGCATGGATAACACCAGGATTGGGGTTACCAGGACAGAGCAGCAACAAGAAGGGAAGTAGATTCGAGCACTAGATAGGAAAACATCCAAAAATAGTACAAGAATGCAAACTTCTTTATTGGATCTTCATGGTACAAAACGACATACAGATTAAAGTCCATGAATAACACTGACAAGTTTCTCATCTGTAGGTTAGATTCTTACTCATAGGTGGTATTACCCAAATAAAAAACACTTTTATAAAGAACAAGAGGCAGAAAGACTGGGCAGAAGTCTGAAAGGTAAACCCAATTAGAATAATTAGCATAATCCCATTAAACAGGGGTGGGTATCAGACCTGTTGCCTAGATATATCAAGAATAGAAATCTGGAAAGCCATATAAAGAAAATCCCTTAAAGGAAGGGTGTCTCGGTTTTTTATTTTTGTATTAATAATAGTGATTATGAAATCAAGTATATTTAATACAAAATTAAAATCACTGTTTATTTAGTTGTTATTTAATTCTAGTTTTACTGAAGCACTGGGGGCTGCCATCTTGGATTTGGTGTCTGTAGCAACAGTTTCTCACCTCCTTTATGGCAGCCCCCTGGGCATAGACTCTGATAGTCGGGATCTGACCCCATTTAGTAACATTAGAGAAGGTGTCTGCTGTGACCTTGAAGCGCCCCCTGGGCTGTCCAGATCACAGCAGAGGGAGGAGATCAGCGCCATTATTGTGGAGCTCACAGCGTATGCTGTGTGCTCCACTTTCCCCCTGTCACCCGCCGGGATGTATGGGGTGAGTACCGACGCCGGGCTACGGTGATTGCACCGTTACTGATCCTGCCGCGCGCCCCCCACACTCTGCTGTGCCCCCCACGCAGCCGTTCAGCCCCCCTCCCCTCTGCCGCTTACACCACCACCGCCGCTCACCCCTCCTCCCTACTTGTACCCATCACTGGCCTCCGTCCGCTGCTCGTACTGTGATCGCTGACAGGACATCCTGCCGGGGGCGCAGGTCTGAGGTGAGTGCATGCGGCTGGGAGCGGTGATCTGCAGTGTAGCACCACTGAGGTATCGGGTGCCACAAAAATATGTAACCAACTGTGGAAACCCAAACTCTGGAATACCAGTGCCAGTAAACACACCAGCACCATCAGACACACACAAAACCCAATGTCCAGCCTGGGAGACTGCCTAGTAACAGATTAGAGGGATGGCCACTCATAGGTTGGTAAGCATCCAATCTGCTGGGGAGAGACCCAGAAAAGGGGTGGGCTAGTGGTGTGGTGAGGTAAAATGAGCGGAGCTAAGTTTGAAAGTTGACAGTCAGTCAGTTGGAGAGAGGAGTTAAGCTTGAGAGGACGTTAGTAGAGTGAAGGAGTGAGGTCCAGTCAGAACTAGTGAAATGTGGAGAAACCAACAAGAGTTGAAAAAGGAGATGAGTTGCTGTGGAGTAAGGCGCTGGTACTTAAGGAACTGAAGGTTGCCGAGGAGTGCGGGACCAGTACTCACAGAACTCAGCACAGGTGGGGTGCAGCACCCTTGAATGGGAGTATGCATAAAGCTACCTGTTAAATCTGCCAGGTGAGGGGATCATCAGGGTCCCTCACCAACCTGAGTGTCTGCAGCAAAGAGGGGACCTGGGGACAGGGACAGGAGTCCTGCCCATTAACATTTTCCAGGCTGCCTGCTATACGGACCAAGACTGAGAAACGTAGGGGATCCCGGGAAGCTTTAGGCCACGGGGACGCACCAAAAACTGAAGTTGTACATGGAGGTCAACTCTACAGGTCACCAACTGGCACTGGGAACAAAGGGTGAGGGAACGCCTGAGAACCAACACCAAGCGGGCACTGAACCAGCACAGTGAGTAAAGAACTTAAACTGCAGTCCCTGTGTGGTCTGGATTATTCCCCTCTACGTGCCCCCACAAATCCCATTGCACAGCACTACTACCCCCATCCTCTACTGCTGGAGCCGAGCCCTGCTTGCGGAGGGCAGAACACTTAAGCTGCGTTATACTACCAGCCCCAGCAAGATCACGCAGCGGCGGCTCCCACAAAATAGCCACAACCCGCAAGTGGCATAGTAAAAAACTCTTTTATTTATTTTCTTTTAATTTACTATTTTTCACCCCTTTTATCACATTGACTCCTGGGGTCACGGAACCGGGCCACGACCACGACTGTCCCCCTGCGCACCACACGCCCAGGACCGAGTACACCACTGCCCTGGGGCGTCACATGCAGCCTAAGCGGCACTGCACTACGGATCACCCCTAAATCACCGCATGTCACCTCGGACCTCCGATCCCAGCCGGCAGCACAGTATACAGGGGCGCGAGATACAGTGAGGCATAAGAAGACAGCCAGCAGCGGGGCATAGGGAGGGAGACAGCCAGCAGCGAGGCATAGGGAGGGAGACCGCCAGCAGCGGGGCATAGGGAGGGAGACAGCCAGCAGCGGGGCATAGGGAGGGAGACAGCCAGCAGCGGGGCATAGGGAGGGAGACAGCCAGCAGCGGGGCATAGGGAGACTGTTGAGTACTATGCAGCTGTCCTCGGTAACACTTTAAACATAATCACTTTGCGAGCAACAAAAAAATGGCTCCGCACTGTGTCCCTAAACTTCATTCTCTTATCTTTTTGGAAACATCCAGATTGGGAGGGGGAGGTGACATCAGACACAGGAGAGCAGACTCCGCCCACTGTTACTGCAGTTGTAATGTGAACTATTTCTACAGTAGGAATTCAGCAGCTGCTCCCCCTAGTGTTTAAGAGTGGAAAATATGAAACTTTTCATTTTTTTTTTTTTATTTTTCTGAATTAAAAACAAATAATATTATTTAAACATAACATTAAAACATTAAGGCCCTGTGTGCACTGGAAAACGGAATTTTCTTAAGAAAATTCCGCAGAGTCTGAAAGATTAGCGCACCCGCGGTAAAAAAACCGCGGCAAACCGCACCCGAAAACCGCATGCGGTTTGCCGCGGTGTGCTGCGGTTTTACCGTGGTATTGTTCGCGGTACTGCCGTGGTTTTGCCACATGCAGGTTGGTACATGTGCTTTAATGCATTCAATGCAATAAAGCACATTAGAAAAAAAAAAAGTAATTTCCTTCTGAGATTGATAGCAAACAGATAATTAGATAAATAGACAGATAGAAGAATAGAAGACAGATAGAAGGATAGATAGAGTCCCTGTGAGCACACGCTGCATTTCTCCCGAGCGGTAATGTGTTGTTCACATTACCGGCCGTGGGAAATGACCTGTGGTTACCTCTGCTGTCTCGTTGCAAGGCTGCATTCAGCAGTGTGTCAGTCGCGGCTGGATGGAAGCATCGCAGGACATGGATTACGCCAGAGCTGTGTGTTTCGGGGGGGGTAATAAAGGGGTGAAAGAGGAGGCTTTTTTGTGTTTTATTTAAAATAAAGGATTTTTCGGTGTGTGTGTTTTTTCACTTTACTTACGGGTTGATCATGTCAGCTGTCTCATAGACGCTGCCATGATCAAGCCTGGACTTAGTGGCGGCGATCCGCCGCCATTAACTTCTTATATTACCCTGATTGCCACCGCATCACGGCAACAGGAAGAGCCGGGGACACTCCGGGACTGACGCATAATGGATGCGACAGTCCCGGGGCAGCTACGGGCTGATATTCTCAGCTGCGAGAGGGGGGCATTAACCCTGGCCCTTGCCCTCCCCAGCCTGAGAATACCGGGCCGCCGCTGTGTGCTTATCTCGGCTGGACGGTAAAAATACGGCGGAGCCCACGTGTTTTTTTTTCTATATGTCCGTTTGATTTGTATGTGCATTCTATGTCTGTGTGTGAGTGATATGTGTGTGTTCTATGTCTGTGTCTGTGATGTGTGTGTGTTTACTCTCTGCTCCGCTTCCTCTTCCTGTCATAATGACATCACTTCCCTGCAAACCGCAGGGCAGCGATGAACATTACCGCAGGTAAATCGCGAAATACCGGAGGGAATAACGCAGAAAAACGCAATGAACCGCACAGAATTTGCTGCCTGCGTTATTCCCTGCGGGATTTCACGATTACATGGCAGTCAATGGAGTGAAATCCCGCAGCGACGTGCGGAAAAGAATTGACATACAATTGTTCTTACTGCGGGAATCCTGCAGCAAAACATGCAGCTGTCAAAATCCGCATAGTGCACACAGCATTTTTTTTTACCATACGTTTTGCTGGTGAATCACTGCAGAGATGTTATGAACAAACATGCAGCAAAACCGCAGGAAATCCGCGGCAAAAAATACTTTATATTTTTTCAGTTATTGAAAAAAAAAAATTTTTGACAACACTTTCCCTTTAAAGCTGTTTTCAACAGCTGACATGTGTGCCTGCTAGCCGCGGGTGGAATCCTTTCCACCCGCGGCCATTAACCCCTTAAATCTTGCTGCCAAAGTCTGGCAGCAAGATCTAAATGCGCGCGGCCATGTTTTTTACTTACCGCCGCCCCCACCGGAAGTCACGTGCGTGATCACGTGACTATCGGTGGTTGCCATCGTAGCACAGGGTCATGTGATGACGCCTGCAGCTAGGAAGTTTCACTTTCGTTTTTCCTCGGCCGGGAGCAGATGGAAAAAGAAAGTGACTATTTCTGCTGTTTACAGCTGTATAGCTGTGATCAGCAGATAGCGATCAGCGATCGGATTGCTGATCGCTATAGCCCCCTAGGGGGACTAGTAAAATAAAAAAAAAAAGTAAAAAAAAAGTTTAAAAAAAAACTAAAAGTTCAAATCACCCCCCTTTCCCTTCATTGAAAATTAAAGGGTTAATAAATAAATATACACATATTTGGTATCGCCACGTTCAGAAATGCCCGATCTATCAAAATATAAAATCAATTAATCTGATTGGTAAACGGCGTAGTAGCAAAAAAATTCCAAACACCAAAATTACGTTTTTTGGTCGCCACAAGTTTTACGCAAAATGCAATAACAGGCGATCAAAACGTAGCATCTGCGCAAAAATGGTACCATTAGAAACGTCAGCTCGAGACGCAAAAAATAAGCCGTCACTGAGCCATAGATCACAAAAAATAACGCTACGTGTTTCGGAAAATGGCGCAAAACGTGCGCCACTTTTATTGGACAAACTTGTGAATGTTTTTTAACCCCTTAGATACAAGTAAACCTATACATGTTTGGTATCTGCAAACTCGCACCAACCTCAGTTTTACCATATAGTGAACACCGTGAATAAAACATCCCAAAAACTATTGTGCCATCACACTTTTTTTGCAATTTTTCCGCATTTGGAATTTTTTTGCTGTTTTCCAGTACACTATATGGTAAAACTTATGGTTTCATTTAAAAGTACAACTTGTCCCGCAAAAAACAAGCCCTCATATGGCAAGATTGACGGAAAAATAAAAAAGTTACGGCTCTCGGAAGAAGGGGAGCAAAAAACAAAAACGGAAAGTGCCCCGGGGCTGAAGGGGTTAAAGGCGTGAATTACATATTTGTCGAGCAAGAAAAATTAACATAATGACTTATACTCCCATAACAGTCTATGACGTTTCTTCTTCCATAACAAGATGTTTTTCAGTCGTCTCTAAGTCAAAACAGTCTGCGTCCTTGAGTTTGGTCTCAGTTTATCATGTAAATAAGTCTGGTTTTGCTCTTGCATGGGAGAATGAATTTCCATTATTTTTCTATTATTTTCCTAACCAGTCCAAAAAGGTTAACCCTTCCCTCACAATCCCCCCTTTTGGCGTGAGTGATGGACAGGGGGGCCATCGAGATGCTATGAACTTTAGAGTGAGCAGGCTAGCCACCAGATACTTTCCGAGCCGCGGGGTTGCTCAGGGAGTGTGTCGTCTCACATCCAACACCCAGTGCTGCCTGCATGCCTCTCGATGGGAGTCTCATCATGATACGCCAAGGTGATTTCTAGAGGAAAGAGTAGAGAGGAGAGAAATAAACCATATTAGTGATTTCATAGGGGTGCTGAATAATCATTGTATCTACATTGCTTCAAGCAGCGGGAAAACTAAGCCATTAGCAACTTGAACACTACATAAGCAACTAGTAAACAGAGTAGCACTTGGAACACTGATTGCAGTATCCCCATGAACCATCCTCCTATTCCCTTAAACCAGTTTGCAGGGTTGAACATTGAAAAGGTATTGCTCCACCAAGCATCTGAGCTTCTGAGTACCTCCTGATCATGTTTTTTCCTCAGCTTTTGTATCTCAGTTAAACTGGCCTGGGCTTTTAAGGTTCCTTTTGGATCTATGTAGTGACAACAGCTGGGGCCTATTACTTGGCACATCCCCCCTTGGGCTGCAGTGAGGTAATCCAGTACCAAAGTATATTGGTTGGTTACAATGATTAATTGTCTCTGTATGGCAATGGTACTATTTGCTGCTTGGAGAACCTCAAAAATTTGATGATCAAGATAGTCGGTGCTGACTTCAACCTGTGCTGCGGTGAGAAGGGGGACCCAAGACTAGAGGGGGAGACGTCACTTACCTCTCCTGTGAGCCGGCCAACAGTGGGAACGGTGGGAAGTGCAGACCTCAGCTAATCCTCCACGTGGGAACCGGATCCACTGCCATCTTGTGAACGCAGGCCAGGCTGGAGGGTGACAGACGTGCAAAGCTGCTATCATCTGCAGGACCAGGCACACAGAAGATGCCGACCAGAGCAGGAAACGCTGGAGCGTGGAGGACACTGAGGAGGCAAACAGCTCCGTGTGTGGTGAGAGGGGGAAGGGTGATTCCTGGAGTATAACGGGCTGTGTGGAGGAGGGGAAGCCCCTTGATGTCAGTGTGGAAGGTGAGCAAATAGTGAGTGAATTCCTGTGTGAGCCCCTGCAGTGGACTGAAACTTGCTCACAGTTGTCTCTGTGAATATAAAGGAGCCTCAGCACAAAAGACGCAGCACCAGCTCCTGACCCTTATTGCATTCCAAAACACTGTGTGCCTGTGGTGACAGTGCTGACAGGGGGCCAGGTTCAGTGATAACACTCCTAATCTATCCAGGGACCCTGAGCCTGCTGTCTGCCTCATATTAACCCCCTGAATAAAAGGGAACATTAACAGTACCAATCCATCTAGTGCAGCACCAGCTGTTAACCCCTTGTGTACCACTGTGATTCAGGTCTCTGTATGCTCCAATCCCCAACTACAGGAAACAAAATACTGACCAGTCACTTACCTCCTCTTACTGGATTAAAAGAGTAACTGCAGAGAGCCCTGTGGAAAAAAGGGTCCATTGGCAGCCAGAATACAGGGAGAAAGATCTCAAAAGGCCCAGCCCCAACATATTTACACTGCCGGGGGTCCTGGCGAACTGAGGCAAGATCCTCATAATTGAAGATACAAGGAGGGATCACTGACAGCCCCCCTAAGATCTGGCTACATATACCTTCACAGACCCTGAAGCTGACAGTGCGGTACCAAGGAGGAGCTGATATTGAGGACTGCCACACAGTTACACCTTTAACATAAAGGTATCCTCTTCTCACCCCCCCCCCCCACCCCTCAGGGGCATGTAAAGTTCCTGCATACACGCTGCTCGGAGCGAGCATAGAGGTCGAGACCCCTCTTTTTCATCTGAAAATTATATTCTAAGCGACCGACTTCAATATGGTCAAAATTGGCAATAAAATGGCCAGCTCATTATCTAGACCAGCCGCGGCCACTACCCAGGCAGATGTTGATAAGTTTCTCAGAAAACACTTACACCCAGCGGACGCTGAAACAGACAATTCCCAGAGCACATCTAACAAAGGCGTCCAGGATATGGACGATGATGAAAGTGACAAAGAGGGTGATGATACCAGCAAAGGTCTCCCCATCTCCAGATCTTTTATAAAACAGATTCTCACTAAAGCTATGGAGCCAGTAGTAAAAGAACTTTCAGACATCAAACAAGATATCAGCCAAATAGGCCATAGAGTGGAAACTCTAGAAGCCTCACATGCCACCATTACCAGCACCTCCAATGCTATCATCTCTTGCCTGCACCAACAGGAGGATAGTTCAACCAATTACATGCCATCCTGGAGGACCATGAAAATAGAGAAAGGCGAAACAACCTCAGATTGAAAGGTCTTCCAGAATCGGTAGCAAATGAAGCCCTGATCTCAGCTCTACAAAGTATATTTTCTCATCTGTTGGACACTGACCCCACTCCCCTAGCCAAAATATGTAGCTTCCTAATCACCCCCCATAAAATATATGTTCTATCCCCGGACTAACTTGAATAAGCCTTTGAAAATTATGCAAAACTTAGCACAGTATGTCAAAGCCTCAGCAAGATTCTCCAGTCCTACTTATCTCTGACTCCAGGTAGCCATCAGTCCGCCCAGAACAAGCCCACTTCATTTGAATTTGGATGACGTTCCTGGACAAAGGAGAAAAAGAAAAAAGACCAAGGGGAGAGAAGATGGAGAAAGAAAGAAAAAGAAAAAAAAAAAAAGAGGGGGGGAGAGAACCCAGACTTTGGGATGTTTTCCTCTTTTTTCTCCCTTCCCCCTCCTCCTCTCACCTCCCCATCCCTCTCTCCATAACGCATCCTCCTCAACGCCTCTTCCTGTTTGGAAAAAAAAAAAACAGGCAAAAAAAGGAAAAATAATGAACGAGTTCCAGTTCAGGTATCATGGTTTCTCTCCCAAGGGTTGGTTCCTGTGTTCCGGGCGAGAATTATGCTGTTGGGGTTGGCCTCCTTTCCTCCCTGGTCTCCCTGGTCTCGACTTGCTTTTGTCCCCCAAGACGTCCCACATCTCTTCCTGAGATTGTGGGGGATCCTCTTCTATTATTCCCTTCTCCACTAACTCCTTTTTCTTGCCATTCTGACCTAGTCTTGTCGAGCTCTGCCATGAGAATGTTTTCTGCTTCTTTGTAGTCCTTGTAGTATACAAACGAGCCATTGGGGTTTCTAACTTTCAGTGTAGCAGGGTATAATAGCTGGCACTTTACTTTTTTGTTGTACAGAAATGAGCAAATTTTGCTAAATTCTTTTCTCCTTCTGGATACTTCAGCTGAGTAATCTCCAAAAATAGCAGTCTGTTGCCTTGATATTGTAGTGGACGCTTTCGTTCTCTAAAGGCCCTCAATATTTCCTCCTTATGCTTATAATCAAGGTACTTGACAATCACCTGTCTGGCTCTTATCGGGGTATTCTTGTTTGAGTTTTGGCCCTCGCCCTTATTTGCCTCCTGGTGTCTCAGTGGACCCACTCTGTGGGCTCTTTCAACTCTGAATTTTGCCTTTATGCCCAGGGCCTGCGGTAGCTCCAACTCGCATATATTATCCAACTGTCCAATCGACACAGACTCTGGTAACCCGACTATACGTAGGTTGTTTCGTCTCGATCTGTTTTCCAAATCTTCCGCTTTATCCTTCAAGTATTCATTAGATTTTGCTAGAGCTGCTATTTGTGCTTGCATAGCCAGTATTGTCTCCTCAGAGTCAGATATTCTCTGCTCTGATTCTGCCAGTCTAGATGCATGGGCATTTATCTGTTTTTGCATATTAGCTAATGATGTTTGTATGGCTGCCTCAATAGCCACTTTAATCTCTTTTGACAAGTGTGATGCCACTTCTTCAGCCATTTTTTTATAGTCCACATTAAGCTTTTGTGTGTACTTGTCTTGGCCTGCAGGTGGTGCTGTTTTCTTAGTTCTCTTTGTCTGGACTGGGCCACTACCTCCATCCCCCAATAACTTGCAGGCTTGTGATGTTGGTGTAGTAAGCTGTTTTTTGCTTCCTTTGTAAGGGGTACTATTAATTCTTGCATTTGACTTCCTGTGTGTCTGAGTGGGATTAATCTCCCTGTACTGTTTGTCAGTTTCATCCTCCAAGACTGCTGTGTCTCTGAGCTCCCCTGCTTTGCCTGCATCTTCTCTCCCCTCTGCCTCCATATCTCCTTCATCCTCCCATTGTGATCCACCCTCATCAGTCCCCTGCATCCACCTCTCTCCTGCTGTGTCCTCCTGTGACTACTTGCTCATATCTCCCTTATCTCCTGTCTCCTTGCTCATATCTCCCTTATCTCTCCCCCTCAGGCTCTGTGTTTGCTTTTCTGTGTCTCACACCATGCGCTCAGGCTCCTCCCCCATCAGGCTCGTTGGCGACATAATTTATCTTCTCCTCTGCACTGCCCGTCCATGTCACTTTTCCAGGCTCCCTTACCGCTCCCAGCGCTTCTCAGGAGGTACCGTTCCAGAGCTGGCTGCTTTAGGTAACCTCCTGTGCTGCTCTCTGTTTGGTGGCTCGTCCGGGGGGTCTTTTTTTTAGTCGGTTTCTGTGAGGGGTGGCAGGAGCTTCTCTTCTAGGCTTCCACCTCAGCCAGGACCGGATCCGGAAGTTTGAACTCCTTTCTACACCCTTCCTTCTTTGTTTTTTCTTCTCCTCTGGTCTTAGGTCCGGTCCATTCATCCTCCTGGAAAAAAGATCATCTACCCCCAACCGTCATCATGTCAACACATCATAAGGTATTTAATGTGATAAGTCTCAATGCACATGGGTTAAACTCTCCCATACCAAGATCACAAACACTATCTAGCCTACATAAGAAACACGCTGATATAATCTTTTTGCAGGAAACCCACTTTCGTGAAGGCAAAATTCCATGCTTCGAAAAAGCACATTACAATCTCTGGTTTCATGCCCCTTCCCCAAGCAGAGGTTCCAGGGGGGTTTCAGTGGCCCTTGCCAAAGATATACCTTTCTTACCTTGAGAGGTAAAGGTAGATCCCGAAGGTCGGTTCATATTTATTAAAGGCTTATTGGCCGGCTCAATGGTAACCCTAGGGAATATATACGCCCCGAATGTTAAGCAGATACGATGGTTACTGGCTACACTCAAAAAATATCCGGCTTTCCTAGAGGGTACTCCCATACTTTGCGGGGACTTTAACTTAGAACCTGGATTAGACTCCACAAGAGCCACATCTCTCTTCGGGACCTCTCGCGGATCAAAAGCTCTCTCATCTCCCTTTCCTTGATTGACATCTGGCGCTATCAACACCCCACAACGAAAGACTTTACATTTTTCTCACACCCCCACAAATCATATCATAGGTTAGATTACATCATCCTATCAAGACATCTCTTACCTAATGTCGTGACACGGCAATCCAGTCAACACCTTACTCTGACCATGCTTTTGTTTCGGCTAGTTTTTCACTCCAGAAGCCATATTTGCTCCATCGTATATGGAGGTTAAATGAGTCAATTCTCTCCTCAGAAGATAATAGGAAGCACATTTCTGAATGTCTTCGCAACTATTTTGCGGTGAATAAGACACAAGATATCGCGGCCCCAATTTTGTGGGAAGCACACAAAGCGGTCATAAGGGGAGAATTGATTTCCATTTCCTCACACCTTAATAAGCAAAGGAAACTGCATTTACAAAATCTATACGAAGAGATCGCCACATTAGAAACTCAGCATAAGAAATCTTTATCCCAACAGACTTTGGAACAACTGACCGCGAAGCGTGTGGCACTTAGAGACTTACTTAATAAACAGTCAGCCAAACTATATCTAAGCTGGAAAAATCGCATGTTCCTCCATGGGGACAAGGCTTCTAAACTAATGATGTCCCTGATAAAAAAAAAGGCAGACTCGCACCTTTATCCACGCAATTAAAAATTCTCAGGGCCAACAAACGCAGGACTATTCCCAAATTTCAAAAGAATTTTTGCGATTTTATAAAGAGTTATACCAAATCCGACCAGAGTCAGAAATAGAGAGATAAGAGGAAACGCGGCATACATAATTATCTAGCCAAACTCAATCTCCCGAAACTTTCCAAACTACAACAAGTATCCTTGACAAAACCATTTTCTCGCGCTGAAGTTCAGTCTATTCTGTCAAAAAGTCCATTGGGGAACGCCCCAGGCCCAGATGGCCTACCTATTGTATATTATAAAAAATTCATCGATATCCTAGGAGATCATCTCCTAGCGACGTGCAACGCACTACTACTCCGCGATCCTATTCCCAAACAAGCATTGGAAGCTCATATATCATTAATACACAAAGAAGGGAAAGACCCGGAGTGTTGTGGAAGTTATAGACCCATATCACTCCTAAATGTGGATCTAAAAATTTATGCTAGCTTAATTGCCAACCGGGTGGCGGCAATCCTCCCTGACCTAATCTCTCTGGAGCAAACTGGTTTCGTAAGAGAAAGAGAAGGGAAAGATAACGCGCTACGCCTGCTGAATTTAATGCAATACGCTAGAGCCCACAATTTGCCTCTTGTGCTGTTGGGAACAGATGCCGAGAAGGCATTTGATAGAGTAGACTGGACTTTTTTGCAGGGAACGTTGGAGGCTTTTCACTTCCCCCCCTGATGCTATACGCGCAATACTGCAGATGTACACATTCCCCACAGCTAGGATAAAGATAAATAACACCCTCACTGATTCCTTTTCCATTAAAAATGGAATGAGGCAAGGATGCCCCTTGTCCCCTCTCCTCTTTGTCATGGTAATGGAGCCATTAATAAGCTCCATTCAACAAAACCAGGAAATCGAGGGGATCAAACTACAGGGAATACATCACAAGTCCGCCGCCTTTGCGGATGACTTGTTGGTAGTAATGTCCAGACCAAAAAGCGGTTTTCCTGCATTCATGAGAATACTAGAGGACTATAGTCAATGGTCTAACTTCAAAATCAATCTATCCAAGTCAGAAGCACTAAGCTTAAATATCCCAGGCAATGTTATCAAACTCCTCCAAAAATCATTTCCCTTTCGGTGGCCAAAAAGTCACATTACATATCTAGGCATCAAAATAGGAAAAACTTTCAAGTCCTTATTTGATCTCAATTACAAGCCCCTCCTCCCTAAACTTTACATACAAATATCTTCTTGGAAAGCACCATTTCTATCGTGGATAGGTCGGAAAAATTTAATTAAAAGTATTATACTCCCGAAATTCATTTATCTTTTCCAAATGTTACCCATACCTGTTCCCAAATCATTTCTTTCCCAGAGTAACTCTCTAATCTCCAATTATGTCTGGAACAAACATAAACCGAGAATCAACTTTCATACATTGAGCCTCCCAAAATGTAAAGGGGGCATGGGGCTACCCAATATCTCCATATACTATCAAGCCGCTGTTCCTTCTAGAGCAGTAGATTGGATCAGACGCCCCCCGAATAAGTTATGGACGACAGTAGAGGAATATTTGTCCCCCACCCCTTTACGAGCCTTACTACTCTCCCCTCCCTGCCAAAAGGATAGAAGAACTTTCTCCAATGAACTAACGAGAACACTTTTGTAAAACTGGGAAAAAAATAGTGAGACACTGGCCCCCCCTATCTCCCCTCTCACCCAAATATCTGATATCCTAGATGCCAGTATAAACCTAGTTAACTCCACAAAATCCACTCAGTTAAGCAATGTAAAAGTCCCGGTGACTGATCTTTTGGTAGACGGTTCTCTGGTCTCCAAACAGGATATGTGTAAGACTCCCCCCTTAGCTAAACTTACATTTCTCCACTACATGAAAATAAAACAGGTGATCCAACCACTTCTGATACAATCCTGTCTTGACAGACCCCCAGCAACTTTTGAATCATTCTGCATGCAAACAAAGACCCCCAAAAAAATACTATCTCATCTATACAATACCCTGCTCACAAAAAAACTGGTGATGAAGAGAGCATATCTAATGAGATGGGAAAGGGATTTGAACATTACATTCAAAGATGTACAAACGAAACAAATCTATAGTGCCTCCCATGGGCCGTCATGTTGTGTAAGGGTCCAAGAGAATTCATTCAAAGTGATTACGAGATGGTACATTGTCCCGACTTCATATAATTCATGGAGCTCCTCCTCGGATCAATGCTGGAGATGCGAGAGGGATAAAGGAACATATCTCCATGTGTGGTGGACATGTCCGACTCTCCAGCCCTTCTGGAAGATAGCATCACAACTTTTGTCTGACCTCACAGGCAAAGTAGTGAGTCTAGACCCGAGGTAAATGCTCTTGAATTTCCCAATGTGGCCCAAAGATAAGGCTAACTCGAAACTGGTGTCATTTGTGGGTTCAGCCTGTAAACTTCTTATTGCCCAAATGTGGCGCTCGACGAAGATACCCACCCTTACGCAACTTCTGCTGAAAATAGATCAACTGTACTATGCAGAGGAACTTTCAGCCCTTTCACATCAAAATATGCTCTCTTTCATCCAAGTCTGGAATGCTTGGCAAACCTATAGGGTTAAATCTATTTCCTAGCAGCCACAGCGCAGAGGGAGGCTGGTGAAGTAGCCCAGCAAAATGAGACAGAATAGAAGCTCTTAAGCCACATTCCCCCACCAGGGAGGTGGACGTACCATCGGTAGAGCACTGGTTACTCTTGGCACTGATGAATGGACTCTGGACCAATCCCTTTTTTTTTTTTTTCTTTCTTCTTTCCTCCCTCTCCCATTATCCTCTTCTTTCTCTCAATCTCCTGAACCCACTAACTTTCTTCCTCAAACTGAATTTCTTGAGATAAAATTTTGCTCTCTTGGATTTCAGTTATCTTCCCTAACTTACAGTTCTTATTGAGTTTAGTATATATATAAAAAAAAAAATTGTTTCATAATAATCCGAAAAAAAGATTAATGTTCTAGCTTCGATCTTACCCACTATCAAATTGAAAATTTTTATTACTCGGTTTAGTTTTGATCTCGCATTTAAAGTTCCGAGAAAGTGGGGAGAACTAATAGCAATGAGTTTAACTGCAATGATACTAGATCTGATCGTGTTATCTGTTGACTTTGTAATTTAACAATTGTTTCAATAAATAAAACATTAAAACAAACAAGATAGTCGGTGCTTTCTACCAACTTATCATACATCTGCATTACCATAGGGTAGAGAAAAAGGGTGGTGAAAAATTTGTTGACAGGGCTCATTTGAACCACATGGGGTCGGCCACTAGGCCTGTCTAATGGGACTGGTATAGCTAAGTATGGCATATAAGAGGCTGTCACAGGTGCGTGTGTACATATCCAGCAGTCTGTGATCTCAAGTTTTCCAGCTAACATTTCATGATGGGTCTCAAATTAATTCTGCCGTGGTGTAGAAGACCCCAAAAAGGAAGTACACATAGAAATACTTATCAGCAGTATTAGGCCTTCTTGCAGTGGCTGGCATGGACCCATGTCGATCTCCCCTCAAGCTTCACGGAGGTTGGAGTGGTCAGCTGGACAGTCAAAGGCCCTTCGAATCGTGGCTCAAGGGTCTTTCTCACGTGCTTCTTTAGGTAGACCCGGTCACCAGGCTTTAAGGAGTGAGTTCCTGGAACTGCATCAGGATCAGGTAGAGAAGAGTAGACCCTTTGGTGGGTTTCAGTTAGTCTCTTCTGCAGAGAAACAACATAAGACGTTAGGCTATCACATTGCAGGTGTAACTCCTGCGGGAAGTAGCATCCTAATATGGGTACACTACTAAAGAGTATTTCAAAGGGTGAGAGCCTGTGCTTTCCCTGCGGGGTAGTCCTTATAGAGTAAAGAGCTATGGGGAGACATTCTGTCCATGGTCTACCAGTCTCCTCCACTGCCTTGGCTAGTTTGAGCTTTAGAGTTCCAATTAACCTTTCCACTTTCCCTGATGACTGTAGGTGGTAAGGCATGTGTAAGGCTGACTGAATGCCTAACAGGGCACAGGTGTTCTGGAAAACTTGTCCAGTGAAATGAGTACCTCGGTCTGACTCTATGACTTCAGGGAGTCCAAACCGAGGCACCAGCTCACAGGCCAATTTTTTTGCTGTAATTCGGGCCGTGGCTGATCTAACAGGGTAGGCCTCTGGCCAACCTGAGAAGAGGTCTACACAGACAAGTACAAACTCATAAAGGCAATGTTTTGGCAACTGGATATAGTCTATTTGTACTCTTTCAAATGGGGCAAACGTCTTTGGCATGTGTCTTTGCGGGGTTTTAGTTAGCTGGCCTGGATTATGCTGTTGGCAGATGTGACAAGCTTTTATTCTCTGGGAGGCGTATTGTCTGAAGCCGGGGGCTACCCAATAAGCTTGCATCTGGTTCATGATTGAGTTTGTGCTACCGTGTGTAGGGTAGTGGAGTGCTTGGAAAATGGCAGGGAACCAACTACGTGGCAGGACGGAGAGTCCGTTTAGGCGCTAAATCCCCTCCACCTTTTCTGTCCCCTTGGCCCGCCATCCGGCCTTTTCTTCCTCAGAGGCGTTTTCTTGTGTCTCAAAGAGGTTCTGCATTTCTTCCTCCGTCGTTGACACTGTTTCCGTCTCCTTCAAAGGGAGTAAGGCTGCATGTTTTGCTGTTTGGTCGGCCAAGCGATTTCCCCTTGCCTCGGGTGTTTGAGCCTTGGTGTGGGCAGCAACCTTTATGATTGCTAGTTGCTTTGGTGTCAAAGCTACTTCCATTAGTTTCTCCACTGAGGCTCCATGCTTGATGGGATTTCCTGCTGCTGTGAGGAATCCTCTAGTCTGCCAGATAGTGCCAAAATCGTGCACAATGCCGTGTGCATAGGCTGAGTCCGTGTAGATGTTCGCTGTTCGTTCTTCCAGAAACTCAATTGCCCAGATGAGGGCGAGAAGTTCTGCTTCTTGAGCAGATATGCGTGGAGGTAGCGGTTGTTTGGCTAAGACTGCATATAGAGTCACTACTGCAAATCCGGTGTGGAACTTGCCTGCTTCATCAGCGTATCTGATACCATCCACAAAAAGTTCAAAGTCTGGATTTGTAAGTGGTGTTGCCTGAATATTGTGCAGGGGCTTTGCCTCATGTTCGATGAGTTCCTGACAATCATGGTCAAATGGTGCGCTGGTAAATTTGTCACTGTCTTCCTCTATCCCCCCTTCTAAACTTGTGAAGATCAGCAGATCAGCAAGGTTTAGACTGGTCACTCGAGCAAATGAGATGTTTGGAGGTAGCAACAGCGTACACTGAAGTCTGACTTGTCTTGCCATGGAGAGATGTTTCAGCTGCACTTGATTGAGAATAGCATAGATGTCATGGCTGGTAAGGATGGTAGTCGGGAAATCGAGTGAGATTTCAGATGCTTTTTGCAGTATGTTTGAAACTGCTGTAACAGCACGGACACAGGTTGGTGCTGCTCTGGTGATGTTGTCGAGTTGAGAGGAGTAGTACCCGATGATGTGATGTTTGTCCGTCTTCTGGGTAAGTACTCCTACGGCAAATCCTTGAAGCTCTGCTACGAACAAATTAAAGGTGAGATCATAGTTTGGTAGTGCCAGAGCAGGTGCATCAATCGCTAGTTCCTTGAGCTTTTGAAAGTTTTGTCGAGCTTCTTCTGTAAGGGAGAAGGGAACGTTCTTTGTGCAATCCATACAGCGGTTGCATGAGTAGTGACGCATTGGGAATCCACTGTCTGCAGAATGAGATCAATCCTAAAAATCCTCTAAGTTGCTTAAGATTCTTGGGAATGCTTGCTTTTCTGATAACTTCTTGTCTGTCCGGGCTGAGGTGTTTTTGTCCCGCAGAAAGGCAATGACCTAGGAAAGTGACCCTCGTATTGCAAAATTGCAATTTATCTCTGCTTGCTTTGCATCCTACTTCTGCCAGAAAGGTAAGAAGGCTTATTGAAGCCGTTTTACATTCTTCTTCACTAGGGCAGCACAGTAGTAAATCATCCACGTACTGAAGAAGGACACAGTGTTCAGGGGGCTTCCAGCTTTCAAGAACACTGCTCATAGCTTGAGTATATAGCGTAGGGGAATGCTGCATACCTTGGGGCAGGCGTGTCCATGTATATTGATTTTGCTTGTGCGTGAATGCAAAGAAATCTTGGCATGCTAGGTCCAGTGGTACTGAGAAAAAAGCATTAGAAAGGTCTATGACTGTGTAATGGGGGGATGTAGCCAGCACCTGTGTGAGCAGTGTATGTGGATTTGGTACAACAGGGGTGAGGGGCTCCAGTATTGAGTTCACTGCCCTCAGATCGTGTACCATCCGGTACGTAACTGGGTCACCTTTTTTTACTTGTCTCTTCTTAATAGGAAACAGCGGAGTGTTGCACGGAGACTTAGTGGTTCTGAGGGCTCCCGACTTCATCAGTTCTTTTATTTGGTAATCCAGGGAAGCTTCCTGTTGAGCATTGAGAGGATATTGTCTCAGCTGCGGTGGTGTAATTCCAGGCTTGACTGAAACTTTTACGGGGGGCACAGGTAGTGTGCCGAGGTCAGTTTTTGATGTGGACTAGAGTTTTGCAGGAACTTAAGAAGTATTGGATCCATGTTTACTTCACGTACAACATCAGATTCTGGTTGATCTTCAATCATCTGGAGGGTGCACAGGACTTCTGGGATATCATCTGGAATTTGCAGGATAGCAGATCCATCTTCATTGTAGACAATCTGAGCTTGCAGTCTTGATAGTAGATCTGCTCCCACTAGGGCATCTCCACCCTGGGGGGACACTAAGAATTTGGACACGAACATGTGTGGTCCCAGTTTCACCTTCAGTGGATGGGTTATTGGGATTATCTGGGCTTGTCCATCAAAACCAGATACTATAGTAGCTTCAGATGAGATGGATCCTTCAGGCACCAGGTTCCTGGGGAGTACGGAGCTTGAGGCTCCTGAGTCCACCAAAGCTCTTGTTTCCTTGTTGCCAATGTGAAGGGGGACGTGTACAAATGGACCTCTGGCATCCGTATCCCGTGCTGCCGCAAGTCAGGCAGTCTTCTCCTCCTGACTCTGGGGTTGGTTTTGAGTGTCCCTCTTCTTCTTTCTACAGTCTCTGATCACATGTCCTCTGATCCCACAATAGTAGCAGGTCGGTGCCTTCCTTCTTGTACCTTCTGACTGACCGTCCACTGCTGCTATGACAACTTTCTTGTTGCTCCTTTTATCCTTTGCGTCGGTTTCTAAGCCACTTGCTTTGTTGACTAGAAGATCTATGTCTTCCATGTTTCTCCATTCTGGGCAGCACGCTTTCAATCTTTCTGCCAGAGGTGCATGTATTCCATCCATGAAGGATCGTACCATCAGGCGACGTATTGCAGCTGCTTGTATGTCCAGCCCTTCATCTGCGAATGACTGCATCAATCTGTAGTAAAATGAGCTGACATTCTCCACAGGACCTTGATGCACTGGTCCCATTGTGCCCTTAGTTCTTTGCTCCTGGGCGCAGAAAAGATTGAGTCTTATCATGAAGTCCTGGCTGGATGCCACAGTACGGGTATCGTCCGGAACATGCACTGTCAGATCAGCAGTGAGTTTGGCATACAGTTCGTGAGACATTTTAACTCTACACAAACCCTCCATGTCCAACCAAGTGCTTCTGTAGGAGACCTGTATTTGGTTCAGGTAGCGTGAAAAACTGACTGGGTTTCTAGTCGGGTCTGGAGCATTTTGCAGGAAAGCCATCTGCTCGGCTGGAGTCCAGGGTACGTAGTCTTCATACGTACGAGGAACTGCATCTATGGAAGCAATTGGGTTTTGTGGATCAACAGGTGGTCTTATCAGGACTCTTCTTTCCACTACGGGATAAAGAGGCACTGGTGCTGTGGCTCGTAGCTTGTGCTGTGGGGCTCCACAGGCTAGGCATGTTTCCCTCCAGTCCGGATTTTGTTGTCCACAGTTTGTGCAGGTCCATCCCGGGGATCCTGCCATTTTTGGAGCTGTTCCAGGAGTAGCTGACAGGTACGGAGGAGGCTGCTAATCCTTATTAGCTTGCTTCCCAGCTTCTTCCCATGTGTCTGATTCTTCATGGTATATCCAACCTTGATCGTGGGCTGTTTTTGCCATGTCAGAAAGAGTTCTGACTAGTTCAGTACATGATTTATCTGCTATCACTCCTGCTCTAGTAGCTCTTATTGTGTCCCATTTGTTGGGGTCCAATTGATCTTTCCCCTTCAATCCAAATGTCTTGAAAACTTCCTTGGACTGACTGGCTGTTCTTTTGCCATGATAACACGTAATGAGATGTTGCAGGTTGCATCCAGCTCTTCTGTCTTTTGATATTCCTTGCCCCATTCTTCGTCTATCTTCTTCAGCTTTTAGACCCTTGAACGTCCTTTGGACTAAACCTACCTATCCTGGAGATACTCAGAGACTAAGGGGTGCTTCACACACAGCGAGCTCGCTGCCGAGATCGCTGCTGAGTCACACTTTTTGTGACGCAGCAGTGACCTCATTAGCGATCTCGCTGTGTGTGACACTGAGCAGCGATCTGGCCCCTGCTGCGAGATCGCTGCTCGTTACACACAGCCCTGGTTCGTTTTCTTCAAAGGCGCTCTCCCACTGTGACACACAGATCGCTGTGTGTGACAGCGAGAGAGCGACAAATGAAGCGAGCAGGGAGCAGGAGCCGGCATCTGGCAGCTGCGGTAAGCTGTAACCAAGATAAACATCGGGTAACCAAGGTGGTTACCCGATATTTACCTTAGTTACCAGCCTCCACAGCTCTCACGCTGCCTGTGCTGCCGGCTCCGGCTCTCTGCACATGTAGCTGCATTACACATCGGGTTAATTAACCCGATGTGTACTGTAGCTAGGAGAGCAAGGAGCCAGCGCTCAGTGTGCGCGGCTCCCTGCTCCCTGCACACACAGCTAAGCGGTGTGCGCTGGTAACTAATGTAAACATCGGGTAACCATACCCGATGTTTACCTTAGTTACCAGTATCCACAGCTTCCAGACGCCGGCTCCGTGCAAGCGCAGCGTCGCTTGCACGTCGCTGCTGGCTGGGGGCTGGTCACTGGTCGCTGGTGAGATCTGCCTGTTTGACAGCTCACCAGCGACCATGTAGCGATGCAGCAGCGATCCTGACCAGGTCAGATCGCTGGTCGGATCGCTGCTGCATCGCTAAGTGTGAAGGTACCCTAACTCCTTATTTGTATTCCTACCTAAGGTGAGGTCTAGAACCACCTTTCCTGGAAGTACCCAGAGACTGACTCTTGATCTGTATTCCTACTGAAAGGTGGTGTCCTAACTGTTCAGAGGGGGCTGAGTAAGTTGAATGGCACTGGGTTACCCTTCTTGTACCAAAGGCACACTCTATATCCGATAGCAATGGCAAAGATAGCTATTTCCACTAACACTAGGGCAGTGAATATCACATCCATTGGACAGAGCAGGTACACTATTCCCTTTCAACACTCACTGATGTATGGGATCTATGACAACCAACAAGGACAACAGCACAGAAGCAAACCGCAAGAGAGCAGACACACGGAGACGAAGCACAGAGGGGCAGCAAAACAAACAAGGCACAGAAAACATCTGCTGGCAAGGCTGTCTCAGAGTTCAGTAGAAACCCGCCAATAACCCAGTATCTACTCACAGTGTCCCTCTTGCGCGATGAGGAGAGGGGAGATCAGATGTGGGGAGCATAAAGAGAAGAATAAGGTTCAACTCTTACCTGGCCAGGTGTTTCTGGTCCCCACGTCTGGTCCACTCCTCCTCTGGATGGCAAGACAGTCCACTGCGTCCTGGGATTAGACACGGGTCCCTGCTTTTCGGGCGCCAGATAATGTTAGGTTGACATAACGGTCACAGCTGTTGCCAGCGATGTCCGAATGCAGAAAGAGTACCGGTACCCCCCTCTGCTACTCCCTTTGCCTCAAATGAAAACAGGCAGACGCTGTTATACACATAAGACTGGAGATGTGTGGCTCCGAATAGAAAGTGTATTATTTTGTTTACATTACAAGGTTATACAAAGTTGATTAGGACGTAACTATGCAACATATATTCATTAAAGGCGTGAATTACATATTTGTCGAGCAAGAAAAATTAACATAATGACTTATACTCCCATAACAGTCTATGACGTTTCTTCTTCCATAACAAGATGTTTTTCAGTCGTCTCTAAGTCAAAACATTCTGCGTCCTTGAGTTTGGTCTCAGTTTATCATGTAAATAAGTCTGGTTTTGCTCTTGCATGGGAGAATGAATTTCTATTATTTTTCTATTATTTTCCTAACCAGTCCAAAAAGGTTAACCCTTCCCTCACAGTTTAAATAATATTATCATAGTATCATAGTATCATAGTTTTTAAGGTTGAAGGGAGACTCTAAGTCCATCTAGTTCAACCCGTAGCCTAACATGTTGATCCAGAGGGAGGCAAAAAAAAACCCCAATGTGGCAAACAAGTTCCAATGGGGAAAAAATGTCCTTCCTGACTCCACATCCGGCAATCAGACTAGTTCCCTGGATCAATACCCTGTCATAAAATCTAATATACATAACTGGTAATATTAAATTTTTCAAGAAAGGCATCCAGGCTCTGCTTAAATGTTAGTAGTGAATCACTCATTACAACATCATGCGGCAGAGAGTTCCATAGTCTCACTGCTCGTACAGTAAAGAATCCTCGTCTGTGATTATGATTAAACCTTCTTTCCTCAAGACGTATCAGATGCCCCCGTGTTCCAGTCGCAGGCCTAGGTGTAAAAAGATCTTTGGAAAGGTCTCTGTACTGTTCCCTCATATATTTATACATTGTGATTAGATCCCCCCTAAGCCTTCGTTTTTCCAAACTAAATAACCCCAAGTTTAATAACCTGTCTTGGTATTGCAGCCCACCCATTCCTCTAATAATCTTGGTGGCTCTTCTCTGCACCCTCTCCAGTTCAGCTATGTCCTTCTTATATATCGGTGACCAGAATTGTACACAGTATTCTAAGTGCGGTCGCACTAGTGACTTGTACAGAGGTAGAACTATATTTTTTTCATGAACACTTATACCTCTTTTAATACATCCCATTATTTTATTAGCCCTGGCAGCAGCTGCCTGACACTGTCCACTAAAGTGAAGTTTACCATCCACCCATACACCCAAGTCTTTTTCTGTGTCTGTTTTACCCAGTGTTCTACAATTAAGTACATAATCATAAATGTTATTTCCTCTACCCAAGTGCATGACCTTACATTTATCTACATTAAACTTCAATTGCCACTTCTCAGCCCAATCCTCCAATTTACATAAATCACCCTGTAATATAAAATTATCCTCCTCTGTATTGATTACCCTGCAGAGTTTAGTATCATCTGCAAATATTGAAATTCTACTCCGCATGCCCCCAACAAGGTCATTTATAAATATGTTGAAAAGAAGCGGGCCCAATACTGACCCCTGTGGTACCCCACTATGAACTGAGACCCAGTCCGAGTACGTACCATTAATAACCACCCTTTGTTTCCTATCACTTAGCCAGTTTTTAACCCAGTCACACATATTTTCCCCTATCCCCATTATTCTCATTTTATGTACCAACCTTTTGTGTGGCACCGTATCAAAAGCTTTTGAAAAGTCCATATACACAACATCCACTGCATTTCCCTGGTCCAGACTTGAACTTACCTCTTCATAGAAGCTGATCAAATTAGTTTGACAGGATCGATCCCTCATAAACCCATGTTGATACTCTGTCATAAGGTTATTTTTCTTGAGATACTCCAGTATAGCATCTCTCAAGAAACCCTCAAGGATTTTACCAACCGTAGAGGTTAAACTTACCGGCCTATAATTTCCCGGCTCAGTTTTTGTCCCCTTTTTGAATATTGGCACCACATTTGCTATGCGCCAGTCCTGCGGTACCGACCCTGTTATTAAGGAATCTGAGAAGATTAAAAATAATGGTCTATCTATCACAGAACTCAATTCCTGTAGTACTCTGGGGTGTATGCCATCCGGGCCCGGAGATTTGTCAACCTTAGTGATTTCGAGGTGGCGGCGTACTTCCTGCTGGGTTAAGCAGGTAATATTCAAGGGTGAATTTATGGTATCACTGGTCATGTCATCTGCCATGGCATTTTCTTGTATAAAAACCGTAGAAAAAAAGTGATTCAGCAGGTTGGCTTTACCCTCATCCCCTTCCACCATTTCACCAAGACTATTTTTAAGGGGGCCAACACTATCGCTTTTCAGTTTTTTACTGTTTATGTAGTTAAAGAATATTTTAGGATTATTTTTACTTTCTCTCGCAATGAGTCTCTCTGTCTCAAACTTAGCTAACTTAATTTGCTTTTTACATATTTTATTTAATTTTCTATAATTATATAATGCCTCATCACTACCTACCCTCTTTAATTCTTTTAAGGCTTTCTGTTTTCTTTTATTGCTTCCCTTACAGCTCTATTTAGCCATAGGGGTTTCCTCCTATTTCTAGCATGTTTGTTCCCATAGGGTATATTTTCTGCACAAGCCCTATTCAGGATGCTCATAAAAGTCTCCCATTTGCTTTGTGTACTTTTATTACTTAGTACATCATCCCAGTTTATTGCACTAAGATCATCTCTCAACCGTTTAAAATTTGCTTTCCTGAAGTTTAGTGTCCTTGTAGCCCCTCTACTAGACATCTTACTAAAGAATACATGAAAACTTATTATTTTGTGATCACTATTCCCCAAGTAACCCCCAACTTGTATATTTGATATGCGGTCTGGCCTATTGGTTAGTACAAGGTCTAGTAGTGCTCCCCCTCTTGTGGGGTCCTGTACCATTTGTGAAAGGTAATTATCTTTCATTGTTATCAAAAATCATCAGTTTTTATCAAAAATCATCAGTTTTTAATTCAGAAAAAAAAAAAAAAATTAAGTTTGATATTTTCCACTCAATACCATAGTTTTGATAACTATGTCGATTTTGTTTGTGATACTGTGAAAAAAACAAAAAAGGTGTGTCTTGTGATTTAATTAGTAGTACAAGCCACAGCTGTTTCTAGAATCTTCTGGAAATCACTGGTAGTTCTTGTAGAACTACATATTTCAGCCAGCAAGCGAGGGTTGCACTGAGCTTGAGGGGTTGCAGTCAAGTGCATAGTTTAAACACACTACCATAGTTTGAAACAAGAGCATAGTTTGAATTTATCCTTATAAGTTTCCCATGTTTTTTTTTTCTTTGTTTTTCTACTTTTATCTGTACTGTTTGTCCCCATTTAATAGGTGCTCCATTGTCAATGCTACCAAGTGTGTGTATCTTGTCAGATGTATGCATGCGTTGAACAGCTGTTTGAGGGTGAATATGTCTGCACTCGATGCCACCATGTTGCATATTTGGAAGTCCAGGTAACTGATCTAAATATGCAGCTTGCAATACTCTGAAGCATTGCAAACCTGGAGAGGAGTTTAGAGGTCACTGAGCTTTCTCTGGCTGGGGCCAGTAATATGGAGGAGGGTGGAGGTGGGGAAGGACAGGATCCAGAGGTAGGTAGATAGCTAACAGTTAGAAGAAGAGGTAGGGGGAAAAGTGTCAGGGAGCCTAGCCCTGTTCTTGCACAACCCAGTAAATATGCCTGTTTGGCTGATATTAGGAATGAAGGGCCAGGACTAGGATCACTACAACAGGATGTGGCTCCTAGCAACCAGGAAAATGACTGCTGTAGGAAGGAGGGAAATAGGAGTGCAGCAAAGCCCAGACAGATGTTGGTGGTAGGGGACTCTATGATTAGGCGGACAGACAGGGTCATTCAGCTGTCGCCGAAACCGTGAATGCCAAACAGTGTGTTGTCTGCCGGGTGCTCGGGTTCGGCATGTTGCGGATCAGATAGACAGATTGCTGGGTGGGGCTGGGGAAAACATAGCGGTCATGGTGCACATTGGTACTAATGACAAAGTTAGAGGCAGGTGGAAGGTCCTTAAAAATGATTACAGGGAACTAGGAGAGAAGCTGAAGTCCAGGACCTCCAAGGTGGTGTTTTCAGAAATACTACCGGTGCCACGAGCGTCACTAGAAAGACAGTAGGAGCTTAGGGAGATAAATATGTGGCTTAGACATTGGTGCAGGAAGGAAGGGTTCGGGTTCATGGAGAACTGGGCCGACTTCTCAGGCGGATACAGGCTCTACGGTAGGGACGGGCTGCACCTCAATGGGTAAGGGGCCGCTGTGCTGGGGGAGAAATTGGTGAGACGGATGCAGGAGCTTTTAAACTAGGATCTTGGGGGTGGGAGGGTAGTGGAGCAAATAAGGGGATAGATAGGGCAGATGAAGTGAGACTGTAGGGGTCAATGAAGGATTAGGGGGGGCTGGGACATGCAAGGAACGTAGGGAGGCTAGGAGTAAGGAATGCGTTAATAGTATTAAATGTCTACTGGCAAATGCAAGAAGTCTTGCAAACGAATGAATGAATTGGAGACTCTTATGTCAACCATTGATTATGATGTGGTGTGCATTACAGAAACCTGGCTGGATGAAAGCATGACTAGGTGACAAACATACAGGGTTATACTACATTCAGGAAGGACAGGAAAGACAAAAAAGGTGGTGGGGTGTGTATATTTATCAAATATAACCTAAAACCTGTGTTGAATGATGACATTGGGGGGAACTGCAACAATGTAGAGTCAATATTGGTAAATGTACAGGGGAGGGGAATAATGACAAAATGCTAATTGGAGTTTGCTATAAGCCTCCTAACATACCTGAACAGGTAGAGGGTGAAATGCTGCAACAAATTGAAAAGGCAGCTAATAATAAAAATAATCTGGTTCTTATTATGGGGGATTTCAACTATCCAGACATTCAGTGGGACATAGAATCTTCTGGTTGTGCTAAAAGCTGTAAGTTCTTATCTACTATTCAGGACAATTTTCTCACTCTTAAACACTAGTGGGAGCAGCTGCTGAAATCCTGCTGTAGAACTACTGTAGAACTAGCTCACATTACAACTGCAGTAAAAGTGGGAGGATGCTGCTCTCCTGTGTGTGATGTGACAGCTCACCCTCCCAATCTGGGTGTTTCCAAAAGGATAAGGTTATGTGCGCACGTTGCGTACAGTCACTGCAGAAATTTCTGCAGCGATCTGAAGAGCACACGTGCGCTTCAAATCGCTGCAGAAAATGTCCGTAGTGAAAAAAAAAAATGGAGTTCCAAACGTCATTTCTTATTTGCTAGTTGTTTTTCGTTTGGGAACCCTCCCCACACACACCTATTGCCAATCCACATCGTATATATAGCCTGGGTCTCAGCTTCCCATACACGGTAAGTTTTTTAACTGCATGAGAGGACACACACAAGCTAGGGACCCCAACGTAGAGAAATACTTTGGCGTAGTGTTGGGGCTCTATTGCATTGATCAATTCAGTAGCTAAATTTCTCTTTATTCATATATTCATGGCAGTAATGCAGGTTCCATTTTTCACTTTTTATTCTTACATATAGCTATTGAATTTTTCATGTCAGTATTCACACAGCAGTTTCTGCTATTCCATGTATTCCCCTTACATAGTCACTGGTGTGCATACCTTATCTCCCCATAGTGATGTTTTTTAGGTTTTTGCACCCAGTTCAGACATAGAATGGAGTTCCAAACGTCATTTCTTATTTGCTAGTTGTTTTTCGTTTGGGAACCCTCCCCACACACACCTATTGCCAATCCACATCGTATATATAGCCTGGGTCTCAGCTTCCCATACACGGTAGTGAAAAAAAAAAAAAAAAGCCGATTCCATGCGCTCTGCCTGCAGCTCCTGCCATAGACAGAGCAGGGGCTGCCGGCAAAGCGCACGGAAGAAGTGACATGTCAGCCGAAGCGCTGCGCTCTAAGACGCCACATGCGCACGGCCCCTGCATAATCTCCATAGATTATGCAGGGGACGCAGGACGCATGCAGTTACGCTGCGCTACAAAGCATGAGCATGAAGTTTAGGATCACAGTGCGGAGCCATTTTGTTGGTGGCCACAGAGTGATCCTAATATGTCTAAAGTGTCACTAAGGCCAGCTGCATAGTGCTCTACTGTATCCCATGCCGCACTGTATCCCAATTCCCCACACTGCCTACTGACTGTTTCCCAATCCCCCACACTGCCTACTGACTGCATCCCAATGCCCCACACTGCCTACTGACTGTTTCCCAATGCCCCCACACTGCCTACTGACTGTTTCCCAATGCCCCACACTGCCTACTGACTGTTTCCCAATTCCCCCACACTGACTGCTGACTGTTTCCAATGCCCCAACACTGACTATTGACTGTTTCCCAATGCCCCACCGTGCCTGTTTCCCAATGCCCCACATTGCCTACTGACTGTTTCCCAAAGCCCCATACTGACTACTGACTGTTTCTCAATGCCCCACACTGCCTACTGACTGTTTCTCAATGCCCCACACTACCTACTGACTGTTTCCCAATGCCTCGCTGACTGTATCCCAATGCCATATGCACTCAACTCAGAACTGCGCCCTCGGCAGCCTGCCCTGTCAGTGATCACAGTACATAGCAGCGAGCAACAGAGGCCCGAGGTGAGCCCACACAGGGAGGGGTGGGATGGGAGTGGGATCCGCGGCAGAGTGCGGGGGGGGTCTGCGGCAGAGTGTGGAGTGGGTGAACGGCAGAGTGGGGAGCAGTGCGCCAGGATCAGTTACAGTTCAATCATCGCTGCCCGGCGCCAGTACTCACCCCATCGATCCCGGTGGGTGACAGTGGGAAAGTGCAGCACACAGCATACGCTGTGAGCTGCACAAAGATAGCACTGATCTCCCACTGCTGTGATATGGACAGCCCAGTGGGCGCATCCATTTCACAGCAGATGCCTTCTCTAATGTTATAGTATAGGGTCGGAGCCTGACAACGGTCTTCTATGTACAGAGGCTGCCATAAAGGAGGTGAGTAACTGTTACACACAGCAAATCCATGATGGCCGCCCCCAGTGCTTCAGTAAAACTAGAATTAAATAAAAACTAAATAAACAGTGAATTTAATTTTGTATTAAAAATACTTGATTTCATAATCACTATTATTAATACAAAAATAAAAAAAATGCGACACCTTCCCTTTAATTGCAGTGAAAAATATACAATAAAACACACATTTCTGCATAGGTTGTACAGTGCACAGGTTTACAACAAAACATAAATGCACTTAGCAGACATGATATGCATCAATAGCACAATATAATTAACATGAAAAGAGCAGAATTAAATAGAAATAATTCCAGAATATCTGCTTAAATATATCCAGCTCAGAAAATAAAGTTTAAATCATTTCTGGCATTTAAACCGTGGGGGATCCTGGCTTTTAACTCCAAAATCCAGTGAGCTTCCCAAGCTCTAACTGCTTTTAGCCAGTCACCTCCTCTTATCGGTTTTTGTACACGTTGTACCTGCAAGGTCTGAACATTGCCATAGTGGATTTCCCGAAAATGTTTGGAGAGCATGGAGAAAGATTTTGTTGTAGTATTGGAAGTGGTTGCAGAACCTGCAATATGCTCACTGATGCGTTTTTTAGTGTACGTATAGTACAACCTACATAATATTTCTTACAGGTAGTACATATTGCCACATACACTATATGAGTGGTTGAACAATTTAAAAATTCCTTTATTTTGTAAACCTTTCCACTATTATCCAAAAATTGTTTAGTTTTCTGCATATATTTGCATAGGTTGCATGTGTCTAATCCACATTTAAAAGAGCCATTCAAATGTAACCACAGTCTTTCTGCCTCTTGGTCTTTATAAAAGTGTTTTTTATTTGGGTAATGTGAGGAAATAGGGATATACAGTTAGGTCCAGAAATATTTGGACAGTGACACAATTTTCGCGAGGTGGGCTCTGCATGCCACCACATTGGATTTGAAATGAAACCTCTACAACAGAATTCAAGTGCAGATTGTAACGTTTAATTTGAAGGTTTGAACAAAAATATCTGATAGAAATTGTAGGAATTGTCACATTTCTTTACAAACACTCCACATTTTAGGAGGTCAAAAGTAATTGGACAAATAAACCAAACCCAAACAAAATATTTTTATTTTCAATATTTTGTTGCGAATCCTTTGGAGGCAATCACTGCCTTAAGTCTGGAACCCATGGACATCACCAAACGCTGGGTTTCCTCCTTCTTAATGCTTTGCCAGGCCTTTACAGCCGCAGCCTTCAGGTCTTGCTTGTTTGTGGGTCTTTCCGTCTTAAGTCTGGATTTGAGCAAGTGAAATGCATGCTCAATTGGGTTAAGATTTGGTGATTGACTTGGCCATTGCAGAATGTTCCACTTTTTTGCACTCATGAACTCCTGGGTAGCTTTGGCTGTATGCTTGGGGTCATTGTCCATCTGTACTATGAAGCGCCGTCCGATCAACTTTGCGGCATTTGGCTGAATCTGGGCTGAAAGTATATCCCGGTACACTTCAGAATTCATCCGGCTACTCTTGTCTGCTGTTATGTCATCAATAAACACAAGTGACCCAGTGCCATTGAAAGCCATGCATGCCCATGCCATCACGTTGCCTCCACCATGTTTTACAGAGGATGTGGTGTGCCTTGGATCATGTGCCGTTCCCTTTCTTCTCCAAACTTTTTTCTTCCCATCATTCTGGTACAGGTTGATCTTTGTCTCATCTGTCCATAGAATACTTTTCCAGAACTGAGCTGGCTTCATGAGGTGTTTTTCAGCAAATGTAACTCTGGCCTGTCTATTTTTGGAATTGATGAATGGTTTGCATCTAGATGTGAACCCTTTGTATTTACTTTCATGGAGTCTTCTCTTTACTGTTGACTTAGAGACAGATACACCTACTTCACTGAGAGTGTTCTGGACTTCAGTTGATGTTGTGAACGGGTTCTTCTTCACCAAAGAAAGTATGCGGCGATCATCCACCACTGTTGTCATCCGTGGACGCCCAGGCCTTTTTGAGTTCCCAAGCTCAGCAGTCAATTCCTTTTTTCTCAGAATGTACCCGACTGTTGATTTTGCTACTCCAAGCATGTCTGCTATCTCTCTGATGGATTTTTTCTTTTTTTTCAGCCTCAGGATGTTCTGCTTCACCTCAATTGAGAGTTCCTTAGACCGCATGTTGTCTGGTCACAGCAACAGCTTCCAAATGCAAAACCACACACCTGTAATCAACCCCAGACCTTTTAACTACTTCATTGATTACAGGTTAACGAGGGAGACGCCTTCAGAATTAATTGCAGCCCTTAGAGTCCCTTGTCCAATTACTTTTGGTCCCTTGAAAAAGAGGAGGCTATGCATTACAGAGCTATGATTCCTAAACCCTTTCTCCGATTTGGATGTGAAACTCTCATATTGCAGCTGGGAGTGTGCACTTTCAGCCCATATTATATATATAATTGTATTTCTGAACATGTTTTTGTAAACAGCTAAAATAACAAAACTTGTGTCACTGTCCAAATATTTCTGGCCCTGACTGTATTCTGAGCTATCAAGCCATATTCCTTTAGCCCCCATCTTGTCAAGGTACGTCAGGCCTAAGGAGGCTTCAATCAGTATGCTAATTAACTTGAGGAAATTGTCTGTTAGCAGTGGCGTGACTAAAAGGCAATCGCCTATGATATGGAAATTAGGTGAGCTGTTTAGGCCTTAAGAACACAAAGGGGAAGGAAGACTCCACCTCTGTGATGCTGTAGAAGAAGTCACAGACTGATTGCGGGCATCCTGTACTCCTGAGACAGACAGGCACCAGGGATAATTGTTTAATATCTCGTGAGCCGTGCTTCCTATAAACATGTCAAGCAGAAATATCGCATCCAGGCATGCTGACGATTCCAGCACATATTTTATATAGGTGTGGGACCTCTGTAGGTATCCCAAACTGGATAATGGCCAGTGGGGCACCAGCAGACTAACCATGTGTCCTATCATCGTGAAGGTAAAATCATAACTGTAGAAATGAAAGCATTGGCGTCTGCCTAAGACGTTCCCAGGTAAAGTTATGGCCAATAATCACTTTGGGATATTATTTTAGACTCAAGCCAGGGGTGGGGAAGTCCTTCCCTGTGAGGTCACTAGGTAGGAGGAAACATGGATTGTAGCCAGTTTGATAAAGGCAATGTGGCCATGTTTTGGTTTGTTTTTACTCGGGGGCCTTGTGTCTGATACACATGTATCATCATAGTATCATAGTTTTTAAGGTTGAAGGGAGACTCTAAGTCCATCTAGTTCAACCCGTAGCCTAACATGTTGATTCAGAGAAAGGCAAAAAAACCCCAATGTGGCAAACAAGTTCCAATGGGGAAAAAATTTCCTTCCTGACTCCACATCCGGCAATCAGACTAGTTCCCTGGATCAATACCCTGTCATAAAATCTAATATACATAACTGGTAATATTAAATTTTTCAAGAAAGGCATCCAGGCTCTGCTTAAATGTTAGTAGTGAATCACTCATTACAACATCATGCGGCAGAGAGTTCCATAGTCTCACTGCTCGTACAGTAAAGAATCCTCGTCTGTGATTATGATTAAACCTTCTTTCCTCAAGACGTAGTGGATTCCCCCGTGTTCCAGTCGCAGGCCTAGGTGTAAAAAGATCTTTGGAAAGGTCTCTGTACTGTCCCCTCATATATTTATACATTGTGATTAGCTCCCCCCTAAGCCTTCGTTTTTCCAAACTAAATAACCCCAAGTTTAATAACCTGTCCTGGTATTGCAGCCCCCCCCATTCCTCTAATAATCTTGGTGGCTCTTCTCTGCACCCTCTCCAGTTCAGCTATGTCCTTCTTATATATCGGTGACCAGAATTGTACACAGTATATAAGTGCGGTCGCACTAGTGACTTGTACAGAGGTAGAACTATATTTTTTTCATGAACACTTATACCTCTTTTAATACATCCCATTATTTTATTAGCCCTGGCAGCAGTTGCCTGACACTGGCCACTAAAGTGAAGTTTACCATCCACCCATACACCCAAGTCTTTTTCTGTGTCTGTTTTACCCAGTGTTCTACAATTACAATTACAATTAATGTGAGGAAGTCCATGAAACCCTGGTCGAACGGCGCCCCCCCTGTAGCCAGACGCATAAGGTAACTGCTTGATCTGTATGCCTGCTTGTGATCCATAACTTACCTGTAAATGTACTCTGCCCTATATATATATATATATATATATATATATATATATATATATATATATATATATATATATATATATATATATATATTTATTCTGTAAATTCCATATTGTATATATTGTAGTTTCTAGTGTGCCTTAGGCCGATTAAAATATATCATTTAATCTTGGGCTGTTCTGTTATCCCGATCCTGAATTCCACGTCTGTGTGCTCGGCGTAATAGTTATCGTAATCGATTGGTGGCAGCGAGTTTATACCAAGGATCATTGTGGGGCAACCAGTGAAATCTGAGGGAGGTTTAGATATATTCCGTCCGCAGAGGTTGGGGGAATATACCGTATTTTTCGGACCATAAGACGCACTTTTTTCCCCCCAAATGTTGGGGGAAAGTTGGGGGTGCGTCTTATGGTCTGACTATAGGGCTGCGGCTGGGAATGAGGGTGCTGCGGGTCATCGGGGGCACGAGCAGGCAGCAGCAGCGCCTGCTCGTGACCACGTGGGCCCGCTCATTACATATGCACGCCCATCCTCCCGCCCATCTCTCAGCGCTGAAGCCGGCACTGACAGGTGGGCGGAAGGATGAGCGGGGACGCGCGCATAGTAAAGAGCCGGCATGATCACCCCTGGCAATTACAGCCTGGAGTGATCAATTCAGTAGCTAAATTTCTCTTTATTCATATATTCATGGCAGTAATGCAGGTTCCATTTTTCACTTTTTATTCTTACATATAGCTATTGAATTTTTCATGTCAGTATTCACACAGCAGTTTCTGCTATTCCATGTATTCCCCTTACATAGTCACTGGTGTGCATACCTTATCTCCCCATAGTGATGTTTTTTAGGTTTTTGCACCCAGTTCAGACATAGAATGGAGTTCCAAACGTCATTTCTTATTTGCTAGTTGTTTTTCGTTTGGGAACCCTCCCCACACACACCTATTGCCAATCCACATCGTATATATAGCCTGGGTCTCAGCTTCCCATACACGGTAGTGAAAAAAAAAAAAAAAAGCCGATTCCATGCGCTCTGCCTGCAGCTCCTGCCATAGACAGAGCAGGGGCTGCCGGCAAAGCGCACGGAAGAAGTGACATGTCAGCCGAAGCGCTGCGCTCTAAGACGCCACATGCGCACGGCCCCTGCATAATCTCCATAGATTATGCAGGGGACGCAGGACGCATGCAGTTACGCTGCGCTACAAAGCATGAGCATGAAGTTTAGGATCACAGTGCGGAGCCATTTTGTTGGTGGCCACAGAGTGATCCTAATATGTCTAAAGTGTCACTAAGGCCAGCTGCATAGTGCTCTACTGTATCCCATGCCGCACTGTATCCCAATTCCCCACACTGCCTACTGACTGTTTCCCAATCCCCCACACTGCCTACTGACTGCATCCCAATGCCCCACACTGCCTACTGACTGTTTCCCAATGCCCCCACACTGCCTACTGACTGTTTCCCAATGCCCCACACTGCCTACTGACTGTTTCCCAATTCCCCCACACTGACTGCTGACTGTTTCCAATGCCCCAACACTGACTATTGACTGTTTCCCAATGCCCCACCGTGCCTGTTTCCCAATGCCCCACATTGCCTACTGACTGTTTCCCAAAGCCCCATACTGACTACTGACTGTTTCTCAATGCCCCACACTGCCTACTGACTGTTTCTCAATGCCCCACACTACCTACTGACTGTTTCCCAATGCCTCGCTGACTGTATCCCAATGCCATATGCACTCAACTCAGAACTGCGCCCTCGGCAGCCTGCCCTGTCAGTGATCACAGTACATAGCAGCGAGCAACAGAGGCCCGAGGTGAGCCCACACAGGGAGGGGTGGGATGGGAGTGGGATCCGCGGCAGAGTGCGGGGGGGGTCTGCGGCAGAGTGTGGAGTGGGTGAACGGCAGAGTGGGGAGCAGTGCGCCAGGATCAGTTACAGTTCAATCATCGCTGCCCGGCGCCAGTACTCACCCCATCGATCCCGGTGGGTGACAGTGGGAAAGTGCAGCACACAGCATACGCTGTGAGCTGCACAAAGATAGCACTGATCTCCCACTGCTGTGATATGGACAGCCCAGTGGGCGCATCCATTTCACAGCAGATGCCTTCTCTAATGTTATAGTATAGGGTCGGAGCCTGACAACGGTCTTCTATGTACAGAGGCTGCCATAAAGGAGGTGAGTAACTGTTACACACAGCAAATCCATGATGGCCGCCCCCAGTGCTTCAGTAAAACTAGAATTAAATAAAAACTAAATAAACAGTGAATTTAATTTTGTATTAAAAATACTTGATTTCATAATCACTATTATTAATACAAAAATAAAAAAAATGCGACACCTTCCCTTTAATTGCAGTGAAAAATATACAATAAAACACACATTTCTGCATAGGTTGTACAGTGCACAGGTTTACAACAAAACATAAATGCACTTAGCAGACATGATATGCATCAATAGCACAATATAATTAACATGAAAAGAGCAGAATTAAATAGAAATAATTCCAGAATATCTGCTTAAATATATCCAGCTCAGAAAATAAAGTTTAAATCATTTCTGGCATTTAAACCGTGGGGGATCCTGGCTTTTAACTCCAAAATCCAGTGAGCTTCCCAAGCTCTAACTGCTTTTAGCCAGTCACCTCCTCTTATCGGTTTTTGTACACGTTGTACCTGCAAGGTCTGAACATTGCCATAGTGGATTTCCCGAAAATGTTTGGAGAGCATGGAGAAAGATTTTGTTGTAGTATTGGAAGTGGTTGCAGAACCTGCAATATGCTCACTGATGCGTTTTTTAGTGTACGTATAGTACAACCTACATAATATTTCTTACAGGTAGTACATATTGCCACATACACTATATGAGTGGTTGAACAATTTAAAAATTCCTTTATTTTGTAAACCTTTCCACTATTATCCAAAAATTGTTTAGTTTTCTGCATATATTTGCATAGGTTGCATGTGTCTAATCCACATTTAAAAGAGCCATTCAAATGTAACCACAGTCTTTCTGCCTCTTGGTCTTTATAAAAGTGTTTTTTATTTGGGTAATGTGAGGAAATAGGGATATACAGTTAGGTCCAGAAATATTTGGACAGTGACACAATTTTCGCGAGGTGGGCTCTGCATGCCACCACATTGGATTTGAAATGAAACCTCTACAACAGAATTCAAGTGCAGATTGTAACGTTTAATTTGAAGGTTTGAACAAAAATATCTGATAGAAATTGTAGGAATTGTACACATTTCTTTACAAACACTCCACATTTTAGGAGGTCAAAAGTAATTGGACAAATAAACCAAACCCAAACAAAATATTTTTATTTTCAATATTTTGTTGCGAATCCTTTGGAGGCAATCACTGCCTTAAGTCTGGAACCCATGGACATCACCAAACGCTGGGTTTCCTCCTTCTTAATGCTTTGCCAGGCCTTTACAGCCGCAGCCTTCAGGTCTTGCTTGTTTGTGGGTCTTTCCGTCTTAAGTCTGGATTTGAGCAAGTGAAATGCATGCTCAATTGGGTTAAGATTTGGTGATTGACTTGGCCATTGCAGAATGTTCCACTTTTTTGCACTCATGAACTCCTGGGTAGCTTTGGCTGTATGCTTGGGGTCATTGTCCATCTGTACTATGAAGCGCCGTCCGATCAACTTTGCGGCATTTGGCTGAATCTGGGCTGAAAGTATATCCCGGTACACTTCAGAATTCATCCGGCTACTCTTGTCTGCTGTTATGTCATCAATAAACACAAGTGACCCAGTGCCATTGAAAGCCATGCATGCCCATGCCATCACGTTGCCTCCACCATGTTTTACAGAGGATGTGGTGTGCCTTGGATCATGTGCCGTTCCCTTTCTTCTCCAAACTTTTTTCTTCCCATCATTCTGGTACAGGTTGATCTTTGTCTCATCTGTCCATAGAATACTTTTCCAGAACTGAGCTGGCTTCATGAGGTGTTTTTCAGCAAATGTAACTCTGGCCTGTCTATTTTTGGAATTGATGAATGGTTTGCATCTAGATGTGAACCCTTTGTATTTACTTTCATGGAGTCTTCTCTTTACTGTTGACTTAGAGACAGATACACCTACTTCACTGAGAGTGTTCTGGACTTCAGTTGATGTTGTGAACGGGTTCTTCTTCACCAAAGAAAGTATGCGGCGATCATCCACCACTGTTGTCATCCGTGGACGCCCAGGCCTTTTTGAGTTCCCAAGCTCAGCAGTCAATTCCTTTTTTCTCAGAATGTACCCGACTGTTGATTTTGCTACTCCAAGCATGTCTGCTATCTCTCTGATGGATTTTTTCTTTTTTTTCAGCCTCAGGATGTTCTGCTTCACCTCAATTGAGAGTTCCTTAGACCGCATGTTGTCTGGTCACAGCAACAGCTTCCAAATGCAAAACCACACACCTGTAATCAACCCCAGACCTTTTAACTACTTCATTGATTACAGGTTAACGAGGGAGACGCCTTCAGAATTAATTGCAGCCCTTAGAGTCCCTTGTCCAATTACTTTTGGTCCCTTGAAAAAGAGGAGGCTATGCATTACAGAGCTATGATTCCTAAACCCTTTCTCCGATTTGGATGTGAAACTCTCATATTGCAGCTGGGAGTGTGCACTTTCAGCCCATATTATATATATAATTGTATTTCTGAACATGTTTTTGTAAACAGCTAAAATAACAAAACTTGTGTCACTGTCCAAATATTTCTGGCCCTGACTGTATTCTGAGCTATCAAGCCATATTCCTTTAGCCCCCATCTTGTCAAGGTACGTCAGGCCTAAGGAGGCTTCAATCAGTATGCTAATTAACTTGAGGAAATTGTCTGTTAGCAGTGGCGTGACTAAAAGGCAATCGCCTATGATATGGAAATTAGGTGAGCTGTTTAGGCCTTAAGAACACAAAGGGGAAGGAAGACTCCACCTCTGTGATGCTGTAGAAGAAGTCACAGACTGATTGCGGGCATCCTGTACTCCTGAGACAGACAGGCACCAGGGATAATTGTTTAATATCTCGTGAGCCGTGCTTCCTATAAACATGTCAAGCAGAAATATCGCATCCAGGCATGCTGACGATTCCAGCACATATTTTATATAGGTGTGGGACCTCTGTAGGTATCCCAAACTGGATAATGGCCAGTGGGGCACCAGCAGACTAACCATGTGTCCTATCATCGTGAAGGTAAAATCATAACTGTAGAAATGAAAGCATTGGCGTCTGCCTAAGACGTTCCCAGGTAAAGTTATGGCCAATAATCACTTTGGGATATTATTTTAGACTCAAGCCAGGGGTGGGGAAGTCCTTCCCTGTGAGGTCACTAGGTAGGAGGAAACATGGATTGTAGCCAGTTTGATAAAGGCAATGTGGCCATGTTTTGGTTTGTTTTTACTCGGGGGCCTTGTGTCTGATACACATGTATCATCATAGTATCATAGTTTTTAAGGTTGAAGGGAGACTCTAAGTCCATCTAGTTCAACCCGTAGCCTAACATGTTGATTCAGAGAAAGGCAAAAAAACCCCAATGTGGCAAACAAGTTCCAATGGGGAAAAAATTTCCTTCCTGACTCCACATCCGGCAATCAGACTAGTTCCCTGGATCAATACCCTGTCATAAAATCTAATATACATAACTGGTAATATTAAATTTTTCAAGAAAGGCATCCAGGCTCTGCTTAAATGTTAGTAGTGAATCACTCATTACAACATCATGCGGCAGAGAGTTCCATAGTCTCACTGCTCGTACAGTAAAGAATCCTCGTCTGTGATTATGATTAAACCTTCTTTCCTCAAGACGTAGTGGATTCCCCCGTGTTCCAGTCGCAGGCCTAGGTGTAAAAAGATCTTTGGAAAGGTCTCTGTACTGTCCCCTCATATATTTATACATTGTGATTAGCTCCCCCCTAAGCCTTCGTTTTTCCAAACTAAATAACCCCAAGTTTAATAACCTGTCCTGGTATTGCAGCCCCCCCCATTCCTCTAATAATCTTGGTGGCTCTTCTCTGCACCCTCTCCAGTTCAGCTATGTCCTTCTTATATATCGGTGACCAGAATTGTACACAGTATATAAGTGCGGTCGCACTAGTGACTTGTACAGAGGTAGAACTATATTTTTTTCATGAACACTTATACCTCTTTTAATACATCCCATTATTTTATTAGCCCTGGCAGCAGTTGCCTGACACTGGCCACTAAAGTGAAGTTTACCATCCACCCATACACCCAAGTCTTTTTCTGTGTCTGTTTTACCCAGTGTTCTACAATTACAATTACAATTAATGTGAGGAAGTCCATGAAACCCTGGTCGAACGGCGCCCCCCCTGTAGCCAGACGCATAAGGTAACTGCTTGATCTGTATGCCTGCTTGTGATCCATAACTTACCTGTAAATGTACTCTGCCCTATATATATATATATATATATATATATATATATATATATATATATTTATTCTGTAAATTCCATATTGTATATATTGTAGTTTCTAGTGTGCCTTAGGCCGATTAAAATATATCATTTAATCTTGGGCTGTTCTGTTATCCCGATCCTGAATTCCACGTCTGTGTGCTCGGCGTAATAGTTATCGTAATCGATTGGTGGCAGCGAGTTTATACCAAGGATCATTGTGGGGCAACCAGTGAAATCTGAGGGAGGTTTAGATATATTCCGTCCGCAGAGGTTGGGGGAATATACCGTATTTTTCGGACCATAAGACGCACTTTTTTCCCCCCAAATGTTGGGGGAAAGTTGGGGGTGCGTCTTATGGTCTGACTATAGGGCTGCGGCTGGGAATGAGGGTGCTGCGGGTCATCGGGGGCACGAGCAGGCAGCAGCAGCGCCTGCTCGTGACCACGTGGGCCCGCTCATTACATATGCACGCCCATCCTCCCGCCCATCTCTCAGCGCTGAAGCCGGCACTGACAGGTGGGCGGAAGGATGAGCGGGGACGCGCGCATAGTAAAGAGCCGGCATGATCACCCCTGGCAATTACAGCCTGGAGTGATCATGTGCGGCTGTATTCACTGCTCTCCGCGCGTCATTACCAGCGCGGGGTGCAGTGAATCAGTGCACTCACCCGTCCCCGTGTGTGGAGCCGCCCCCCTGCTGCACGCGATGACTTCCTGTCTGTGCCGGTCAGCTGATCCGTGCCGGTCAGCTGATCTGTGCTGAGCTGGTCAGCTGATCAGCACAGACAGGAAGACATCGCGATGTTGCAGGGGAACGGCTCCACACACACAGATCAGCGTGCCAGAGAGGAAGATGTGATCGGTGCTGCAGGGAGTGAGGAAAAGGTGAGTATAAACGTTTATTTTTTTCTCTGTGCTATAGGATACAGGCCATATACCAGGATGGTATATGAGCACGATGGGAGTATATGAGCAGGCAGGATGGGGGGGCATGTAAACAGGCTGGATGGGGGGGCATGTAAACAGGCTGGATGGGGGGGCATGTAAACAGGCTGGATGGGGGGGCATGTAAACAGGCTGGATGGGGGGGCATGTGAACAGGCTGGATGGGGGGGCATGTGAACAGGCTGGATGGGGGGGGGCATGTGAACAGGCTGGATGGGGGGGGGCATGTGAACAGGCTGGATGGGGGGGGGCATGTGAACAGGCTGGATGGGGGGGGGCATGTGAACAGGCTGGATGGGGGGGGCATGTGAACTGGATGGGGGGGGCATGTGAACAGGCTGGATGGGGGGGCATGTGAACAGGCTGGATGGGGGGGGCATGTGAACAGGCTGGATGGGGGGGGCATGTGAACAGGCTGGATGGGGGGGGCATGTGAACAGGCTGGATGGGGGGGGGCATGTGAACAGGCTGGATGGGGGGGCATGTGAACAGGCTGGATGGGGGGGGCATGTGAACAGGATGGATGGGGGTTTATAGCAGGATCATATACAAGGCAGGAGGATCATTACCAGGATGGGGTACCTTAGTAGAGAATTTGGGGACATTACCCCCATAACAGTGTCAGCAGCAGATCCTCGCCCTATAACAGTGTGTCATGACCACATTTTTTGCTTAAAGTTTTATTTTCCCATTTTCCTCCTCTAAAACCAGGGTGCGTCTTATAGTCCGGTGCGTCTTATAGTCCGAAAAATACGGTATATCTTACTCTCACCGGGAGCCCTTCAATCATCGGCATAGTAGAATAGCGGCCTCCTTGCTTTGCTTATTGTCGGGCAATTCCATAATTGGCCTAACTATAAGAGGGGCGCTAGAGAGCGCGTCACGTGCTCGGTCTGTCGGGTGGTGGAAAGGGGGCTGTAACTTCCACTTCCTACCCACCATTTCGTGACAGGTAATATCACCTATGAGTAAGGATCTAACCTACAGATGTGAAACGCGTCAGGTGTTATTCATGGATTTTTAACTGTATATCATTTTTTTAACATGAAGATCCAATAAAGAAGTTTACATTTTTGTACTATTTTTGGATGGTTTCCTATCTGGTGCTGGAATCTACTTTCATTCTTGTTAATGATGAGGAACGACCTTGACGACTAAGAGTGGTTGTTGTTCCGGGGATCGTCGATGCTGTGCATAACCTCATACTGGAGAATCCACAAATTTCAGCTAAAGCAATAGCAGACATCATGAGGATTTCCTGTGAATGTGCTTGTGTCATTATCCATGAACATTTGGACATGAGGAAGCTATCTGCAAAGTGAGTCCCCAAATGTCTGACAACAGATCTGAGAAGCATGTGTAGCGCCCTTGAAGCCATCAGGGTGCTACAAGGTTCTGCATTCCCACAAGGACACCAAAAACCCAGGTAATCCCAGTCTTTCCCCAACAATCCCCCATACAATGGTACTTAGCTAGGGTCGGACCAATGGATGGCCGCCTAGAGGTGGAGCCAAACCAGTCCACTAGTTGACCAGGTGGGAGGGGCAGACTTTGGAGAGTAGTCAGAGTGAGTTGACTGTGTAGAGGAGTGAAGGTGGAAGTGAAGCAACGTCCTAACTCGCGGGAACGGTAACGTGGTACCCAGGAGAGTAGTTGCCGATGGAGTACGGTGGAGTATTCCCGGAACTATGTACCGACGGGGTACAGGACCCTAGGACAAGAAAGAGCTTCAAGCTGACCTGTTAACACCTGCACAGCGAGGGGACTATCAAGGACCTCGCTGACCCTAAGAATCCAAAGACTCAGTAGCAAATGGAGAACCGGGGACAGGACCAGAGACTCCAACCCCACAGGGTTCACGCTACCGTCAGGAGAACATAAGTGGACAAACCACCGGACGGGGATCCCCAGTTGCTCTACGCTACGGGGACCCATTTACCAGAGACAGGTGCAGGGGAAGAAGGTACTAGAGTACTGAACTGGCACTGGGACGAAGGGGACCTGAAGGTGAAACTAGCCGGCCTCGGGTAACCTGTTACCACCTACAAAGCAGTAAGTAAAAACCAGTTGTACTATACCTCTGTGTAGACTACCTTCTTCCGACACCCGTCACAACACCCATCCTCTGGGGCCCGGCCCTGCTTGCGGAGGGCCTACCATCCAGGCTGCAATTACCACCAGCCTCAGTAGTGACATTCTGCAGCGGCGGCTCCATATATATATAGCCATAACACCGCAAGTGGCGTTACGTATGAACTCTAACCTAAATCCCCTGTAAATACACCCCATTACAAAACATTCCCAAGAGAGACACTGCACGGGACCGAGTACTTCATATCCCTGGGCGCGACAACCCTTTTTCCTGGCATCACGAACAGGATTGAACTGGACCCGGTCAAACCGGGTGACAAGTGCCTTAAAAACTGTGTTTTACTGACTGAACTTTATTTTTTGAAAAACCGCCACCATTTTGCTGTGAAACATAACTGCGCCACAGAAGACCAAAAGGCGCGAAAAGAAAGCCCTGCCCCCTGGGAGTATCCGGAATGTAAAACGAAACCGGAAGCAGGGAGCCCCGAGGCCCTGCACCAGAATTCCTCCAGGACTGTATTCAGCAACATGTCTGCTCCAGGGAATTAGTCCAGTTCACCAGGTCAACCAGGGACCTGGATCGCAGAGAGGCTAGAGGCGGAGGTCCAGCGGCTGTGCTGGACTCTGTGAGCGGCACACCTGCAGCGAGTCGAGGAGTGGAAGGCGGAGATAATAGAGGTAGGGGCAGTCATGCGGGCTCAAGAAAGTGGAGCGCCGCTTGACCAGTCTGCACTGAACCAGCTACCGGGATCCGTCCTCAACCAGGCCGTGTCATCGCCAGAGAGACCAGGAGCGGTCGCATCGCCTTCTCCGCTGCAGAAGGAGCAAGCACCCTCTGATCCAGTGATGGCAGCCCAGGCGATGACGTCATGGGGAGCTGCAGAGGAGACTGCCGCCAGTGCTAATGACTGTCCCCAGGTACTGTACCCTGTCGCTGTCAGGGACCGGGCAGCGAGTTACCCTGAACCAGGTAGCGGAAAGTCAGAAGTTGTCACCTGGGAGCGGGCACGGGTTGATGAGGACACCCGTGGAGGCTGCCAGGCTATGATCACCCAGTTGGCCTGGGAGCGGGAGCCGCAGGAGGCACGGCGGGTGCAGGCAGAAGCCAGAGACCTCCAGGAGAAGCAGCGCCTGCGGCTCACCACCTACCGTGCCCGGGACCTGATGTACCAGGGTGTTGTTGAGCATTTAAACTTATAAAGGGGATGGGGTTTCATCACAGAGCCCAGCCTGAAGGAGGGAGTCTTCATCTCCCACCGGGATGTGAGACCCCATCTCCCCAGAGGACACCCTGATCGGGATTTGCATGTGGGTGATAAAGTGACCTACACCGGGCACTATGGAGAGCGGGGCTGGTATGCCCTTGATGTGGAGGTCCTTGCTGAAAAGCCAGCCCCCGCTCCCACTTTAGCACCCACTTCAGCACCAGTCCTCCAGCTGCCACCAGGAGGCAGTGCAGGTGCACAGAACCATTGCACGCAGACTAAGTGCTGATCCAAGAAGGCCAAGTGAACCTGATGGCACCTATCCGGCACCCTGGTAGCTGTTACCTACTATGCTACCAGTTTGTTTTGTTTACTGTTGCACTGTTCCTGAAAGTTTAAAATGTTGATTTAAACTGCTTAAAAATGGACAATTGAAAAGTTTACCAGTTAATGTTTTGATAAAAATGGACCCCAGGCTGCAGGACTGGCAGCAGCCAAAAACTCTTAACCTGTACAAAGTTGCACCGGTTGTGCATCACCAGAGTACCACCAGTGGACCCTTTTAAGCACCGCCACCAAGGAGAGGCCGGGTGCAGGAAAGGTCCAGGACAGAGATGGTCTGGACCGGGTCACCAGCAGAACCGATGACCAGCCTCCTAAGATGGTTCTGGGACCAGGATCTTTGGGTGGTGGGTGCAGGGAGGGATATTCCAGTTATTGAAACGTTTAAGTGATGAACCTCCCCTGTGTGGGAAGACCTGTTATGTTTATCTGTTGAAAATAAAGTGTAACCAGTTTTACTTGCAGCCCGAGGACGTGCTGGAATTAACCGAGGGGAAATGTAGCACCCCTGAAGCCATCAGGATGCTACAAGGTTCTGCATCCCCAAAGGATGCAGGACCTCCTCCCTAGGGACCCGTAGACCCAGTGCCTGTAACACCAAAAGCCCAGGTAATTCCAGTTTTTCATCAACAATCCCCCATACAATGATAATTAGCAAAGTGTCGGACCAATGGATGGCTGTCTAGAGGTGGAGCCAAACCAGTCCACTAGTTGACCAGGTGGGAGGGGCAGACTGTGGAGAGTAGTCAGAGTGAGTTGACTGTGTAGAGAAGTGAAGGTGGAAGTGAAGCAACGTCCTGACAGGGGAACGGTAACGTGGTACCCAGGAGAGTAGTTGCCGGTGGAGTACGGTGGAGTACTCCCGTAACTACGCACTGACGGGGTACAGGACCTTAGGACAGGAAAGAGCTTCAAGCTGACCTGTTAACACCTGCACAGCGAGGGGACTGTGAAGGACCTCGCTGACCCTAAGAATCCAAAGACTCAGTAGCAAAGGGAGAACCGGGGACAGGACCAGAGACTCCAACCCTACAGGGTTCACACTACTGTCAGGCGGACAGAAGTGGATAAACCACCGGACGGGGACCCCCAGTTGCTCTACGCCACAGGGACCCATTTACCAAAGACAGGTGCAGGGGAAGAAGGTACTATAGTACTGAACTGGCACTGGGACGAAGGGGACTGGAAGGTAAAACTAGCCAGACTCGGGAAACCTGTTACCACCTACCAGCAGTGAGTAAAAACCAGTTGCACTATAACTCTGTGTGGACTAGCTTCTTCCAACACCGCCCGTCACAACAGCCATCCTCTGGGGCCCGGCCCTGCTTGCGGAGGGCCTACTATCCAGGCTGCAATTACCACCAGCCCCAGTAGTGGCATTCTGCAGTGGTTGCTCCATATATGTATTGCCGCAACCAACACCGCAAGTGGCATCACGTATGAACACTAACCTAAATCCCCTGTAAATACACCCCATTACAAAAAGGGCCCAGGGCACGGAACCGGGCAACAGCCACCACCGTGAAATTCCCAAGAGAGACACTGCCCGGAACCAAGTACCCCATAACCCTGGGCGCGACACATGCAAGTGAAAACTTCCAGGTCCATTTCTCAGCATTTCTGGACTGATGAGAACTTCCTGGATCGACTGGTCACCATGGATGAGACCTGGATTTATTTGTATGATACTCAAAAATGAATACAAAGTGTATAAACCATAACTAATAAAAAATATACTCAAAAAGGAATGGATCCTTAAGATGGATTCTATACAGCCCAAAGGGTTAAATGAACAAGTTTCATATATTTGTTTTCTCTGATTTGGGTAGTGATTACACTGGTTTCTGATAGGAGTTTGACTATATCCCGCAATAGGGAGTTTTTTGTTCACTCATGTAACCTCCCCCCACACACTTGTAATCAAAATAATTAAAGAACAAAAATTGTCAATATAATAAATAAAATAATATAAAATCATCCTCTTCCATTATGTGTTTATATATTAATAATCCCCCCCTCATACACTTTTCATCAAATAATTAAATAACAAATTATCAATACAAATAAAATTATATCAAACAATCTTTTTTCATTATGTGTTTACGGGGTTATTTGTATAATAAACGCTGTAAGGAAAAATATAATTAATGTTGATGTCTATTAAAGTATCTAAAGGTGGGGATTATATATCATGGGAAGGATTTTCTTTGAAAATGCATGCATTTTGTTTGCTTTATAACATTATTAGGCGAGAAACAAGAAGTGACATACCCGGACATGGGGAATGGGTTACACAACATGGATATTGTATATAAAGGGCCCAAACAACATGGTGGTTCCCTATTCTCACATCAAGATATCAGAATGACACAGTGACTGCATTGGCCTCCTGATGAACCGCAAGGGGAAACGCGTCGAGGCGTGATTCCATACATCCAATTGATAAGTAGCCCCCCTTTGTGCCCTGCATTTTGTCCCCTGTTAGTTTGAGCACTGTTTGCACTTTAAATTAGGCATGAGCACTTTTTCAATTTTTGTACGGCAAAACAGGGGTAGCTAGGGAGAGTCATCGACAAGTGGGGGCGCCATATCGATTTCTATAAGGTGCTGACCTCCACTGCTAGGTAGTGTACAGGAGGGAGGATTCATTATAGGGCATAATTAGCTCTCCTCCCTTTTCTGTGCACCATTGTAAGACTACCTCTCTGTGATAATCTTTAAAATTTTGAGGATTTATTATAGATAATTATTCAATTTTTGTTTTGTCTAATGGAATTTTAATGCAATATATTAAATGCTTTTAGGAAAGATTCTTTATTATTTATTTGTATGACCCTGAAAACAAGGAGCAGTCAAGAGTGGGGGTACAGTGGTTCTCCTTTTTCCAAAGAAGTTCAGGGTGCAAAAATCAGCCACTAAGGTGATGGTGTCTGTGTTCTGGGATCAGGAGGGTGTGCTGCTTGTGGACTACCTTCAAAAGGGTTCCACCATCAATTCAAGGTATTACATTGAACTTTTAGACCAATTGAAGACAGCTCTGAAGGCCAGAATGCGCAGCAAGCCATTGTTCCTGCAAGACAACGCCTCTGCTCACACTACACAAGCGACCACGGCAAAACTGGCAGAGCTGGACTTCCAGCTGGTTGACCACCCACCTTATTCACCAGATCTAGCTCCCTCTGACTATGATCTGTTTCCAAACCTGAAGAAACACCTCAAGGGTACCAAATTTCACACCATTTCTGATGCCATGGCTGCTACAGATGCCTGGTTTGAGATACTACCGAAAGCCTTCTTTTTGTTAGGCTTACAGAATTTGGAATACCGATGTAAGAAGTGTGTTATCATCAATGGAGAGTATGTGGAATAAATATAAAGTTTCACCATGCTATCTTGTTTCTTTCTGGGTAAAGCCACTTAGCAGCCCCTTGTATGTTGTTCAAAACAAAATTGTTTAGTCTATTTTGACAGCAAAGATTAGCTGCTCAAAGTTCATGAAGATCCATTCCACAGTCAGCAAGCTTGTAATCAGTTTCCTATTTGCAGAGTGAAAAATAGTCACTGTGCTATTTGTCATCATGGTGTGTGGACATGGAGCAAAGAAAGCTCAAGGGAGAGTTGTCTCAGGAGATGAGAGAGAGAATTATAGACACATATATTACAGGTAAAGCATATAAGACATCGCTACACACACACACATGTTGCTATTACTACAGCTGCACATATTATTCAGAAGAGTAAGGTCTATGGGGCTGTAGCCGAACTCCCTGAATGCAGCTGAAAGAAGAAACTTAAAGATAAATTAAGAGATGGATTATGCAGATGGTAAAAAAAAAAAAAATAGGCAAACCAACTTCCAAAGAGATCAGAGGTGAATTGGTCAAGGTACATTGGTGTCAGATCACCTCCTCCATTACTGTTATAGCTAAAGTAAACTTCATGGAAGAGAACAGTGAAAGAAACTAATTTTGAAAGGAAATGATAGAAAAGCGAGACTGGAACGGAAAAATGAAGCAAATAACATTACATTGTACCTGCTGTGACATGTGGAGGAGGCTATCCTGTTTTGAGGTTGTATTTGGCACAGGGGTCTTGAATCTGTGCAGGGTACAATTGCATGTCAAGAATATATCAAGGCATGCAAGAGCTAACTGCTGCCTCGTTTCAGAAAGCTCAGTCTGAGCTACATGTCATGGCTCCGCCAACAGGATAATGACCCAAAACACACATCAAAAACTTTCATTGACTAAGAACAAAGCATCGGACTCTTCTAAAGTGGTGTTTACGAGCCTTCACCTAAATCCTAGAGAACATGTGTGGATGAAGAGTCTGGAGGAGACACATGGAGCCGTCTGCTCACAAGGAGACACCAATTGTGAATGGTGCAGGAGGCACATTAAGACTCACAAATTGTTAGCATTGATCGCCTCAAAAGGTGGTGGAACAAAATATTGAGTGACTTATCATTTTGGTACAGGACAGTTTTATTAAAGCAATGTCTGAATCTCATTAGTTGATTTTCAGTAAATTTACATTGAAAATTACTTTTATCAGTTTCAAGATATTAAAGTGAACATTCTGGATTTTTCTTACAGATACCTTCAGTTTTATTACTGTTATGTGTGTAAACGTTGTAGGTGGCAGTATACTCATTGTACAAGGTGTGCCGTGAATCAAATCCCTATGTGATTTATATAGAATAATGGAGAAATCCAGAGGAATGGCCACATCACTGTGATTAATGGGTCTGTATCTCTTTCCATAGCAGGAATATCCAACACGCTGTCTCCAGTCACAGACTCGCCACGTCCCGCTGTGAATATGTCTCTATGGTTTTAGTAACGGAAAATATGCTGCAGCGGAGGGGTCTACACAACCCGCTCTAAAATCAGGGTAGAGGGTTAGAAGTAGAAAATGGGATCATTTTCTGCAGGATTCTGCACTCTGCTTTATGGTTTTGGGGCCCTCCACATAATGTTTCCAGCACATTTAGGACTGGAAGAGCTATGTCCTATGGAGAGTGTACAACCATGATGGAATAAACTAAAGGCTGCCACTTTACAAATACGATACCCAACAATGTGAGCTAAATACAATGTACAGTGCCTTGCGAAAATATTCGGCCCCCTTGAATTTTTCAACCTTTTCCCACATTTAAGGCTTCAAACATAAAGATAAAAATGTTAATGTTCTGGTGAAGAATCAACAAGTGGGACACAATTGTGAAGGTGACCGACATTTATTGCTTATTTTATACTTTTTTTTAAAAAAAATAACTGAAAATGGGGGCGTGCAATATTATTCATCCCCTTTAAGTTAATACTTTATAGCGCCACCTTTTGCTGCAATTACAGCACAAGTCGCTTTGAGTATGTGTCTATCAGTTTTGCACATGGAGAGACTGAAATTCTCGCCCATTCTTCCTTTGTAAACAGCTGGAGCTGAGTGAGGTTGGATGGAGAGCGTTTGTGAACAGCAGTTTTCAGCTCTTTCCACAGATTCTCGCTTGGGTTCAGGTCTGGACTGTGACTTGGCCATTCTAACACCTGGATACGTTTATTTGTCAACCATTCCATTGTAGATTTTGCTTCATGGTTTGGATCATTGTCTTGTTGGAAGACAAATCTCTATCCCAGTCTCAGGTCTTTTGCAATATATAAGAATAAGGCTGCACATCAAACTTAGATAATGGTATAATGCCTCAAGCATATGGAAAAATATTGGAATATACAATGAAAAATGCTACTTGCTAATTTGAACATGTGAATAATGAATTGCATACCTGCTATGAATATTAGGAAAAAGGAGATATTTAGCAATCGCATTGATCAATGTAACTGAGCCCCAAAACCTCGTCAAGGTATATCTCTATATTGGGGTCCCTAGCTCTGTGACCCTAACTGTGTGTCATCTCATTGCAATTAAAAACTGCTATGGGTGGAGAGGGGTAACTAAGGACTTTCTTATATAGGAGATGGAAAAAACATGGCCGAAAGGGGCGGAGCTGTGTTCACATTCAGAAAAAAAACTACATATAACTGAATAGAATAACTGAAGTGAGCACTAATATATATATATGAGTGCAAGCCAAAAATACATACTATATATAAGAATAAGGCTGCACATCAAACTTAGATAATGGTATAATGCCTCAAGCATATGGAAAAATATTGGAATATACAATGAAAAATGCTACTTGCTAATTTGAACATGTGAATAATGAATTGCATACCTGCTATGAATATTAGGAAAAAGGAGATATTTAGCAATCGCATTGATCAATGTAACTGAGCCCCAAAACCTCGTCAAGGTATATCTCTATATTGGGGTCCCTAGCTCTGTGACCCTAACTGTGTGTCATCTCATTGCAATTAAAAACTGCTATGGGTGGAGAGGGGTAACTAAGGACTTTCTTATATAGGAGATGGAAAAAACATGGCCGAAAGGGGCGGAGCTGTGTTCACATTCAGAAAAAAAACTACATATAACTGAATAGAATAACTGAAGTGAGCACTAATATATATATATGAGTGCAAGCCAAAAATACATACTATATATAAGAATAAGGCTGCACATCAAACTTAGATAATGGTATAATGCCTCAAGCATATGGAAAAATATTGGAATATACAATGAAAAATGCTACTTGCTAATTTGAACATGTGAATAATGAATTGCATACCTGCTATGAATATTAGGAAAAAGGAGATATTTAGCAATCGCATTGATCAATGTAACTGAGCCCCAAAACCTCGTCAAGGTATATCTCTATATTGGGGTCCCTAGCTCTGTGACCCTAACTGTGTGTCATCTCATTGCAATTAAAAACTGCTATGGGTGGAGAGGGGTAACTAAGGACTTTCTTATATAGGAGATGGAAAAAACATGGCCGAAAGGGGCGGAGCTGTGTTCACATTCAGAAAAAAAACTACATATAACTGAATAGAATAACTGAAGTGAGCACTAATATATATATATGAGTGCAAGCCAAAAATACATACTATATATAAGAATAAGGCTGCACATCAAACTTAGATAATGGTATAATGCCTCAAGCATATGGAAAAATATTGGAATATACAATGAAAAATGCTACTTGCTAATTTGAACATGTGAATAATGAATTGCATACCTGCTATGAATATTAGGAAAAAGGAGATATTTAGCAATCGCATTGATCAATGTAACTGAGCCCCAAAACCTCGTCAAGGTATATCTCTATATTGGGGTCCCTAGCTCTGTGACCCTAACTGTGTGTCATCTCATTGCAATTAAAAACTGCTATGGGTGGAGAGGGGTAACTAAGGACTTTCTTATATAGGAGATGGAAAAAACATGGCCGAAAGGGGCGGAGCTGTGTTCACATTCAGAAAAAAAACTACATATAACTGAATAGAATAACTGAAGTGAGCACTAATATATATATATGAGTGCAAGCCAAAAATACATACTATATATAAGAATAAGGCTGCACATCAAACTTAGATAATGGTATAATGCCTCAAGCATATGGAAAAATATTGGAATATACAATGAAAAATGCTACTTGCTAATTTGAACATGTGAATAATGAATTGCATACCTGCTATGAATATTAGGAAAAAGGAGATATTTAGCAATCGCATTGATCAATGTAACTGAGCCCCAAAACCTCGTCAAGGTATATCTCTATATTGGGGTCCCTAGCTCTGTGACCCTAACTGTGTGTCATCTCATTGCAATTAAAAACTGCTATGGGTGGAGAGGGGTAACTAAGGACTTTCTTATATAGGAGATGGAAAAAACATGGCCGAAAGGGGCGGAGCTGTGTTCACATTCAGAAAAAAAACTACATATAACTGAATAGAATAACTGAAGTGAGCACTAATATATATATATGAGTGCAAGCCAAAAATACATACTATATATAAGAATAAGGCTGCACATCAAACTTAGATAATGGTATAATGCCTCAAGCATATGGAAAAATATTGGAATATACAATGAAAAATGCTACTTGCTAATTTGAACATGTGAATAATGAATTGCATACCTGCTATGAATATTAGGAAAAAGGAGATATTTAGCAATCGCATTGATCAATGTAACTGAGCCCCAAAACCTCGTCAAGGTATATCTCTATATTGGGGTCCCTAGCTCTGTGACCCTAACTGTGTGTCATCTCATTGCAATTAAAAACTGCTATGGGTGGAGAGGGGTAACTAAGGACTTTCTTATATAGGAGATGGAAAAAACATGGCCGAAAGGGGCGGAGCTGTGTTCACATTCAGAAAAAAAACTACATATAACTGAATAGAATAACTGAAGTGAGCACTAATATATATATATGAGTGCAAGCCAAAAATACATACTATATATAAGAATAAGGCTGCACATCAAACTTAGATAATGGTATAATGCCTCAAGCATATGGAAAAATATTGGAATATACAATGAAAAATGCTACTTGCTAATTTGAACATGTGAATAATGAATTGCATACCTGCTATGAATATTAGGAAAAAGGAGATATTTAGCAATCGCATTGATCAATGTAACTGAGCCCCAAAACCTCGTCAAGGTATATCTCTATATTGGGGTCCCTAGCTCTGTGACCCTAACTGTGTGTCATCTCATTGCAATTAAAAACTGCTATGGGTGGAGAGGGGTAACTAAGGACTTTCTTATATAGGAGATGGAAAAAACATGGCCGAAAGGGGCGGAGCTGTGTTCACATTCAGAAAAAAAACTACATATAACTGAATAGAATAACTGAAGTGAGCACTAATATATATATATGAGTGCAAGCCAAAAATACATACTATATATAAGAATAAGGCTGCACATCAAACTTAGATAATGGTATAATGCCTCAAGCATATGGAAAAATATTGGAATATACAATGAAAAATGCTACTTGCTAATTTGAACATGTGAATAATGAATTGCATACCTGCTATGAATATTAGGAAAAAGGAGATATTTAGCAATCGCATTGATCAATGTAACTGAGCCCCAAAACCTCGTCAAGGTATATCTCTATATTGGGGTCCCTAGCTCTGTGACCCTAACTGTGTGTCATCTCATTGCAATTAAAAACTGCTATGGGTGGAGAGGGGTAACTAAGGACTTTCTTATATAGGAGATGGAAAAAACATGGCCGAAAGGGGCGGAGCTGTGTTCACATTCAGAAAAAAAACTACATATAACTGAATAGAATAACTGAAGTGAGCACTAATATATATATATGAGTGCAAGCCAAAAATACATACTATATATAAGAATAAGGCTGCACATCAAACTTAGATAATGGTATAATGCCTCAAGCATATGGAAAAATATTGGAATATACAATGAAAAATGCTACTTGCTAATTTGAACATGTGAATAATGAATTGCATACCTGCTATGAATATTAGGAAAAAGGAGATATTTAGCAATCGCATTGATCAATGTAACTGAGCCCCAAAACCTCGTCAAGGTATATCTCTATATTGGGGTCCCTAGCTCTGTGACCCTAACTGTGTGTCATCTCATTGCAATTAAAAACTGCTATGGGTGGAGAGGGGTAACTAAGGACTTTCTTATATAGGAGATGGAAAAAACATGGCCGAAAGGGGCGGAGCTGTGTTCACATTCAGAAAAAAAACTACATATAACTGAATAGAATAACTGAAGTGAGCACTAATATATATATATGAGTGCAAGCCAAAAATACATACTATATATAAGAATAAGGCTGCACATCAAACTTAGATAATGGTATAATGCCTCAAGCATATGGAAAAATATTGGAATATACAATGAAAAATGCTACTTGCTAATTTGAACATGTGAATAATGAATTGCATACCTGCTATGAATATTAGGAAAAAGGAGATATTTAGCAATCGCATTGATCAATGTAACTGAGCCCCAAAACCTCGTCAAGGTATATCTCTATATTGGGGTCCCTAGCTCTGTGACCCTAACTGTGTGTCATCTCATTGCAATTAAAAACTGCTATGGGTGGAGAGGGGTAACTAAGGACTTTCTTATATAGGAGATGGAAAAAACATGGCCGAAAGGGGCGGAGCTGTGTTCACATTCAGAAAAAAAACTACATATAACTGAATAGAATAACTGAAGTGAGCACTAATATATATATATGAGTGCAAGCCAAAAATACATACTATATATAAGAATAAGGCTGCACATCAAACTTAGATAATGGTATAATGCCTCAAGCATATGGAAAAATATTGGAATATACAATGAAAAATGCTACTTGCTAATTTGAACATGTGAATAATGAATTGCATACCTGCTATGAATATTAGGAAAAAGGAGATATTTAGCAATCGCATTGATCAATGTAACTGAGCCCCAAAACCTCATCTCATTGCAATTAATTTTTTTTCTGAATGTGAACACAGCTCCGCCCCTTTCGGCCATGTTTTTTCCATCTCCTATATAAGAAAGTCCTTAGTTACCCCTCTCCACCCATAGCAGTTTTTAATTGCAATGAGATGACACACAGTTAGGGTCACAGAGCTAGGGACCCCAATATAGAGATATACCTTGACGAGGTTTTGGGGCTCAGTTACATTGATCAATGCGATTGCTAAATATCTCCTTTTTCCTAATATTCATAGCAGGTATGCAATTCATTATTCACATGTTCAAATTAGCAAGTAGCATTTTTCATTGTATATTCCAATATTTTTCCATATGCTTGAGGCATTATACCATTATCTAAGTTTGATGTGCAGCCTTATTCTTATATATAGTATGTATTTTTGGCTTGCACTCATATATATATATTAGTGCTCACTTCAGTTATTCTATTCAGTTATATGTAGTTTTTTTTCTGAATGTGAACACAGCTCCGCCCCTTTCGGCCATGTTTTTTCCATCTCCTATATAAGAAAGTCCTTAGTTACCCCTCTCCACCCATAGCAGTTTTTAATTGCAATGAGATGACACACAGTTAGGGTCACAGAGCTAGGGACCCCAATATAGAGATATACCTTGACGAGGTTTTGGGGCTCAGTTACATTGATCAATGCGATTGCTAAATATCTCCTTTTTCCTAATATTCATAGCAGGTATGCAATTCATTATTCACATGTTCAAATTAGCAAGTAGCATTTTTCATTGTATATTCCAATATTTTTCCATATGCTTGAGGCATTATACCATTATCTAAGTTTGATGTGCAGCCTTATTCTTATATATAGTATGTATTTTTGGCTTGCACTCATATATATATATTAGTGCTCACTTCAGTTATTCTATTCAGTTATATGTAGTTTTTTTTCTGAATGTGAACACAGCTCCGCCCCTTTCGGCCATGTTTTTTCCATCTCCTATATAAGAAAGTCCTTAGTTACCCCTCTCCACCCATAGCAGTTTTTAATTGCAATGAGATGACACACAGTTAGGGTCACAGAGCTAGGGACCCCAATATAGAGATATACCTTGACGAGGTTTTGGGGCTCAGTTACATTGATCAATGCGATTGCTAAATATCTCCTTTTTCCTAATATTCATAGCAGGTATGCAATTCATTATTCACATGTTCAAATTAGCAAGTAGCATTTTTCATTGTATATTCCAATATTTTTCCATATGCTTGAGGCATTATACCATTATCTAAGTTTGATGTGCAGCCTTATTCTTATATATAGTATGTATTTTTGGCTTGCACTCATATATATATATTAGTGCTCACTTCAGTTATTCTATTCAGTTATATGTAGTTTTTTTCTGAATGTGAACACAGCTCCGCCCCTTTCGGCCATGTTTTTTCCATCTCCTATATAAGAAAGTCCTTAGTTACCCCTCTCCACCCATAGCAGTTTTTAATTGCAATGAGATGACACACAGTTAGGGTCACAGAGCTAGGGACCCCAATATAGAGATATACCTTGACGAGGTTTTGGGGCTCAGTTACATTGATCAATGCGATTGCTAAATATCTCCTTTTTCCTAATATTCATGGCAGGTATGCAATTCATTATTCACATGTTCAAATTAGCAAGTAGCATTTTTCATTGTATATTCCAATATTTTTCCATATGCTTGAGGCATTATACCATTATCTAAGTTTGATGTGCAGCCTTATTCTTATATATAGTATGTATTTTTGGCTTGCACTCATATATATATATTAGTGCTCACTTCAGTTATTCTATTCAGTTATATGTAGTTTTTTTTCTGAATGTGAACACAGCTCCGCCCCTTTCGGCCATGTTTTTTCCATCTCCTATATAAGAAAGTCCTTAGTTACCCCTCTCCACCCATAGCAGTTTTTAATTGCAATGAGATGACACACAGTTAGGGTCACAGAGCTAGGGACCCCAATATAGAGATATACCTTGACGAGGTTTTGGGGCTCAGTTACATTGATCAATGCGATTGCTAAATATCTCCTTTTTCCTAATATTCATAGCAGGTATGCAATTCATTATTCACATGTTCAAATTAGCAAGTAGCATTTTTCATTGTATATTCCAATATTTTTCCATATGCTTGAGGCATTATACCATTATCTAAGTTTGATGTGCAGCCTTATTCTTATATATAGTATGTATTTTTGGCTTGCACTCATATATATATATTAGTGCTCACTTCAGTTATTCTATTCAGTTATATGTAGTTTTTTTTCTGAATGTGAACACAGCTCCGCCCCTTTCGGCCATGTTTTTTCCATCTCCTATATAAGAAAGTCCTTAGTTACCCCTCTCCACCCATAGCAGTTTTTAATTGCAATGAGATGACACACAGTTAGGGTCACAGAGCTAGGGACCCCAATATAGAGATATACCTTGACGAGGTTTTGGGGCTCAGTTACATTGATCAATGCGATTGCTAAATATCTCCTTTTTCCTAATATTCATAGCAGGTATGCAATTCATTATTCACATGTTCAAATTAGCAAGTAGCATTTTTCATTGTATATTCCAATATTTTTCCATATGCTTGAGGCATTATACCATTATCTAAGTTTGATGTGCAGCCTTATTCTTATATATAGTATGTATTTTTGGCTTGCACTCATATATATATATTAGTGCTCACTTCAGTTATTCTATTCAGGTCTTTTGCAGACTCCAACAGGTTTTCTTCAAGAATGGTCCTGTATTTGGCTCCATCCATCTTCCCATCAATTTTAACCATCTTCCCTGTCCCTGCTGAAGAAAAGCAGGCCCAAACCATGATGCTGCCACCACCATGTTTGACAGTGAGGATGGAGTGTTCAAGGTGATGAGCTGTGTTGCTTTTACGCCAAACATATCATTTGGCATTGTGCCCAAATAGTTTGATTTTGGTTTCATTTGACCAGAGCACGTTCTTCCACGTTTAGTTTCTCACAGGTGGCTTGTGGCACACTTTAAACAACACTTTCTATGGATATCTTTGAGAAATGGCTTTCTCTTTGCACAAATCTGGCCTTTATGGAAGAGTGGCAGTGTACGACTGATTGTTGTACCATGGACAGACTCTCCCACCTCAGCTGTAGATCTCTGCAGTTCATCCAGAGTGATCATGGGCCTCTTGGCTGCATCTCTGCATTTGCAGTGGTATGATACTCCTTCCATTTAAATATGATCGCTTGCACAGTGCTTTTTGGGATGTTTAAAGCTTTGGAAATCTTTTTGTAACAAAATCGAGCTTTAAACTTCTCCACAACAGTATCATGGACCTGCCTGTTGTGTTCCTTGGTCTTCATGATGCTATCTGCATTTTAAACAGAACACTGAGACTATCACAGAGCAGGTGCATTTATACGGAGACTAGATTACACACAGGTGGCTTAAATTTATCATCATCAGTCATTTCGGACAACATTGGATCATTCAGAGATCCTCAATGAACTTCTGGAGTGAGTTTGCTGCACTGAAAGTAAAGTTTTTGACAAAGAACACAGACGGAGAAAAACCGCTCACCACTGCAGAGACAAGCCTGTATAGGTCCTCCAGGTAAATCCCATGGACAGCAAGGATCACGGCAGCAAGCCGAATGGACAATAGAACAAGGTAATGGAAAAGATCCAGCTGAACTCCAACGGATAATAAAAAATTTTCTTTAGACTTGATGTAGGCGTCCCGCCGAAACGCGTAGTGTGGTTATTATCCGCCATCTACCAGTGTGTACAAGCCGGTGTCATTATATGTAACGTGGATATTTTTTAATCTAAGACGAAATAAAGAAACATTTTTATTTATCCATTGGAGTTCAGCTGGATCTTTTCCATGACCTTGTTCACTTTTCAGTTATTTATCTTTTTTAAAAGTTTAAAATAAGCAATAAATTTCGTTCAACTTCACAATTGTGTCCCACTTGTTGTTGATTCTTCACCATAAAATTAAAATTTTTATCTTTATATTTGAACCCTGAAATGTGGAAAAAGGTTGAAAAATTCAAGGGGGCCGAAAACTTTCGCAAGGCACTGTATATACACATGAGGAGGTGATCAGATGGCCATGATGAAACAAGACGTGGTATTTTATTAGTAAATATGACTACAAATATAACCAGGTGAAAAAAGTTACAACACAAGTAAGGGAGAAGGGAAAACCACACATTTCCACAGAATAATATGGATTTGCAAACAAATGCATATATTGATACAATGTGAATGTACTAAATGTATATGCCTGTGCTGCTGTCCTCACAACAGGTATATGCCTGAATCAGCCACTAGGGGGCCATGTCCATTGCTGATAGAATATAGAAGATCGCATCCACAGTGTATTGAACCATACACCTGAAGCGACCGGTGGTAGGGCCGCGGGTGTGTGTGTATGCTCTATTCCAACAAAATCCCCATACTCAGATTTTACCGGTAGTAACATTTCTTTACTAGGAAACATATTTATAATACAATCAACCGAACTATCTGCGCACATGAGTATAGTGGAGTCCCTGGATTTTCACTCCTTCCGGGTACGCAGCAAGAAGAAAGGAAAAAAAACAACAAAGAAATGGCGGCAACGTTCCCTAACTTTCCCTACAATCATCTACCAGTCTATCCCGGAAGAAGATGCCGCTCCCACGTCGCAGGCCTGGAGTCTCACGATGATGTGTCCCGGTGCAGCGCTGAAGGGATGCAGCTCCTCGGTCTTTTCCTTTGATCTTCCCCCGCTGGTAACGGATTTTAATCAGTCTGTTAGTCCCGGGGCACGCCGAGCACAAGAAGGGAGATCACAGCCCCTGCACTTGCACTCTGGGTGCGATGCTCTGCAGTCCGGTTAGATCCTTGGTGAAAACAAAGTCCTGCAGACCGGGAATGGCAGAAACCACTTCCACAGGGTGATTTCTCCAAGACTCCGGTGGCAAAAGAGCCCTCTGTTCAGGGAGACCACACGCAGCTCTCCTCTGGCTGAGGTCTGGAGCTGAACAACGTTCCCGCACACTTTTTTTTCTTCCTGGTTTTCACACACAAGCTGCAGTAGGGGATTTCCCACCTCTGTGTTTGTGATTGCACAGTCTGACACTGCCCCCTTGTGGGCAATTGCTGAAACAGTATTCAAATCCATTTCTACATTAATGATGCAGTCTGAATTGTTGATCCCATTACATACCCCCCCACTTAAAGGTTGGCAGTCCCTGTCAACTACCGTCGGTTCCCAGGCAGCGATGACTGCAGATGTCACAGGGGTTGGTTGAAAAGTGGGCCATACATACTGGTCCCTGTAAGACCGCCCGGGCGGGATCCCAGCAGTGGTGCGGTCAGTGCGTCTCAAGGGTCGGTTGTTCCCCTCCCTGTCACTGTCTTTACGCCCCACTTCAGTCAGCACTCCGGGGGAAGAACTGGGTTGTGTAGGTGGGTCACCGATCTCAGAGTCAACGTGATCACTATGCTGGGAAACGTCCGTGACGTCAGTCGTGTTGGTAGCGTCACCCCCTCCGGGTACTGTGGTAGGGCAGTCAGGCTGGGATCGGCAAGGACGCAACATATTTCGGTGCACAGTGCGGATGCTGCGACTGTCTTCACCCCGCACTCGGTATACATGCCCGTTGGGGTAGGGGCGTTCGATTACCCGGTAGACCTCAGTCTCCCACTTGGCTCGAAGTTTCCCTTGGGGCTTCTTGATACGGAGCAGGACTAGCTGTCCCAACTTCAAGGGCTGCTCTTGCACGGGGAGTGGGTCAGCATGTATCTGTCCCCGGATTTGTTGGCTCACCAGCCGGTGTACAGTCTCCATCTTCTGTCAGTGAGCATTTAGCCAGGAGGGGTAGTTATGGCAGACATCATCTCCAGGGCGGAATAGGTTCAGGTCATGGACCCCTTTTCCGGGGCGGCCAAAGAGAAGGGTGTGTGGGGTGTAGCCAGTCACAGAGTGGACCTGGTTGTTGTAGGCCCATACTAGATCAGGAAGGAATTGGGGCCATTGGTCTTTCTTATCATCGGCCAAGGTGCGGATCAGCTGGAGTAGGGTCCGGTTGAAGCGTTCACATGCACCGTTCCCTTGTGGGTGGTAAGGAGTGGTCCTCGACTTCTGGATCCCATACATCCGATGCAGCTCTTCGATGACTCGGCCTTCGAAACAAGCCCCCTGGTCGGAGTGCAACCTCTCCGGGCACCCGTAGACGTGGATGAACTGTCGACAGATGGCCCGAGCAGCCGATTCAGCCGTCTGGTCTTTGGTAGCGACAGCGACAGCGAATTTTGTGAAGTGATCCACCATGACTAGACAGTACTGATAGCCACTGCTCGCCGTCCCAATCAGCAGATAGTCCACCATCAACAGCTCAAGGGGCCTGGATGTTTTAATTGTCTGAACAGGTGCACGCTGCTCAGGGGACTTGTGTAGTTCGCAGGTGCGACAGGTCTGGGAGACGTCTTCAACCAGCTTGCGGAGCCCCGGACAATAGATGGACTGTTGAATCCACCGAAAGGTCTTGTCTATTCCAAAGTGTCAATTCCTTTTGTGGTCTTGGGCCACCATCTCACGGGCCAATTGATCAGGCACCACAACTTGTGTGCATTCCTCCAGCATGTGCGACAAGAGAACCTTCCGGTATAGCACTCCTTCTCTCAGAATCAGCCGGTCCCACTGACTGAGCAGGGTCAAGGTCCCGGTAGACAGTCGTGCCCGTATATCGGCGGGAGGCTTCTGCTGCCGCTTCACCCATTGTTTGAGTAGAGCCCATTCAGGGTTCTGGTCCTGGATCCTGCACCACTCCTGGGGTGGCAAGGCGACTCCCACTGGAGTTCCAGCTTCGCCCACAACGAACTGGCGGTAATCCACCATCTGTTGGGCGAGCTTTGCAAAGTCAGGCGTCTCGTCCCCTTCTAATTCTTCATCCCGGTCTCGGTTGAGTAAGGGGTATGACACTCTAGACAGGCTGTCCACATTTTGATTCTCAGCTCCAGCCCTATATTTGATCTTGTAATTGAACTTGGAGAGCCGAGCCATCCAACGCTGCTCCATGACTCCGAGCTTCGCATTTTCTAAGTGGGCCAATGGGTTGTTATCGGTCAGGACTAGTACTTCGGTCCCCGTGAGGTACCCTGCAAATTTCTCCGCCATAGCCCACGTTAGGGCCAACAGCTCCAGCCGGAACGAGCTATAATTGGTGGGGTTCTTCTCGCCCTCATGTAGGGACCGACTGGCATAGGCTATGACCCGTTCCTTGCCTTCTTGTACCTGTGAGAGTACTGCCCCTAGACCCTGTAGACTGGCATCGGTGTGTAGTTGAAAGGGCAGGTTGTAGTCCGCATATGCCAGGATGTGGGGAGACGTTAAGACACCCTTTAGGGCTTGGAAGGACTCTTCCTGGCTGGGTCCCCAGCTTATGGGTCGTCCTCTGGGGCTGTTGGTGGTCCCTCGAAGCAGGTCATGCAAGGGTGCAGCAAGTCGGGCGAAGTTTTTGACGAACTGGCGGTAGTAGCCGGCCAACCCCAGGAAAGCCCTGCTTTCCTTGACGTTTGTGGGTTGCGGCCAATCCCGTACGGCGGCTATCTTCTCTGAAGATGGCTGGACACCTTCGGCTGAGATCCGGTGGCCGAGGTAATTGATCTCGGGCTGCAGAAGACGGCACTTGCTGGGTTTCAACTTCAGGCCATGTTCTCTCAACCTACTGAACACACGGCCCAGCTGCTGCAGGTGTTCTTCAAATGTGGCCGAATAGACTACAATGTCGTCCAGGTAGATGAGGGTGAAGTCGAAGTTGAAGTCTCCCAAGCAGCGCTCCATCAGCCGCTGGAAAGTCCCCGGCGCGTTGTTCAGACCAAAGGGCATCCAGTCGAACTCGTACAGGCCCATGGGTAAGATGAAAGCAGTCTTCTCTCTATCTTTCTCATGCATATGTACCTGCCAATATCCGCTGGCCAGATCCAACGAAGAGAAGTATTTGGCTTTCTTCAGGTCTGTCAGGGATTCTTCGATCCTTGGCAAAGGGTACGAGTCCCGGATGGTGCAAGCATTCAAATGGCGGTAGTCCACACAGAATCTCAGGGATCCGTCCTTCTTCTTGACTAACACTACCGGTGCCGCCCAGGGCCTCTGGCTTTCTCGTACCACTCCCGCGTGTAACATGGAATTCAGGAGATTTTTCACTTCTTGGTATTCATAGTTAGTATCATAGTTTTTAAGGTTGAAGGGAGACTCTAAGTCCATCTAGTTCAACCCGTAGCCTAACATGTTGATCCAGAGGAAGGCAAAAAAAACCCCAATGTGGCAAACAAGTTCCAATGGGGAAAAAATTTCCTTCCTGACTCCACATCCGGCAATCAGACTAGTTCCCTGGATCAATACCCTGTCATAAAATCTAATATACATAACTGGTAATATTAAATTTTTCAAGAAAGGCATCCAGGCTCTGCTTAAATGTTAGTAGTGAATCACTCATTACAACATCATGCGGCAGAGAGTTCCACAGTCTCACTGCTCGTACAGTAAAGAATCCTCGTCTGTGATTATGATTAAACCTTCTTTCCTCAAGACGTAGCGGATGCCCCCGTGTTCCAGTCGCAGGCCTAGGTGTAAAAAGATCTTTGGAAAGGTCTCTGTACTGTCCCCTCATATATTTATACATTGTGATTAGATCCCCCCTAAGCCTTCGTTTTTCCAAACTAAATAACCCCAAGTTTAATAACCTGTCTTGGTATTGCAGCCCACCCATTCCTCTAATAATCTTGGTGGCTCTTCTCTGCACCCTCTCCAGTTCAGCTATGTCCTTCTTATATATCGGTGACCAGAATTGTACACAGTATATAAGTGCGGTCGCACTAGTGACTTGTACAGAGGTAGAAGTATATTTTTTTCATGAACACTTATACCTCTTTTAATACATCCCATTATTTTATTAGCCCTGGCAGCAGCTGCCTGACACTGTCCACTAAAGTGAAGTTTACCATCCACCCATACACCCAAGTCTTTTTCTGTGTCTGTTTTACCCAGTGTTCTACAATTAAGTACATAATCATAAATGTTATTTCCTCTACCCAAGTGCATGACCTTACATTTATCTACATTAAACTTCAATTGCCACTTCTCAGCCCAATCCTCCAATTTACATAAATCTCCCTGTAATATAAAATTATCCTCCTCTGTATTGATTACCCTGCAGAGTTTAGTATCATCTGCAAATATTGAAATTCTACTCCGCATGCCCCCAACAAGGTCATTTATAAATATGTTGAAAAGAAGCGGGCCCAATACTGACCCCTGTGGTACCCCACTATGAACTGAGACCCAGTCCGAGTACGCACCATTAATAACCACCCTTTGTTTCCTATCACTGAGCCAGTTTTTAACCCAGTTACACATATTTTCCCCTATCCCCATTATTCTCATTTTATGTACCAACCTTTTGTGTGGCACCGTATCAAAAGCTTTTGAAAAGTCCATATACACAACATCCACTGCATTTCCCTGGTCCAGGCTTGAACTTACCTCTTCATAGAAGCTGATCAAATTAGTTTGACAGGATCGATCCCTCATAAACCCATGTTGATATTCTGTCATAAGGTTATTTTTCTTGAGATACTCCAGTATAGCATCTCTCAAGAAACCCTCAAGGATTTTACCAACTGTAGAGGTTAAACTTACCGGCCTATAATTTCCCGGCTCAGTTTTTGTCCCCTTTTTGAATATTGGCACCACATTTGCTATGCGCCAGTCCTGCGGTACCGACCCTGTTATTAAGGAATCTGAGAAGATTAAAAATAATGGTCTATCTATCACAGAACTCAATTCCTGTAGTACTCTGGGGTGTATGCCATCCGGGCCAGGAGATTTGTCAACCTTAGTGATTTCGAGGCGGCGGCGTACTTCCTGCTGGGTTAAGCAGGTAATATTCAAGGGTGAATTTATGGTATCACTGGTCATGTCATCTGCCATGGCATTTTCTTGTATAAAAACCGTAGAAAAAAAGTCATTCAGCAGGTTGGCTTTACCCTCATCCCCTTCCACCATTTCACCAAGACTATTTTTAAGGGGGCCAACACTATCACTTTTCAGTTTTTTACTGTTTATGTAGTTAAAGAATATTTTAGGATTATTTTTACTTTCTCTCGCAATGAGTCTCTCTGTCTCAAACTTAGCTAACTTAATTTGCTTTTTACATATTTTATTTAATTTTCTATAATTATATAATGCCTCATCACTACCTACCCTCTTTAATTCTTTTAAGGCTTTCTGTTTTTCTTGTATTGCTTCCAATACAGCTCTATTTAGCCATAGGGGTTTCCTCCTATTTCTAGCATGTTTGTTCCCATAGGGTATATTTTCTGCACAAGCCCTATTCAGGATGCTCATAAAAGTCTCCCATTTGCTTTGTGTACTTTTATTACTTAGTACATCATCCCAGTTTATTGCACTAAGATCATCTCTCAATCGTTTAAAATTTGCTTTCCTGAAGTTTAGTGTCCTTGTAGCCCCTCTACTAGACATCTTAATAAAGAATACATGAAAACTTATTATTTTGTGATCACTATTCCCCAAGTAACCCCCAACTTGTATATTTGATATGCGGTCTGGCCTATTGGTTAGTACAAGGTCTAGTAGTGCTCCCCCTCTTGTGGGGTCCTGTACCATTTGTGACAGGTAATTATCTTTCATTGTTATCAAAAATCTATTTCCTTTGCTAGAACTGCAAGTTTCTGTTCCCCAATTTATATCAGGATAGTTAAAGTCCCCCATAATAATTACCTCTCCGAGACTCGCTGCTTTATCAATTTGCTTTATGAGGAGATTCTCTACCTCTTCCATAATATTCGGCGTCTTATAACACACCCCTATCAGTATTTTATTATTCATTCTCCCCCCCCTTATCTCCACCCATAGGGACTCTACATTCTCAGTACCCTCACATATGTTGTCACGCAGGATGGGTTTTAAGGATGATTTTACATATAGACACACACCTCCCCCTCGCTTATTTGTACGGTCATTCCTGAATAGGCTATAACCCTGTAAATTAACAGCCCAGTCATAGCTCTCATCCAGCCATGTCTCTGATATCCCCACTATATCATAATTTTCTTCCAGCAATATTAATTCTAATTCCTCCACCTTATTTGTGAGGCTTCGGGCATTAGTGTACATGCACGTTACGTATGACTCTGTACCTATATTCCTGCTTACTGTATTAACTGTTCTAACCCTTCCCCCCGTACCACCCCCAATTTCATTACTTGTTCCCTGGTCACTATCTGCACTACATTCCCCTTCTATAAAGTGAATACCCTCGCCCCCCATTCCTAGTTTAAACACTCCTCCAACCTTCTAGCCATTTTCTGCCTCAGCAGAGCTGCACCTTCCCCATTAAGATGCAGCCCATCCCTAGCATAGAATCTGTAGCCAACTGAAAAGTCGGCCCAATTCTCCAGGAACCCAAAACCCTCTTTCCTACACCAATTCCTGAGCCACCTGTTAACCTCCCTGATCTCTCTTTGCCTCTCTGGTGTGGCTCGTGGCACAGGTAGTATTTCCGAAAACACCACCTTTGAGGTCCATGCTTTAAGCTTACAACCTAATTCCCTGAAATCATCTTTAAGGACCTTCCACCTACCTCTAACTTTGTCATTTGTGCCAATGTGTACAATGACCGCTGGGTCCTCCCCAGCCCCTCCCAGTAATCTGTCAACCCGATCAGCGATGTGCCGAACTCGAGCGCCAGGAAGACAACACACTGTTCGGCGATCCCTGTCTTTGTGACAGATTGCCCTATCTGTCCCCCTAATAATTGAGTCCCCCACTACCAGTACCTGTCTTGCCTGCCCTGCACTCCTATTCCCCCCCTTACTGGAGCAGACACTCCTCTGGCGTTCAGAGGTCATGCCTTGCTGCAGCAATGCTACCCCTGTAATGACATCCCCCTCATCTGCCAAGTTTGCAAACCTATTGGGGTGTGTCAGTTCAGGACTAGCCTTCCTAGCACTTTTCCCTTTACCCCCCTTTCTAACTGTCACCCAGCTACCTACCTCACCGTCCTGCCGCTCCCTACTACGATCCTCCCCCACATCTGACCCAGCAAGATGCTGCTCAGTGAGCAGCAAACTCCTTTCCACATTGCTAATGCATCTCAGAGTTGCCAGCTGCTCATTTAGATCCAGTATCTGGGCTTCCAAATGTGCAACTTGCTCACATCTCGAACAACAGTATGCACCCTCGAACGGCTTTTCAAGGACTGCATACATGAGACAAGATGTACACTGGATCGCATTAGCAATAGTGGAGCACATTTTCTAATGGGGATAGCACTAAACAAATGTTAAGTAATTAAACAACTAAATACAAACAATTCTACTCACACTTACTTTTGCTCACACTTTGCTCACTCACGCTCACAATGAAGAAGACAGGCGCGGTTTTCAGAAGTCTTCCTTCCGGCTGTAACGGCCAAAACCCGGTTCTCCTTGAGCTCGCGGTGACTCTTCACTTATCCCAGAAGGCACTGGGAATATGCAAATTATCCTCGCAAGACTCCTTCCCTGGCTTTCAGAAGTCTTCCTTCCGGCTGTAACGGCCAAAACCCGGTTCTCCTTGAGCTCGCGGTGACTCTTCACTTATCCCAGAAGGCACTGGGAATATGCAAATTATCCTCGCAAGACTCCTTCCCTGGCTTTCAGAAGTCTTCCTTCCGGCTGTAACGGCCAAAACCCGGGCATTGCTGGGGAGGAATTTGGCGGTACCTTTCACGTATAGGAGCAGTGTCACCGGTGGGGATTTCGTGCTTGATACTGGTGGTGCACCCAAAGTCGGTGTCATGCCGGGCAAAGGACGCCTGATGCTCTTGAAGTAGCTCTTCCACCTGGGACACCTCCCGTTTGGAGTATTGGGATACGTCCAACTGACACTTCTCTCGTAGTTCTCGTCCCGCGTTGGTGTCACCCGCGACAGCGGCCATGGCAGAGACCGTCACTGTCCAATCTCCCTCTGTAGACGGTGCAAACTGGAGGGGGCTCATAGGGTTCACCTCTTCGGTTAGAGCGTAGACTCGGGCGAGCTGTGTCCCGGCTTCTAGGTCAACGCTCACGTTAGCCGTGTTGCCCAGCCTGACAGGAATTATTCCCTTTCTCACTACTGCTAGAGTTCGAGCGACTAGTGGATTCAGCTTCCCTTCCTTCGGGGAGCGCGGCTCAATCAGCACCTCCACGCCTTCAAGCTGTCTCGTGGTGCTAAGGGGTAGTGAGATAACTGTCTCTTTCCCAGCTGGTAAGGTGATCCTAGTATGGCGGGGTACGGTGACCGTGGCCAGCGGCAGTTGTTCTTCTGTCATTCGCTGGAGGTTGCAGGTCCGGACCACTTGCTGAAAGGCACGGCGGGTGGCCCTATGTGCGGTCACTTCTTGCCAGTACTTGGGACCCTTCTTGGTAAACAACACCAGATTCAGGTCTTTCAAGATGTTCATCCCAATAATCATGGGCGTTTCTGATCCAAAGCCTTCCCTGACCACGATTATCCCTCTCTTCCCGAGATCTTGGCCACAGATTTTGGTGTTCATCCAGGCAACTCCCGTCACCGGAATGAGTATATTATTGGCTGCTTTGATCTTGATGGCGGTATCAGGGTCATAGGCAACCCGCGGCTTTAGACATTCTTCGTAGAACTGCTCGGAGATGGTGGATACCTGAGACCCAGTATCCATTAACCCTTGTACGGCGATCCCTTCCAGTAATACTTCCAGGGTGGGGCTATTTGATGCAAGTTTGTTCCGTGGCTGGCTCTGTTTTCCTACACCCCTCTCTTTGGCATCCCCTGCCGAGTGAGCCTCTTTGGCAGGGGCGTCTAGTTTAAAGGCAGCCACTGTTGTGGGACATGACTTGCTGGTTCTGGTAGATCGGACTGTGGAGGAGCTTGAAAGTTCTGGGGGCAACGGTTGGCTCTATGGCGGGGATCGCCGCATGTCCAGCATCTTCCCATCGGCCGGCTGGGTTGTTGTCTCGCCCGCCTGTTGGTCTAAGGTGAGCTGTAACACCTGTTTCTGCAACTCTGCCACCATCTGTTTCAGTTCTTCCATGTTGCTGTTCGGAGTCCCGATACCAGATATGGACCTGCAAGCCGCGGTATATGTCTGTGTCTCCATGACAGGTCCCCTTGAACGTTCTATAGCTTCTTGTTTGGCCTCAGCGAACGTAAAGGCCGGATTTATCCGGAGTAGATCTTGCAATGAGCGGTTAAGGTACGGGTCTCTCAATCCGGTCACGAACTGATCTCTCAACACCAGGTCACGGGTACCCGTACTAGCTATCTGTTCTTCGTTTCTACTGACTTGTTCTAGTAGCACTTGAAGGGCATTGGCATATTGAGGAATATCCTCCGACTCCAGTTGAGTACGCCGGAAGAACATATAGGGCAATGTTCCCGCATATGTGGTCGGCCCATAGGTGTTCTCCAGCACCCGCACCAAGTCATCCAACGTACGCTGGCCCCTAACCGTCTCCAGCCTGACTGTCGTCCACGCTTCCCCTTCTAATGTTAGCATGGCCATTTCTGCTAAGGTCTTAGGATCAGTGTTATACATTTCCCCCACTATCTTAAGTTGTTCAGTCCATTCAGTTACAGGATAGTTCCGTCCGTCAAACTTCCTCACCTGATTGACAATAGACGGCGGGGGAGCTATCCGGTTATAAGTTACTACCGGGGGATGATTTTGTTGGTCACACATCCTGCCGACTACGCCACATGAAGCGACCGGTGGTAGGGCCGCGGGTGTGTGTATGCTCTATTCCAACAAAATCCCCATACTCAGATTTTACCGGTAGTAACATTTCTTTACTAGGAAACATATTTATAATACAATCAGCCGAACTATCTGCGCACATGAGTATAGTGGAGTCCCTGGATTTTCACTCCTTCCGGGTACGCATCAAGAAGAAAGGAAAAAAAACAACAAAGAAATGGCGGCAACTTTCCCTAACTTTCCATACAATCACGTACCAGTCTATCCCGGAAGAAGATGCCGCTCCCACGTCGCAGGCCTGGAGTCTCACGATGATGGGTCCCGGTGCAGCGCTGAAGGGATGCAGCTCCTCGGTCTTTTCCTTTGATCTTCCCCCGCTGGTAACAGATTCTAATCAGTCTTTTAGTTCCGGGGCACGCCGAGCAGAAGAAGGGAGATCACAGCCCCTGCACTTGCACTCTGGGTGCGATGCTCTGCAGTCCGGTTAGATCCTTGGTGAAAACAAAGTCCTGCAGACCGGGAATGGCAGAAACCACTTCCACAGGGTGATTTCTCCAAGACTCCGGTGGCAAAAGAGCCCCCTGTTCAGGGAGACCACACGCAGCTCTCCTCTGGCTGAGCTCTGGAGCTGAACAACCTTCCCGCACTTTTTTTTCTTCCTGGTTTTCACACACAAGCTGCAGTAGGGGATTTCCCACCTCTGTGTTTGTGATTGCACAGTCTGACACTGCCCCCTTGTGGACAATTGCTGAAACAGTATTCAAATCCATTTCTACATTAATGATGCAGTCTGAATTGTTGATCCCATTACACACCCACAGGCAAATTCACAACATACCATATAACCTCAGTAAGTTGGTAACACAATAAATAAAGACATCTAGCTGGGTGTTTACCTGTGGCACTGAACACTATGCAGGAGGACACTCCGGGATGGCGTCAGACAGTCTGGATTTATGACACTTCTGAAACATAAAACGACTCACAATAATGAATGAAGAATGTTTTACAGATCATAAACCAGAAAAGATGATGGACACAATGGAGAATAAACAAAGATGGGAACAATAAACAGAGAAAACGAGGATGGGAGCGTTTAGAGCAGAGAGAACGACGATGGGACGTTCAGGGCAGAAAGAACAACGAGGGGAACGTACACCAAACAAAGAACGACAATGGGAACGTTCAGGGCAAAGAGAACGATGAGGGGAACGTTCAGCGCAGAGAGAACAACGATGGGAAAGTTCATCAAACAAAGAACGACAATGGGAACGTTCACCACACATAAAGTAATGATGGGAATATTCAGCGCAGAGAGAATGACCATAGGGACATTCAGCGCAGAGACAAAAATGATAGGGACGTTCAGCGCAGACACAAAGATGAGGGGATCGTTCAGTGCAGAACGAAAAAGAAGGGGAACGTTCACTAAACAGACAACAACAATGGGAATGTTCAGCGACAGAGAATGACGATGGGAACTGTGATGGTGGGATATGGGGGGTTGTATATCATGTTGTGTAGGTTCATATTTTAGGTGTGGTTTACTGTCCATTCTGTATTCTTTGTGTGTACATTGTCCTGTTTGCAGGTCTAATCCCTCCCCTGCCGGGCTTTTGTTCCTAGGTCTAAACTCTCTGTTTACTTGGGGAATTAGTCATACTGGGTGAGACTTAAGGTGGTGTCACACACAGCGACGTCGACAACGACGTCGCTGCTACGTCACCATTTTCTGTGACGTGGCAGCGACGTTCCGTTGCTGTATGTGACATCCAGCAACAAGCTGGCCCTTGCTGTGAGGTCGCCGCTCATTGCTGAATGTCCTGCTTCATTTTTTGCTCGTCGCTCTCCCGCTGAAAAGCACACATCGCTGTGTGTGACAGCGAGAGAGCAAAGAAACTGAAGCGAGCAGGGAGCCGGCGTCTGGCAGCCTGCTGTAAGCTGTAACCAAGGTAAACATCGGGTAACCAAGAAGCCCTTTCCTTGGTTACCCGATATTTACCTTAGTTACTAGCACCGCCGCTCTCACGCTGCCAGTGCCGGCTCCCTGCTCTCCTAGCCAGAGTACACATCGGGTAATTAACCCGATGTGTACTCCAGCTACGTGAGCAAGGAGCCGGCACTGGCAGCATGAGAGCACACCACTTAGCGCTGGCTCCCTGCTCTCCTAGCCAGGGTACACATCGGGTTAATTACACGATGTGGGCTCTGGCTACGTGTGCAGGGAGCCAGCGGTGTGCTCTCACGCTGCCACTGCTGGCTCCCTGCTCACGTAGCTGGAGTACACATCAGGTAATTAACCCGATGTGCACCCTGGCTAGGAGAGCAGGGAGCCAGTGCTAAGCGTGTGCGCTGGTAACCAAGGTAAATATCGGGTAATGGTTACCCGATATTTACCTTAGTTACCAAGTGCTGCATGACTTCCACAGCGACGCGCGTCGTTATCATCGCTGCTGCATCTGCTGTGTTTGACAGCTAAGCAGGGATCATAACAGCGACTTACTAGGTCGCTGTTGTGTCACAGAAAATGGTGACGTAACAGCGACGTCGTTGTCGCTGTCGCTATGTGTGAACCCAGCTTTACATGAGAGAAGAAGCAAGATTGATCCTCTGAGGGAGACACTGAGGCTGCGGCCAGCACCCCAAAGAAACAGTGAAAAACCCTGATTTCCCTGGAAAAGGACTGCTGGAGGATTGTGACTCATCCCAAGACATTTATGCCATTACTGTAATATTTTACCCTCTATATGGTGGATTATTTGATGGTCAATATGTATTACATGGAATAAATATGCTTTGGATTGTTCCATCATCTCTCGCTCTGTTGATTGTGTGATATGGGAGAAGGACCCCATCACAACTGGTGGCATCTCTCTGTTGCAGCACAGGGGGATCGTTTAGGATGTATGCCCATAAGATGTCCCAGGCATGTTGGAGATGGCTGGAAGTGGAAGACGCCTTCACTGTGGAAGACGTTATACAGGTATTTCTTATAGAACAATTTCTTTACAAGTGCCCCTCAGAAATACGGGAATGGGTCAGAGAGCGCATGCTGCACACCTTGGATAGAGCTTCAGCCCTGGCTGATGAGGCCCTTACTATCTGACCACAATGGAGGAGGCTTCTGGACAATAAGCCACAGTCTGATCCTCTCTGCCCCTCCACGCAGCTGCAGGCCGATGACATCCACATCTCACAATTCTGGGCCCCAACAGTTGCGACCACGCCCTGGGGAAATCACAGAGAGGAGATGTTATGAGTGCGGGCAACCTGGGCACCTGCAATCCAGTTGTCCCGCAAGGACTTGGAGAGACCCCCACGCACCTTCACTTCGTCCAGTGCATTTTGTGCATTCCATCCCGCCTGCACTCAACCACCTCCACTGGAGTGTATCGCTGATCCCTGCACCATAGATGTCCCTGTTGGAGTGTATGGCCTCTGGCCTTTGTCACCAGGTTCTCCTACTACCTTCTACAGCATGAACACTGGAAGGAGTATGACGCAGAGGAAATGTTATCAATGTGGGCAGCCTGGGCATTTGCAAAACACTTGCCTGCTGGTCGATTGAGGAATAACCTTGCACCAAATCGACCTGTTCAGTCTCTACAGCCAAATACAATTAGAGAAGAGTTCTCACCCCTTCAAATAGACTTGCCTAATGACTCAGACACTCGTGGTTGACCACTAGGGGTTTATGGGGTGCGAGCCACAGCTTCAAGTTCCTCTTACCATCAAAATAAGCACTTACAAGAGGTTGTGCTGGATGGACAGAGTAATTGAATTTTGTGGCTCTGGGGCATTTGTCACAATAGCTGATCCCCGGGTGGTTCAGCCAGAGGCAATACATCATGGAACAGGGATTGTTATTGAATTGCCTGGAGGACAAAGGAGGAATATCCCAGAGGCCACTGTAGATCTGTGTCAAGCAATGTGTGGTTGGGGTGATGAGTGGCCTGCCTGCAGATATTATCCTAGGAAATTTTGTGGGAGATCTACAATACCAATTTGTGTGTGCAGGAAACACAGCTTGAGTGAAGGAGGACAGAAAGGGAAGCTTGTCCTTCCAACCCTACCGCTGTACAAGGGACTATCTACAGCTGAGCAACATTGACTTAAGTGAGGTGGCCAGAGGTCTGTGTAGACCTTATGGCATACTCACTTATTAAGAAGGAGGGAGAGGTTGTGATGGTGGGATATGAGGGGTTGTGTATCATATTGCGTAGGTTCATATTTTAGGCGTGGTTCACTGTCCATTCTGTATTGCTTGTGTGTACATTGTCCTGTTTGCAGGTCTAAACCCTCCCCTGTCGGACTTTTGTTCCCAAGTCTGGGGGAGGGGGCTTGGGATCCACCTAAACTCTTTGCTTACCTGAAGAATTGGTCAATCAGGCTCAAAACGACAAGAGAAGAAGCAAGACTGATCTTCTGAGGGGGAAGTTGACACTTCAGGGAGACTGTGAGAAACCAGTATAATAATTGGGCTCCAAGTCCCAGGAATATTATCAAGCAGTAATTAGTTCAATTATTCCAAAATTACAAATTTTTATTAGAATAAGGGTAACATACCACCAACGTGCATATATAGGTATAAGTAAATGACCAATCCGGTCGCTTGCATATAGACAAAAAGACAAAATGTACGATGAACATATACAATTGTCCGAAGTGAGGGTTCACATGAAAGGGATGAAGTCAGAGCCCAGACTTATCTTTGGGACCACACACAATGGTTCAGGCAGCGCCACATAGTATGGGAGGAAGATTTCAGTCCATATAAATCCAAAGTGGTATATAGAGGTGCTCTCCAAAAAATCCCTTTTTATTGATGAAAGTGAGCCGTCAACTTCATTGAAAAACGGATTATCTCCACCCCAACGCGTTTCCCCATACAAAAAACGTATGGTTCATCAGGAGGCTAAAAGATAAATACACTATATCAGCAACCAAGTGACTTACAATAAGACAAACAATTTAAAAGTGCACCACATGTGGTATGGAGACATGTGATAATTAACAATAGGGTACTTGCCCAAAGAGATATGGTATCAGATATGCAGGTCCATGGCGCCATCAGCAGGGATCCATAGCGGACAGACAATGTGTGACGGTTGCTGCGAGCACTGGAGACTATGTCCAGATTTCTTGCTATTGCACATGTGCGAGCGCTGGAGACTAAGTCCAGATTTCTTGCTACTGCACATGTGCGAGCGCTGGAGACTAAGTCCAGATTTCTTGCTACTGCACATGTGCGAGCGCCAGAGACTAAGTCCTATCTTGGAGCCATTGCACATGTGCGGGTGACATCATCGCTGACACAAGGTCACATGTCTCTGACACCTTCTATGCTGATTGGTCGCTGGTCATGTGCTTGTGATGCCTTGCTCAGTGATAGGCCAGCATGACGTCACTCCTGTCGTTCTGGCAGCGGATTGGCTCTGGTGTCCTCCATCTTGGATGAGGCACAGAGTCTATATAAGACCCTGACACACGCCGCATGGCGCTCAGTCCTCTTGGTTCATGCATAAGAGTAGACGCTCTGTGCGCGTTCCTCTAGGCATTCCTCTGTCTATGCTAGGTGAGCGCTACCGGCAGGGTAGCGTTCTTATACCTTACAGCTTCGGCTGCTGTCCGTATCCTTACCTCTTAGGGGAGCGGACACAGGCAGGTGCCTGAGGCACATGGTCTGGCTGGGCCTTGTGGTTCGACTCGTAGATGGACGTTGCCGCTAGGGTAACGTTCCTTATACTGCGTCTGGCAGTTGTTCGTATCCTCGCACACTAGGGGAGCGAACAGAGGTAGGAGCTTTGTGCGGCTTACGCTGCTGTTCGTCTCTTTTGCACCACTAGAAGAGCGGACCTAGGCAGGTGCCATATCTAGTGGTTCGTGTCCTCGCACACTAGTGGAGCGAACGCAGGTAGGAGCTTTGTGCGGCTTACGCTGCTGTTCGTCTCTTTTGCACCACTAGAAGAGCGGACCTAGGTAGGTGCCATTTCGCACACATTGCCTTTGTCTCTGTGATTATTAACAGAGATCATTCCACACACCCTCCAAGTAAGGGAGGAATTGCTTTACTTACTTATTATATCCTTCTGTGAGTTAACAGAGGTATTGCACTCTGCCATAGTCTGCAGCAGAGTCTTTGCACGGTGGACCCTGACTGTCTGATACTCCTTTAGGTTCTTATCAGACAGCCCCCCGTAACATTAGGACTGAGCCAAGGGTCTGCCAGTTATGGCAGAATATCAGCAGTTACACCGTTACATACAAGTACTTGAGTCACGGCTCAAGAGTATAGAGGATAAACCTCAGACCATGGTGACATCTGTACATGATCCTCGACTTGCTCTGCCAAACAGATATTCTGGCGATGCCAGATCATGTCGTGGTTTCATTAGTCAGTGTCAGATACACCTAGAGGTCAACTCTTCTCGCTTCTCTACGGAGAGGTCCAGAGTAGGCTTTATCATCTCCTTACTTCAGGACAAAGCCTTAGAATGGGCGACTCCCCTATGGGAGCGCTCTGATGTGGTTACTCTGAGACATCAAGACTTTCTTGATGCTCTTAAAGCGGTATTCATGGGTCCGCAGGTTACCCATGATGCGGCCCTGAGACTGTTAGATCTATCTCAGGGTTCGGTATCCACTAGTTCTTATGCCATTGCTTTTAGAACTCTGGTGGCAGAACTAGATTGGCCAGAGAAGGTGTTGATTCCTATCTTCTGGAGAGGGTTGGCAGGCTATGTCAAGGATGCTCTTGCTACTCATGAGGTCCCTGCTTCTCTGGAGGACTTGATCACAGTAGCAACGAGGATCGATGTACGCCATAAGGAACGTAGACTCGAGGTCTCTTCCTCACGCCCTAAGCATCGGGCTATTCCAGTTGTTGAGGGTCCACTACCATCTTCCTCAGCATCTGAAACATCTCCCACTCCTATGGAGTTAGGTCATACGTCTTCCAGATTACGCAAGTCTGGTCCTCCTATATGTTACATATGTCATCAGGCTGGGCACTATGCCAACAAGTGTCCTAGTCGTCAGGGAAACTCCCTGGCCTAGTAACCATTAGAGGGGGGTTACTAGAGACGTCTTCTGCACCCTCTAAGTGTTGTATCCCAGGTCAGCTCTCGTTATCTGAGAATACATGGCCTATTATGGCTTTTGTGGATTCCGGAGCTGACGGGACTTTTGTGTCCTCAGGATTTGTAAAGGGACACAATATTCCCTCTATCATGTTAGAGGCGCCTATTCCTGTCCGTGTTGTTAATGGAACTATGTTGTCTGACTCCATTACATTGAGGACAGTTCCCTTGCGCCTTTCCCTCTCTCAGGGTCACAAAGAGGAGATTTCTTTTCTTGTTTTGCCTGAGGGTATAGACGACGTCCTTCTGGGTCTCCCATGGCTTCGGACTCATGCTCCTCACATTGACTGGGAGTCTGACAGCATTATTAGTTGGGGTTCGAAATGTCAGTCCCGATGTCTTCCCTTACCACCTAAGGTCATTGCGGTTGCATCTACTGATCTCTCTCCCATACCTACACCCTATTTGGATTTCGCTGACGTGTTCTCCAAACAGGGTGCTGAGGTTCTTCCACCCCATAGGCCGTATGACTGTGCCATAGACCTTATCCCAGGTTCGGTTCCACCTAAAGGCCGGGTTTACCCCCTGTCGATACCTGAGTCGGAGGCCATGTCGACCTATATAAGAGAGAGTTTAGAGAAGGGGTTCATTCGTAAGTCTGTCTCTCCCGCAGGAGCTGGGTTTTTCTTTGTTCGGAAGAAAGAGGGTGATTTGCGTCCCTGCATAGATTACAGGGGTCTCAACGCAATCACAATAAAGAACAAATACCCATTACCTTTAATTTCGGAGCTCTTTGACAGACTGAGAGGAGCTCAAGTTTTTACGAAGTTGGATCTGCGGGGTGCGTATAACTTGGTACGAATTCGAAAGGGTGACGAATGGAAGACCGCTTTTAACACCCGAGACGGTCACTATGAATACCTCGTCATGCCTTTTGGGTTATGTAATGCACCCGCAGTATTTCAGAACTTCGTAAACGATGTGTTCAGGGATTTACTGTTATCCTCAGTAGTAGTGTATCTGGACGACATCCTGATTTTTTCTCCTGATCTGGAGACTCATCGCCAGGATGTCGTTCGTGTCCTTTCCCGTTTAAGGGAGCACTCATTGTTTGCTAAACTCGAGAAATGTGTATTCGAGCAGTCCTCATTGCCTTTTTTGGGTTACATTATCTCACAAGAGGGCCTGGCTATGGATCCTGCGAAGCTCTCTGCTGTCCTGCAATGGTCCGAACCTCATTCCTTGAAGGCGGTGCAACGCTTCTTAGGATTCATAAATTATTACAGGCAGTTCATACCCCATTTTTCTACTTTGGTGGCCCCTTTGGTGGCCTTGACTAAGAAAGGTGCTAATCCCAAAGCCTGGTCTACTGAGACATCTCAGGCTTTTGAGGCAGTAAAAAGACACTTTTCAACTGCTCCCATTCTTCAAAGACCCTATGAGAGTAAGCCCTTCCTCTTAGAGGTTGATGCCTCTTCAGTGGGTGCTGGTGCGGTCTTGTATCAAAAGAACGGTGCAGGTAGAAAAAGGCCGTGTTTCTTTTTTGCGAAAACCTTTTCACCGGCAGAGAGAAACTATACCATTGGGGATAGGGAACTGCTCGCCTTGAGATTAGCCTTGGAGGAGTGGCGTCACTTGCTGGAGGGAGCGAAACATCCTTTCCAGGTCTATACAGACCATAAGAATCTGACGTACTTACAAACCGCTCAGCGTCTGAATCCTCGCCAAGCCCGCTGGTCCTTGTTTTTCTCCCGCTTTCACTTCTCCATCAACTATCTGTCTGGGAGTAAGAATAACAAGGCAGACGCCCTGTCTCGCTCTATGCTTTCTACCCAGGAAGAGATTGACAAACCTCGTCTTATCCTTCCCTCCAGGGTTTTTCATACGCTCTCCCCTGTGACGTTAGACCAAATCCCACCGGGCAAGACCTTTGTTCCGCCTGATCGACAGAATGATATACTGTCATGGGCCCACACCTCAAAGGTGGGTGGGCATTTTGGTATTAGGCGGACACGAGAGTTACTGGAGAGGTGGTATTGGTGGCCACACTTAGCCAGCCACGTCAAGAGATATGTCGGTTCCTGCTACTCGTGTGCTCGCAACCGTCCATTACGGCAGAGACCGGCTGGGCTCTTGCATCCTTTACCAGTGCCAGATAGACCATGGGAGGTGGTAGGCATGGACTTTGTGGGTGATCTTCCATGTTCACAGGGACATAGATTTGTGTGGGTCATTACGGACCATTTCTCCCGGATGGTTCATCTCGTACCGTTATCGAGAATCCCATCTTCCAGGGTACTAGCCAAACTATTCCTCAAGCATGTCTTTAGGCTTCACGGGATGCCAGATCGTATCATTTGTGATAGAGGCCCTCAATTTACTTCCCGTTTCTGGCGAGATCTTTGTAGCCTTCTGCAAATTGAGTTGAATCTCTCTTCGGCGTACCATCCGGAGACCAATGGTTTGGTTGAGCGTACCAATCAATCTATGATTATATACCTTCGACACTTTGTTGCTGAGAACCACGATAACTGGTCCTCCCTCCTACCCTGGGCAGAATTTGCCCTTAACAATTCGCTGGCTGAGGCCACTGGGCAGACACCGTTCGTACTCAATAATGGGCAACACCCTAGGGTACCGGTACCGTTTCCCGCTGCTGCACCTCCTCCTGTTGTGGCCGACTGGGCAACTAATGCCAGAGAGGTTTGGGATCGGACTCAAGAGTCGATCCAAGCAGCTAAGGACCGTATGAAGACGGTGTCCGATCGGTTTCGTCGCCCGGCTCCTGTCTTTTCTCCAGGGGACTTTGTGTGGCTCTCTGCAAAACATGTGAGACTTAGAGTGAGCTCTGTCAAATTTGCTCCTCGCTTCCTGGGTCCTTATGAGTTTCTTCGACAGGTAAATCCTGTAGTCTACCAATTGAAGTTACCCGTCCATCTTAGGATTCATGACAAATTCCATGTCTCACTGCTAAAGCCGGCTATTTTACCTCACGCTCGTGAAGTGCACTCTCCTGCCTCTGATTCCTCTCGCTCTAGCTATGAGGTACGAGCCATAGTTGGTTCTAAGATGGTTAGAGGGCGCAGGTTCTTCTTGATAGATTGGGAGGGTTACGGCCCGGAACATCGCTCTTGGGAGCCTGAGGAGGCTGTCCATGCTCCCAACTTAGTTGCCGATTACCTGCGTCGCCGGGAGGGGGGCCCTTGAGGGGGAGGTACTGTTACGGTTGCTGCGAGCACTGGAGACTATGTCCAGATTTCTTGCTATTGCACATGTGCGAGCGCTGGAGACTAAGTCCAGATTTCTTGCTACTGCACATGTGCGAGCGCTGGAGACTAAGTCCTATCTTGGAGCCATTGCACATGTGCGGGTGACATCATCGCTGACACAAGGTCACATGTCTCTGACACCTTCTATGCTGATTGGTCGCTGGTCATGTGCTTGTGATGCCTTGCTCAGTGATAGGCCAGCATGACGTCACTCCTGTCGTTCTGGCAGCGGATTGGCTCTGGTGTCCTCCATCTTGGATGAGGCACAGAGTCTATATAAGACCCTGACACACGCCGCATGGCGCTCAGTCCTCTTGGTTCATGCATAAGAGTAGACGCTCTGTGCGCGTTCCTCTAGGCATTCCTCTGTCTATGCTAGGTGAGCGCTACCGGCAGGGTAGCGTTCTTATACCTTACAGCTTCGGCTGCTGTCCGTATCCTTACCTCTTAGGGGAGCGGACACAGGCAGGTGCCTGAGGCACATGGTCTGGCTGGGCCTTGTGGTTCGACTCGTAGGTGGACGTTGCCGCTAGGGTAACGTTCCTTATACTGCGTCTGGCAGTTGTTCGTATCCTCGCACACTAGGGGAGCGAACAGAGGTAGGAGCTTTGTGCGGCTTACGCTGCTGTTCGTCTCTTTTGCACCACTAGAAGAGCGGACCTAGGCAGGTGCCATATCTAGTGGTTCGTGTCCTCGCACACTAGTGGAGCGAACGCAGGTAGGAGCTTTGTGCGGCTTACGCTGCTGTTCGTCTCTTTTGCACCACTAGAAGAGCGGACCTAGGTAGGTGCCATTTCGCACACATTGCCTTTGTCTCTGTGATTATTAACAGAGATCATTCCACACACCCTCCAAGTAAGGGAGGAATTGCTTTACTTACTTATTATATCCTTCTGTGAGTTAACAGAGGTATTGAACTCTGCCATAGTCTGCAGCAGAGTCTTTGCACGGTGGACCCTGACTGTCTGATACTCCTTTAGGTTCTTATCAGACAGCCCCCCGTAACACAATGCTGTAGGTATATTACTGCCACAGTCCAGGGCGAGGCGTCATGGAGCTGCATATCACAGTGGATTTAAATAGCAAGAGGCAGCTGGGTATAATCAAATTAATCATGCAGATGTCATCCTGCCTGCAGGTGCACATGTCCAATATACTACGGGCAATATGCATAAACAGGGTCCGGCCACACCAGCATTCAAGGCGGTCCTGCACCGCCATTAGTATCGCAGGCGCGCATGCCCAGGATCTCCTAGGCAACGTGCACGCATAGACGGAGGCCCGGCGGCGCCACATTCAGCCAGGAAGTGCGCATGCCCGGGATCTCCCAGGCAACGCACATATACAGATGGCGGCCCGGCGGCACCACATTGAGCGCAAGCGCGCATGCCCAGGATTTCCTAGGCAGCGCGCACGCATAGACGGAGGCCCGGTGGCGCCCATTCAGTCAGCCAGACCGCAAGAGCGCATGTCCGGGATCTCCCAGGCAACGCACATACACAAATGGCGGCCCGGCAGCACCACATTGAGCCTAATAGCGCATGCGCGGGACCCCTGATGTCAAAGCACCATAATTAGATGAAATAGATCATATGATTCTACTGAGGAATTACCACACATACGCAGTAATATGCAGGAGATATTTTATATCAACCTTCTCTGCATATCGCTGCATTACCGCCTAGAATAAACAATTTAAAGCACCGTTCCCAGCCAATTTAATACTGGGCACTAATAGAATCATAGATAGTATAGATAATAAATAAAATACACCCACTTTATTGATATACCCCTACATTACTATTTATAGAATAAATTTAAGGATACAGATGCCATGGCAATTGGGGTCCCCGCTTACAACGCTAGGCATATGAATAAATATTAAATATTTTTAATACAATGATATATAGTATAGTGTAATGTAGTATAGATATAGCATATTTATATATACAATGTAACCTACATTAACAACCCATTACTGATAAGAGGACAAATTGATAAACGAATTAACTCCACTCCCAAAAATACCAACAAATGCAACCAGATGTACCCCCCATGCACCCATTGGGAAAGCACATCTGGAACAAAAAATCCCAAGGGCAACCCCAAATTCTATAAATATTGGCCATCAATATGGCTCCATCCCTCTAAAGAGAAGGGTCTTCCAAAGTAAGGCATAGGGACTATCCAGAACAATTCAGGATTCCACTCAACACTAAGTGGGAAGGAAGCAAGAAAAGGAAAGCTGTTCATTAAGCCCTCTCGGAGCCAATGAACCCATTTTAAAGATCCACGCTGATTCTTTTTGCAATAATACCCTATCGAAATCGCCTCCCCTAGGGCTAGGTCTGACCACCTCCAAAACAGAGAACCGAACATGAGTTAGATCGCCACAATGAGCTGTATTAATGTGACGACAAATTGGCGTGTCTCGCCCATTTCAGATGTCCGAAAGATGTTCACCAACCCGCCTCCGTAGTTCTCTTAAGGTCTTACCAATATAGTCCATAGAACACGTACAGGTAGCCCTATAGACAACTCCGGAGGTTTTGCAGTTGCTAAAGTCACGCAGAAAGAAAATTCTTCCTGTAGCTGCACTAGTCACCCTTTTACATTGCTCCATGGAACCGCAGTACTTACATTTGCCACAACGGAACATTCCGCAAGGACGTCTATCCAGCCAGGTTCCTGGCGACTTAGGCCCTTGGTACATGCTATATGTATCACCCAGAGTGCATCCCCGTCTATAGGTAATACTTGGAGATTTTGTAATGTATTTTGCCAAGTCAGGGTCAGCCCTCAGGATATTCCAGTGTTTTTTTATTACTGAGAATACCCTTTCAGACTGCACATCGAATGTACCAATGACTCGTGTAATGTTAGAATCATCCTTACGGATCCTAGGGGCCATGAGATTATGTCTATTAATATTCCTGGCATGGGCATATGATTGTTGTAAAATCCCTCTGGGATATCCACGGTCCAAAAAACGACCAAAAAGGTCCGAAGCTTGGGCCTTAAAGTCATTCTCCCTTGAGCAATTTCTGCGAATCCGCAGAAATTGCCCCTTTGGGATGCCCTTCCTAAGTGGGAGAGGATGATGGCTATCCCACTTAAGAAGGGAATTGTTTAATCGCAATCCACACCCATGGGTCGGTCGAAAAAAATCAAGAAAGAGGAGGGAGGGTCAGTATGGCTATCGTGGGCCCTCTCATGTGTCCTCTGGTCCTCCTGGTTCTTCTTCCTCTTTTTTGGAGCAAAGACGAGAGCACATCAGGCCAGGGGAGGATATTAAACTTATCTGATATCTCCCTTTCATGTAACGATTATGCGGTTCTTTCTAGGGGTTTGGGCTTTATCCCCTAAAACCGGTTTGATTGTTTTGGGTGGATAAAAGACCTGGAACTCTTTGGCAGAAAATTAAAGTGGAAATTATTTTTTGAGCATAATACCCAAGAATAATGTAGGGCATTGGGCATCCTAGAGGAGGATTATGATTGTTTTCAGTCCCTTACTGACCTTCTTAGGGACAATACCAGGGGGAGAGGTGATGGCCCCTTCACTAATCTGAAGAGACCAAGTAAAAAGTCTCCACAAGTTCAAAGCTGTACAAGCGTTGATATTTTTTTAAAGCTTGTACAGGATGATCTTCAAAAAATCCCTCAATCATTTTGTGGTTTGGAATCTAATCTGACCAATGATGAGTTCCAGGCATTGGATCGACTATCAAAGAATGATGATTTTATCATCAAACAGTCCGATAAGGGCGGAAATCTTGTAATCTTGAGCCATATACAATATCTTGATATGTGTCACGCCCTACTTAATGATAGTGATACATATGAACGGTTGCCTCATGACCCTACTTTGACCTATACTGATATTCTTCTTCCGATACTTGATGGAGCCAGACAGAGTAACCTGACATCGGTGAATGAACATGAGTTTTTGAGACCACACTGCCCAGTAACTCCGTTTTTTTACGCCCTTCCGAAAGTGCACAAGGGCCTCGTGCCCTTGAAGGGTAGGCCTATTGTGGCTGGCATTAATTCTCTGTCCCAGAATGTTGGCATCTATATAGACAGAGTCTTACGCCCATTTGTCACCTCTCTTCCCTCCTGTGTTAGGGACACTCCACATCTTTTACAAATCCTAGAGGACGTCAATGTAGGCCCGGATACTATCCTGGCCTCCATTGACGTAGAGGCACTATACAGCTCTATTCCTCACGATCTAGGTATCATGGCAGTGAACTTTTTTTGAGGTCTAGGGCTGTTGAGTGTTCGAGGCACAGCAGATTTGTTGAGGAACTCTTATCATTTACCCTGCACCATAATAACTTTTTATTTAATACCCAGTACTTCCACCAGCTCAGGGGTACAGCTATGGGGAGCCCCTGTGCCCCCAGGTATGCAAACCTGTACCTGGGCTGGTGGGAGGAAATGGTAGTTTTTGGGGGGGAGGATGGGGAATCTCATTAATGTATCGGACTATGGGTCCGATACATTGATGACATCCTCATCCTCTGGACAGGGTCTATTTTTGAGTTTGAACAGTTTGTTGAGGGCCTCAACAGGAACTCTCTTGGCTTAAGGTTCACCCATACATGTGATCGGAATTCCATCACCTTTTTGGATTTGGTAATACTTAAAGATGAGGAAGGTAAAATCCATATCCTCACTCATCGTAAACCAACAGCGACCAATTCCCTTCTTAAGTGGGATAGCCATCATCCTCTCCCACTTAGGAAGGGCATCCCAAAGGGGCAATTTCTGCGGATTTGCAGAAATTGCTCAAGGGAGAATGACTTTAAGGCCCAAGCTTCGGACCTTTTTGGTCGTTTTTTGGACCGTGGATATCCCAGAGGGATTTTACAACAATCATATGCCTATGCCAGGAATATTAATAGACATAATCTCATGGCCCCTAGGATCCGAAAGGAGGATTCTAACGTTACACGAGTCATTGGTACATTCGATGTGCAGTCTGAAAGGGTATTCTCAGTAATAAAAAAACACTGGAATATCCTGAGGGCTGACCCTGACTTGGCAAAATACATTACAAAATCTCCAAGTATTACCTATAGACGGGGCCGCACTCTGGGTGATAGACTTGTACATAGCATGTACCAAGGGCCTAAGTCGCCAGGAACCTGGCTGGATAGACGTCCTTGTGGAATGTTCCGTTGTGGCAAATGTAAGTACTGCGGTTCCATGGAGCAATGTAAAAGGGTGACTAGTGCAGCTGCAGGAAGAATTTTCTTTCTGCGTGACTTTAGCAACTGCAAAACCTCCGGAGTTGTCTATAGGGCTACCTGTACGTGTCCTATGGACTATATTGGTAAGACCTTAAGAGAACTCCGGAGGCGGGTTGGTGAACATCTTTCGGACATCCGAAATGGGCGAGACACGCCAATTTCTCGTCACATTAATACGGCTCATTGTGGCGATCTAACTCATGTTCGGTTCTCTGTTTTGGAGGTGGTCAGACCTAGCCCTAGGGGAGGCGATTTCGATAGGGTATTATTGCAAAAAGAATCAGCGTGGATCTTTAAAATGGGTTCATTGGCTCCGAGAGGGCTTAATGAACAGCTTTCCTTTTCTTGCTTCCTTCCCACTTAGTGTTGAGTGGAATCCTGAATTGTTCTGGATAGTCCCTATGCCTTACTTTGGAAGACCCTTCTCTTTAGAGGGATGGAGCCATATTGATGGCCAATATTTATGGAATTTGTTGTTGCCCTTGGGATTTTTTGCTCCAGATGTGCTTTCCCAATGGGTGCATGGGGGGTACATCTGGTTGCATTTGTTGGTATTTTTGGGAGTGGAGTTAATTCGTTTATCAATTTGTCCTCTTATCAGTAATGGGTTGTTAATGTAGGTTACATTGTATATATAAATATGCTATATCTATACTACACTACACTATACTATATATCATTGTATTAAAAATATTTAATATTTATTCATATGCCTAGCGTTGTAAGCGGGGACCCCAATTGCCATGGCATCTGTATCCTTAAATTTATTCTATAAGTAGTAATGTAGGTGTATATCAATAAAGTGGGTGTATTTTATTTACGATCTATACTATCTATGATTCTATTAGTGCCCAGTATTAAATTGGCTGGGAACGGTGCTTTAAATTGTTTATTCTAGGCGGTAATGCAGCGATATGCAGAGAAGGTTGATATAAAATATCTCCTGCATATTACTGCGTATGTATGGTAATTCCTCAGTAGGATCATATGATCTATTTCATCTAATTATGGTGCTTTGACATCAGGGGTCCCGCGCATGCGCTATTAGGCTCAATGTGGTGCCGCCGGGCCGCCATTTGTGTATGTGCGTTGCCTGGGAGATCCCGGACATGCGCTCTTGCGCTCTGGCTGACTGAATGGGTGCCGCCGGGCCTCCGTCTATGCGTGCGCGCTGCCTAGGAAATCCTGGGCATGTGCGCTTAGGCTCAATGTGGTGCCGCCGGGCCGCCATCTGTATATGTGCGTTGCCTGGGAGATCCCGGGCATGCGCATTTGCTGGCTGAATTTGTACGCCGCCGGACCTCCGTCTAAGCGTGCACGTTGACTAGGAGATCCTGGGCATGCGCGCCTGCGATACTAATGGCGGTGCAGGACCGCCTTGAATGCTGGTGTGGCCGGACCCTGTTTATGCATATTGCCCGTAGTATATTGGACATGTGCACCTGCAGGCAGGATGACATCTGCATGATTAATTTGATTACACCCAGCTGCCTCTTGCTATTTAAATCCACTGTGATATGCAGCTCCATGACGCCTCGCCCTGGACTGTGGCAGTAATATACCTACAGCATTGTCTGTCCACTATGGATCCCTGCTGATGGCGCCATGGACCTGCATATCTGATACCATATCTCTTTGGGCAAGTAACTTATTGTTAATTATCACATGTCTCCATACCACATGTGGTGCACTTTTAAATTGTTTGTCTTATTGTAAGTCACTTGGTTGCTGATATAGTGTATTTATCTTTTAGCCTCCTGATGAACCATACGTTTTTTGTATGGGGAAACGCGTTGGGGTGGAGATAATCCGTTTTTCAATGAAGTTGACGGCTCACTTTCATCAATAAAAAGGGATTTTTTGGAGAGCACCTCTATATACCACTTTGGATTTATATGGACTGAAATCTTCCTTCCATACTATGTGGCGCTGCCTGAACCATTATGTGTGGTCCCAAAGATAAGTCTGGGCTCTGACTTCATCCCTTTCATGTGAACCCTCACTTCGGACAATTGTATATGTTCATCGTACATTTTGTCTTTTTGTCTATATGTAAGCAACCGGATTGGTCATTTACTTATACCTATATATGCACGTTGATGGTATGTTACCCTTATTCTATTAAAAATTTGTAATTTTGGAATAATTGAACTAATTACAGACTGTGAGAAACCCCGATTTCCCTGGAAAAGATTGCTAGAGGATTGTGACTCATCCCTGGGGCATTTATGCCATTACTGGAATATTTTACCTTCTGTGTGGTGGATTATTTGATGGTCATTCTGTATTGCATGGAATAAATATGGTTTGAATTATTCCATCATCTCTCGCTCTGTTGATTGTGTGATATGGGAGAAGGACCCCGTCACAGGAACGTTCAGCGCAGAGAGAAGAAACATAGGAACATTCAGCGCAGAGAGAACGACTATGGGAACGTTCAGCTGAGAGAGAATGATGATGTAAATGTTCAACACAGAGAGAATGATGAAGGGAACGTTCAGCACAGAGAGAACGAATATGGGAACATTCGGCACAGAGAATGACAATGGGAACGTTCAGCAAAGAGAGACTGCACAGACAAAAACAAAGAACCATTGCATCCAAATAAAGGCCCGTCCTAATGAAATAAACACAGACACCATTTTGTTGGCAGATATCGGTCACAGCTTTACTGATATATTATTATTTTACAAACTTTTACAAACTCATTAAAACTTGTAAAACATATTTTATAAACTTTTTCCAAACTCTTTAGAACTTGTAAAACATAACTTGACTCCAGGTGAGAAGGGACACTCTACCACAGGACCAAGGACTTCCGCTCTCTCACCAGAATGCTGTTGACACATGCTGCTGTGACTTCACTGTACAAACATTTAGAAACTGTTACCAAAAAAGAAAAACAAGTAAAAACAAGCATTAGCAATAGGGAGGGAGGGAGAGCTGCTGCCGGATCCTGGGATACCAGGGGAAGAGACCAGACACCGCCCCAGACCCCAATATATAGGTAGCAATTACACTCTATAGGTGGAATTGGGAAATTGGGAGGGGCCAGGACGGTGTCCCCTCCCAAACACAGGAAGAGCAGGGCCTGGATGAGAGAGGGGGCTGGACAAAAACAGCATTGGGGTTAACCCCTTGCTGCACAGTCTGGGGCAGTTTCATTATGCACTACAGTCATGGCCAAACGTTTTGAGAATGACACCAAAATTATATTTTCACATGATCTGTTGCCCTCTGGTTTTTAATTGTGTTTGTCTGATGTTTACATCACATACAGAAATATAATTGCAATCATATTATGAGTACCAAAAGGTTATATTGACAGTTAGAATGAGTTAATGCAGCAAGTCAATATTTGCAATGTTTACCCTTTTTCTTCAGGACCTCTGCAATTCTCCCTGGCATGCTCTCAATCAAGTTCTGGATCAAATCCTGACTGATAGCTGTCCATTCTTGCATAAGCAATGCTTGCATTTTGCCAGAATTTGTTGGTTTTTGTTTGTCCACCCGTCTCTTGATGATTACCCACAAGTTCTCAATGGGATTAAGATCTGGGGAGTTTCCAGGCCATGGACCCAAAATCTCTATGTTTTGTTCCATTAGCCATTTAGTGATCACCTTTGCTTTATGGCAAGGTGCTCCATCATGCTGGAAAAGGCATTGTTGGGCGCCAAACTGCTCTTGGACAGTTGGGAGAAGTTGCTCTTGGAGGACATTCTGGTACCATTCTTTATTCATGGCTGTGTTTTTAGGCAAGACTGTGAGTGAGCCGATTCCCTGGGCTGAGAAGCAACCCCACACATGAATCGTTTCAGCATGCTTAACAGTTGGCATGAGACAAGACTGGTGGTAGCGCTCACCTCTTCTTCTCCTAATAAGCTGTTTTCCAGATGTCCAAACAATCGAAAAGGGGATTCATCTGAGAAAATAACTTTACCCCAGTCCTCAGCAGTCCACTCCCTGTACCTTTTGCAGAATATCAGTCGGTCCTTGAAACCAGGCCTTGCTCAAGCAGGCTCCGCCTCACAGTGCATGCAGAAGCACTCACACCAGCCTGCTGCCATTGCTGAGCTACCTCGGCACTGCTAGTAGTCCGATCCCGCAGCTGAAACAGTTTTAAGATACGGCCTGGCGTTTGCTGGTCCTTCTTGGGTGCCCTGGAGCCTTTCTGGCAACAATGGAAGCTCTCTTCTTGAAGTTCTTGATGATGCGATAGATTGTTGACTGAGGTGCAATCTTTGTAGCTGCGATACTCTTCCCTGTTAGGCCATTTTTGTGCAGAGCAATGATGGCTGCACGTGTTTCTTTAGAGATAACCATGGTTAACTGAAGAGAAACAATGATACCAAGCACCAGCCTCCTTTTAAAGTGTCCAGTGGTGTCATTCTTACTTAATCATGACTGATTGATCGCCAGCCCTGTCCTCATCAACACCCACACCTGTGTTAATGGAACAATCACTAAAACAATGTTAGCTGCTCCTTTTAAGGAAGGAATGCAATGATGTTGAAATGTGTTTTGGGGGTTAAAGTTCATTTTCTTAGCCAATATTGACTTTGCAAGTAATTGCTGTTAAGCTGATCACTCTTTATGACATTCTGGAGTATATGCAAATTGCCATTAGAAAAACTTAAGCAGTAGACTTTGTAAAAATTAATATTTGTAGCAGTCTCAAAACTTTTGGCCATGACTGTACACCGCCCACCAGAATGAATGTGGGAACGTTCAGCTCAGAGATAGCGAACATGGAACATTCAGCTCAGAGAGAATGATGATGAGAACATTCAGCACAGAGAGAACGAATATGGAAATGTTCAGCTCCGAGAGAGCGAATATGGGAACGTTTAGCTCAGAGAACGATGATGGGAACATTCAGTAAAGAGAGAGTGACGATGGGAATCTTCAGCAAAGAGAGAGTGACGATGGGAACGTTCAGCTCAGAGACAACAAACATGGGAACGTTTAGTGCAGAGAGAATGATGATGGGAACATTAACCAAAGAGAGAGTGATGATGGGAACATTCAGCTCAGAGACAATGAACATGGGAATGTTCAGCACAGAGAGAACGACGATGGGTATGTTCGGTGCAGAGAGAACAACAATGGCAATGATGGGCACAGAGAGAGTGATGGTGGGAATGTTCGGCACAGAGAAAACAATTATGGGAACATTCATCGCAGAGACAATGATGATGAGAACGTCCAGCATAGAATAAACGGAGATGGGAACGTTCAGTACAGAGAGAATGATGATGGGAATGTTCAGCTCAGAGAGAATGAACATGGGAATGTTCAGCGCAGAGAATGACGATGGGAACGTTAAGCACAGAGAGAACGACGATGGGAACGTTCATCGCAGAGAAAACAACAATGGTAACGTTCAGCACAGAGAGAATGACAATGGAAATGTTTGGTGCCAAGTGCAACAATGGGAACATTCAGTGCAAAGGGAATTAAGATGGGAATATTCAGCACAAAGAGAACAACAATGGCAACATTCGGTGCAGAGAGAACGACTATGGGAACGTTCAACTCAGAGAGAATGATGGGAATGTTCAGCACAGAGAGAATGACGATGGGAACGTTCAGCTCAGAGAGAATGATGGGAATGTTCAGCGCAGAGAAACGATGATGGGAACGTTCAGCTCAAAGAGAATAACAATGGGAACATTCAGTGCAGAGACAACGACAATGGGAATGTTCGGTGCAGAGAGAACGACAGTGCAGAGAAAATGACGATGGGAACGTTCAGCGCAGAGAGAACAACGATGGGAACATTCAGTGCAGAGAGAACGATGATAGGAACGTTCAGCGCAGATAGAACAATGATTGGAATGTTCAGTGCAGAGAGAACCACAATGGCAACGATGGGCACAGAGAGAGACGGTGGGAATGTTCGGCAGAGAAAACAAAGTTGGGACAATTCATCGCAGAGCGCAGAGACAGCGACATTCAGCACAGAATAAATGGAGATGGGAACATTCAGCGCAGAGAGAACAATGATGGTTCCTATACAGCGCAGAGAGAATGACGATGGTTCCTATTCAGCGCCCAGAGAACGACGATGGGAATGCTCGGTGCAGAGAACGACAATGGCAACATTGGGCACAGAGAGATCAACAGTGGGAACGTTCGGCTCAGAGAGAATGACGATGGAAATAGTCAGTGCACATAGAACAACGATGCAGAAATAAGAAAAAATTCCAGCGTCTCCAGGAGAGTGTAAGATAAAAAATAATTTTTTATTTGATCCTTAAAATCTTCCATCAACATAAAAAGGTATACAAAGGCAGATAGGACAGAGGAGCTTTTTCCTACACATTTTGACCTATGCAGGTCTTAGTCATGGAATGCGCACTTATTCTTTTTTATCTTAAACTCTCCTGGAGACGCTGGAATTTTTTCTCATTTCTGCATGTGATTTCCCACCCGCGTCAGGGTGTTTCCGTGCGCCGGAGGTGAGATCAGGAGTGAAGAGGGGTGAGCTGAATTTTCACCATTTACCTATAGAACAATGATGGGAATGTTTGGTGTAGAGAGAGTGACAATTGCAATGTTGGGCACAGAGTGCCACAATGGGGATGTTCAGCGCAGAAACAAAGACGATAGGGACGTTCAGCGGAGAGAGAACAACAATGAGGATGTTCAGTGTACTTAAAACGATGATATGAACATTCGGTTAAGAGAAAGCAATAATAACATTCAGCACAAAAAGAACAGTGATGGGAACATTCAGCACACATAAAGCAATGATGGGAACATTCAGTGCAGAGAGAATGACCATAGGGATGTTCAGCGCAGAGAGAACAATGATAGTGACATACAATGCAGAGAGAATGCTGATTGGAACGTTCAGCACATATAAAACAATGATGGGCACATTCAGCGAAGGGATAACGACAACAGGGACATTCAGCGCATAGAGAAAGATGATAGGGACGTTCAGCGCAGAAAGAAAGAAGATAGGGACATTCAGCACAGAGAACAAGACTATAGGGACGTTCAGCACAGAGTGAACAATGATGGGAATGTTCAGCGCAAAGAGAACAACGATGGGAATGTTCAGCACAAAGAATTATGATGGGAACATTCAGGGCAGAGAGAACGACGATGGAAATGTTCAGCGCACATAAAACAATGATGGGAACATTCAGCGTAGCGAGAACGACGATAGGGACGTTTAGCGCAAATAGAATGACGATGAGAACATTCAATGCAGAGAAAATAATGACAGGAACGTTTGTCTCAGAGAGCAACGATGGGAACGTTCAGCTCAGAGAGAACAACGATGGGAACAATCAGCACATATGAAACAATGATGGTAAGGATGTTCAGGACAGAGAGAACGACGGAACGTTTAGCACAAATAGAATGACGATGAGAACGTTCAGTGCAGAGAAAATGATACTGGGAACGTTTGTCGCAGAGAGCGATTATGGGAACATTCAGCACAGAGAGAACAATAATGGGAACATTCAGTGCAGAGAAAACGATAGGGACGTTGAGTGCAAAGAGAACGGCGATGGGAACGATCAGAACAGAGATAACAACAGTGGGAAAGATCAGCGCAGAGGGTTCAATAAAAGGGACATTCAGCGCAGAGAGTACAACAATGGGAACGTTGATCACAGAGAGAACGATAATAGGAATGTTCAGTGCAGAGAGAACGATGATGGGAATGTTCAGCGCGTAGAGAACCAGACTGTGAACGTTTCAGTACAGAAAGAATGAGGATGAGAACATTTAGTGCGGAGAGAACGGTGATGGGAACATGCAACACAGAGAGAATGAGGATGGGAACACTCAATGGAGACAATGACTATGAGAGCGTTCACTGCAGGGAGAACCGAGATGGGAACGTTCAGAGACTAGAGAACAGAGTTGAGCGCGGTTCGAAGTTCTCCAGTTCGCGGCTCAAGTGATTTTGGGGGCTGTTCAAGATCGAACTAGAACTTGAGCTTTTTGCTAAAGCTCGATAGTTCTAGATACGTTTCAGAACGGTTCTAGCAGCAAAAAGACAAGCTAATTACTAGCTGGCTTTCCGCTGTAATAGTGTGAGTCACTCTGTGACTCACACTATTATGAAATTTCAGTGTATAGTGTGCGGGAACAGCACATTCAGATCACTGCTGTTTGGATAATGGCGATCGCCATTTTCTTTTTTTTTTTTTCCTTGTCTTCCTTCCCTAAGCGCGCGCGTGTAGTGGGGCGGGCCAGCATGTCAGCCAATCCCAGACACACACACAGCTAAGTTGACTTTTAGCCAGAGATGCAACGGCATGTGTGATAGGATGTCCATGTCACATGTCCCTGTATTATAAAAACGGACATTTTCCTCCAGCATGCCATTATCTGCCTTCTGCGTCTTGGTGTCAGTCACCGCTGGCGTAGCTCCTGTCTCCGATACTGCTGTGTACGCTCTATACACAGCGCTATACAGAATAGGGATAGAAGATTCTTTCAGCCCTTGTAAGGGCTAATACCGGCAGGGTCAGAGCCATAGGTGACAGTCAGGGCCGTGAAAACAGATTTTAACAGCTACACAAGATGACAGCGTCTGTGTAGCTAAGGTCAGGGATTTCCTCGCTGCATTTCCCCATTAGGAGGGATAGAAAATGAGGCTTCATTTCCTCTACCCAGACCCACAACTCTGCCACTGTACCCTCCTGCCCTTTGCACACTCAAACTCATTGTTACTAAGCCATTGTACTAGCAAACACTGAGGAAACTTAGTGGCATCCTAAAAGTGGCTGTTGGACTTCTGTATTGTCCCACTAGTGCAAGGATATTTGCAGCATGTCTGCCTGCATTGCACACTCAAACTCATTGTTACTAAGCCATTATACTAGCAAACACTGAGGAAACTTAGTGGCATCCTAAAAGTGGCTGTTGGACTTCTGTATTGTCCCACTAGTGCAAAGATATTTGCAGCACGTCTGGCTGCATTGCACACTCAAACTCACTGTTACTAAGCCATTATACTAGCAAACACTGAGGAAACTTAGTGGCATCCTAAACGTGGCTGTTGGACTTCTGTATTGTCCCACTAGTGCAAAGATATTTGCAGCACGTCTGCCTGCATTGCACACTCAAGCTCATTTGTTACTAAGCCATTATACTAGCAAACACTGAGGAATCTTAGTGGCATCCTAAAAGTGGCTGTTGGACTTCTGTATTGTCCCACTAGTGCAAAGATATTTGCAGCACGTCTGCCTGCATTGCACACTCAAACTCATTGTTACTAAGCCATTATACTAGCAAACACTGAGGAAACTTAGTGGCATCCTAAAAGTGGCTGTTGGACTTCTGTATTGTCCCACTAGTCCAAAGATATTTGCAGCACCTCTGCCTGCACTGCACACTGAAACTCATTGTTACTAAGCCATTATACTAGCAAACACTGAGGAAACTTAGTGGCATCCTAAAAGTGGCTGTTGGACTTCTGTATTGTCCCACTAGTGCAAAGATATTTGGAGCACGTCTGCCTGCATTGCACACTCAAACTCATTGTTACTAAGCCATTATACTAGCAAACACTGAGGAAACTTAGTGGCATCCTAAACGTGGCTGTTGGACTTCTGTATTGTCCCACTAGTGCAAAGATATTTGCAGCACATCTGCCTGCATTGCACACTCAAGCTCATTTGTTACTAAGCCATTATACTAGCAAACACTGAGGAAACTTAGTGGCATCCTAAAAGTGGCTGTTGGACTTCTGTATTGTCCCACTAGTGCAAAGATATTTGCAGCATGTCTGCCTGCATTGCACACTCAAGCTCATTTGTTACTAAGCCATTATACTAGCAAACACTGAGGAAACTTAGTGGCATCCTAAAAGTGGCTGTTGGACTTCTGTATTGTCCCACTAGTGCAAAGATATTTGGAGCACGTCTGCCTGCATTGCACACTCAAACTCATTGTTACTAAGCCATTATACTAGCAAACACTGAGGAAACTTAGTGGCATCCTAAACGTGGCTGTTGGACTTCTGTATTGTCCCACTAGTGCAAAGATATTTGCAGCACATCTGCCTGCATTGCACACTCAAGCTCATTTGTTACTAAGCCATTATACTAGCAAACACTGAGGAAACTTAGTGGCATCCTAAAAGTGGCTGTTGGACTTCTGTATTGTCCCACTAGTGCAAAGATATTTGCAGCACGTTTGCCTGCATTGCACACCCAAACTCATTGTTACTAAGCCATTATACTAGCAAACTATGCTGCCAGTTTAAGGGCCGTAGTTGCATTGTCAGGGATAATTATTGTTGTTTATTCTGCTGTTAATAAAGCTAGACCACCACTGAAATCTACACCACCTCTCAATTTTTACTACCACATTTTAAGTGCACAATCTTGTCGCAATCAAAATGAGTGGCAAAATGACAGATGCTGGTGGAAAGGGGAAGAGACGTGTTGGAAAAGGAAAAAGGGTTTGTCCGTGGGGAAGGTGGCAAAGCTCCATTAACATCTGCTGAAGATAGACCATCTTCCAGCAAAAGTAAGATGTCTACTACTTACCGTGGACAATCCGATGTGCTCCCTTTTTTACGGACACAAACAACTGGAACAAAGGTAGATGATGGCCAAAAAAGGAAAATGCTTGAATGGATCTCAAGTGGTCCAACAAGTGCCCTCTCCGCCACCTCAACTACCGCATCCAAAAAACACCAGTCCTCTGAGTTGTCAGCCCAATCACACTTGCTTTCTCCCAGCTCTGAAGTCTCCATCCGCCCTGCACAGAATGGTGGAACTGAGATGGCTGAGTCTGCAGAGCTGTTCAGTCACACTATAGCCTGGGAATCAGAAGTCTGCTCCCAAGCTACAGTGAGTACAGACCAGGAAATGGTCTGCAGTGATGCCCAGAACCTTTGTGACTCTGATTCAGGCCGTGAGGACCAAGTTTCTGAGCATAATGTTGACCCTTTTTCACAAACTGTAACACCTGTTGTTATAGACAATGAGGAACATACTGATGACGATCAGAGGCAGATACCAGATTGGGATGATAACTTAAATATTCGGTCAGGGCAAGAAGAGGCTCAGTCTGAGGGTGAGGGGAGTGCAAACACAACAATTGATGAGGAAGTTCTAGATCCCACCTACTGTCAACCCACAGTCAGTCACTTGATGAGGTCAACAGAGGCGGTGGAGGAGGATGCAACCGATGACGAAGTTACCTTGCGCCTTCCTGGACAGAGTTGGAGCACTGGTAGCACGTCTACAACTGCATCCTCAGCCACCACTCTGCCTCTGAGCACTAGTCGGGGGGGCTCAGCAGGTCGCATGCCCTCTAAGCCTTGCCTAGCCTGGTCCTTTTTTGACATAGCAAAAGATCGCCCAAATTATGTGATCTGTAAAATTTGTCGTGATTCTGTTAGTAGAGGGCAAAACCTCAGCAGTTTGACAACTTCTTCCATGAATCGTCACATGAATAAATATCATATGTCCCAGTGGGAAGCTCACCGTGCTGCAATGCGGCCTAGCGGAGCGAACCATCCACCGCCTGCCCCTTCCAGTGCATCCGCGCGCTCTTCATCTTCTAGGACTGTGGGGGCAGCTGTCACACCTGGTTTTCCACGCACAACTTCCACCACTGTAACCGCAACAGGCAGTTTGCTTGGTAGGTCGTCAGTTGGTTTGGAAGGGGAAACAAGTACGTGTGTACAACTCTCTCAGACATCGATAGCACCAACGTTGGATGAAGGCAACATCATGTCTATGCCTGCACTTTCCTCACAAAGCTGCATTTTTCCAGGGACACCCTACTCAACACCGTCTACACACAGCAGCCAGATCTCTGTCCCTCAGATGTGGACAAATAAAAGGCCATTTCCTGCGACCCATGACAAAGCTAAGAGGTTGACTTTATCCCTCTGTAAGCTCTTAGCTACCGAAATGCTGCCTTTCCACCTGGTGGACACACAGGATTTTAGAGACCTTATGTCTGTCGCTGTGCCCCAGTACCAGATGCCCAGTCGCCACTACTTCCCTAAGAAAGGTGTGCCTGTGCTACACCAGCATGTCACACACAACATCACCGCTTCCTTGAGAAACTCTGTGTGTGAACGGGTGCATTTCACCACCGATACTTGGACCAGTAAGCATGGACAGGGACGTTACATGTCGCTGACTGGGCACTGGGTAACTATGGTGATAGATGGTGAAGGGTCTGCTGCACAAGTCTTGCCGTCCACACGACTTGTGTGTCAATCCTCTGTCTGTCCAAGTTCCGCCACTGCTTCTGCCTCCTCCACCTAATCTGGGTCCTTCACCTCCGCCCCAAGCCTGCTTGGTCAGGCCACCAGCGTTCTCACTGCGCAGAAGGTATCACGCACCCCTCATTACTATGCTGACAGCAGAGCGCAATGGCATCAGGCGGTCTTTAGCTTGACATGACTTGGAAATAGGAGTCGCACAGCGGCTGAGTTGTGGGCAGCTCTGGAGATTGAGTTTAATAAATGGTTGTCTCCACTCAACCTGCAGCCTGGTAAGGCCGTGTGCGACAATGCTGCAAACCTGGGTGCGGCCCTTCGCCTGGGCAAGGTGACACACGTGCCTTGTATGGCTCACGTGTTGAACCTTGTTGTCCAGCAATTTTTGACACACTATCCCGGCCTAGATGGCCTTCTGACCAGGGCACGAAAACTGTCTGCTCACTTCCGCCGTTCAACCACCGCAGCTGAGCGACTTGCATCGCTCCAGACGTCTTTCGGCCTGCCGGTTCATCGCCTGAAATGCGATGTGGCGACACGCTGGAATTCAACTCTCCACATGTTACAGCGACTGTGGCAGCACCGCCGAGCCCTGGTGCAATACGTCATGACGTATAGCCTGGGCCAACGAGATGCAGAGGTGGGGCAGATCACCCTGATGGAGTGGTCTCAGATCAAGGACCTATGCACCCTTCTGCACAGTTTCGACATGGCGACGAATATGTTTAGCGCTGACAATGCCATTATCAGCATGACAATTCCAGTCATTTACATGCTGGAGCACACGCTAAACACTATTCGGAGTCAGGGGTGGGACAACAGGAAGGGGAGGAACTACAGGAGAATTCATATGCGCAAGATACAACAACATCACCAAGGTCCAGACGTTCATCATCACCAACGCGGCAGGCATGGGACCATGGGGGACAGGGATCAACAAGGGCGCATGGTAGCAGGCGAAATGTTGAGGAAGGTGCAGGAGAACATGAAGAAATGGAGGACGAACTGTCCATGGACATGGAAGACTCAGCGGATGAGGGAGACCTCTATGCCACAAACACAGCGTGGACTTGGTCCGCATGGCTGCGCAAGACACATGAGCGCCTTCTTGCTGCACTACCTCCAACATGACCCTCGTATTGTCAAAATTAGAAGTGATGATGACTACTGGCTTGCCACACTATTAGATCCCCGGTACAAGTCCAAATTTTGTGACATAATTCCAGCCATAGAAATGGACGCACGTATGCAGGAGTATCAGCAGAAGCTGTTACTCGATCTTAGCTCGGCTTTTCCACCAAACAACCGTGCAGGTGCAGGGAGTGAATCTCACAGTTGTAACTTGACAAACATGGGACGGTCTCGTCATCTTCAACAGTCTACCCGTACCAGTAGCACCGTATCTGGTGCTGGTAACAGCAATTTTATTGAATCTTTTCATAATTTTTTTAGACCGTCCTTTGCAAGGCCACCAGAGACAACAAGTCTGACACATAGTCAACGGCTGGAGAGGATGATACAGGAGTATCTCCAAATGAACATCGATGCCATGACTTTGCAAATGGAGCTTTGCTCATTTTTTCAAATCTTGAAAAATGGCCAGAGCTCTCAACTTACGCCTTGGAGATTTTGTCGTGTCCAGCTGCCAGCGTTGTCTCTTAACGTGTCTTCAGTGCTGCTCGGTGTGTGCTGAAAGATAAGCGCACACGTCTGTCCAGTGACAATGTGGACAGACTGACGTTCATCAAAATGAACAAGTCATGGATCCACCAGGAATTTACTACCCCTGTGTCATCCTGGGGAGAGTAAATGCTTGTGTATTTGGAATGTGCTTGATGCAAATCAAAACATCCTGTTTGCAACTAGGGCACAAGTGCTGCCACTGAAGGGGTGGATGTGTGGCCCAATTTTTGGAAAAAAAAGGGAGACTCCGCTTGGAGTAACCCTTGCTTGCTGTGTTTTTAAAAATGATCCAAGATGAACAGAGCTGGGATCAGGAAAGACTTTGCTACCTACCCCGGTGTCATCCTGGGGACGGTTAAGTATGGCGTATTTTTGAATGTGCTTGATGCAAATCTAGCTGTGAAGTGTACAACTGGGGCACAAGTGCTGCCACTGAAGGGGTGGATGTGTGGCCCAATTTTTGGAAAAAAGGGAGACTCCGCTTGGAGTAACCCTTGCTTGCTGTGTTTTTTAAAAGGAGCCAAGATGAACAGAGCTGGGATCAGGAAAGACTTTGCTACCTACCCCGGGGTCATCCTGGAAACGGTTAAGTATGGCGTATTTTTGATTGTGCTTGATGCAAATCTAGCTGTGAAGTGTACAACTGGGGCACAAGTGCTGCCACTGAAGGGGTGGATGTGTGTGTGGCCCAATTTTTGGAAAAAAAAAGGAGACTCCGCTTGGAGTAACCCTTGCTTGCTGTGTTTTTTAAAAGGAGCCAAGATGAACAAGTCATGGTTCAGCAAAGACTTTGCTACCTACCCCGGTGCAATCCTGAGGACGGAAAAGGATGGCGTATTTTTGAATGTGCTTGATGCAAATCTAGCTGTGAAGTGTACAACTGGGGCACAAGTGCTGCCACTGAAGGGGTGGGTGTGTGTGTGGCCCAATATTTGGAAAAAAAGGAGACTCCGCTTGGAGTAACCCTTGCTTGCTGTGTTTTTTAAAAGGAGCCAAGATGAACAGAGCTGGGATCAGGAAAGACTTTGCTACCTACCCCGATGCAATCCTGAGGATGGAAAAGGATGGCGTATTTTTGAATGTGCTTGATGCAAATCTAGCTGTGAAGTGTACAACTGGGGCACAAGTGCTGCCACTGAAGGGGTGAGTGTCTGTGTGGCCCAATTTTTGGAAAAAAGGGAGACTCCGCTTGGAGTAACCCTTGCTTACATTGTTTTTAAAAATGGTCCAAGATGAACAGAGCTGGGATCAGGAAGGACTTTGCTACCTACCCCGGGGTCATCCTGGAAACGGTTAAGTATGGCGTATTTTTGATTGTGCTTGATGCAAATCTAGCTGTGAAGTGTACAGCTGGGGCACAAGTGCTGCCACTGAATGGGTGGGTGTGTGTGGGGCCCAATTTTTGGAAAAAAAAAAGTAGACTCCGCTTGGAGTAACCCTTGCTTGCTGTGTTTTTTAAAAGGAGCCAAGATGAACAAGTCATGGTTCAGCAAAGACTTTGCTACCTACCCCGGTGCAATCCTGAGGATGGAAAAGGATGGCGTATTTTTGAATGTGCTTGATGCAAATCTAGCTGTGAAGTGTACAACTGGGGCACAAGTGCTGCCACTGAAGGGGTGAGTGTCTGTGTGGCCCAATTTTTTTAACAAAGGGAGACTCCGCTTGGAGTAACCCTTGCTCGCTGTGTTTTTTAAAAGGAGCCAAGATGAACAAGTCATGGTTCAGCAAAGATTTTGCTACCTACCCCGGTGCAATCCTGAGGACGGAAAAGTGTGGCGTATTTTTTAATGTGCTTGATGCAAATCTAGCTGTGAAGTGTATAACTAGGGCACAAGTGCTGCCACTGAAGGGGTGGGTGTGTGTGTCCCAATTTTTGGAAAAAAGGGAGAACTCCGCTTGGAGTCACCTTGTGGTGTTTTACATGATTTTAGAACGGCGTGCCATGCCTATATCTGTGTCTCCTCCTCTTTTTCCTTGTCCAGCTCTTTTGTTTTCGCATGAGTATATGTCCTTATCACTTTCCCATGTGTTTGTGTTGTGTTGTGAGTTGTTTGTCACCTTTTGGACACCTTTGAGGGTGTTTTCTAGGTGTTTTTATGTGTTTGTGATTGCCTGCCATTGTTTCCTATGCGGTTCGAGTTCGGTTCGTCGAACGTTCGCCGAACTGAACTCGAACGAGACCTCCGTTCACCGAACCGAACTCGAGCCGAACCGTGGCTGGTTCGCTCATCTCTACTAGAGAACAATGATGAGAATGTTCAGCACCGAAAAATCATTGATGGATACATTCAGAGCAGAGAGAATAATGATGGGAACGTTCAGCACAGAGAGCACAATGATGGGAACACCCAACATGGGGTTACGGTAGTGGAAACACTGAGGGTAGTGAGGACAACGATGGAGATCCTCATCATGGGAATGCCAGGGTAGAAATGCCTTGCGTCGAGGGTACCAGAATATGAATGCTCAAGAGAGAAGTGTTTTCAGACACTAGTGAGCTGCTAAAATGGATGAATTAAAAAAGCTGTAACAAGAGAACTCTGAATTTATGGTACTGATTATAAGACTACCTCAAGATGGAAATCTGGCACTGAATATATCAGAAGGTGATGTGTGTTCCCTGTCTACTGTGTAATATTTGGCACAAGTCTGACGAAACAGTAAATGGTCCAATCTGAACTCAATGAAAAAATGATGGTGTCATTAGAAGGTGGAGTCTGGAGGATTTTAATGATCAGATAACATATCTTATTGACACACAAGTTTCATTTTCATGGAATTATCATCATGAGTGACGACATACATCACAATCATCACTGGTCTCTCCTCACATTTCGTTCCATTTGATGACTCCATAGGTTTTTCCTCACTTTGAGCTGGAGAAAATTCCACCATTAATAATAATTCACTCTCACGCATTTGCTGTAAATTACATAAATCTTGACTGTGCAAGAGCTAAACATTATTTTATGTCATATCTGTAATTTCTGTATTTGCTACAAGGTATACAAATAAAAAATGACCATTCTATTTGCCATGTGTGGAGTATTACACTAGGTAACCAGAGTGGACGGAGTAGATGGATGAGTGCGGTGCTCGGCTTTCCTCATGTTCCTCCTCACTACCTGTAATGCTCTCCTCTGAGGACACCTCCAGTGTAGGGGTTAGGGCGGACTGGTGCCACTGTCTGCTGGCAATGTATGGCTCCACAGTTGCATGACTCTCCACCTGCAGGGTGGCCCGACACTGCTGCATGCTGATGGCGGACACCTCTAGGGTGGGACATGGAGCTTGGCTCTGCTGCACACTGTAAATCATATGAGGTAGCTCCTTGCTGGACATGGTGCAATCATGGCAGGGGCTCCTGGTCCCAGAATACTGTCCAGAAGACAGAGTGTCCACACTAAGGGGGGAAGAACATTATAGTTGTACGTTAAAAGTAGAGCATCTGCACAAGCACAATGCAGGGAGTACCTATACATGACAAATGACACGTGATGTGATTGTCCAAGATCTTCCACGCCCCTAATCGGACCTGTCCAAGGCACTCGTCCACTGCTGTCATCATCATTACCTGTACACTTCTTCCTGAAACGTTTCTCTGCTATGCCGATGTAAACACAAAGCCAAGATAAAGAGCACCAAGAGAACCAAGCCCATGATGAGAGTGATAGTTATTGCTGCAAAAATGCCCATCGATCCCAGGCCATCTGAAACACAGAGGAGAGTGCTGATGTCACCACGTACTGTACAGTGTCAAGCAAAATTCTTCATCCCCCATTGCAAATTCGGTTTATTGAAAAAAGCAAAGTGATTTCTCCAAACTCCGAATAAAATGCCACTTTACTACTGCTGCAGTCTCGGGATTATTCACCGCTTTAAGACCAGAGCCTTCATTACTCAGTAGCACCCCTCAGGCTCTTATGACCGACTGCAGATGTTGCCAGACACCAGTTTAGACGCATTTCTGAAGAATCTTGCACCAGTCCATATGGGAAATAGCTTCCTGGACACAAATATACTTGGTTTTGCCGCCTCCTACACTTCCAACTGTAATGTACAATGATTATATCTGTTTCTTTAAGAAAAAACAGGTCTGGGGAATTAAGGGTAGGGACAGGAAGAGAGGTGGAAAGGAGGTTTTTAGTTTCAGTTTAGACCATGCTGATGTAACTGTTATGCTGTATGCTGGAGAGAGAAGGAGAAGAATAAAGTACAAAGTACAGTTAGAATTTACTCTTGTGGATTCCCTATACCGTGTGGACATTACAACGATGATAGGATATAATCACCGGATGCACGTGTGAGTACTGATCCCTGTTTTACCACTCCACATGCCAGCACCACTGAGAGCCTCCATCATGGCTGATGACCTTCCCACAGTTTGATATGACAGATGTCATTAATCTCTCCCATAACTGGAGAAAATGGCTAAACAGGTAAAAAAAGGAAAAAATCCAGCTCACCCCTCTTCACTACATGGAAAATCGGCGTCACACGGAAAACCGCCCAGACCCGGGCGGGAACAAACGATGCAGAAACAAAGGCAGATCCAGCGCCTTAGGAAGACTCAGGAAGTAAAACTCCTAACTTTATTAAGTCCAGTAAAAAAATACAAAGGTACAGACCACCTTGTGGGGGGACAGAAAAAAATGAATGACCGAAGGACAGAGAAAAATTCCTACATGTTTCGACCAGTGAAGGTCTTAATCATGGAATGAAGGAAAGTCTCTGATAGGAGTTATTTAAAACCACATGCACACAACGTCATCAGAGCAGGTGCTCTAATTGTGGGATGTGAATTGTCAATTCATTCAAAGTGAATGTGTGCAAACATATATAACAAAATATAACACAGAGACAAAAATAAAAACTACACATTATAGCAGTCTATAGAGAAAATTAAAAACAATTGTATATACAAGGAGGAAAAAAAACAGGGAAAAATAATGAAAAATGCTGCAGACAAAAAACGCATATGCAAGGAAAATCAGCAAAAGACAATCACACTATATAAAGAATTCTTCTCCCCTTTTCCTTCTCCCCCCTCTTTCATCCCACTTCCCATTATTGGAGCAATATTAAAACGATATTGTTATAAATAAATTTAATTTTAATCCAAGAGAAAAAGAAGAGAGAAAAAAAAAGGGAGAGAAAATCTCTCTTATGAATACTGCACGATGGGGTCTTTTCTAAAATTCATGCCATGTGGACCCGAGTACCTAGCAGGGCTGTGGAGTCGGAGTCGTGGAGTTAGAGTCGGAGCTCATTTTGGTGTAGTCGGAGTCGGTATAAAATGCACCGACTCCGACTCCTAAAATATATAATAAATTGGGGACAGTAGTGCAATGCAGAATGTGCTGAATATTTTTTCCATAGGAATTTGGGAAATGTATGAAATGTCCTATAAATGTCTGTTCTATTCCTGATCTAAGGCTACATTCACACACAGCGTTTTTGCTGCGTTTTTTGAGGATACGTTTGTCAGCTGCAAAAGCAGATCAGCTTTTTAAAAAACCGCATCACTGAAAGGTTTTTGAGCTCATAAATAATGCTTTCAATAGCAAAAGCAGACTAGAAAAGCACCACACAAACTGACATGCTCATTCTTTGTGAGGATCCTTACAAAACGATGTGTCTGAATGTCCTATCTTGAAACCCATTCCTTTGCTGGGATGCCAGAGTCACTGCATTTCACTGAATTGTTTTGCCATCAATGTTCGATATGTTTGTAACAAGAAAGGAATTGTTAGCAAGACACTGGCAGTAAAAGATACTAAAGCTCATCACACCAGCCAGTTTCTCCAGTCCTTAGTGGAAAAAGTTCTGCAAGATTAAGAACGCAAAAAAGAACAGGTTCTTGCTATTGTAACGGACAATGCTTCAAACATATGTACAATTAAACTGATGAATGAGAGTAATGAACACCAGCTGGAAGAAAATTTAGGATTTAGTATGTTAGAGATGGAAGGCCACAGTGCTGTTCATGTAACTGAGGAACAAACAGATATTACAACAGAAGAACAACAAAATGATACTTTAGGATTAGATGATCTTGTTGAAGCTGCTTCAAAACACTTTCATATTCATCACATGCGCTGTGTTGTGCACACGCTGCAGCTGGCAATAAGAGAAAGTCTGCAAGAGGGACCCCGGTTTCACACAGCCGGATGTGTGAAACTGGGCGGACATGCTGGAATCTAATTGGAAAAGTGAGGAAGTTGGTTATTGCCGCCAGAACCCCTAAAATTGATTCCATATTGAAGAGACATGCTGGGAAAGGGGCAATTGTCGATCAAGTCACTCGGTGAGGCAGCACTTATTTAATGACTGAGCGATTGCTTGAACTAAAATCGTTTCTTATAGATATGGTGAACCCTCAAGTAACATTAAATGAAGGTTAATGGACACAGGTGGCTGAATTGAAGGAATTGCTTAATCACCCATTTACCGTGACTAAAAAATTTAATCGCAGATGGCATTTCTGCTTCAATGAAATGGATACAAAATGGAGTAGAGAAGGGGTTAAAGCCGCGCATCAGCCGAAATGAAGATGTAGAGTGTTGATGAAGATAAACTTTCTTTTATTCCATAGGTCTATGCGTTTTGAGGTGAAAACCTCTTCCTCAGGACCAGTACATCAACAAAAAGGCTTTAACCCCTTCTCTACTCCATTTTGTATGCTCATCCACGTGGGGCTGCAGCAGATGCCATTATCTTATGCACATTAGTGGTTGTGACTATCACAACCCTTTCAGGTGAGTGTACACTTACAGTTCAACCTCACCGATCTGTTTGGTATTACACTATCAGCACTCCTTATTTTCAGATCAATGAAACGGAGAGAGACACAGCTATTGGAAAATAAAATTCTTCTGGCAGCTGTTTATGTGGACCCAAGTCATCATATACTGCTTGATGATCAACAGCTTCCTAAAGGAAAAGAAGCTCTGACTGAGGTAGCAGTTAGGATGAGCAGTTACAGGACTGCCAGGCGCAAGAGGCCTTGGGGCCTGACAGTGCTACTGCTGCCATATCTTCTTCCTCATCAGATAAGGAGTTTAACTTTGACAAGTATTTGGATGACATGGAGCAGGCAAAGTGTTGCCGCATGGAAAAAGATTTCACTCCGTCTCCTATAGCAAGCAGATTGATCAGATTTCAGTAAAATGTTTCACTTGCTCTCAAAGAAATAGAAAAATGCAACTGTTCATCAAAACTGACTGTGCATGAGGCAATTCCTTTATACCCGGAAATTGTTAGAGATGTTGCCCATGTGGTTATTGCTTTGCCTCCAACCCAAGTTAGTGTAGAGAAGTTGTTCTCTAGCCTTAAAATTATAAAGTCAGATTTGAGATCATCTGCGAAGGAGGATCCAATGGAAGCAATTCTATTTCTTAGAACAAATTCATAGACTGCACAAATGCTATTTAGTATGTTTTTGTTGAAAACTGTTTTTTGCCACTTATATAGTGTATTACATAGTGTTATATATAACACTATATAATACACTATGTAAGTGGCAAAAAACAGTTTTCAACAAAAACATACTAAATAATAACATTTAGTATATTGCTTATATTTAAGTGAAAAATGTATTGTAGTGCAATGTGAACATCAGACATTTAATCATTTTTATGATACAATAATCAAGATCTTTAGATAGAACATAAAATATATTTATTGGAATACAACTTTAGGACACAAAAAACTAATAGTGTATTACAAATTTACAATTTATTACAGTTTTTGTGTTCTAAAGTTGTATTCCAATAAATATATTTTATGTTCTATCCAGATATCTTGATTATTTATCATAAAAATTATTAAATGTCTGATGTTCACATACACATGTACTACAATAAATTTTCACTTTACTATAAGCAATATATGTAGGAGTCGGAGTCCTGCAGTCGGAGTCGGTGCAAGGGAAATTGAGGAGTCGGAGTCGGAGTCGAAGGTTTGGCTTACCGACGCCACAGCCCTGGTACCAAGTTTAAAGATCCAAAAAGACTCCCTATTAAAAAATTTTCTTCGGTGATCTCACCCTCTCATGGGTTTATAGACCTTCTCGATACCCGAAACAACTAGAGAATCAAGATTCCTATTATGAACAGAAACAAAATGTGCCGTCTGATGTGCTTTTTCAAAGGGCCACTAGTACATCCCACGTACTGGATTCTACAGGCTGTACATTCAATTAAGTATATGACATTTGGTGTATTGCAATTAATGAACGCTTTTATGTCATAAGTTAAAACAGTGGTAATGGAAGTAAACGGTTTACTTTTTTTGACATGCTTGCAAGAAATACACTGATTATGACCACAGCCGTAGAACCCAGTACATGAGAGCCAATTTTTATTATTTTTTCTAGTATTGTGTGGATCTTTGCTGGTAACAAAACTAGGAGCCAACAAGTTTGATAGATTGACAGCCCATTTGGCAACAAAATTAATGGAATAACAATTAAGGATTTTTATCAACACAGATTTTGTCTCAATCACAAATTGCAATACTCTCTAGAGGATTTGATATTTTTAATACTATTTTGGACATCAACAGATTGGCAAGAAACCTCACACTTAAAGTGTCACTACAAAGATGATGCCATACATGATATTGAGAATCGGACTATATTCACACCTACACAAGAAGATTTGAATATAATACTGGAATTTGGAGAACTAATGCGACATGTTGACTTGCGGCATTTGGAGTCAGAATCTAGGACTTATGATCAGTCTCCAGATATGGAGTTCTTTACATCTGATCCATTTTTTTACCCCCTGCAATCCCGGGCGTCTATTTTAGACATTTTTCAAGAAAAAATTGAATGTGATTTAATAAATCTGGATAAAATATCTAATATTAAATCCAGTAATCTTAATTTTTCGGAAAGAGCAGCACTTAAAGATCTTCAAACTAATACAGGTGTGATTTTTCGGGAAGTGGACAAAGAGGGAGGAGTAGTGGTACTTGACTCTGGTCTCTATTTTAAGATCAATAAAAATATTTTGTCAGATTTTCAGACTTACATGAGTTTGTCAGGAGATCCTACTAATTTATTCAAAATTAAATTGGATAAATTATTGGAAGAGGGATTAACAGAAGGAATTTTTTCACAAAAAATGTTTGACTTTCTAAAAGTAGATTTTCCTGTGGTCCCTCTCTACCATGGTTTCCCAAAAATCCATAAAGGGGTTTTTCCACCCCCCTTTAGGCCAATTATATCTGGCATTGGATCATTGGGAGAAAAACTACTACTTACAGCCTTTTTGTAAAAAACCTTACAAGGATACTAAATAACTTATCAATATTCCTCAATTCTATTACATGGCAACAGAACTACATGTGGGTGACATGCGATATAGTCAGTTTGTATCCATCGATACCACATCATGTGGCCCTTGATTGTATACATAAATTTCTTAGACAGCATAGCTCTTATTGCATCAATGTCCAAGACTACATTGTCTCAGGGATTCATTTTTTTATTAATTCATAATTATGTCACCTTTGACAATAATTTTTATCTGCAAAAGTGTGGAGTTAGCATAAGGGGAAAATTTTCACCCTCTTTAGCTAACATTGTAGTGGCGATTTTTGAAGAGTTTTATGTCTTTAGTGACAACAATTTTTTTTTCTGACAAAATCGTATTTTAAACTCGTTACATCGATGACTTGTTGCTGATTTGGAAAAGTGATACAAAAAAGATTTTTTCGTTTGTTCAATATTTAAATCAAAATTCGTTTAATCTAAAATTTACCTATCATACACACACCACCAGCATTAATTACCTCGATGTAACTGTAGTGGGCAATGGAAACAAAATTGATATATATCCCTTCAAAAAGACACTGATTCTAATTCTATTCTACAAGCCCACTCATTCCATCCTCCCCATACCATCAAAAATATTCCCCTAGGAGAACTTATTAGGGCCAAATGCAGGGCCAATAAAGGTTGGTGGGGGCCCCTGGGCAGAAAATCTGGTGGGGGCCCAATAACATTAACATTTTTAGCCATAACAGTAGAGCGCGAACTGTAGCATTTAGATATAAATCCAATGAGCATGGATATTATCCTGTTATGCCACATTCAGATTTACAGTACTACAATACAGATACAGTCCAGGATAACTCACAGCAGTCACTTATACACAGAAAGTAGAGTTACTCACATTTTTTTATTGATCCCAATGTTAAGACAGCCAAGGAACAGTAAAATTGCAAAAAGCGAAAGTTTTCACTGGCAGCAATGGTTGCTAAAAATAACAATGTGCTCTCTATTGTATTATCTCCGGAGTAGTACATCACAGCTGATGTCTGTACACAGTATACCATATACAGTATCAGAGGTGGATCGTTCAGTTTGGTGCCCCCTCCTATACATGGCTTATACGGTTTGAGTAGTCGTCATGTGACTGCTCATACGCCATTTTCACACTTGCCACATGCCAATGAGCTGCTCTTCTTAATTCTCTCAATGTTCAGTGAAATACTACAGCCCATAAAGAGAAGCAGGAAGAGAAGCTAATTGTGACTGGAAGTATGAAAATTACCTGCAAGTGATCATGTGACCACTTCTGGAATTGGCAAGCAGAGCTGAATCCTTACATTGAGTATATTACAGGTTGTTAGGATTGGGCATGCTACAGGGCTTAATTTTATTATTAAAAGGGTTGTCCAGGTCCACAATGAAAATTTGTAGTTATTCTATATGACTGCAGACTTCTGAATTCTCACAGCTTGCGGACTGCACAAGGTCATGATGTTCCCATGCCATGAGCAAGTAGTCAGAGGACCGCAAGTATGCGATTTGCCTACTTCCTGCCACATTCAAATTAGACGTGTACAGCCTCACTTAATATACGTGAATTATGGTTATACTTGTGGTTAGTGCCTTAAAGCTCTCACTGCTGGCATTCGAGAGTCCTGACAGTGTGCACACTGAGGATTCAGAAGTCTGCAGTCACAGAGACTTTCATCACAAACCTGGACAACCCCTTTAATGCTATTAATATTAATACTAATGTAGAAACCCTTGTGGTCATGTAATTTTACAAATTATGGCTTGTTACATGTGTACAGGATCAGAACCAGTAAAAGGTATATAAATACATCACCAGAACCACCAGCAGTACAGTAATACATCACTAGCACCCTTATCAGTAAAGGAATATATCACCAGAACCACCAATACATGACTACAGCACCAAGTTTACAACAACTATATTTTGTAATGTCATATCCCCATAGACATTTGTATCATATGAATTAACAACTCCCAGTATGTCCTTAACAATTGTAAGAAAATGCTGGGAGTTGTTATCAGTATTCATCAGATTGGATCATACAGGAACCACAGTCCAGATGAGAAGCATTGAGTATCACAAACATACATTTACTTCCAGGTACCTTGTAGGTGACATCTTCTCTGATCGGAGTCCTCTTATTCTTTCTTCTCCATCTTCTCCAGACGTCATTATGACTTTTCACTTCCATAGCACATCTCTGCAGACTTCCCGGGTCTTCTGCAGCACATCTCGACATTATGCCCTTAAAAATAAATAGCAGAATGATTATAATGCTCCTAAATATAAATATATGACCTACGCTGTGCGCCTGAATAAATAATTGCCTCTCACTGTGCTCCCTGCACAAAATGACCCACACAATGTCCCTCTTGTGGTACATGGCCTCTTCTTTCAGTTCTGGACCCCCTCTTCAAACCGTCCTCTACATTGTGTCCCTCAGTACCAAAATCACTATACTGCACCTCAGTCTCACATGCCCCCTCCTCAGCATAGTGTTCCCTCCATATTGTGCCCTCACACTGGCCACCATGCTGCACCTTCTCTATACTGCACCTCAGTCTCACATTCCCTCTCCTCAGCATACTGTATCCTCACACTGGCCACCATGCTGCCCCTTCTCTATACTGCACCTCAGTCTCACATTCTGTGATGCCCTGGACCCCCAGGGGTCACAGTACACTAACATCCCACACACACACCCTCGCCTGGGTAGGTGACACCAGTCAATCAAATCCTTGTTGCCACCCTCCAGGGTTGATGTCCACACCAGGCGGTTGACCCCACCCACCGAGGAGTTCACAGGCCTGGAGGCGGGAAAACACAGTAGATTGTGGTAGACAGTGAAATTGAGAGGAGTGAAAACTGTTGGTGTCTGGGTTGGAGCCCAGGTACGTTCAGCAAGGTCGGCAGACGGTGGTGGCCGTCTGCAGGAGTTGGTGTAGGTCAGTGGAACCATAGGACCGGGGTCAGGCGGTGGCCCACCGGTACCGAACCGGGGAGCAGATTGAAGCCAAGCACCAAGGCAGGATACTCAGACCCCGACTAGGCTAGAAGCCGCCATAAAGGTCAAATTATCTGATTGCGGTCTGGACCTCAGGGGTTCATTCCCACCTAAGTCCCGTCAGAAGGCAACAGCCCAACCCGTCCGGATAAGTGCCACCGCCAAGGGCCAGAGATCCAAGGGCCAGCACCTGCGGGCAAACGGGCTCTCCCGACACGTACACACCGGGGAACGGACTACCCGTGGGAAGCCATAGGAGTCAAATACACCTACACAGGTGCAGGAAAACGACAGCCACCATCAACCCGTCCGGGGAGAGTGAGAACACCGCAGCCGGCTGTGGGCCCCGTCCATCCAGCCGTTTGGTTTACCAGAGACCCTGTCCTTCTGTGTCTGAGTGAGTACAACAGTGCCATCCGGCACCGCACCGCGCTGCACCGCAACGTTGCACCCGCGCCCACGCTGCCTCGGCACCTGCACCTATACCTCCTCCCTACTCCCCAACCGGGGCCCCGGGACCAACAGCCCCTACCCACGGAGGTGTCAACAACTCAGCTGCTCTCCGCCATCGCTCCCGGGATCCCCCGTCACCAGCAGCGGTGGTGCCCACCATCACCACAACCCGTGGGTGGCGTCACGACCGACATCCCCAAATACCCACCAAAAACCTCCCCTTTTCACTCGTGGGCGAGGAGGCGCTGCTCGAGCCCCGGGTCCGGCCCCGCGCTCGAGCCACCGAGGAGCAGAAGCACTGGACCCGAGCGCCAGCGATTCCAGACGAGCAGTGTTCCCACCCCTCCGCCCACGACAATTCCCCCTCCTGAGCATACCTTGCCTCCATACTGTGCCCTCACACTGGCCACCATGCTGCCCCTTCTCTATACTGCACCTCAGTCTCACATTCCCCCTTCTCAGCATACTGTGCCCTCACACTGGCCACCATGCTGCCCCTTATCTATACTGCCTATGTCCTTCACTATACAGTCACTATACTGTACCTCCATCTCACATTCCCCCAGCTCAGCATACTGTGCTGTCCTTACTGTGCCCTCACACTGACCACCATGCTGCCCCTTCTATATACTGCTTATCCCTCCCACTACCCAGTCTCTATTCTATGCCCCTCACACTTTTCTTTCCCAATACTGTCCACTTACAATTTTTTCCCACCATACTGCTGCCTCACACTTTCCAATAGTGCCCCCCTGATTGCTGTTCAGGGGCAAATATGCTGCATGCCCCCCAAAGGTACGCCCCATGTACAGTGTACAGGAGAATACATGACTGGTACGCAGGGCCGTCTCCAGGTTTTTGTGGCCCCTTGGCGAAAGAGTCTCAGTGGGCCCCATCCACACATAGACATGCACAGATACATACACATACAGGCATACATGCACATAGATATTTAAAGAGAAATTAACAAAAACACATATAAATAGACATAAATCTAGACACAGTCATATACACTGACATACATAGATACACATCATACATGCACACACTGACACATTTTTATATTTATATATATTTCTAATATTGAGAAGCTGGTAACAGCTTCATTCACCTCCCCCGCTTGTCTCCATCCAGTTCCTCCTGGGCATATGTCTGTGCCACGCTGATTGGTGGCCGTCACTAACAGACATGGCCGCACATAGAGCACACTAACACTGCTGTATATACATCACAAGAGAGGCTGGGGGCATACACATTACTGGGGGCATACATGTTACTGAGGAAAGAGGTATACAGCTATGGGGGACATACAGCTCTAGAGGGGGCAGTGGCTCTGAGGTGGGGGGACAAACAGCTCTGAGGTGGGGGATGACATGCAGCTCTGGCGTTATACAGCTCTGGGGTGGGGGGAACATACAGCTCTGAGGGAGTATACAGCACTGGGGAGGAGGGGACATACAATTCTAGGGGTATAGTAGTATGCAGCAAAACCAAAAAGAAAAACCCCTAAAAATACAATTTTATTAGTTTCACTTAAAACAGACAATCCCCACAATTATACAAAACACATAGAAAGGGACAAATGATCCCCAATAATTGACACTTGGCCACAAAAAAAGTTTCCTGTAAGCCCACCGAAGATTTGGTGGCTGAACAAGAAAAAAATGACCAGTGTGGCCTAAGTAAGGCGATCAATTGTCTAATTCAAATTCAATGATCATAAATGCCCATAATCAATATCTGATATAATTACACATCACTTGCTTAGCAGTGCAAAAAAAGGGGGGGTGTGGCCAAGTATTCACCTAGTCTGGCCCTACCTGGCCGCGGAGGTCGGCACCCTGTAACCATGCGCAAATGGCGCCCCCACTCAACGAGGACTCACCCTTCTTTCCCTCCGCTGTTCTCAAGTGCAGCTGAGCTAGGAAAGAGGGAGTGCGGGGAAGTTGCACTGCAAACTACTTAGTAATAAATCAGACACACACAATACAATTGGGCAGTAGCAAGTATGTTGAAATGGTGTTCCAAATGGACCATGTAGCTATACATTATACCTCAAGGCACAAAATCATCCACCCTAAACACAGTATCAAGTGCTGCAAGACCAAAGTAAGGTCAAATTGCACTTATAATGAGGTGTTGTATTACCCAAATAAACATATAGGGTGTAGAAGGAGCATTAATATGCCAACCAATCCTCCGTGAAAACAGCAGGATACTCCTATGGGAGACTTAGAGAAGAGGCCAATAGTTATCCCCAATTCTCAATAGTACTCAGAGATATTTCAACCCCTATTGAGCTGTTAGGCAATAAGTCACACTTTACAATCAAAAGATCCGATAGTATAATATGCCCAGATAATATGTAGCATCAAGAGGATAATAGGGAGAATAGTGCTTCACAGAAGACAAATAAACACTTCATGGAAGATAAATCAAATTGGAGCAACCAATGAGGGTATGCAAGACATGGTCCTAGTAATCACATTAGTTAGTTAATAGACGTTCTCATCATTATGATAATACTTAGCTTCCTTTAGAAGTCTAAGCGGAGGTACAATGACCCATCGTCCTGATTGACGTCCCACACCAAGGCCCGACGCCTTTCTCCCCGATCAAGAGTCCCACCGGGGTTCATCAGGGGCACCCTTATAGGGCAAAGACCACCGGCCGCAATCTGCCAAGTGATCAACAGCTTGTAGTCACCATAGTATGCAGCCCCCATATTCCTCCATATAGTGTTATGAAGCTCCCATAGTCCTCCATATAGTATTATGTGGCCCCCATGTAGCATTATGCAGCCCCCATATTCCACTATGCAGCCCCATATGGCATTATGCAGCCCCCATATTGCACTATGTAGCCCCCATATGGCACTATGCAGCCCCCAGATGGCACTATGCAGCCCCCAGATGGCACTATGCAGCCCCCATATAACATTAAGTAGCCCCCATATAGAACAATGAAGACCCATATAGCATTAGGCACGCTCATGTAGTACACAGCCCCTATATAGCACAGTGCAGACCCAGATAGCATTAGGCATCCTCATGTAGTATACAGCCCACCTATAGCACAATACAGACCCAGATAGCATTAGGCATCCTCACATAGTACACAGCCCCTATATAGCACATTGCGGACCCAGATAGCATTAGGCATCCTCACATAGTACACAGCCCCTATATAGCACAGTGCAGAGCCAGATAGCATTAGGCATCCTCATGTAGTATACAGCCGCTATATAGCTCAGTGCAGACCAGATAGCATTAGGCACCCTCATGTAGTGTAATGAAGAGGGAAGAGTTCAGCCCAGTGCAAGGAGGAGAGATATGTCAGTAAATTTCCAGATGCTTTATTCTGCTTGGTTTCCAATAAAAACGGTCATATAAACATTTGAACAGTTAAGACAATGTCCTCCATGGATAATGACACAACAGCGACGCGTTTCGGCTACAGGAGTATAGCCTTTGTCAAGTGGCTTTACTTTGTGAACTGAGTCCTCTTTATACCCATACATGGAAAAAGTTCTCCAAACAAACAGGTGTAGATTCTTGCTGAAATCCTCAGAATTAACCCATGATCCACTGGCTCAAGATATATCACAGCACAGTACAGGTACATGGGTTAACATACAATATAAAGAAAACAAAAAATATGCACATTATATAACAGTACTTTCATATCAAAATACACTGCTTGAGAATTACATCATAATATTCATACAATAAAAGTTACATGAAAAATACATGAATGTATAACAAACAGAGTGATATGAATCATCATCCAAGAGAGTGTATCACAGTACAGATGCATTGTTATAATTGCCCTGTTCCTTGGGAATGATGAAATAGCATATATAGTAAATATTCGATACCCAATGATCAGTGCACAAATACAATTGAATCCAGAGAAAAGAAAAAAAAAAAGTTTTGATGGGTTTATAAACCTTTTCTATATCTCCAGAGCAGAAACTACAATTGTATAACAATTCTCTCGTGTCAACAGACACTGCTTGAATGCTACATCATAATATTCCCATAATAGAAATGACCTAAAAGATATATGCAAATGTATAACAATCAGAGTGATGTGAACTATTACCAAAGAGAGTGTGTCACAATATACATACATTGTTATAGTTGCCCTGTTCATAGATATGATAGGATAACATATATAGTAGATATCTCATACTCAAAAGTCAAAGAAAAAAAAAAAAATAATATTGGGTTTATTTACGGAAGAATACCTAAGTGGCTATTTTTTAAGTCCCACCGAACCGCAAATCCACTGAATTCAACTGACAATAGTATTGACAAATCTCCGCTATGGGGGGAGGAGAAAGGGGGGGGGAGGGGGAAGGGGGGGAAGGGAGGAAGAAGGGAAAAAATGTACCATGTACCTGTAATGTGCTGTGATATATCTTGAGCCAGTGGATCATGGGTTAATTCTGAGGATTTCAGCAAGAATCTACACCTGTTTGTTTGGAGAACTTTTTCCATGTATGGGTATAAAGAGGACTCAGTTCACAAAGTAAAGCCACTTGACAAAGGCTACACTCCTGTAGCCGAAACGCGTCACTGTTGTGTCATTATCCATGGAGGACATTGTCTTAACTGTTCATATGTTTATATGATTGTTTTTATTGGAAACCAAGCAGAATAAAGCATCTGGAAATTTACTGACATATTTCTCCTCCTTGCGCTGGGCAGAACTCTTCCCTCTTCATTATACACAGGTAACAGCACCTGCAGCCCGAGCAGCAGAAGGAAATCTGAGCACATGGAATGGGTGAGCTGAAAGTTTCTCTTTTTACCTCTATAATTGCTGGTTTTTCGTGCTCCCCTGTGCTTCCATAACGGGGCTATTTTTGTCTTTGGTGATTTTTCTATAATATGGACACCGGACAAGAAAGAGCAATGTCAGTCCAGGACAGACGCAAATGCTTGGTACAAAATGTCTTTTTGAATAAGAATCAAGCAACTCCTCCAGGGGATATTGCTAAAGAGGACTTTAAAAACCTATACAAACAACTAACAGCAAAAAAAAAACAAAGAAACAAAATTATGGCTGGATGCTGAATTCCTCAGTAATTATGTGGATAAAAAAATGGTGCCAAGAGGCTTGAGAATCACTAAAGACTGTACTTATCCTTACCCAGATCAATTTTTTTCTGATTGGAATGACATTTTGTCTACCTGCTCATTGAGTCTGATGAACTGCATTATTAAATATGAGCAATTGGAATTAGTGAAAATACAACAAAAAATTACTGAAATTGAAGAAAAAATGTCTCATGTGGTCAAACCTGACAATTATGAGAATCTAATGAAGAAAATGTCTAGCAACATAGAGAATTTAGAAAACAAAATTGTGAACATCAAAAGACGTAAATGGGAACGAGATAATGAGGATTATTCAAAAAATCAAGTGTACACGTGGAAAAAACATAGAAGTGGATCCAAATCTGCATTTAAAAGGAATAAAAGCAGAAGACGTGTCAGTTTTTCCTATCCAGAAACATCAGGGGATTCCCTTACTCACTCCTCATCAGAGAAGTTGGATCAGAGTGACAATCAGGACGATTTGGGTTCACTGCAGTCAAAAAACGGGGACGGAGAGCCGGTAGAAAGCATAATACAAACAAGGCAATCTACCAGGAAAAAGAAAATCTGAACACTGTTTGGAACCTTACCACCAGAATTTTTCAACCAGAACATTTGTCTGCGCTCTCTAAAGGTTTGGGATTTGCTCCTAAAACACGCTTTAACTTGTTTTCTACCCTGTTAGACATTAATAAGTTTACACGCAATTTAACATTGAAATGTCATTTTTCGGGTAGTGAAAGGGATAATGTTGCTACTAATATTGATGGAATGGAAGAGATTAGTGTTGCTACTACCACTTTAATTCCCGGTTTTTCTGAACTGTGTGGTATTACTTCTTTGAGACAATTGGAAGCAGAAAGTGGTGGTTTTATCAAAGCAAACATGAATTCCTTTCATACACACAATAGGGATTACTATCCCATTAATTCTAGACCCTTGATTTTTGATAGATTCCAAGATCTCATCGAGGAAGATTTGGTAAAATTGCACTCCTCACACAGGGATATTAGATCTAATCTTACTAAACTAGAAAAAGCAGCTTTACAAGAAATAAAAAATGATTGGCATATCACAGTAAAAAGGGCGGATAAAGGGGGCGCAATCACGATTATGGATACGGATTTGTATATTAAGTGCAATGTAGAACTTCTCAGCAATAGTGATACCTATGGGATTTTGGGGGGGATCCCACCTCATTTTTTCAAAAGGAACTGTTGTTAATACTACGGGATGGAGTGGAGATGGGGATTATTACGCAAAAATTAATGGATTTTTTATATGTTGATAATCCTGTTATCCCCATCTACCACTCCCTCCCCAAGGTGCATAAGGGTGGATTCCCCCCGAAATTTAGACCCATCGTGTCGGCCATGGGGTCTCTATCGGAAAGAATAGGGGCCTGGTTAGACCATGCCTTGCAGCCCTTAGTCAAGTCTTTGCCGGGGTACATAAGGGACACTAAAAGTGTCCTTTGTGCCTTTGAAAATTTTCAATGGGAAGATCGCTTTGTATGGCTGACAGCAGATGTAGTAGCTCTTTATCCCTCTACCTCTTATGAGGTCATTATGACATCACTTAGACATTTTCTATGTAAATATAGCGACTATGACAATCACATGCAGTCTTTTATAATTAATGTCACTAAATATCTTTTGAATAAAAACTACTTTCTCTTTAATGGAAGTTTTTACATCCAGAAGCAGGGCGTTAGCATGGGAGGGAAATATTCACCCTCCCTTGCTAACCTTGTTATGGGTTTCTGGGAAGAGATTTTTTTGATGAATGATGGTAACTCATGGCAACGGCAAATAATGTGGTACGGAAGGTACATTGATGACCTCCTGTTGGTGTGGGGTGGTACCCAGGAAGAAATCGGTTTGTTCATAGAGTATATCAATCGCAATGATTTTAATCTGCGTTTTACTTCAAACTATCATCAAAGCCAAATAAACTTCCTGGACATCACCCTGCAGGCCGGCGGAGGTACGCCTGATGTGCTTATTACTCCTTACCGTAAGGAGATAAGTGAGAACACCATTTTGAGATATGGTTCATGTCATCCTAGGCATGTGACTTCTAACATTCCTAAGGGGGAGTTAATCCGAATTAAACGTAATTGCTCAGATAGCAGGTATGTGGAAGAAGTTTTAAGAGACAAGTGTAAGGATCTAAAAGATAGGGGCTACCCCAAAAATTTGTTAGCTAGGACTTATGAGGAGGTCTCTCAGATGAAACGGGAGTCACTGCTAATAGATAGGGTAAAACCATCAAGTAGTAGTGACAGCAATGTTATAAACTTTGTCACTACTTATAGTGAGGATTTTAATGACATTGTTAAAATTGTGAGAAAATACATTCCCATTTTGAATAGTGATTTGACAACCAGAGAAGTACTGACCAAATGTGATATTAGATTCATTCCAAAAAAAGCTCCCACAATTGGTAATATAGTATCCCCTAGTTTTTTAAAATCTCCCCCGCATAAGGGCTCTACGTGGTTAGACCTTAAGGGCTTTTTTAAATGTCATCACAATATTTGTATTTCTTGCTCCCATGCTGATAGGACGAATACATTTACCTCTATAGCTAATGGCCATACTTACGACATTAATAGATTCATCAACTGTAATACCACCGGAGTAATTTATCTAATAACATGTACCCTATGTCGAATTCAGTATGTAGGGTGCACTATTGGTCCCCTCAAGAAACGAATAAGGTGACATTTATCTGATGCCTCGGGAACGAATAAAATTGGTACTTCAATGGTATCAAAACACTTTTCCGAAGTACACGGAGGTGATAACAGTAGTTTCAGTTTTTGTGGCATTGAAAGGGTTCAGAAACCTATCAGAGGGGGGTGTTATAGACGTAAAATCTTAAATCATGAGTCTTTTTGGATTTTTAAATTAGGAACTAGGCAGCCAAATGGTTTGAATATACGCAAAGATCTGATATTGCAATACAACTGATTGACATGTCTCCGTAGGGTGTAATACATATATAATGGATAAAATCAATGATAATATATAGGGAAATAAAATAAAGAATAATAATTATATATTATATATAATAAAAGAACAGAGATTTATATACACACACTTCCCCTTCCCTTTTTTTTCCCTTCTTCCTCCCTTTCCCCCCCCGTCCCCGCCCTTCCACCCCCCTTTCTCCTCCCCCCATAGCGGAGATTTGTCAATACTATTGTCAGTTGAATTCAGTGGATTTGCGGTTCGGTGGGACTTAAAAAATAGCCACTTAGGTATTCTTCCGTAAATAAACCCAATATTATTATTTTTTTTTTTTTCTTTGACTTTTGGGTATGAGATATCTATTATATATGTTATCCTATCATATCTATGAACAGGGCAACTATAACAATGTATGTATATTGTGACACACTCTCTTTGGTAATAGTTCACATCACTCTGATTGTTATACATTTGCATATATCTTTTAGGTCATTTCTATTATGGGAATATTATGATGTAGCATTCAAGCAGTGTCTGTTGACACGAGAGAATTGTTATACAATTGTAGTTTCTGCTCTGGAGATATAGAAAAGGTTTATAAACCCATCAAAACTTTTTTTTTTTTCTTTTCTCTGGATTCAATTGTATTTGTGCACTGATCATTGGGTATCGAATATTTACTATATATGCTATTTCATCATTCCCAAGGAACAGGGCAATTATAACAATGCATCTGTACTGTGATACACTCTCTTGGATGATGATTCATATCACTCTGTTTGTTATACATTCATGTATTTTTCATGTAACTTTTATTGTATGAATATTATGATGTAATTCTCAAGCAGTGTATTTTGATATGAAAGTACTGTTATATAATGTGCATATTTTTTGTTTTCTTTATATTGTATGTTAACCCATGTACCTGTAATGTGCTGTGATATATCTTGAGCCAGTGGATCATGGGTTAATTCTGAGGATTTCAGCAAGAATCTACACCTGTTTGTTTGGAGAACTTTTTCCATGTATGGGTATAAAGAGGACTCAGTTCACAAAGTAAAGCCACTTGACAAAGGCTACACTCCTGTAGCCGAAACGCGTCGCTGTTGTGTCATTATCCATGGAGGACATTGTCTTAACTGTTCATATGTTTATATGACCGTTTTTATTGGAAACCAAGCAGAATAAAGCATCTGGAAATTTACTGACATATCTCTCCTCCTTGCGCTGGGCAGAACTCTTCCCTCTTCATTATACACAGGTAGCAGCACCTGTACCCCGAGCAGCAGAAGGAAATCTGAGCACATGGAATGGGTGAGCTGAAAGTTTTTCTTTTTGTCTCATGTAGTGTACAGCCGCCATATCATTTAATGCACCCCCTTGGTCGCCTGGCCACGGTGATTGTACATACTCACTTCTCCTCGTTCCCCAGCTGCTCCGGTCTCCTCGGCGCGTCCATTGCTGTCGGTCTCTGACCTCTCAGCAGGCACGCAGTGATGATGTCACCGCGCTCCACTGCTGAGCTGTCAGAGTGCCAACAGACACAGCGGGGAGAATGGAGAGAGAGAGCGCCGCTCCATCTCATCATTGCTCTCAACTGTATCGGCAACTGCGATGCCGATACGATTGAAAGCGCGATCCTTGGCGGAGGGAGGCCGGTGACAGCGTGGGCACCGGGCACCCTTGACTAGTGGTACGCCACTCCTGCCACCGTGAGTGGGCTCCCCGGCAGCCCAGGGCCTTGGCATTTGACCGGGTTTGCTGTGATACAGACACCAAATGTTATACAATATACACATTATTATATGCCATCTGATATGTGTACACAGTATATCACAATGCTCTGTACACTGGATGTAGTATACCATATACACAGATATACAATGTCCTGCACTGATCACACCTGGACCTACAGGACCTCACATATTCTATATGTAATATGGGCCATATAGTACAATCTGTGCTGCAGGCTCAGACGTGATCAGTGCAGTATCTGTGTAGTGATGTCTGTGCTCTCTGCTGGAGCTTAGTGTGAGTTATTGCAGGGGAGGGATGAGGCTGGAGCCGATGACAGCCCGACCTGTACCGACAGCCCGACCTGATCTGCAGCAGTTCACACTCCTGCAATAACTCACACTGATCCCCGGCAGAGCGGCCGCTGACACTATGGAATCCTGTCTTGGTCCCTCCTCACTGCAGCCTCCTGCCCAGCACCATGATGAATGACGTCATACTTACCGTCATCCACTGAGGCCTCCGCTCCGGTCCTCTCACAAGCTCCTCTTCGGCAGGAAGAAGCAGCCGCAGGCGCGCGGTGACGTCATCCTTGCAGATGCAGCCCACACAGCGTGCAGTGGGCGTGTCTACAGCACAGTGACGGCCGTGATTGAAATTATTTAAAGGTATAGTGCAGTTCTGGACCACTGTGGCGTTAATAAAATGGCGGCCACACAGATGGTGGTGGGGGCCCCATCATAAGCTTATGACATAGAGTTCATTAATTGCAATACACCAAATGTCATATACTTAATTGAATGCACAGCCTGTAGAATCCAGTACGTGGGAAGTACTAGTGGCCCTTTGAAAAAACGCATCAGACGGCACATGTCTGATGCGTTAAATCCAACAGCAGTCAATGTGTTGGCAGTCACAAAACATTTTGTTTCTGTTCATAATAGGAATCTTGATTCTCTAGTTTTTTCGGGTATCGAGAAAGTCTATAAACCCATGAGAGGGGGAGACCACCAAGGAAATTTTTTTAATAGGGAGTCTTTTTGGATCTTTAAACTAGGTACTCGGGTCCACATGGCATGAATGTTAGAAAAGACCTCATCATGCAGTATTCATGAGGCCTAAAACACACTTCCGCAAAAAAAAGTACGTGTCTTACGGTCCGTTTTTCGGGTCCGTGTTCCGTTTTTTTGGGGCGTTTCTCCGGTACGTATGGCATCCGTGCGATGGCGTATGCGAGCCGTGTGTACGTGTAAAATGTCCGTGTTTGTGTGTAAAATGCCCGTGTATGTGTACGTGGAATGTCCGTGTGGAATGTCCGTTTGTGTGTTGCACAATGTCGTTGATACATGTCGGCTGACAGCAGACAGAGTTGCGCGATGAGAATGAACTCGGGTGAACTTCACCCGACTTCATTGTCATGCCGCGGCTCTGTCTGTGTGCCGCGTACTGATTAGCGGTCACCTGTGAAGGATTCACCAGTGACCGCTAATCCCCCGAGTGACTGAAGTTAGCAGCCCTCTCTCATACTTACCGCTCCCCGATCACCAGCGCGGTGAGGAACAGCTGTGCAGAGAATACGCGGCAACAATTACTTTGAAAATGCCGGCCGCTCATTAAACAATCTCGTATTCCCTGCTTTCCCCACCCACCGGCGCCTATGATTGGTTGCAGTCAGACACGCCCCCTACGCTGAGTGACAGGTGTCTCACTGCACCCAATCACAGCAGCCGGTGGGCGTGTCTATACTGTGCAGTAAAATAAATAAATAATTAAAAAAAACGGCGTGCGGTCCCCCCCCATTTTAATACCAGCCAGATAAAGCCATATGGCTGAAGGCTGGTATTCTCAAGATGGGGAGCCCCACGTTATGGGGAGACCCCCAGCCTAACAATATCAGTCAGCAGCCGCCCAGAATTGCCGCATACATTAGATACGACAGTTCTGGGACTGTACCCGGCTCGTCCCGATTTACCCTGGTGCGTTGCAAATCGGGGTAATAAGGAGTTATTGGCAGCCCATAGCTGCCAATAAGTCCTAGATTAATCATGTCAGGCGTCTCCCCGAGATTCCTTCCATGATTAATCTGTAAATTACAGTAAATAAGCACACACACCCGAAAAAATCCTTTATTAGAAATAAAAAACACAAACATATACAAGACACCGCCGCTCCTGTCACCTTCACGCAGCTAATGAAGGCAATAGCGCGATCAGCTGAGCTGTCACTGAGGTTACTCGCGGCCAACGCTGAATACAGCTGATCGCGCTATTGCCTTCATTAGCTGCGTGGAGGTGACAGGAGCGGCGGTATCTTCTGCAGCTCCGGTCACCTCCATGCAGCAGAGCTGTAAGCGACGCTGGACCATCCTGGAGTACGCCGGACATGGAGGGCTTTTTCAGGCTTATTAAAGTGGTGAACCAGGGTATATGATTGTGTTTTTTATTTCTAATAAAGGATTTTTTCGGGGAAGAAAAAAACCGAGCGCCAATGTAAGTATGACTGAGAACAGCAGAAAAAAAGGTAAGTATACTGACTTTAATTTAAAAAAAAAAAAAATAAGATCGCTAGTGTAAAAACACACACGCACAAAACGTGCTGAACACGGACATACTCCGTGTGCGGTACGTGTAGGCACGGACCCATAGACTAAAGCGGGTCCATGCCTGCGTGCTGCCGGACAAAAATGGACATGTTGTCCGTGTAGAAAAGCGCACACACGTACTTACCTCATGGACACACGTTCTGTCCGATTTTACGTGTGTGTGTCATCTACCATTGATTAACATGGGTCTCCGTGTGTACGTGTCTCCGGTACGTGCAAATACGTACCGCAAACGTACAAATTACACGGATGTGTGTTGCGGGTCTAAGAGATTTTCTCTCCCCTTTTGCCTTTCCTCTTTTTTTTTCTCTTGGATCCATTAAAATTAAATTTATTTATAACAATATCAATTTAATATTGATCCAATAATGGGAAGTGGGAGGAAGGAGAGAGGGGAAAGGAAAAGGGGAGAAGAATTCTTTTATATTATGTGATTGTCTTTTGCTGATTTTCCTTGCATATACGTTTGTCTGCAGCATTTTTTCATTATTTTTCCTTTTTTGTTTTTAATTTTCTCTATAGACTGCTATAATGTGTAGTTTTTATTTTTGTCTCTGTCTTATATTTTGTTATATATGTTTGCACACATTCACTTTGAATGGATTGACAATTCACATCCCACAATTAGAGCACCTGCTCTGATGACGTTGTGTGCATGTGGTTTTATATAACTCCTATGAGAGACTTTCCTTTATTCCATGATTAAGGCCGGCTTCACACTTGCGATTAACTCGCACGAGTGCAATGCGAGAAAATCTCGCATTGCACTCGGGCCCATGTTAATCAATGAGGCAGCTCCCATCTGCTATTTTTTTCTCAGTCCAAATTGGACTGAGAAAAAAAATCGCAGCATGCTGCGTTTTGGTGAGTTTCACGCGCGAGTCTCTTCAATGCAAGTCTATGGGTGCATGAAAAAAAAAGGATGTCACACGGACGGTACATACACCATCCTATTGACATCCATTTTTCTCAATATATTTTACTCATGTAGCAGAGAACACTGTAATTGCTCCTGTACATAACAGTACATGTATAGCAGCTGCTGAGGGTAAAAACTGATTGCACACTGACAGCACACTGATGAAATGTGAGAAGAAATCGTCCGACTTTCTAGCATGAGAATCAGACCGATTTTACACTCGCAAGTGTGATTCCAGCCTAAGACCTTCACTGGTCAAAACATGTAGGAATTTTCCTCTGTCCTTCGGTCATTCATTTTTTTCTGTCCCTCCACAAGGTGGTCTGTACCTTTGTATTTTTTTTACTTGACTTAATAAGGTTTGGAGTTTTACTTCCTGAGTCTTCCTGCTAAGGCGCTGGATCTGCCTTTGTTTCTGAAAATGGCTAAACAGGTTTGAGAACTTCCTAGAAGCTATGGACATAAAAGAGGAGAAAAGAATAAAAGCCGTGCTCCTGCATTGCGCAGGCACAGGAGTCTATGACATATACAGCACCATACCTCCCAACTGTCCCGGATACAGCGGGACTATCACGCTTTGCATTGTTTGTCCCGTTGCCACGGGCGGGACGGCCGTCTCCCGGGCTCCGCCCACCCACTCTCTCCCCGCCTCCCTGCTTTTCCCTCCTATCATCCTAACACGTGATGTGGCATAACAGAGAGGAGAGCGCTGCCCGAAACTTGTCTCTGTCTGCTCTGTGCTGCTGCTAAGGTATGAAACTGAATCTCCCCAAGGCTGATTCCCCTCCCCCCATCTCCTGCTGGAGCATGAGATCCTTTGTTTCTCTGACTCCCTGTGTCCTTATCTATCCTGTGTCCTTATCTATCCTGTGTCCTTATCTATTGTGTGTCCTTATCTATTGTGTGTCCTTATCTATGGTGTGTCCTTATCTATCGTGTGTCCTTATATATCATGTGTCCTTATCTATCCTGTGTCCTTATCTATCGTGTGTCCTTATCTATTGTGTGTCCTTATCTATCGTGTGTCCTTATCTATCGTGTGTCCTTATATATCATGTGTCCTTATCTATCCTGTGTCCTTATCTATCCTGTGTCCTTATCTATCGTGTGTCCTTATCTATTGTGTGTCCTTATATATCTTGTGTCCTTATCTATGGTGTGTCCTTATCTATCGTGTGTCCTTATATATCATGTGTCCTTATCTATCCTGTGTCCTTATCTATCGTGTGTCCTTATCTATTGTGTGTCCTTATCTATTGTGTGTCCTTATCTATGGTGTGTCCTTATCTATTGTGTGTCCTTATCTATTGTGTGTCCTTATCTATGGTGTGTCCTTATCTATCATGTGTCCTTATCTATGGTGTGTCCTTATCTATGGTGTGTCCTTATATATCATGTGTCCTTATCTATCCTGTGTCCTTATCTATTGTGTGTCCTTATCTATCATGTGTCCTTATCTATTGTGTGTCCTTATCTATTGTGTGTCCTTATCTATCGTGTGTCCTTATCTATCGTGTGTCCTTATCTATCTTGTGTCCTTATCTATGGTGTGTCCTTATATATCATGTGTCCTTATCTATCCTGTGTCCTTATCTATTGTGTGTCCTTATCTATCATGTGTCCTTATCTATTGTGTGTCCTTATCTATTGTGTGTCCTTATCTATCGTGTGTCCTTATCTATCGTGTGTCCTTATATATCGTGTGTCCTTATCTATGGTGTGTCCTTATCTATCGTGTGTCCTTATATATCATGTGTCCTTATCTATCCTGTGTCCTTATCTATCCTGTGTCCTTATCTATCGTGTGTCCTTATCTATGGTGTGTCCTTATCTATGGTGTGTCCTTATCTATGGTGTGTCCTTATATATCATGTGTCCTTATCTATCGTGTGTCCTTATCTATCTTGTGTCCTTATCTATGGTGTGTCCTTATATATCATGTGTCCTTATCTATCGTGTGTCCTTATCTATCTTGTGTCCTTATCTATGGTGTGTCCTTATCTATCCTGTGTCCTTATCTATTGTGTGTCCTTATCTATCGTGTGTCCTTATCTATTGTGTGTCCTTATCTATTGTGTGTCCTTATCTATCGTGTGTCCTTATCTATCGTGTGTCCTTATATATCATGTGTCCTTATCTATCGTGTGTCCTTATATATCATGTGTCCTTATATATCATGTGTCCTTATCTATCGTGTGTCCTTATATATCGTGTGTCCTTATATATCATGTGTCCTTATCTATGGTGTGTCCTTATCTATCGTGTGTCCTTATATATCATGTGTCCTTATCTATCGTGTGTCCTTATCTATTGTGTGTCCTTATCTATTGTGTGTCCTTATCTATGGTGTGTCCTTATCTATGGTGTGTCCTTATCTATGGTGTGTCCTTATATATCATGTGTCCTTATCTATCGTGTGTCCTTATCTATCGTGTGTCCTTATCTATCTTGTGTCCTTATCTATGGTGTGTCCTTATATATCATGTGTCCTTATCTATCCTGTGTCCTTATCTATTGTGTGTCCTTATCTATCGTGTGTCCTTATCTATCTTGTGTCCTTATCTATGGTGTGTCCTTATATATCATGTGTCCTTATCTATCGTGTGTCCTTATCTATTGTGTGTCCTTATCTATCGTGTGTCCTTATCTATCGTGTGTCCTTATCTATCGTGTGTCCTTATCTATCGTGTGTCCTTATCTATTGTGTGTCCTTATCTATCGTGTGTCCTTATCTATCGTGTGTCCTTATATATCATGTGTCCTTATCTATCGTGTGTCCTTATATATCATGTGTCCTTATCTATCGTGTGTCCTTATATATCATGTGTCCTTATATATCATGTGTCCTTATCTATTGTGTGTCCTTATCTATCGTGTGTCCTTATCTATCGTGTGTCCTTATATATCATGTGTCCTTATCTATCGTGTGTCCTTATCTATCTTGTGTCCTTATCTATTGTGTGTCCTTATCTATCGTGTGTCCTTATATATCATGTGTCCTTATCTATCTTGTGTCCTTATCTATTGTGTGTCCTTATCTATGGTGTGTCCTTATCTATCGTGTGTCCTTATATATCATGTGTCCTTATCTATTGTGTGTCCTTATCTATCGTGTGTCCTTATCTATCGTGTGTCCTTATATATCATGTGTCCTTATCTATGGTGTGTCCTTATCTATCGTGTGTCCTTATATATCATGTGTCCTTATCTATTGTGTGTCCTTATCTATCGTGTGTCCTTATCTATCGTGTGTCCTTATATATCATGTGTCCTTATCTATCTTGTGTCCTTATCTATTGTGTGTCCTTATCTATCGTGTGTCCTTATATATCATGTGTCCTTATCTATCGTGTGTCCTTATCTATTGTGTGTCCTTATCTATCGTGTGTCCTTATCTATCGTGTGTCCTTATCTATCTTGTGTCCTTATCTATCCTGTGTCCTTATCTATGGTGTGTCCTTATCTATGGTGTGTCCTTATATATCATGTGTCCTTATCTATCTTGTGTCCTTATCTATCGTGTGTCCTTATCTATCGTGTGTCCTTATATATCATGTGTCCTTATCTATCGTGTGTCCTTATCTATCGTGTGTCCTTATATATCTTGTGTCCTTATCTATGGTGTGTCCTTATATATCATGTGTCCTTATCTATCCTGTGTCCTTATCTATTGTGTGTCCTTATCTATTGTGTGTCCTTATCTATGGTGTGTCCTTATCTATGGTGTGTCCTTATCTATGGTGTGTCCTTATCTATGGTGTGTCCTTATATATCGTGTGTCCTTATCTATCGTGTGTCCTTATCTATCGTGTGTCCTTATCTATCGTGTGTCCTTATATATCATGTGTCCTTATCTATCGTGTGTCCTTATCTATCGTGTGTCCTTATCTATCTTGTGTCCTTATCTATGGTGTGTCCTTATCTATCCTGTGTCCTTATCTATTGTGTGTCCTTATCTATCGTGTGTCCTTATCTATCGTGTGTCCTTATCTATCTTGTGTCCTTATCTATCCTGTGTCCTTATCTATCTTGTGTCCTTATCTATTGTGTGTCCTTATCTATCGTGTGTCCTTATCTATCGTGTGTCCTTATCTATCCTGTGTCCTTATCTATTGTGTGTCCTTATATATCATGTGTCCTTATCTATCACATGTCCTTATCTATCATGTGTCCTTATCTATTGTGTGTCCTTATCTATTGTGTGTCCTTATCTATCTTGTGTCCTTATCTATCTTGTGTCCTTATCTATCGTGTGTCCTTATCTATGGTGTGTCCTTATCTATCATGTGTCCTTATCTATCGTGTGTCCTTATCTATCTTGTGTCCTTATCTATCTTGTGTCCTTATCTATTGAAAATAAACAGTGTTTGCTTCTCAATGCTGCAGGCACATCACAGTAGATCAGGACATTGGGGAGAGGACAATGTACTTACCACTTGTGTCCTCTCCTGCAGGTGCACAGCACTGGCCGGTAATATGCACAGATAGAAGCATTGGCAATGCTTCTATCAGCTACCGACCACTGATCTCCTGCCTGGCAGAGCTGCTGTCACACATCAGTGCATGATCTCCTGCCTGGCAGAGGTGCTGTCACACATCAGTGCATGATCTCCTGCCTGGCAGAGCTGCTGTCACACATCAGTGCATGATCTCCTGCCTGGCAGAGCTGCTGTCACACATCAGTGCATGATCTCCTGCCTGGCAGAGCTGCTGTCACACATCAGTGCATGATCTCCTGCCTGGCAGAGCTGCTGTCACACATCAGTGCATGATCTCCTGCCTGGCAGAGCTGCTGTCACACATCAGTGCATGATCTCCCGCCTGGCAGAGCTGCTGTCACACATCAGTGCATGATCTCCTGCCTGGCAGAGGTGCTGTCACACATCAGTGCATGATCTCCTGCCTGGCAGAGGTGCTGTCACACATCAGTGCATGATCTCCTGCCTGGCAGAGCTGCTGTCACACATCAGTGCATGATATCCTGCCTGGCAGAGCTGCTGTCACACATCAGTGCATGATCTCCTGCCTGGCAGAGGTGCTGTCACACATCAGTGCATGATCTCCTGCCTGGCAGAGCTGCTGTCACACATCAGTGCATGATCTCCTGCCTGGCAGAGCTGCTGTCACACATCAGTGCATGATCTCCTGCCTGGCAGAGCTGCTGTCACACATCAGTGCATGATCTCCCGCCTGGCAGAGCTGCTGTCACACATCAGTGCATGATCTCCTGCCTGGCAGAGGTGCTGTCACACATCAGTGCATGATCTCCTGCCTGGCAGAGCTGCTGTCACACATCAGTGCATGATCTCCTGCCTGGCAGAGCTGCTGTCACACATCAGTGCATGATCTCCTGCCTGGCAGAGGTGCTGTCACACATCAGTGCATGATCTCCTGCCTGGCAGAGGTGCTGTCACACATCAGTGCATGATCTCCTGCCTGGCAGAGCTGCTGTCACACATCAGTGCATGATCCCCTGCCTGGCAGAGGTGCTGTCACACATCAGTGCATGATCTCCTGCCTGGCAGAGGTGCTGTCACACATCAGTGCATGATCTCCTGCCTGGCAGAGCTGCTGTCACACATCAGTGCATGATCTCCTGCCTGGCAGAGCTGCTGTCACACATCAGTGCATGATCTCCTGCCTGGCAGAGCTGCTGTCACACATCAGTGCATGATCTCCTGCCTGGCAGAGCTGCTGTCACACATCAGTGCATGATCTCCCGCCTGGCAGAGCTGCTGTCACACATCAGTGCATGATCTCCTGCCTGGCAGAGCTGCTGTCACACATCAGTGCATGATCTCCTGCCTGGCAGAGCTGCTGTCACACATCAGTGCATGATCTCCTGCCTGGCAGAGCTGCTGTCACACATCAGTGCATGATCTCCTGCCTGGCAGAGGTGCTGTCACACATCAGTGCATGATCTCCTGCCTGGCAGAGGTGCTGTCACACATCAGTGCATGATCTCCTGCCTGGCAGAGCTGCTGTCACACATCAGTGCATGATCTCCTGCCTGGCAGAGCTGCTGTCACACATCAGTGCATGATCTCCTGCCTGGCAGAGCTGCTGTCACACATCAGTGCATGATCTCCTGCCTGGCAGAGCTGCTGTCACACATCAGTGCATGATCTCCTGCCTGGCAGAGGTGCTGTCACACATCAGTGCATGATCTCCTGCCTGGCAGAGCTGCTGTCACACATCAGTGCATGATCTCCTGCCTGGCAGAGCTGCTGTCACACATCAGTGCATGATCTCCTGCCTGGCAGAGCTGCTGTCACACATCAGTGCATGATCTCCTGCCTGGCAGAGCTGCTGTCACACATCAGTGCATGATCTCCTGCCTGGCAGAGGTGCTGTCACACATCAGTGCATGATCCCCCGCCTGGCAGAGCTGCTGTCACACATCAGTGCATGATCTCCTGCCTGGCAGAGCTGCTGTCACACATCAGTGCATGATCTCCTGCCTGGCAGAGGTGCTGTCACACATCAGTGCATGATCTCCTGCCTGGCAGAGGTGCTGTCACACATCAGTGCATGATCTCCTGCCTGGCAGAGGTGCTGTCACACATCAGTGCATGATCTCCTGCCTGGCAGAGCTGCTGTCACACATCAGTGCATGATCTCCTGCCTGGCAGAGCTGCTGTCACACATCAGTGCATGATCCCCCGCCTGGCAGAGCTGCTGTCACACATCAGTGCATGATCTCCTGCCTGGCAGAGGTGCTGTCACACATCAGTGCATGATCTCCTGCCTGGCAGAGCTGCTGTCACACATCAGTGCATGATCTCCTGCCTGGCAGAGCTGCTGTCACACATCAGTGCATGATCTCCTGCCTGGCAGAGCTGCTGTCACACATCAGTGCATGATCTCCTGCCTGGCAGAGCTGCTGTCACACATCAGTGCATGATCTCCTGCCTGGCAGAGCTGCTGTCACACATCAGTGCATGATCTCCTGCCTGGCAGAGCTGCTGTCACACATCAGTGCATGATCTCCTGCCTGGCAGAGCTGCTGTCACACATCAGTGCATGATCTCCTGCCTGGCAGAGCTGCTGTCACACATCAGTGCATGATCTCCTGCCTGGCAGAGCTGCTGTCACACATCAGTGCATGATCCCCCGCCTGGCAGAGCTGCTGTCACACATCAGTGCATGATCTCCTGCCTGGCAGAGCTGCTGTCACACATCAGTGCATGATCTCCTGCCTGGCAGAGGTGCTGTCACACATCAGTGCATGATCTCCTGCCTGGCAGAGGTGCTGTCACACATCAGTGCATGATCTCCTGCCTGGCAGAGGTGCTGTCACACATCAGTGCATGATCTCCTGCCTGGCAGAGGTGCTGTCACACATCAGTGCATGATCTCCTGCCTGGCAGAGGTGCTGTCACACATCAGTGCATGATCTCCTGCCTGGCAGAGGTGCTGTCACACATCAGTGCATGATCTCCTGCCTGGCAGAGCTGCTGTCACACATCAGTGCATGATCTCCTGCCTGGCAGAGCTGCTGTCACACATCAGTGCATGATCTCCTGCCTGGCAGAGCTGCTGTCACACATCAGTGCATGATCCCCCGCCTGGCAGAGCTGCTGTCACACATCAGTGCATGATCTCCTGCCTGGCAGAGGTGCTGTCACACATCAGTGCATGATCTCCTGCCTGGCAGAGCTGCTGTCACACATCAGTGCATGATCTCCTGCCTGGCAGAGCTGCTGTCACACATCAGTGCATGATCTCCTGCCTGGCAGAGCTGCTGTCACACATCAGTGCATGATCTCCTGCCTGGCAGAGGTGCTGTCACACATCAGTGCATGATCTCCTGCCTGGCAGAGGTGCTGTCACACATCAGTGCATGATCTCCTGCCTGGCAGAGGTGCTGTCACACATCAGTGCATGATCTCCTGCCTGGCAGAGCTGCTGTCACACATCAGTGCATGATCTCCTGCCTGGCAGAGGTGCTGTCACACATCAGTGCATGATCTCCTGCCTGGCAGAGGTGCTGTCACACATCAGTGCATGATCTCCTGCCTGGCAGAGGTGCTGTCACACATCAGTGCATGATCTCCTGCCTGGCAGAGCTGCTGTCACACATCAGTGCATGATCTCCTGCCTGGCAGAGGTGCTGTCACACATCAGTGCATGATCTCCTGCCTGGCAGAGGTGCTGTCACACATCAGTGCATGATCCCCCGCCTGGCAGAGCTGCTGTCACACATCAGTGCATGATCTCCTGCCTGGCAGAGGTGCTGTCACACATCAGTGCATGATCCCCCGCCTGGCAGAGCTGCTGTCACACATCAGTGCATGATCCCCTGCCTGGCAGAGGTGCTGTCACACATCAGTGCATGATCCCCCGCCTGGCAGAGCTGCTGTCACACATCAGTGCATGATCTCCTGCCTGGCAGAGCTGCTGTCACACATCAGTGCCTGATCTCCCGCCTGGCAGAGCTGCTGTCACACATCAGTGCATGATCTCCCGCCTGGCAGAGCTGCTGTCACACATCAGTGCATGATCTCCTGCCTGGCAGAGCTGCTGTCACACATCAGTGCATGATCTCCTGCCTGGCAGAGGTGCTGTCACACATCAGTGCATGATCTCCTGCCTGGCAGAGGTGCTGTCACACATCAGTGCATGATCTCCTGCCTGGCAGAGGTGCTGTCACACATCAGTGCATGATCTCCTGCCTGGCAGAGCTGCTGTCACACATCAGTGCATGATCTCCTGCCTGGCAGAGGTGCTGTCACACATCAGTGCATGATCTCCTGCCTGGCAGAGGTGCTGTCACACATCAGTGCATGATCTCCTGCCTGGCAGAGCTGCTGTCACACATCAGTGCATGATCTCCTGCCTGACAGAGCTGCTGTCACACATCAGTGCATGATCTCCTGCCTGGCAGAGGTGCTGTCACACATCAGTGCCTGATCTCCTGCCTGGCAGAGCTGCTGTCACACATCAGTGCATGATCTCCTGCCTGGCAGAGCTGCTGTCACACATCAGTGCATGATCTCCTGCCTGGCAGAGCTGCTGTCACACATCAGTGCCTGATCTCCTGCCTGGCAGAGCTGCTGTCACACATCAGTGCATGATCTCCTGCCTGGCAGAGCTGCTGTCACACATCAGTGCATGATCTCCTGCCTGGCAGAGGTGCTGTCACACATCAGTGCATGATCTCCTGCCTGGCAGAGGTGCTGTCACACATCAGTGCATGATCTCCTGCCTGGCAGAGCTGCTGTCACACATCAGTGCATGATCTCCTGCCTGGCAGAGCTGCTGTCACACATCAGTGCATGATCTCCTGCCTGGCAGAGCTGCTGTCACACATCAGTGCATGATCTCCTGCCTGGCAGAGCTGCTGTCACACATCAGTGCATGATCTCCTGCCTGGCAGAGCTGCTGTCACACATCAGTGCATGATCTCCTGCCTGGCAGAGCTGCTGTCACACATCAGTGCATGATCTCCTGCCTGGCAGAGGTGCTGTCACACATCAGTGCATGATCTCCTGCCTGGCAGAGGTGCTGTCACACATCAGTGCATGATCTCCTGCCTGGCAGAGCTGCTGTCACACATCAGTGCATGATCTCCTGCCTGGCAGAGCTGCTGTCACACATCAGTGCATGATCTCCTGCCTGGCAGAGCTGCTGTCACACATCAGTGCATGATCTCCTGCCTGGCAGAGGTGCTGTCACACATCAGTGCATGATCTCCTGCCTGGCAGAGCTGCTGTCACACATCAGTGCATGATCTCCTGCCTGGCAGAGCTGCTGTCACACATCAGTGCATGATCTCCTGCCTGGCAGAGCTGCTGTCACACATCAGTGCATGATCTCCTGCCTGGCAGAGGTGCTGTCACACATCAGTGCATGATCTCCTGCCTGGCAGAGCTGCTGTCACACATCAGTGCATGATCTCCTGCCTGGCAGAGGTGCTGTCACACATCAGTGCATGATCTCCTGCCTGGCAGAGCTGCTGTCACACATCAGTGCATGATCTCCTGCCTGGCAGAGCTGCTGTCACACATCAGTGCATGATCTCCTGCCTGGCAGAGCTGCTGTCACACATCAGTGCATGATCTCCTGCCTGGCAGAGCTGCTGTCACACATCAGTGCATGATCTCCTGCCTGGCAGAGCTGCTGGACTCACGTTAAATAAAGAAAAATGTGGATTTGATAAAAGTCCATTAGAGTTCTATGGTCACATCTTCTCGGCGAAAGGAGTACAACCTGATGCCAAGAAAGTGGAATCCATCAAAGCAGCCTCAATTCCACAGAATGCCAGTGAAGTACGCTCTTTTCTTGGAATAGCAAGCTACTGTGCTAGCTATATTCCACATTTTTCAACAATCAGCAATCCATTAAGGGAACTTACAAAGCATAACTGTGTTTTTCAATGGTCCCAAGACTGTCAGACCTCTTTTGAAACAATTAAAAATGAATTTTGCTCAACAACCAGAATGGCCTATTTTGATCCAGCCCGTCGAACCGAACTAATTGTGGACGCCAGTCCCGTGGGACTGGGTTCTATTTTAGCGCAATATAAGGATAATATTCAAAATCCCCACATCATTTCTTATGCAAGTAAAAGCTTAACAAGCACTGAACAGAAATATTCACAAACTGAAAAAGAAAGCTGCAGTTGTCTGGGGATGTGAACATTTTCACTTATTTCTATATGGAGCTCCTTTCACTGTTGTCACAGATCATCAAGCACTCCTTACGATCTTTGGAAATCCCAGAGCTACAATGCCTGCACGCATAGAACGATGGGGTCTACGTCTACAGGACTACAACTACAACATTATTCACAAACCTGGAAAATTCAGCAATCCAACTGACTATCTTTCAAGACATCCTATGAATGATGACCCACCTGAGCATTCCGGCATTGAAGAATACATACTCTTCGTTACAGCTCATGCAGTGCCAAAAGCACTCTCTATTGATCAGTTTGTGAATACAACAAGTGACAAGACATTATGTGCCTTAATACAAATCATACAAAATCGAAGGTGGCATGAAATGGGTTTATGAGGGATCGATCCTGTCAAACTAATTTGATCAGCTTCTATGAAGAGGTAAGTTCAAGCCTGGACCAGGGAAATGCAGTGGATGTTGTGTATATGGACTTTTCAAAAGCTTTTGATACGGTGCCACACAAAAGGTTGGTACATAAAATGAGAATAATGGGGATAGGGGAAAATATGTGTAATTGGGTTAAGAACTGGCTCAGTGATAGGAAACAAAGGGTGGTTATTAATGGTACGTACTCGGACTGGGTTTCAGTTCATAGTGGGGTACCACAGGGGTCAGTATTGGGCCCGCTTCTTTTCAACATATTTATAAATGACCTTGTTGGGGGCATGCGGAGTAGAATTTCAATATTTGCAGATGATACTAAACTCTGCAGGGTAATCAAAACAGAGGAGGATAATTTTATATTACAGGGAGATTTATGTAAATTGGAGGATTGGGCTGAGAAGTGGCAATTGAAGTTTAACGTATCATAGTATCATAGTTTTTAAGGTTGAAGGGAGACTAGTCCATCTAGTTCAACCCGTAGCCTAACATGTTGATCCAGAGGAAGGCAAAAAAAAAAAAAAAAACAATGTGACAAACAAGTTCCAATGGGGAAAAAAATTCCTTCCTGACTCCACATCCGGCAATCAGACTAGTTCCCTGGATCAATACCCTGTCATAAAATCTAATATACATAACTGGTAATATTAAATTTTTCAAGAAAGGCATCCAGGCTCTGCTTAAATGTTAGTAGTGAATCACTCATTACAACATCATGCGGCAGAGAGTTCCATAGTCTCACTGCTCGTACAGTAAAGAATCCTCGTCTGTGATTATGATTAAACCTTCTTTCCTCAAGACGTAGCGGATGCCCCCGTGTTCCAGTCGCAGGCCTAGGTGTAAAAAGATCTTTGGAAAGGTCTCTGTACTGTCCCCTCATATATTTATACATTGTGATTAGATCCCCCCTAAGCCTTCGTTTTTCCAGACTAAATAACCCCAAGTTTAATAACCTGTCTTCGTATTGCAGCCCCCCCATTCCTCTAATAATCTTGGTGGCTCTTCTCTGCACCCTCTCCAGTTCAGCTATGTCCTTCTTATATATCGGTGACCAGAATTGTACACAGTATATAAGTGCGGTCGCACTAGTGACTTGTACAGAGGTAGAACTATATTTTTTTCATGAACACTTATACCTCTTTTAATACATCCCATTATTTTATTAGCCCTGGCAGCAGCTGCCTGACACTGTCCACTAAAGTGAAGTTTACCATCCACCCATACACCCAAGTCTTTTTCTGTGCCTGTTTTACCCAGTGTTCTACAATTAAGTACATAATCATACATTTTATTTCCTCTACCCAAGTGCATGACCTTACATTTATCTACATTAAACTTCAATTGCCACTTCTCAGCCCAATTCTCCAATTTACATAAATCTCCCTGTAATATAAAATTACCCTCCTCTGTATTGATTACCCTGCAGAGTTTAGTATCATCTGCAAATATTGAAATTCTACTCCGCATGCCCCCAACAAGGTCATTTATAAATATGTTGAAAAGAAGCGGGCCCAATACTGACCCCTGTGGTACCCCACTATGAACTGAGACCCAGTCCGAGTACGTACCATTAATAACCACCCTTTGTTTCCTATCACTGAGCCAGTTTTTAACCCAGTTACACATATTTTCCGCTATCCCCATTATTCTCATTTTATGTACCAACCTTTTGTGTGGCACCGTATCAAAAGCTTTTGAAAAGTCCATATACACAACATCCACTGCATTTCCCTGGTCCAGGCTTGAACTTACCTCTTCATAGAAGCTGATCAAATTAGTTTGACAGGATCGATCCCTCATAAACCCATGTTGATACTCTGTCATAAGGTTATTTTTCTTGAGATACTCCAGTATAGCATCTCTCAAGAACCCCTCAAGGATTTTACCAACCGTAGAGGTTAAACTTACCGGCCTATAATTTCCCGGCTCAGTTTTTGTCCCCTTTTTGAATATTGGCACCACATTTGCTATGCGCCAGTCCTGCGGTACCGACCCTGTTATTAAGGAATCTGAGAAGATTAAAAATAATGGTCTATCTATCACAGAACTCAATTCCTGTAGTACTCTGGGGTGTATGCCATCCGGGCCCGGAGATTTGTCAACCTTAGTGATTTCGAGGCGGCGGCGTACTTCCTGCTGGGTTAAGCAGGTAATATTCAAGGGTGAATTTATGGTATCACTGGTCATGTCATCTGCCATGGCATTTTCTTGTATAAAAACCGTAGAAAAAAAGTCATTCAGCAGGTTGGCTTTACCCTCATCCCCTTCCACCATTTCACCAAGACTATTTTTAAGGGGGCCAACACTATCGCTTTTCAGTTTTTTACTGTTTATGTAGTTAAAGAATATTTTAGGATTATTTTTACTTTCTCTTGCAATGAGTCTCTCTGTCTCAAACTTAGCTAACTTAATTTGCTTTTTACATATTTTATTTAATTTTCTATAATTATATAATGCCTCATCACTACCTACCCTCTTTAATTCTTTTAAGGCTTTCTGTTTTTCTTTTATTGCTTCCCTTACAGCTCTATTTAGCCATAGGGGTTTCTTCCTATTTCTAGCATGTTTGTTCCCATAGGGTATATTTTCTGCACAAGCCCTATTCAGGATGCTCATAAAAGTCTCCCATTTGCTTTGTGTACTTTTATTACTTAGTACATCATCCCAGTTTATTGCACTAAGATCATCTCTCAACCGTTTAAAATTTGCTTTCCTGAAGTTTAGTGTCCTTGTAGCCCCTATACTATACATCTTACTAAAGAATACATGAAAACTTATTATTTTGTGATTACTATTCCCCAAGTAACCCCCAACTTGTATATTTGATATGCGGTCTGGCCTATTGGTTAGTACAAGGTCTAGTAGTGCTCCCCCTCTTGTGGGGTCATGTACCATTTGTGAAAGGTAATTATCTTTCATTGTTATCAAAAATCTATTTCCTTTGCTGGAACTGCAAGTTTCTGTTCCCCAATTTATATCAGGATAGTTAAAGTTCCCCATAATAATTACCTCTCCGAGACTCGCTGCTTTATCAATTTGCTTTATGAGAAGATTCTCAACCTCTTCCATAATATTCGGCATCTTATAACACACTCCTATCAGTATTTTATTATTCATTCTCCCCCCACTTATCTCCACCCATAGGGACTCTACATTCTCAGTACCCTCACATATTTTGTCACGCAGGATGGGTTTTAAGGATGATTTTACATATAGACACACACCTCCCCCTCGCTTATTTGTACGGTCATTCCTGAATAGGCTATAACCCTGTAAATTAACAGCCCAGTCATAGCTCTCATCCAGCCATGTCTCTGATATCCCCACTATATCATAATTTTCTTCCAACAATATTAATTCTAATTCCTCCACCTTATTTGTGAGGCTTCGGGCATTAGTGTACATGCACGTTACGTATGACTCTGTACCTGTATTCCTGCTTACTGTATTAACTGTCCTAACCCTTCCCCCCGTACCACCCCCAATTTCATTACTTGTGCCCTGGTCACTATCTGCACTACATTCCCCTTCTATAAAGTGAATACCCTCGCCCCCCATTCCTAGTTTAAACACTCCTCCAACCTTCTAGCCATTTTCTGCCCCAGCAGAGCTGCACCCTCCCCATTAAGATGCAGCCCATCCCTAGCATAGAATCTGTAGCCAACTGAAAAGTCGGCCCAATTCTCCAGGAACCCAAAACCCTCTTTCCTACACCAATTCCTGAGCCACCTGTTAACCTCCCTGATCTCCCTTTGCCTCTCTAGTGTGGCTTGTGGCACAGGTAGTATTTCCGAAAATACCACCTTGGAGGTCCATGCTTTACGCTTACTACCTAATTCCCTGAAATCATCTTTAAGGACCTTCCACCTACCTCTAACTTTGTCATTTGTGCCAATGTGTACAATGACCGCTGGGTCCTCCCCAGCCCCTTCCAGTAATCTGTCAACCCGATCAGCGATGTGCCGAACTCGAGCGCCAGGAAGACAACACACTGTTCGGCGATCCCTGTCTTTGTGACAGATTGCCCTATCTGTCCCCCTAATAATTGAGTCCCCCACTACCAGTACCTGTCTTGCCTGCCCTGCACTCCTATTCCCCCCCTTACTGGAGCAGACACTCCTCTGGCATTCAGAGGTCATGCCTTGCTGCAGCAATGCTACCCCTGTAATGACATCCCCCTCATCTGCCAAGTTTGCAAACCTATTGGGGTGTGTCAGTTCAGGACTAGCCTTCCTAGCACTTTTCCCTTTACCCCCCTTTCTAACTGTCACCCAGCTACCTACCTCACCGTCCTGCCGCTCCCTACTACGATCCTCCCCCACATCTGACCCAGGAAGATGCTGCTCAGTGAGCAGCAAACTCCTTTCCATATTGCTAATGCATCTCAGAGTTGCCAGCTGCTCATTTACATCCAGTATCTGGGCTTCCAAACGTGCAACTTGCGCACATCTCGAACAACAGTATGCACCCTCGAACGGCATTTCAAGGACTGCATACATGAGACAAAATGTACACTGGATCGTATTAGCAATAGTGGAGCACATTTTCTAATGGGGATAGCACTAAACAAATGTTAAGTAATTAAACAACTAAATCAAACAATTCTACTCACACTTACTTTTGCTCACACTTTGCTCACTCACGCTCACAATGAAGAAGACAGGCTAAAATGTAGATAAATGTAAGGTCATGCACTTGGGTAGAAGAAATAACATTTATGATTATGTACTTAATTGTAGAACACTGGGTAAAACAGACACAGAAAAAGACTTGGGTGTATGGGTGGATGGTAAACTTCACTTTAGTGGACAGTGTCAGGCAGCTTCTGCCAGGGCTAATAAAATAATGGGATGTATTAAAAGAGGTATAAGTGTTCATGAAAAAAATATAGTTCTACCTCTGTACAAGTCACTAGTGCGACCGCACTTAGAATACTGTGTACAATTCTGGTCACCAATATATAAGAAGGACATAGCTGAACTGGAGAGGGTGCAGAGAAGAGCGACCAAGATTATTAGAGGAATGGGTGGGCTGCAATACCAAGACAGGTTATTAAACTTGGGGTTATTTAGTCTGGAAAAACGAAGGCTTAGGGGGGATCTAATCACAATGTATAAATATATGAGGGGACAGTACAGAGACCTTTCCAAAGATCTTTTTACACCTAGGCCTGCGACTGGAACACGGGGGCATCCGCTACGTCTTGAGGAAAGAAGGTTTAATCATAATCACAGGCGAGGATTCTTTACTGTACGAGCAGTGAGACTATGGAACTCTCTGCCGCATGATGTTGTAATGAGTGATTCACTACTAACATTTAAGCAGAGCCTGGATGCCTTTCTTGAAAAATTTAATATTACCAGTTATTAGTGATGAGCGAGCATGCTTGTAACTACTCGGTACTCGCAGGAGTATCGCTGTACTCGGGCTGCTCGGCGGGGACCGAGTAATCTCGCGATACTCGTGCTGTACTCGTGGTCTTCATTTCTGCATGTTGGCGCTCTTTTGAGAGCCAGCCCTCATGCAGGGATTGGCTGGCAGACCACTGCAATGCCACAGCCCTGTTAGTTGTGGAATTGCAGTGATTGGCCGGCCTGCACAGCGTGACCGAGCCTTTATACCGGTCGGCGCGCTGTGCTCTGCTCACAGCTATCCAGACAGTCAGTGCAGGGAGAGTGTCGCTGATTCAGGGAAAGCTTTGCGGCCCTTTATAGCTTTTTCAGTTGCAGGGCTGCAAACAGTGTGACCAAAAGTCCTTCTCAGGACTATTCTAGTTGTATACAGGCAGGCAGGGTATAGCCAGGTCGGAGTACAGTAGCAGAGTCCTTCTCAGGACTATTGTTGCTATATACAGGCAGGGTATAGCCAGGTCTGAATACAGGCTAGTGACCAGAAGAGTCCTTGTCAGGACTATTGTACCAGTATACAGGCAGGCAGGCAGGCAGGGTAGTGGTGACCGTATACCAGCCTTCATCATATCTGGGGCTGGTGTACACAGTGTAAAACAGTCCAGATAGTGTCTGACTTGTCTGTAATTGTCGCTCCCCAAAAAAACCTGTTAGGTTCTTATTGCGTCCGTGCTTGGTTTTTAAAACCGCACGTGTGTGCCTGTTGGTGGCAGCGTACAGGTGCACTTGTGTGCAATTTCCACAAACTTTGATATAACGCACAAGTAGTGAATATACACGTCAGCAGTGCACAGCATTGCAAAATGCGCAAGGGCATTGGCAAGGAACAAGGAAGTGGACGTGATGGTGGTGCAGGCAGAGGCCGAGGTCGTGGGCAAGCTCTAATTTCGCCACAACAAAGGGCCACATCTAGTCGCTCGCACGTCCTGTCCCAAATTCTTGGGGACCGCAGCAGTACACCGCTCTTGAACCAAGACCAGTGTCAACAGGTTGTTAGTTGGATAGCAGATAATGCTTCCAGTCAGATTGGCACCACCACAAACACTCTGTCTTCCACACGGTCAAGTGTCAGTAGCCGTGATACTGCACCGCACATTTCTGAACCTGATCCTCCTTCCTACCACCAGGCTGAGTACACGTCCTCCTCGGACATTAATGATCCCACACTTGGACACTCGGAAGAGCTGTTCACGTTTCCATTCACACATTCTGGCCTCTCGCCAGCTCATATTGAAGTGGGTCATGAGGAGATCGTCTGTACAGATGGCCAAATATTTGAGCAGCCACGTTCTCACGAAGTTGGCAACGTGTCTCAACAAGTGGTGGACGATGATGAGACACAATTGTCAGGAAGTCAGGAGGAGGAGCAGGGTGCGGAAGAGGAAGACGACGTGGTGGATGATCCAGTAACTGACCCAACCTGGCAGGAGGATATGCAGAGCGAGGACAGCAGTGCACAGGGGGAGGGAGGCGTAGCATCACAACAGGCAGTAAGAAGCAGGGTGGTGGCCCCAGGCAGAAGTCAGGCAACCGTTCCCCGGAACAACACGACGACACAAGGTGCCTGTACAAATGTTAGGTCTTCCCGAGTCTGGCAGTTTTTTAAGTTGGATCCAGATGATTCAAAAAAGGCCATTTGCTACACCTGCCGTGCCAGCATCAGCAGGGGTACCAAAACTAGCAGCCTGATCACCACCAGCATGATCAGGCACATGTCAGCCAAGCACCCGACTTTGTGGGAAGTACAACAGAGTCGAGGAGCAGTGCTTGCTGATGTCACTGCTACGTCTTCGCTGGTTGTGCATGCGAGCCAATCCCCTGTCCATGCTGCCTGCGAACAAGCCTCCTCCACTCCTGCACCTGCAGTTGCCTACGCAGAAAGAACACCATCATCAAGCACGTCCTTGTCCCAGCGCAGCGTTCAGTTATCCATTCAGCAAACCTTTGAACGCAGGCGCAAATACACTGCCAACACCCCACATGCCACAGTTCTAAATGCTAACATTTCGCGACTGCTTGCGCTGGAAATGTTGCCTTTTAGGCTGGTGGAGACAGAAGCATTCCGTGACCTGATGGCGGCAGCTGTCCCACGTTACTCGGTCCCCAGCCGCCACTATTTCTCCCGGTGTGCCGTCCCCGCGTTGCATAACCACGTGTCACAAAACATCACACGTGCCCTGAACAACGCTGTTTCACCCAAGGTCCACCTAACCACAGACACGTGGACAAGTGCTTGTGGGCAAGGCCGCTACATCTCGTTGACGGCACACTGGGTTAATATTGTGGAAGCTGGGACCCAGTCTGAGCGAGGGACGGAACACGTCCTTCCCACACCAAGGTTTGCAGGCCCTACCTCAGTCAGTGTTTCACCCACACTCTACAGCTCCGGAATGTCATGCTCTTCAGCCTCCTCCTCCTCCTGCGCATCCTCATCCACTGTACCCTCCACACCAGTCACAAGCTGGAAGCACTGCAGCACTGCCTCGGCGAAGCGGCAACAGGCTGTGCTGAAGCTAATCTGCATAGGTGACAAACCCCACAATGCAGAAGAGCTGTGGACAGCTCTGAAACAGCAGGCAGATCACTGGCTCACACCTCTGAACCTAAAGCCAGGAAAGGTCGTGTGTGACAATGGCCGGAACCTGGTGGCGGCTTTGAGGCGAGGCCAGCTGACACATGTTCCATGCGTGGCCCATGTGCTCAACCTCGTGGTTCAGCGGTTTCTAAAGTCATACCCAGAGCTGTCTGATCTGCTGGTAAAAGTTCGCCGCCTGTCTGCACATTTTCGAAAGTCACCTACTGCTTCAGCCGGCCTTGCCGGCTTTCAGCGCAGTTTGCATCTTCCGGCTCACAGACTGGTGTGTGATGTCCCCACGCGTTGGAATTCAACTCTGCACATGTTGGTCAGGATATGTGAGCAGAAGAGGGCAGTTGTTGAGTACCTGCATCACCTAAGCCGTCGGGAAATGGGTCAAACTCCACACATAACACCTGAGGAGTGGAGATGGATGTCAGACCTATGTACCATCCTCCAAAACTTTGAGGACTCCACCAAGATGGTGAGTGGTGATGACGCCATTATTAGCGTCACCATACCGCTACTCTGCCTTCTAAAACGGTCTCTGCTGAAAAACAAACATGATGCATTGCAGGCGGAGCGCGATGAGTTGCAGCAAGAAACAGTAGTGGGTGTGGGTGATAACACACAGCCCAGCCTCGTCTCATCACAACGTGCAGTGGAGGACTATGACGAGGAGGAGGATGAAGACATGGAGCAACTCTCCGGCCAAATTGAGGATATGACATGCACACCAGTCATATCCTCGGTTCAGCGTGGCTGGCCAGAGGACAGGGTAGATGAGGAGGAGGAGGAGGAGGAGGAGGAGGACAGCATGTTCAGTCATCTTGTTGGTCAGGCTACTGAAGTCCTGGCTGTTAAGAGTCTGGCGCACATGGCTGACTTTATGGTAAGCTGCCTGTCTCGTGACCCTCGCGTTAAGAACATCTTGGCTGACAATCATTACTGGTTGGTAACACTGTTAGACCCACGCTACAAGGAGAACTTTTTGTCTCTTATTCCCGTGGAGGAGAGGTCAACCAAAATGCAGCAGTTCCGGAAGGCCATAGTCACGGAAGTAGGCAAAGCATTCCCCTCACAAAACGCTAGCGGCATAGGTCATGAATCAGTGGACAACCGAGGCGTACAGCCGAGAGAGGCACAAGTCCAATCCGCCAGAGGTAGGGGAACAGTCTTTAAGATGTGGGACAGTTTTCTCAGCCCCTCACGTACCACAGCCCCTGAGGTGCGGGGTAGTGCCACAAGAAATCCTAAGTTTGCCCAGATGCTGAAGGAGTACCTTGCAGATCGAACAACTGTACTCCGACATTCCTCTGTGCCTTACAATTATTGGGTATCCAAGCTGGACACGTGGCATGAATTGGCTCTCTACGCCTTGGAAGTCCTGGCCTGCCCTGCTGCTAGCGTTTTGTCAGAGCGTGTTTTTAGTGCCGCAGGTGGAATCATTACAGATAAACGCACCCGCCTGTCAACTGAAAATGCTGACAGGCTGACTCTGATCAAGATGAACAAGGGTTGGATTGGGCCAGACTTCACCACACCACCAGCAAATGAGAGCGGAATTTAAAGTTTGCCATGTACCTCCACTCACCCATGGGTACACACTTCTGGACTTTGGATAATCGCTGGACTGCTCCTCCTTCTCCTCATGCGCCACCATGATGATGACCGTTACAAATTGCAATACTTAGGCCTTTGTTTCAGGTATACCCCCAGTGGTAAATTTTTTCGCCCATTCTTTTCAGAATGGACATTACAACGACAGGAGACCCGCTCCTTTGCAATGGGAACAATGTTTTGAGGCCCTCATGCACGTCTCTACCCAGGGACAACGTGGAGCCTCCCAATTTTTGGCTGCCCTGCCTAAGGGCTAAACTATAATACACCCACTTCCTGACAATGGACACTTAATGTTTTGAGGCCCTCATGCACGTCTCTACCCAGGGACAACGTGGAGCCTCCCAATTTTTGGCTGCCCTGCCTAAGGGCTATACTACAATAGACCCACTTCCTTACAATGGACACTTAATGTTTTGAGGCCCTCATGCACGTCTCTATCCAGGGACAACGTGGAGCCTCCCAATTTTTGGCTGCCCTGCCTAAGGGCTATACTACAATAGACCCACTTCCTTCCAATGGGCACTTCAGGTTTACAGGCCCTCATGCACGTCTCTATCCAGGGACAACTTGGAGCCTTCCAATTTTTGGCTGCCCTGCCTAAGGGCTATACTACAATAGACCCACTTCCTTCCAATGGGCACTTCAGGTTTACAGGCCCTCATGCACGTCTCTATCCAGGGACAACGTGGAGCCTCCCAATTTTTGGCTGCCCTGCCTAAGGGCTATACTATAATACACCCACTTCCTGACAATGGACACTTAATGTTTTGAGGCCCTCATGCACGTCTCTACCCAGGGACAACGTGGAGCCTACCAATTTTTGGCTGCCCTGCCTAAGGGCTATACTATAATACACCCACTTCCTGACAATGGACACTTAATGTTTTGAGGCCCTCATGCACGTCTCTATCCAGGGACAACGTGGAGCCTCCCAATTTTTGGCTGCCCTGCCTAAGGGCTATACTACAATAGACCCACTTCCTTCCAATGGGCACTTCAGGTTTACAGGCCCTCATGCACGTCTCTATCCAGGGACAACGTGGAGCCTCCCAATTTTTGGCTGCCCTGCCTAAGGGCTATACTACAATAGACCCACTTCCTTCCAATGGGCACTTCAGGTTTACAGGCCCTCATGCACGTCTCTATCCAGGGACAACGTGGAGCCTCCCAATTTTTGGCTGCCCTGCCTAAGGGCTATACTACAATAGACCCACTTCCTTACAATGGGCACTTCAGGTTTACAGGCCCTCATGCACGTCTGTATGCAGGGGTATTGGTGAACCTCACAATTTTGGACTGCCCTGGCAAAGGAAAATACTACAAAGACTCACTTCCTCAAAATGGGCACATTAGACTCAAGAGGCCTTCATGTACGTCTCTTCTCAGGGACATCGGAGTGCCACACAATGTTTTCACGTAAAATCTTTCATGTATTAATCTCAAAAGGTAACATACACCAGCTCTATCTCACTATTGGGTATGTGCCCTTAACATTTCCGCCATGAAAAATCATTTTGGGGTCATTTTGGAAGGTTTTCTGGTGAGTCCGTAAAAATGGCGTAAAACGCGGACAAAATTGTTCACAGCTGTGACTTTTCAGTGATAAATGCTTCAAGGGGTCTTCCCCATGCTGTTGCCATGTCATTTGAGCACTCTTCTGAGACTTTTGTGACATTTTTAGGGTTTCTCCATGCTGCCGGGGGGTCATTTCACAAAAATACTCGGGTCTCCCATAGGATAACATTGGGCTCGTTGCTCGGGCCGAGTACACGAGTATCTTGGGAGGCTCGGCCCGAGCTTCGAGCACCCGAGCTTTTTAGTACTCGCTCATCACTACCAGTTATGTATATTAGATTTTATGACAGGGTATTGATCCAGGGAACTAGTCTGATTGCCGGATGTGGAGTCAGGAAGGAAATTTTTTTCCCCATTGGAACTTGTTTGCCACATTGGTTTTTTTTTTGCCTTCCTCTGGATCAACATGTTAGGGTATGTGCGCACGTTGCTTTTTACCTGCTTTTTACCTGCTTTTTTGCTGCTTTTTCTTCTGCGCTGTTTAATGCCAAAATGGATGTGTTCTTCTATTCAAGCAAAGTCTATGGGAATTTGGGTTTCTTGTTCACACTATGTTGTTCAAAATGCTGCCTTTTTGTGGCAGAACTTTGGTCAAAAACTCAGCTTTTCAAAGAAGCAACATGTCAATTGTTTTTGCCATTTGGGTTTTGCACTGCAAAGCTGAGTTTTTGACCAAAGTTCTGCCACAAAAAGGCAGCATTTTGAACAACATAGTGTGAACAAGAAACCCAAATTCCCATAGACTTTGCTTGAATAGAAGAACACATCCATTTTGGCATTAAACAGCGCAGAAGAAAAAGCAGCAAAAAAGCAGGTAAAAAGCAGGTAAAAAGCAACGTGCGCACATACCCTTAGGCTACAGGTTGAACTAGATGGACTTAGAGTCTCCCTTCAACCTTAAAAAACTATGATACTATGATACTATGGTACTATATGATACTATGAAATCCAAAAGGAAAAATTTCCCGATTCTTAGATTGACCTGAAGGAATTAAAACTATTCTCAAGTGTGGAATTATCAGTCACTGAAGAACACCTCATCCTTCGAGGTACAAACTGGTTGTACCTAAAGCTGGTGTCACACACAGCGACAACGACAACGACGTCGCTGCTACGTCACCATTTTCTGTGACGTTGCAGCGACGTCCCGTCGCTGTCGCTGTGTGTGACATCCAGCAACGACCTGGCCCCTGCTGTGAGGTCGCCGGTCGTTGCTGAATGTCCAGCTTCATTTTTTGGTCGTCACTCTCCCGCTGTGACACACACATCGCTGTGTGTGACAGCGAGAGAGCGACAAAATGAAGCGAGCAGGGAGCAGGAGCCGGCGTCTGGCAGCTGCGGTAAGCTGTAACCAGCGTAAACATCGGGTAACCAAGGGAAGACCTTTCCCTGGTTACCCGATATTTACCTTCGTAACCAGCCTCCGCCCTTGCTGCCAGTGCCGGCTCCTGCTCTGTGCACATGTGGCTGCAGTACACATCGGGTAATTAACCCGATGTATACTGTAGCAAGGAGAGCAAGGAGCCAGCGCTAAGCAGTGTGCGCGGCTCCCTGCTCTCTGCACTGTGACATGTAGCTGCAGTACACATCGGGTTAATTAACCCGATGTGTACTGTACCTAGGAGAGCAAGGAGCCAGCGCTAAGCGCGGCTCCCTGCTCTCTGCACATGTAGCACATCCACGTTATGATCGCTGCTGCGTCGCTGTGTTTGACAGCTAAGCAGCGATCATAACAGCGACTTACAAGGTCGCTGTTACGTCACAGAAAATGGTGACGTAACAGCGACCTCGTTGTCGCTGTCGCTTAGTGTGAACCCAGCTTAAGACCTTGCACAGCTTAGCCATACAGATAGCACATGAAGGTCATCTGGGAATTGTTGGCACAAAAGAATTACTCAGAGAAAAAGTGTGGTTTCCAAATATGGATCAATTGGTGGAAGAGAAGATTAAACACTGCTCCACCTGTCAACTAATTACTCCATCATCAAATTTAGAGCCATTACAAATGTCTCCGCTACCCACTGCTGTCTGGGAGGAAGTGGCAGTCGACATATGGACCATTACCCAATGTCCAATACATTTTAGTAACAATTGATGAATATTCTAGATACCCTGTAATTTAATTTGTCTCTTCAACATCTGCTACTAGCGTCATACCAGAACTGGATAACATATTCTCAGCATATGGCATTCCAAGAGTGATCAAAACAGACAATGGACCTCCATTCAATGGACATGTGTTCACACAATTTGCTGAATACTTGGTGTTCAGTCACAGAAAAAAATCACACCTTGCTGGCCGCAAGCCAATGGAATCGTAGAACTTTTTATGCGCACTATGGGAAAACGAATCAAGGCAGCTAGTCTGGAGCACACCCCACTGAAACATTCATTATACAAATTCATGCGCAAATATCACAATACGCCACATTCTACTATCAATGCTGCTCCAGCTCATTTAATGTTCAGCAGAATTCTGCGTATATACGTATCCCTGACGTAACCAGCCATCCCCTACCAAGTGACTCCTCTGTGCGATCAACAGATTTCTCTAACAAACAAGCCATGAAACATTATGCAGACAGAAGGCAAAGGGCACAGCCAAGTTCTATCAAAAGAGGTGATGTCGTCGTTGTTTGTCAAAGACTAATCAACAAGACCTCAGCAGTATATAGTCCTGCAAAATATGTTACTGAAAGAAAAGGCAGCATGATCACGGCTGAGCGGGATGGACACTCCATAACTTAAAATTCTTCACATTTCAAAATCATACCGCAAAATAATGGTAATGAACTGATTCTGGTGGACGATTTGGTACTCGACAGTGGAGAGGAACATCAGGAGGTAACGAGTTCATCAAGCCCCGCTGAGCCCAAACGTTATCCAACACGAGAAACAAGGGCTCCATCAAGGTTTATTGAAGAAGTGTAACTGTTTTTCCTGATTTTAATTGACCAAATAAGGCAGAATGGACATACGTTTTTCTTGGACGCTTTTCACGTCGTTGCATTGGTAGTGTTTTTTTTCTTCTTCTAGGTTGTTAGGAAAAAAAAAAAGGGGGGGATGATGTGTGACGCCCTGGACCCCAGGGGTCACAGGTCACAACACTCACCACATACACCCCCACACTAGAAAGGTACCATCAGTCAACCACAAAGACCTGATTGCCTCCCTCAGTATTAGACAGGCACACCAGGTGGGCAGAGTCAGGCAGAAAGACACGCCCCCTGAGGAGTCTGCTGGCCTGGGGCAGGAAGACAGTAGACAGACAAAAGTCAGTCAGACAAAAGTCAGACCAAAAGTCAGTGAGACGAAAGTCAGTCGGACAGAAGTCGAGTGCAGACAGACGGCTCAAACAGTCAGGCAGGCAGACGGCAGTGGCCGCCTGCAGGAGACCGGGAATACGACCAGCGGAACCGTAAGGGACCGGGACAGGGTAGTGGCCCGCCGGAACCGAATCAGGGAGCTAACTGGATACCGGAGCACCAGGCAGGGTACTCAGACCCCGACTAGGCAATATGCCACCACCATAGTCGAATTAACTGATTGCGGTCTGGACCTCAGGGGTTCATTCTCACCAAAGTCCCGTTTGAAGGCAACAGCCAAACCCGTCCAGATAGTAGCCACTGCCAGTGGCCAGAGATCCAAGGGCCAGCGTCTGCGGGCAACAAGGGCTCCTACGACACATACACGCCGGGGAGCAGACCACCAGTGCCCAGGCACAGTGGTCACACTACAAACACAGGTGCAGGAGAAAGGCGGACATTGCCAACCCGACTAGGAAGCTGCAGCCGGCTGCGGGCCCCGTCCATCCCTCCGTTTGGTTTACCAGTGACTCTGTGTGGTTTAATCGTGAGTACAACAGTGCCATCAAGCACCGCACCGCGCTGCACCGCAACACTGCGCCCTGCACCCCTGCCCAAAGCTTGACCGGGCCCTGGGACCAACATCCCCTACCCATGGAGGCGTCAACACCTAGCTGTGCCACTACACCGCTCCCGTGAGTTCCCGTACCTTCACCGCAGCAGTGGTGTCCACCATCACCACAACCCGTGGGTGGCGTCACGAACAATCATCCCAAAACCAAACACCCGCATTCCCCGTGGGTAACGCCATCCCCCTTGCAGAGCGACGTGACCCCCGGGTCCGTGAGAGGCTCGAGCCGCCACCGGTAGAACGCGAGCACGAATCCGAGCGGCTCAGCGGCCACAGCCGAGGCTGCGGGGCGGTACACATTGACTCTTCTGGCGTCACGAACAGGATAGAACCAGTCTACTTACCGGTAGAAGTGCGCCTTGTCATCCCCGTCAGCGGCGTCCCGCTGAAAATTTTGAAGATCCGCCATCTTTGGCGCGAAGGTTTCCCGCTCGAGTCGTCTTCCCCGAGCAGTGAAGGCGCAAAAGTGAAGCCCTGCCTCCAAAGAGAGAAGTGCTGTAGAAAAACCAAGGGGGAACGGGAAGAAGATGTCCGTGCCTACCGGAGACGGCGGAGAGGCGTCAGCTGCAGAAGCGGCGGCGCCCGAAGAGGGGAACGTGGCAGCCCTCACTCCGGTCGCAAGAGCAGGGGAGGCGGCAGGCCCAGCGGTCGCCCAGGTAATGCCGATCTCCCTGCTGTACGTGCCCGGTGCTACTTGGCTACCCCAGTACGATGGGAAGCTTGATGCCTTACAGGTGTTCCAGAAAAAGATAAATCCAATTCTTGACCTGTATGCCATGACTGGCAGGCAGCGGGCGACGGTGGTGCTCGGGCAGCTGACCGGTGCAGCTGAGCAGGAGACGGAGACCTGGACCGACGCGGACTGGGCCTCGGTAGTCACTATTTTTGAAAAACTCCAGGCCGCCTTTGAGACCCGGACCGAGGCTGAGTTGAGGATGCAGTTCTACCAATGTCGGCAGCGGCCCGCAGACAGTATCAGAGACTATGGCCTGTGCTTGCAGATGGCCCTCCGGACCTTGAGGCGGGTGGACACCATCAGCGACGCCGACAGCAACAAGATGTTGGTGGAGCAGTTTCTACAGGGACTGGGGTCTGCTGAAGATCGTAAACAGCTGCAGTTACGGACTCTGGAGCACGCCGACTTAGACTTCACAGTACTAAAGGAGCGGGCCATCAAGGCCCTGCAAACATCAACTGGTGGCGCTCCTGACGCGGCCCCTTGGCCGCTTGAAACCGCTCCCGTCTCAGTGGCACCCCCTCCCTTGGCTCTACCGACACCTGCTACTCCCGTCGGGACAATAGAAGCGCTGGCCTCGCAGATCCAACGTATGAATGAAGATCTTACTCGGATCCTCGCCGCACTCCAGCTCCCGACGAGAGTCAAGCCCCAGGAGAAGATTCAGCTCGCTGACAGCCCGGAGCACGTCCCGTGGATACAGCGAAGGAAGAACACCGACCTGCGGTATGGGCCACCCGTCTGCTACAGGTGCAACAAGCCTGGCCATTACTCTAGGCAATGTCCGTTAAACGAGCAACCCCTGAGGCCAAGGGCCAATCCTCAGGAGTAGACCCGCATGGCCCGGCTGACTGGAAAGACCGGTTTGTGGGAGGCCGCCCCATCATCCTCCTGGTGGTGGACGGCGTCCCGACTATGGCCCTGCTGGACATTGGATCGCAGGTAACCACTGTGCCTTATTCATTGTACCAACGATATTGGGCCGATAGTGAACTCGTCCCTCCCGATGATAGCATGACCGTTATTGTGGCCAATGGGCTCCCTACGACCCAAGTTGGACTCAGGGATGTGACCCTGACTGTGGGACAGACCCAGCTGAAACGCCAAGGGATGATTGTGGTGCTGAATGAGTCCAGTGACTGTAACCCAAAAGAGGTCCTCGGGACCAATGTGATTAAGCACTGTATGGGAGATGTGTTGAGCTTGCTGAAGCAACTGTCTGCCACTGCAGGAGGGGGTCGCCAGAGGGCCCTACAGCGTGAGATCCGGTCCCTCCTGCACCAGCAGCAAGTGAGCACTGGCCCACGGTAATGGTAGCCAGAGGGGTGATTGACGTCAAAAAGGGGAGAGTGCCTGTGAGAGTGCTGAATTGCGGGGAGGAGGAGGTTAGGCTCCCCCGCTACGCCACCATAGCTAAGCTGTTTACCCTCGACCCCCAAGCCATCCATGAGACCACCACCACTACCTCTACACCCGACATGAGTAGTGACACTCCATCTCCGCCACTACAGGAGTGGTGCCGAGAGCTACATGTCGGCACTGAATCTACCCCGGTACACCACAAAGACGGGGTATACAGGGTAGTACAGGAGTATGGGCAGGTTTTTAGCAAGCACCCGCTAGATTTTGGGAGGATTAAAGGGGTTCAGCATTATATCCCCACAGGCACGCATGCACCTATCAAAGAGAGGTATAGGCCAATTCCACCAGCACACTATCAATGCGCCAAAGACATGCTGAGGAACATGAAGGAAGCAGGGGTCATCCGGGATCGTTGTAGTCCCTGCGCAGCTCCGTTGGTGCTGGTAAAGAAGAAAGACGGTACCATGAGGATGTGTGTGGATTACTGGAAGATCAATCAGATAACGCATAAAGATGCCTACCCTCTCCCTCGCATTGAAGAGTCGCTGGCTGCATTAAAAACTGCTAATTATTTCTCCACCCTTGACCTTACCAGCGAATACTGGCAGGTGGCGGTCGCACCAGAAGAACGCGAGAAGACCGCATTTGCTACCCCCATGGGACTCTGCGAGTTCAACAGTATGCCGTTCAGGCTGTGCAATGCACCGGGGACCTTCCAACGGCTCATGAAGTGCTGCTTGGGGCATCTCAACTTCGAGACTGTCCTATTGTATCTGGACGATGTGATCGTGTACTCCAAAACGTATGTGTCACGCTCCCCGGGCCCCGACGCCGTTCCCCACTCTCCGCTCCGGTCCCCGGGTCCCCTGCCTCCAGCCACACGTCCTCCTTGGCACCCTCCAGGCTCCCGGGCTCCCGTTCCCGGCACTCCTCTGCGACCCAGGACACCCTGTCTGTCTCCCCTGCATCCTCGGCACCGCTCCCTGCTCTGGCCTCCGGCACCCGGGCATCACGCATGCGCATTAGGGCGCGCGCGCGGTCACTGACCTCCTCTTAAAGACCCAGTAATCCTAAACAGGATATTGCATCAGTCAGGGTCAGATATATTAGGAGCTTCCTGCCTCTAGGGCGTCGCCTGTTCTACGAGTTCTGTAGCTAGGAGTTCAGGTCCCCTTTGCTGTGCCTCGTTCTCACTTTATGTCTTCCACAGAACCAGTTCTACCAAGCAAATCTGGTCCTGACCATAACCTGTCCGAGTGGTCCTACGGGGACTGTCAGCTGAGACGCCACCATCTTCTGCAGTCTGAACCTGCCTTCTACCCTCGGCTTCACCTGGTGACCTCAGCCTCCTCTACCGGTTGGACTCTGCTCACGTCTGACGTCTCTACCTGCCACCGGTACCCGAGCACCGTCATCACACCTGGCACCAGGAACTCTTTGTCCCCAGGGACTTCCTCATTCCAGCTTCCGGAAAGGACTCTGACCTTATCCCGCTTAGTGCTCCGGCAACCGTGCACCTAGGCCCTCTGGTGGGGTGACCGGACAGTCCCTGTATAGGGGTTAGCTCTGTGTTGCTTCACTGGGGGAGTCCGGTGCACGGCCCAGAGGATCCACCACCCAGGCGTAACAGATAGAACGGGCCATGGATCCCGCCGAAGCTTTAGCGGCTCAGTTGGCCGGATTGTAGCAGGAGCTGGTCCGTCAACGTGAAACCCAATCCCGTATGCTGGCCTTCATGACGTCAGTAGACACCCGCCTGAACACGCTGCAAGCAACCGCCACGTCCCTATCAACCCCAGCCACGTCCACGACCTCCGCAGGAGCCGCCACTGAGACCTCAAGACTCTGACTGGCTTCTCCGCCCCGGTACGCCGCGGATCCCAAGACCTGCAGGGGGTTCTTGAACCAGTGCTCTCTCCACTTCAAACTGCTGCCGCGCCTCTTCGCTTCTGACCAGGCCAAGGTAGCCTTCATAATGTCCCACCTGGAGGGCGAGGCACTGGCGTGGATGAATCCCTTGTGGGAGAAGGAAGATCTCGTAACCAACAACATCCGTGACTTACTGCATGCCTTCCGGGCCACCTTTGACGAACCAGGACGCGCCTCCGCGTCGGCTGCCTCGCTACTCAGGCTACGCCAAGGGACTTCGACAGTGGGACAGTATGCCATCCGGTTTCGCACCCTAGCCTCTGAACTAGGGTGGAACAACGAAGCCCTGACTGCAGCCTTCTGGGAGGGGCTTACCGGTCATATTAAGGACGAGCTGGCTGGTCGCGATGTGCCCCCCGCCTTGGATGCTCTGATCACCCTCGCAACCCGGATAGACCTCCGCTTTCAGGAACGCTCCAAAGAGATGTCCCGTGAGAAACGCCCAGTAAGGCATCCTGCTTCTTCTCTGAAGTCTACCGCTTCTTCGCCTGCGCTCTCTGGCTCCTCCACTCATGAGCCCATGCAAGTTGACCGGCTGCGGTCATCCGAGCAACGCCGAGCGGAACGACTCACCAAGGGCCTCTGCTTCTACTGCGGAGACGGTGCACACTTGGTGCGTGTCTGTCCAGAGAAACCGGGAAACCCCAAAGCCTAGGGTTGGTAGGAGAGGCCACCCTAGGTACCGGGAAGCTCTCAGACCCCGTTACATGGACTGTTCAGGTGACAAAAGAGGAGACTCGCTTCACGGCAGAGGCATATCTCGATTCTGGGGCAGCAGGCAACTTCATCCAACAGGCCACGGTAGACCAGTACCAGGTACCTGTCACCCCGCTGAAGACACCCCTTGTGATAGACTCTGTGGATGGGGAACCCCTTTCTGACACCGTCCTATTTGTCACCAAACCTGTGAAACTGCGTATCGGTGCGCTACACACCGAAGACATTGCCTTCTATGTTCTTCCACGCATGTCTCATCCGCTTTTGCTGGGATTACCCTGGTTACGGACACATGAACCCACGGTCAGCTGGCGTACTGGAGAAATCATCCGCTGGGGCCCATCTTGTCATGAGAACTGCCTCCAGTCAGTCCAGCCCGTCCGTCGTCCTCCGGCCCCGGAATCCCTACCTGGCCTGCCGCCCGCCTACTTGTCCTTCGCGGATGTGTTCGATAAAAAGGAGTCGGAGGTCTTACCTCCAAATCGACCCTACGACTGTGCCATCGACCTCCTACCAGGAACCACTCCCCCTCGGGGACGGATATACCCTTTGTCCCCTGCGGAGACACGGGCCATGTCTGACTACATCACCGAGAACCTGGCACGGGGATTTATTCGAAGATCCTCCTCCCCGGCTGGAGCGGGCTTCTTCTTCGTCAAGAAAAAGGAAGGCGACTTACGGCCCTGCATCGACTACCGGGGCCTGAACCAGATCACCGTGAAGAACAAATATCCCCTGCCTCTGATACCTGAACTCTTCGATCGACTCAGAGGGGCCCATATCTTCACCAAATTAGATCTCCGTGGAGCCTACAACCTGGTCCGCATTCGCTCCGGGGACGAGTGGAAGACCGCCTTCAACACCCGGGATGGGCACTATGAGTATTGTGTGATGCCCTTTGGACTTTGCAACGCTCCGGCTGTCTTCCAGGAGCTGGTGAACGACGTGTTCAGGGACCTTCTCTACATCTGTGTAGTCGTATACCTGGACGACATGTTAGTCTATTCACTGGATCTCCAGACCCACAGAGAAAACGTGCAACTTGTGTTAAAGAGGCTGAGGGAGAACCGCCTATACGCCAAATACGAGTAGTGTGTGTTCGACCAATCGTCTCTTCCCTTTCTGGGCTACGTGATATCCGACACTGGTCTACAGATGGACCCTAAGAAGGTCTCTGCTATCCTCGACTGGCCTCCTCCTTCTGGACTGAAAGCCATTCAACGCTTCCTCGGCTTTGCTAACTACTACCGGCAGTTCATCCCTCACTTCTCGGCTCTAACAGCGCCTCTCTCCGCCTTGACCAAGAAGGGGGCCAACCCAAAGGTCTGGTCACCGGAGACCGATGCCGCCTTCTGCTCCCTGAAGCGGTCCTTTGCCTCCTCTCCTGTTCTTCATCGACCAGAGTTGAACCGTCAATTCACCCTGGAGGTGGATGCCTCCTCCGCTGGGGCCGGGGCCGTGCTTCTGCAGAAGTCCTCCACCGGGAAGTTGGTCACCTGCGGATTCTACTCCAAGACCTTCTCGGCGCCTGAACGTAATTACACCATAGGTGATCGAGAGCTCCTGGCCGTCAAAATGGCGTTGGAGGAATGGCGCTATCTCTTAGAGGGAGCAGTTTACCCGGTGATCATTTACACTGATCACAAGAACTTGGAATACCTGCGGTCTGCTCAAAGACTGAACCCACGACAAGCCCGGTGGTCTCTGTTCTTTGCCCGGTTTGACTTTCAGCTCCACTTCCGGTCCGCGGACAAGAATGTGCGGGCGGATGCCCTATCCCGGTCCTTCGTCCCGGTGGAGCAAGAGGAAGAACCTACCCAGCCCATTGTCTGCCCGAGTAAGATCCTCCCGGTGGCCCCCGTCTCTCTTGCCTCTATTCCCCCCGGGAAGACCTACGTCATGGAGACAGACAGACTCAAGGTCCTCCAATGGGGACATTCCTCGAAAGTGGCCGGACACGCCGGTCAGAAGAAAACCTGGGACGCTATCGTCCGCCACTATTGGTGGCCATCCCTTCGTAAGGATGTCACCACCTTTGTTTCTGCCTGTTCCTCCTGTGCCCGGAACAAGACGCCTAAGCACCTGCCCTATGGTCGTCTTCTGCCTCTACCGATCCCTTCAGTTCCGTGGCAACACATTGCCATGGACTTCGTCACGGACTTGCCCTTGTCCTCCGGCCATACGGTCATCTGGGTCGTGGTGGATCGATTTTCAAAAATGGCTCATTTCGTTCCTATGGCCGGATTGCCCTCTGCTCAAGAGCTCGCTGACGCCTACATACAGCACATCTTCCGCTTGCACGGCTTTCCTGCACATATCGTGTCCGACAGAGGAACCCAGTTCACATCACGCTTCTGGAGAGCCCTCTGCCAACATCTGGGGGTGTCTCTGGACTTCTCCTCTGCCTACCACCCTCAGTCAAACGGCCAAGTGGAACGCGTCAACCAGATCATGACCTCCTTCCTACGCCACTATGTCAATGTACATCAGGACAACTGGTCTACGCTTCTTCCTTGGGCTGAGTTCTCACATACCCACCGGGTCAGCGAGTCCACCTCCAGCTCCCCCTTCCATGTTGTCTATGGTCTCCAGCCTTCCGTGCCGTTGCCTGTATTTCCTGCTTCCGATGTACCTGCTGCAGACATCCTAGCCAGAGACTTCTCCACTATATGGTCCTCTGTCAAGACCTCCCTGGGACACGCTGCTGCACGGATGAAAATGCACGCTGACAAAAGACGCCTTGACCCTCCTCGCTTCTCTCCCGGGGACTTGGTCTGGCTTGCCTCCAAGTACGTCCGACTCAAGATACCGTCGTACAAGCTGGGTCCGCGGTACATCGGTCCCTTCAAGGTCATCAGGAAGATTAATGAGGTGTCCTATAAGCTGCAGCTTCCAACCACTATGCGGATACCCAACTCCTTCCACGTTTCCTTGCTGAAACCTGTGGTCCTTGGTCCTTTCTCCGCTGACACCGGTATTCATCCTGCACCCATTGCTGAGGATGACATCTATGCGGTAAGAGATATTGTGGCCATGAAGACAGTCAGGGGTAGGCAGTACTTCCTGGTCGACTGGGCGGGTTACGGTCCCGAAGACAGGTCCTGGGAACCTCGGGAGAATGTGGGTACTCCTCTGATTCGTGCCTTCTTGTCCCGGTTGCGGGGAGAGGGGCGTGGGGGGGGTACTGTCACGCTCCCCGGGCCCCGACGCCGTTCCCCACTCACCGCTCCGGTCCCCGGGTTCCCTGCCTCCAGCCACACGTCCTCTTCGGCACCCTCCAGGCTCCCGGGCTCCCGGCGCTCCTCTGCGACCCAGGACACCCTGTCTGTCTCCCCTGCATCCTCGGCACTGCTCCCTGCTCTGGCCTCCGGCACCCGGGCATCACGCATGCGCATTAGGGCACGCGCGCGGTCACTGACCTCCTCTTAAAGACCCAGTACTCCTAAACAGGATTTTCCATCAGTCAGGGTCAGGTATATTAGGAGCTTCCTGCCTCTAGGGCGTCGCCTGTTCTACGAGTTCTGTAGCTAGGAGTTCAGGTCCCCTTTGCTGTGCCTCGTTCTCGCTTTATGTCTTCCACAGAACCAGTTCTACCAAGCAAACCTGGTCCTGACCATAACCTGTCCGAGTGGTCCTACGGGGACTGTCAGCTGAGACGCCACCATCTTCTGCAGTCTGAACCTGCCTTCTACCCTCGGCTTCACCTGGTGACCTCAGCCTCCTCTACCGGTTGGACTCTGCTCACGTCTGACGTCTCTACCTGCCACCGGTACCCGGGCACCGTCATCACACCTGGCACCAGGAACTCTTTGTCCCCAGGGACTTCCTCATTCCAGCTTCCGGAAAGGACTCTGACCTTATCCCGCTTAGTGCTCCGGCAACCGTGCACCTAGGCCCTCTGGTGGGGTGACCGGACAGTCCCTGTATAGGGGTTAGCTCTGTGTTGCTTCGCTGGGGGAGTCCGGTGCACGGCCCAGAGGATCCACCACCCGGGCGTAACAGTATGAGGCCCACCTGGAGCACCTGGCCGAAGTGTTCGCAGCCCTCTCCAAGTACGGGATGAAGTTGCAACTGTCCAAGTGCCATCTGCTGAAACCCAAAGTGCAATACCTCGGACATGTGTTGAGCGCCGAAGGCATAACCCCGGATCCGGAGAAGATTGCTGACATCTAGAGCTGGCCACGACCGACCACGGTGAGAGAAGTCAAACAGTTCCTGGGCCTGGTGGGCTACTACCGCCGTTTCATCAAGGGGTACACAAAGATGGCCACGCCCATGCAAGACCTCCTCGTGGGACAGACCAAGAATGGGAGAGCCCCCGGCCCTCCGTTTGTCTGGAGTGAGAAACATGAGGAGTCCCTCCACCAGTTGAAGTCAGCCTTGACGGGCGAAGAAATCCTGGCCTACCCGGACTACGGTCTCCCGTTCGTCCTCTATACCGACGCCAGTAATGTGGGCCTGGGCGCGGTCCTGTCCCAGGTGCAGGATGGGAAGGAAAGGGTGATCGCCTACGCTAGCCTAAGCTTCGGCCGACGGAACGGAACCCCGAAAATTACAGTTCCTTCAAGCTGGAGTTCTTAGCCCTTGTGTGGGCAATAACTGAAAGGTTCAAGCATTACCTTGCAGCGGCGAAGTTTACTGCCTACACGGACTACAATCCATTGACACATCTAAACACGGCCAAGCTGGGTGCCCTGGAGCAGCGGTGGATGGCTCGACTGTCCAACTTCGATTTCACTATCAAGTACAGGGCCGGCTGCAAGAACACCAATGCAGATGCGCTGTCCCGAATGCCGCACTTACCTGATGACGGTGTGGAGAACGACGACCTTGAAGAAATTGAGCTACCCGCCTTCCATCGGCCCCAGGATGAGAAGCCCTGCGTTAACCAACAGCAGGTGAACCTTGACCTGCTGCCCGGTCAGGGGTGGAAGGAAGCCCAGAATCAGGAACCTGCGGTCCAGCTGGTTAAAGCCATGATCGCGCAGGGCTCCTCCCGGATGGATCCCGCGGCCCCCTTAGAAGCCCAAAGGTTGTGGAAGGAGAGAAACCGGCTGCACCTGCATCAGGGGATGAAGCTGTGCCGGGAAATGATCAATCCAAAGACCCATGAGAAGGTTCGCCAAGTGGTGGTTCCCCAAGCTAGTGTACCCAGGGTCCTGAAGGCCTACCACGATGGAGCAGGACACTTCGGTTGGAAGAAACTGGAGATGTTGTTGAGAGAGCGGTTCTACTGGAGTGGGATGCAGGAGTCTGTGGAGGCCTGGTGTCGAGACTGTGACCCCTGCACCCTGAGAAGGCGAGATGAGGCCAGCCAGAAGGCCCCCTACAGCCGATCATCACCCACCAGCAATTGGAGTTGGTTGCCCTGGACCACGTCAAGCTCACGCCCAGCCGAAGTGGGTACACATATGCCCTGACCATCGTGGACCATTACTACAGGTTCATGGTGGTTGTCCCAGTTAATGATCTGATGGGCCTTACCGCAGCTAGAGCCTTCCAGGCATACTTCTGTCGACCGCACGGCTACCCGGAAAGGGTGTTTACAGACCAGGGCTCGGCATTTGAAGCGGAGGTGTTCCAGGAGTTCTGTCACTTGTATGGGTGTAAGAAGATCCGGACTACGCCATGCCATGCCCAGACTAATGGGATGTGTGAGAAAATGAATCACCTGGTCCTGAACCTCCTGAAGACGCTAGCGCTGGAGGAAGGAACCTGTGGCCCAAGAAGTTGCCTGACCTGGTGGATATGTACAATAACATCCCCTGCAGTTCCACCAAGTGCACGCCGGCATATCTAATGAGAGCCCGACCGGGGCGGCTGCCCGTAGACCTGGAGATGGACATAGAAGCACCCGAAGCTCTCTCCTCCACTAACCACTAGGATGCCAAGCGACAGACGCAGTATCGACAGATCCAAGAAAATGTGGAAAGGAATCTGCGCCAGAGCCGAGAAAAACAAGAGCAGCGCTTCAACAGGCAGGCTCCGGCTGCCCCCTTTGTACCTGGGGATGTGGTGCTAAAGCGCAAGAGAAGGACACATAAGCTCGACGACCAGTGGGAGAGGACCCCCTATGTCGTACAACCCACTGAATGGGAAAATGAAAAGACTTATCTGATCAGTCGCGACCAGGGGAAGACCACGGCTACCATTTCCACGGACCACCTGAAGAGATGCCCAGACCCCCTAAGGCTGGTAGATGGGACTCCAGCTTCCGTGCCAAATGGGGAAAAGAAGAAGGAAGTGATTCACACCGTAATGGGCGACTTTCCAGCAGACTGGCCTATGCAGAATGGCGTGGTGATTGTTCCCGTGATAACGTTTCCACAACCCGTGGAAGAAAGAGAGACGGAGACATCCACCAGCAAGCCAACCGAACCAGTGCCCAGGGATGCACCTATGCTATGCAACCGAACCGGGGAGCTAACTCAATACCGGAGCACCAGGCAGGGTACTCAGACCCCGACTAGGCTATATGCCACCACCATAGTCGAATTACCTGATTGCAGTCTGGACCTCAGGGGTTCATTCCCACCAAAGTCCCATTTGAAGGCAATAGCCAAACCCGTCCGGATAGTAGCCACCGCCAGAGGCCAGAGATCCAAGGGCCAGTGTCTGCGGGCAACAGGGGCTCCTACGACACATACACGCCGAGGAGCGGACCACCAGTGCCCAGGCACAGTGGTCACACTACAAACACAGGTGCAGGAGAAATGCGGACATTGCCAACCCGACTTGGAAGCTGCAGCCGGCTGCAGGCCCCGTCCATCCCTCCGTTTGGTTTAACAGTGACTCTGTGTGGTTTAATCGTGAGTACAACAGTGCCATCAGGCACCACACCGCACTGCACCGCAACACTGCACCCTGCACCCCTGCCCACAGCCCGACCAAGCCCCGGGACCAACATCCCCTACCCACGGAGCGGTCAACACCTAGCTGCGCCACTACACCGCTCCCGGGAGTTCCCGTACCTTCACCGCAGTGGTGGTGTACACCATCACCACAACCCGTGGGTGGCGTCACGAACAATCATCCCAAAACCAAACACCCGCATTCCCCGTGTGTAACGCCAACCCCCTTGCAGAGCGACGTGACCCCCGGGTCCGTGAGAGGCTCGAGCCATCACCCGTAGAACGCGAGCACGGATTTGAGCGGCTCGGCGCCCGCAGCTGAGGCCGCTGGGCGGTACAGACGTAAAGTACAATGATTATATCTCTCTATTTAAGAAAAAACAGATCTGGGGAATTGTGGGTAGGGACAGGAAGAGAGGTGGATAGGAGGCTTTTAGCTTCAGTTTAGACCATGCTGATTTACTGTTATGCTGTATGCTGCAGAGATGCAGAAGAATAAAGTACAGTTAGAATTTACTCTTGTGGATTCCTTATACCGTGTGGACATTACACCAACCACAGACTTTCTATAGCTTTCTAGTAGGGCCATTAGTGGCCACTCCAAAATCTTCCAAGACTTCTTCTGAGAGAAAAGGGTACTTTACACGCTGCGATATCGGTACCGATATAGCTAGCGAGCGTACCCGCCTCCGTCAGTTGTGCGTCACGGGCAAATCGTTGCCCGTGGCGCACAACATCGCTAACACCCATCACACGGACTTACCTTCCCTGCAACGTCCCTCTGGCCGGCGATCCTCCTCCTTTCTAAGGGGGCGGTTCGTGCGGCGTCACAGCCACGTCACACGGCAGCTGTCCAATAGTAGAGGAGGGGCGGAGATGAGCGGCCGGAACATGCCGCCTACCTCCTTCCTTCCTTGCCGATGGACGCAGGTAAGGAGATGTTCCTCGTTCCTGCGGTGTCACACATAGCGATGTGTGCTGCCGCAGGAACGACGAACAACATCGTACCTGCAGCAGCAACGATATTAAGGAAATGAACAACGTGTCAACGAACGATTTTTCACGTTTTTGCGCTCGTTGATCGTCGTTCATTGGTGTCACACATGCGATGTCACTAACGGCGCCGGATGTGCGTCACTAACGTAACCTCGACGATATACCCCACCCTTAAGCCTTGGTGGACTACGAGGTTCACTGGGATCATGTCTTCTTGGAAGATCTAACGGTGCCTGAGAGAAGGTGTGGGGTCTTCTCATAAGAATTCCTGACACTTGTTATATTAGTTGTGTTTGGCTACGTACATAGAAAGAGTAGAAGGATTCTCAATGTGATTGATAAACGGAATTTACACTAGTGATTGTAAGCGTCCACTCTGCATGAATACACACCGACACGTATGTGCATCTCCACAGCACATGTGGTGGATCCCAGCTGGTTACTGACGGTACAGCGGTAGAGGCCTGAAGTCTCTGATGAGATGTTCTTCAGAGTAGTGAAGGCGTGATAATCTGTAGAGACAATAATATGGTCAGCCTTACCCACATCATTGCACCTTGTCCTGGACAGCAGTCCGCCAAAGAATGGGTTCAAGGAACAACTCAAAAAGTGCATGGAAACTGCACAAATGACAGCAGCTCACAGGAGACACAGCTGCGATAGCTACATGTGGTGCTTACATAGGTGGCTACACAAAGTGATGGTCAAATGTACTAGCAACAAGTGATGGATACATGTGACATTGCCATATGGTGATCACACACAGTATATTACAGCTCGGTGCAGGCATAGATGTCAAGCAGGCAGCACGTTGCTCTGGATGACGCATCCATTACCCTCACCTTCCTGGGTGCTGATCAGATGCTGAATACCAGGTGACATTTTCTCCCAACGTATGATTGGTGTCGGGATCCCTTCCTTCACTGCACATTGCAGCCGGATGCTTCCTCCTTCTTGTCCATGGCTGTCACTTGAGCAGTCAGGAATCGACGGTGGAACTGTACATACAAAAAGGGCAAAAGGACCAGTGCACACGTTTCTTGTTACAGATTTACTACCCACTAAAGCCTCCTAACAAGGGTTCCTCAAACCTCTACTCTCATAATAACATCCCAGCTGCAAATTCTCAGAGCACACTACTTGTAGTTTTGCAAAAGCTGAAGAAACTCAGCAAAGAAACATTTATCTCCACACCTAAATATGAGTAACGACTCACCTCTAAATAGGACAACCATACAACAGCAAGAAATTCCTGACTCCACAATCAAGCTACTCCAATCCCTCCATCCTCTCTAGGAGCTTCAGTAGAACTTCCCCAATATAATATACCCACCACTCAGAATGGGGTCCTCACAGTACATTCCACCCTCACACATTATGATGTCCCCACAATACATTCCCCCACAGACATTATGATATCCCCACAGTACATTCTCCCCACACACAGTATAATGTCCCCACAGTACATTCTCCCAAAACACAGTATGATGTCCACACAGCACATTCCCCCAACACACAGTATGATGTCCCCACAGTACATTCCCCCCACACACAGTGTGATGCCCCACAGCACATTCTTCCCACACACAGTATGATGTCCTCACAGTACACTCCTCCACATGCAGTATGATGTCTTCACAGTATATTCCCCCACATGTGTGATGCCCTGGCCGGGCCAGGTAGTCACAGATAGGGGACTGGTGTAGTGCGGGGCCCTATCAAGGTGACAGCAGCCAAACATTTTAAAACCTAGTCACCCCCCTCAGTGCTTGATGGACACACCAGGGGGCGGAGCCAGGTGGTTGGACACGCCCACCGATGAGTTCGGATGGCCTGAGGCGGGAAAAGACAGTAGATCAGATTGAGAGTTCAGTAGAGGAGGTCAGGCCTGTGTGACAGGCCTGTAGCAGACTGACAGGTGCCAGGGTAGGAGCCCGGGCACCTTTGGCTAGGAGGCAGATGGAGGCTTCTGCCTGCAGGAGCCGGGAAGACGGCTCGGTGGAACCGTGGTGGATCGGGACAGGGTAGTGGCCTGCCGGTACCGACCCGGGGAACGGACTCGGAAACCGGAGCACAAAGGGGGGTACTCAGACCCTGAAGCTAGGTCCAGAAGCTACTGGGGGCTAACTAATTAATTGACTGCAGCCAGGACTATAGGTCCTGTCCCACCCAAAGTCCCGACTGAAGGCAACAGCCCAACGAGGGGGATAGAAAGCCACCGCCACGGCAGAGAGATCCCACGGGCCAGCGTCTGCGGGCAAAGGGCTCCTCAGGCAACCACAAGCTGGGGAGCGGACTCCTGAAGTTGCAAGCGCAGGTAGTCCACCATCACAAAATAGGTGCAGGAGAAATGCAGAGACCACCAACCGGGTGGGGGACCAGACTGCAGCCGGCTGCGGGCACCGACCACCATCACCTTGGTTTACCATAGACTCGTGTGTTTACTAATAGTGAGTACATGAGTGCCCTCCGGCCGCCCATCTCCCTGCACCGCCCAACTTCCCCAACGGGTCCCGGGGCCACCATCCCTACCCACGGAGGGGTTAATAACTTGCTGAGCAACATCTCCCCCGGGTGCCCTGTAACTGCAGCGGTGGTGTCCACCTTCACCACATCTCATGGGTGGCGTCACAAACTTAAACACGGCTCCGGCCGTACACCTACGTCCCCATACCGCCATCCATTTTTAGATTGGAGTGACCGTGGGACCCCCGGGCCCGGAGACCCTCGAGCCATCCACTGAAGGTCCGGACCCGAGCGTCTCGGCTGCCGCCGAGCACGGGGCGTCGCACCCCAATTTCCTGGAGTCAATAAACAGGATACTTACCCATCCACTTACCTTGTGGAAGAGCGACTTGAAGTGAAGTCAGCGGTGATCCGTTGTAAAGTTTTCAAAATCCGCCATCTTGCTGCCATCTTTTGGCGCGAAGATTCCCGCCAGAGTCTTCTTCCCCGCGAAAAGAGCACGTAAGCTGAAGCCCCGCCCCCTGGGAACACGGCCGGAAAGCAGACCCGGAAGTCGAAAAACGAAACTTACCAGCCGGAGAGAGAAGTGCCGCAAAAAGACCAAGGGAGGGCGGGTGAAGATTCTGTGACATGTGACCGAGCAGATAAAAGGCAGGGACTCCAGGACCCCGCCGCCCTTCTGGTTCCTGGACCCCAAGAGCGCGACATGGCTGACCCATCTAGCAAGCCCGTAGCCCCGGAGTCCGCGCCCGGAACAGCGGCGTGGGTCGAAGCTGATGTGCCGCCGCATACAGGTCCAGGCGCACTTCCTGATGGAACGGTGGATGGCCAAGATGGAGGAGTTGGCCGCGGCCGTGCGAGCATGCGAAGTGGAGGCAACCATAGAGGAGCGGGTAAGCGACCCACGCCCCTATGTCCCCGAGGGACCGGCCAATGCGGCTGAGGGACCCAGTCTGTCCCTGCCCTCTATATTGTTTCCCTCGCCACCCGTACCGGTTTCCGCTGCTTCCCCACTCGGTCCGCTGCCACTAACACGGCAGTGGAGCCCATTCCACCAGCCCGCGAGGACCCGCCTGCAGAGGCCGCCGGCGGTCAGCCCGTCGCCACACCGACACCGTCCCCGAAGAGGATTCATCTCCGGCGGATGCCCGGCCCCGGTGTGGACCCATCGGTCTGGGAAGTGACCGCGCCCCAGTTGACCTACGCCCCGGCAGTCCGCCTGGCCAAGATGGAGGTGGCCGTTGACCGGAAGCCAGCCCAGCGTTTAAAGCTGTCCTCTCCCAGGTTTCAAGCCTCGGCTGGGGCGTTGCGGGGTTGCCGCTGGGAGGTAGGCGAGCAGGCCACGACACAGCGGGTTCCCCAATGCAGAAGGTGCCAGTCGTAGCCAGCACAGGGGAGCTCCGGCTGGGCCTGACCCCCGCGCAGAGTGGGCTGGAGCAGGAGGACGCTCCATATTGGGAGCGGCAGCAGCGCCAGCTGGGCCGGGAGATTGCGGCCCGGGAAAAGAGGAAGGCGGAGGTGCTGTCCCGTACCATCAGAGAGAAGGACAACCTCCGCAATGCCACCTTTCGGGTGCGGGGCCCGACGCATGAAGGCCAGATCCGGCATTTCGACCCCCTACATGGATGGAGGTTCATCTTCGAGCCGGACCTGGATGCGGAAATCTTTGTGTCCCGGAGGGACGTTTATCCCCATCTGCCGAACGGCCACCTGGACCGGGACCTGGAGCCTGGTGAGCTGGTTACGTACACCCGGCATTGCGGGGAAAGGGGATAGTTTTCCCTTGATGTGAAGAGGAGGGTGAGCCGCAGTGACCGGAGGCACACCCATTCCCCTCCCCCGCCATACAGTCCCCCGAGGATGAAGAGGAAAGTTGAATAGGGTAGTGGTTTTGGCTACCAGCTTTCCCGTCCCCATTGGGACTTTGTTGACTTCCCGTTTGCTTTTACCCCATTTAATAAAAAAAGACAAGGCTGAGAACTGGCAGGCCAACCCAAAAACTATTGGGCCTTGTAAATAGTCACTGGACCACCCTTTCACAGTCCTGCAGTCTCCGGAGAGGCTGGTTGGAGGAAGGGCCTGTGGAAAATTGTAGGCCGAGGTCCTGTCACCATGCAGACCGGTGACAACCCTCGGGGTCAGGGGTCCCCTGGACGTGGGGACTCTGAGAGACTGCCGGGTAAGGAACTTATTACCCGGCCTGTGTGGGCAACACCCGGACACAAACCTGTTTCCTGGACTGGGGAAAAGGGGTGCTGACCTGTTTTTAGAGGCAGCATCAAGGTTTAGGTTTGCTTGGGTGGGCAAAAATGAAAAGGACCCGTTCCCGTCCCGTTCCCGGTTAATAAAAATGTTATGCAACGTTTAAGTAACGTGCCTCCCGTAAGGGAAGAAAACCAAACATGCTTAAAGATTGTGCAAATGTTATTATGCTTGTAAATATGTTATTTTTATCTTTTTCCAGTTAAAGAAAAATAAACGGTGGTGGTCGGACAGCCCGCGGACAGTCTGTGGTTAACCAAGGGGGAGTGTGATGCCCTGGCCGGGCCAGGTAGTCACAGATAGGGCCCTGCACTACACCAGTCCCCTAACAAGGTGACAGCAGCCAAACATTTTAAAACCTAGTAACCCCCCTCAGTGCTTGATGAACACACCAGGGGGCGGAGCCAGGTGGTTGGACACGCCCACCGAGGAGTTCGGATGGCCTGAGGCGGGAAAAGACAGTAGATCAGTTTGAAAGTTAAGTGGAGGAGGTCAGGCCTATGTGACAGGCCTGTAGCAGACTGACAGGTGCCAGGGTAGGAGCCCGGGCACCTTTGGCTAGGAGGCAGATGGAGGCCTCTGGCTGCAGGAGCTGGGAAGACGGCTCGGTGGAACTGTGGTGGACCGGGACAGGGTAGTGGCCCGCCGGTACCGACCCGGGGAACCAACTCGGAAACCGGAGCCCAAAGGGGGGTACTCAGACCCTGAAGCTAGGTCCAGAGAGATCCCACGGGCCAGCGTCTGCGGGCAAAGGGCTCCTCAGGCAACCACAAGTCGGGGAGCGGACTCCTGAAGTTGCAAGCGCAGGTAGTCCACCATCACAAAATAGGTGCAGGAGAAAGGCAGAGACCACCAACAGGGTGGGGGACCAGACTGCAACTGGCTGCATGCACCGACCACCATCACCTTGGTTTACCAGAGACTCGTGTGTTTACTAATAGTGAGTACATCAGTGCCCTCCGGCCGCCCATCTCCCTGCACCGCCCAACTCCCCCAACGGGTCCCGGGGCCACCATCCCTACCCATGGAGGGGTTAACAACTTTCTGCGCAACATCTCCCCTGGGTGCCCCGTAACTGCAGAAGTGGTGTCCATCTTCACCACATCCCGTGGGTGGTGTCACGAACTTAAACACGGCTCCGGCAGTAGACCTACGTCCCCATACCGCCAACCCCTTTTAGATCGGAGTGACCGTGGGACCCCCGGGTCCGGAGACCCTCGAGCCACCCCCTGAAGGTCTGGGCCCGAGTGGCTCAGCTGCTGCCGAGCACGGGGCGGCACACATGCAGTATGATGTCCTCACAGTACATTCCCCCAACACTCAGTATAATCTCCTCACAGTACATTCCACTTACACATTGTATGATGTCCTCACAGTACATTCATCCCACAGACAGTATAATGTCCCCACAGTACATTCCTCCCACACAGTATAATGTCCCACAGTACATTCCTCCCACGCACAGCAAAATGTCCTCACAGTACATTCCCCCACATACAGTATAGTATCCTCACAGTACATTCCCACACATTGTAATCAAAAAATACATGGCTAAATTATGTTCAAAAAATGTATGTGTCCAAGAAAAAACACATACACATCAGAGTACAAATTCCATAAAATTCAATTTTTATTAAACATATATGTAAACACACAATTGTATAAAATTATGAAATTCATCAATCAAAAGGTATAAGGAGGACCTCTACCTAAAATCCACCCCCCACAACCGTATTTGTATGTGTCCGGATAATACAACCTCTCATAAGTATATGTTATTGTGAAGGGCAGACAGAATAAGTAAATCCCAGATCTTATTGTATAGTTACAGAGAGATCTGCTGCCACTAGTTTTTTATATATGCAGCTCCCAAATAGTCCAGGGTAAATGCCATATCCTGTAAGATCATTCAATCAATCTAAGCAACATGTTCAAGGCTTAAGGCCCCGTCACACTAAGCAACATCGCTAGCAACATCGCTGGTAACGAACAACTTTTGTGACGTTGCTAGCGATGTTGCTGTGTGTGACATCCAGCAACAACCTGGCCCCTGCTGTGAGGTCGTTGGTTGTTGCTGAATGTCCTGGGCCATTTTTTAGTTGTTGCTGTCCCGCTGTGAAGCACAGATCGCTGTGTGTGACAGCGAGACAGCAACAACTAATGTGCAGTGAGCAGGAGCCGGCTTCTGCTGAGGCTGGTAACTAATGTAAACATCGGGTAACCAAGAAGCCCTGTCCTTGGTTACCCGATATTTACCTTTGATACCAGCCTCCTCCGCTCTCACTGCCTGTGCTGCCGGCTCCTGCTCTGTGCACATGTAGCTGCAGCACACATCAGGCAATTAACCCGATGTGTGCTGTAACTAGGAGAGCAAGGAGCCAGCGCTCAGTGTGCGCTGCTCCCTGCTCTGTGCACATTTAGCTGCAGCACACATCGGGTTAATTAACCTGATGTGTGCTGTAACTAGGAGACTGGGGGCTGGTCACTGGTTGCTGGTGAGCTCACCAGCAACTCGTGTAGCCACGCTCCAGCGATCCCTGCCAGGTCAGGTTGCTGGTGGGATCGCTGGAGCGTCGCAGTGTGACAACTCACCAGCAACCTCCTAGCAACTTACCAGCGATCCCTATCGTTGTTGGGATCGCTGGTAAGTTGCTTAGTGTGACTGGACCTTTACCCATATTGTGGACAAAGATAGGAACACCGGACACAAAACAGTGGGGGGAAGGAATGCAGCTCCCAGTCCCGGACGCGTGTCACTATCGCTTCTTCAGCAGGATGGAGGCAGGGGCGGAAGTGTGTTTGTTCCCCAATTGTCCATGTTAAATACCCATGTGTTTATTAATTAAGCTCCAGGTGATGCGCGCGTGTCAGTGCGGCGCACGCGCGGTGAACAGCCTCCAGTATTCATGTAAAACCAACCACAGCACTCCAACCCCAATGCGCAGACTCAGGGAGAAATCTCCCAGTGACGTCACCGGGCATGCGCATTAGGTAAACGGAGGCCGTGAGGTGTCTACACCCAAGGAGAACTGTCAGAGAGCGCATGCTCAGACACACCCACATCATCAGGAGCTTTGCGGTGGCTAGACGCAACACAAGCCACATCACGAATCCGTTCAGAGCCACCCAATATATACTGACCAACAGGTACAAAATAAATCACTTTAAAAACAAGAGAACAAAACAGACACAATTAAAAATGAATCACAAAACAACAAACAAATCAACTACTCCTGACCTTCTATAAAAATGGGGCAAAGCTAAGTTTTTCATTTAGCCCATTTGGCGTCATTGTGCCCAGAGTGACAATCCAACGACACTCTACCTGTGCCAATTGCCTCTTCCAATCACCACATTGTAAAATGTCAATACCCTTCAGTTTCAACCCCGAGGCATCACAGCCATGAAATGTCTTGAAATGCCTCGGGATCGTCCTGAGGGTGGTGTCATCAACAACTTGCTTCGAGTTACGAATATCCCGAACATGCTCCCTTGTCCTTATCCAAAGCTGCCTGGATGTCAGTCCAACGTACAGCTTCGGGCAAGGACATGTTGCAAGATATATAACGAAGGAGCTTTTACAAGTTATATACTTCTGAATTTTAAAATACCTGCTGCCATCGGCCGATCGGAAGTCAACTCCCGAAATTAGATTATGATCTCTACAAGCCAGACAATCTCCACATGTAAAACAGCCTTTCCTCCTAGTTGGTTCATTTACAAGAAATGGATTAGTCACAGGTGCCACATAATGACTGTCAACCAGAATGTCCCTGAGATTTTTCCCATGTCGAGGTGTCATCAAGGGAATCTCAGAGACATTCTGGGCCAAGATCTTATCGGTCTTCAAAATCGCCCAATGTCTTTTCAGACAGGCTCTCATTTTGTCCCACTGGCAATTAAATGTAGATATAAATCTAATCTCATTACCTTTGTTTCTGTCTTTCCTTACATTGGCTGAATTGTATAGGAGCTGTTCTCTCAGAGTGTGTCTGGCTCTAAGATAACCCCTCTGTATGTCTCCTCCTCCTCTTTTCCCCTTCCCTCTTTAAAATAGGGGGAACTTTATAGTTTTTTGTGGGATGGAACTGTGTCCCTCGTGACTCCTTTGTGAATGATCCCCCTGACACAATTGTAAGATCAACCTTTATGCAGGAATTTGTATACGATTTTGATATACTATGTCTATTTAGCTTATGCGGCCTTTTTCCCATTGCAATTCTTATAGGGAAAGAATATATATATATGTTTTCTGTTTACTTTGTACCTGTTGGTCAGTATATATTGGGTGTCTCTGAACGGATTCGTGATGTGGCTTGTGTTGCGTCTAGCCACTGCAAAGCTCCTGATGATGTGGGCGTGTCTGAGCATGCGCTCTCTGACAGTTCTCCTTGGGTGTAGACACCTCACGGCCTCTGTTTACCTAATGCGCATGCCCGGTGACGTCACTGGGAGATTTCTCCCTGAGTCTGCGCATTGGGGTTGGAGTGCTGTGATTGGTTTTACATGAATACTGGAGGCTGTTCACCGCGCGTGCGCCGCACTGACACGCGCGCATCACCTGGAGCTTAATTAATAAACACATGGGTATTTAACATGGACAATTGGGGAACGAATGCTCTTCCGCCCCTGCCTCCATCCTGCTGAAGAAGCGATAGCGACACGCGTCCGGGACTGGGAGCTGCATTCCTTCCCCCCACTGTTTTGTGTCCGGTGTTCCTATCTTTGTCCACAATATGGGTAAGCCTTGAACATGTTGCTTAGATTGATTGAATGATCCTGCAGGATATGGCATTTACCCTGGACTATTTGGGAGCTGCATATATAAAAAACTAGTGGCAGCAGATCTCTCTGTAACTATACAATAAGATCTGGGATTTACTTATTCTGTCTGCCCTTCACAATAACATATACTTATGAGAGGTTGTATTATCCGGACACATACAAATACGGTTGTGGGGGGTGGATTTTAGGTAGAGGTCCTCCTTATACCTTTTGATTGATGAATTTCATAATTTTATACAATTGTGTGTTTACATATATGTTTAATAAAAATTGAATTTTGTGGGATTTGGACTCTGATGTGTATGTGTTTTTTCTTGGACACATACATTTTTTGAATATTGCTGATGGAGTTGTTCCAGTCACGAATCCATATATAAGGGAATTATAATAATTTGTCACTAAAATGATACAGAATTTTTCCCTTTGGTCTTTGATCTTGTTTATATGGCTAAATTATGTGTACACTGAGAAGAAAACTCCTTACATATTTTGGCATCCTTTACATTTTACGATTTCATCGATCTATTGATGTTATGAAAATGTATGAAATATATTGAACATTAAATTCTGATCCATGTTATATATAGTCTCATGTATTGCATAGTGATGGCGTGGTTTTTGTCATGTGATATTATGTCCCTTTTTATTCTCTAGTCCACCTATACCAATATGACCCCATTCCTTCAATTTTTTTAAATATATTTTTTTCACATTGACATTAACTATTTGGATATACTGTATTTTTATTGCTCAATAAAATTTACATTTTTTTGCATACATAATTGTGCCCTTTTTTCTTCTTTGTCCTCTTTGTTTACAAAATTCCCTACACAGTATAATGTCCCCACAGCACATTCCCCAACACACAGTATGATGACCCCACAGTACATTCTCCCCACACACAGTATGAAGTCCTCACAGTACATTCCGCCACACACAGTATAATGTCCTCACAGTACATTCCCCTTACACATTGTATAATGTCCCACAGGACATTCCCCCCACACACAGTATGATGTCCCCACAGTACATTCTCCCCACACACAGTACGAAGTCCTCACAGTACATTCCTCCACACACAGTATAATGTCCTCACAGTACATTCCCCCACACAGTACGATGTCCTCACAGTACATTCCCCCACACACAGTATAATGTTCCCAAAGTACATTCCCTACACACAGTATAATGTCCCAACAGTATATTCCCTACACACAGTATAATGTCCTCAAAGTACATTCGCCTTACACATTGTATGATCTCCTCACAATACATTCCCCCCACACAGTATAATGTCCCCATAGTACATTCCCCCCACACACACAGCAAAATGTCCCCACAGTACATTCCCCACACACACAGTATAATGTCCTCACAGTACATTCCCTCAAAACACAGTATAATGTCCTCACAGTATATTACCCCCAAACACAGTATAATGGCCTCACACTACATTCCTCCCCACACACATTATGATGTCCTCACAGTACATTCCCCCCACACACAGTATAATGTCCTTACAGTAAATTTCCCCTACACATTGTATGATATCCCCACAGTATATTCCACACACACACACACAAAGTATGATGTCCTCACCGTAAAGCCCCGCGACACACAGTATAATGTCCCCACAGTACATTCCCCCAGACACAGTCCAATGTACCCAAAGTACATTCCCTACACACACAGTATAATATCCTCACAGTACAGCCCTTATAGAATAAGGGGGCACATTTCCCCTATTGGGATCATCATCAGCAAAATTGGGAGTAATTCAAACTGAAGAAAAAGAGTTGCTGTATATAGGGATCAACCAATGCGATTTTGTTCAATTCAAAAAAATAATTTTATTGGTACAAAATGTATGCATACATAGAATCCACACAAGACAGTGAAAGGGTTAAAAACATTTAAAATATGAATACTCAACAAACACCCCAATACATAGTTCCATGTTAGGAACCTGACACCAAAATCCAGAATACAACTATACTAGATGTACCATACAATAATAAATCCAGGTTAGGATGCAGAACATATGTGTAATCCGTTACTGCAAACCATAAACCATATTGTACTTAAAAGTATAGCATTCTATCTGACACCACCATTGTTGAATACAATATATCAATTATAGACCACCAGCAGGACGAATGCTAAAAGATAAAACCTTTTATCAACCGATTTATGTACATATTGTCTGGTCCTCAAGAATTGTATCAAGTATGGTAGTGTGTGGCTTGACTCTGACCTGTTTATTTTCGCTGCCAGGTGACCACATATACTGTATGTGTTGCCGGCAATTTACTGCTAGTATAAGTTTACAACAATATACTTACATCTGGTGGACATCGAACTTGCTTTACAGTTGTTATTTCTCTTCATGACCAAACTTGCTTTGTGTTGTTTCTTATATATTCATAAGTGGGTATTTGGTTTAGATACTTTAATATAAAGACATTTTCATCTAATAAGTGTATAAGTGGGCTGGTTGTCTAGGATTTGTACGATGGATTGTGGCAGTATGCGCTGTGATACAGATCTGTGCATTTATGCTACCAGGTTTTTAGATATCTGTATTGCAGGCAATCTGTCGATAAAATGGTGCTATAAAGTTATATTTGCTTTCATCAGTAAATATTGAACTTGCTCCACAGGGTATTAGTGTTGAGCAAATACATTGGGATGTGTATGTGATGTACCCGGACAACCTGCGCTTTTCAACCCGAATCTGATCTACAGGTTGATCTAACTTTTACAATATGATTATTCTCTTCCTACCATGTTTAAAGTAATTTTCTGAGCCACCTCCCCCTGATGAAATGATCCTACAACTGAGATTGTGAAACGTATACGTCGGGGCTCTCTCCGGGGGTCCGCTCTGCTGTTTTTCAGGCCTGCATTGTGCACTTTCATGGGTATGTCTACCTAACTGGCTGGGCTCTTTATTTATTTATGTCTTTATATTCAATCTGACTGACCATTGGCATCCATTTCGCACCCTTTTGGTGGCTAAACCTGTATATTTTACTACAAGCTTTGACTTTGTTTGACTATGTTACTCTATCATTGCAGAGTTTGCCTCTTACCAGCACCTGTATTAAGCAATGTTTACTAGTGATATTTGGATCCTATTTTAGTTTTATATGCTGAATGTATCTCTGTTACCTCAGAGTACACACTCTTATCATGGTACTTATCTAGTGCTGGTTTTTATGACCTGTCTATGTGTAACAATTGTCAAAACTTCACATCATGCTCTATGTGTGTAGGATGCCTTGTCCATTTTATATGTACTAAATTCTGACCCAGCCTGTCAGTCATTTTTTCTATTTGTGCCCCATACGTATTTGTATCTTGTACATTCATCTTTTCCCTGCCGGCCTGTTTTGCTGCTGATCATTCTTTGCCAGTTGATCTCTATTAAACATATATTTGCACTTTACACTTTGTCCTCCAGTTTTTGTTCGATGCTTAGAGTGTGCTAAGACAGGTGCCATGTTTTGGCTATTCTGTTTATCTCTCATTTTTTGGTCATCTTGTATACTAATTTTCTGTGTATGTTTAAGTCCATCTTATATGCTTATTAGGTGGGATTACTTGCCAATATTGTGATATGAGGCAGTTTCCAAATGATACATACATACGCGCTGATCGGTCCTCCGTGGTAATTCATGTATTCATCGTTACCTGTTTACCTGCGTTGCTGGGACATGCGCATTGCTGACAGTCCACTGAGGGCTTGAGTTATTTTCAAAAAAACATTTATTCACTCTTGATAAACATTGTATTTTGGTGGGTAAATGTATGAGAATTGATTTACTACTACTCTAGTGTATGCGATTTCATTTGAGTAAGTGAATATTTCCACCGCCGATCTGTCACCATCATAGTTTCATAGTTTTTAAGGTTGAAGGAAGACTCTAAGTCCATCTAGTTCAACCCGTAGCTTAACATGTTGATCCAGAGGAAGGCAAAAAAAACCCAATGTGTCAAATAAGCTCCAATGGGGAAAAAACTTCCTTCCTGACTCCACATCCGGCAATCAGACTAGTTCCCTGGATCAACACCCTGTCATAAAATCTAAAATACACAACTGGCAATATTATATCTTTCAAGAAAGGCGTCCAGGCTCTGCTCAAATGCTAGTAGTGAATCACTCATTACAACATCATGCGGCAGAGAGTTCCATAGTCTCACTGCTCGTACAGTAAAGAATCCTCCTCTGTGGTTATGATTAAACCTTCTTTCCTCGAGACGTAGCGGATACCCCCGTGTTCCAGTCGCAGGCCTAGGTGTAAAGAGATCTTTGGAAAGGTCTCTGTACTGTCCCCTCATATATTTATACATTGTGATTAGATCGCCCCTAAGCCTTTGTTTTTCCAAACTAAATAACCCCAAGTTTAATAACCTGTCTTGGTATTGCAGCCCACCCATTCCTCTAATAATCTTGGTCGCTCTTCTATCTACCTGTAAGATTATGCTATTTATAACCTTCTATACTTTTGCTATCAAGAAAAGCCTCCATTCCTCTCTTAAATTCATTCAGTGAGTGGCCATCACCACTTCCTCAGGAAGAGAGTTCCAGAGCCTCACTGCTCTTACCGTGAAGAACCCTCTTCTATGCTGATGTAGGAATTTATTTACTCCAATCGTAGAGAATGCCCCCTTGTTCTTGTCATAGTCCTTGGTACAAACAGATCGTGGGAGAGATCTCTATATGGCCCTCTGATATATTTGTACATATTTATTAGGTCTCCCCTAAGTCTTCTCTTTTCTAGAGTAAATAGACCTAATTTTGATAACCTTTCTGGGTATTGTAGTGCACCCACTCCATTTATTATTTTAGTAGCCCGCCTCTGAACCCTTTCAAGTTCAGTAATGTCTTTCTTGAGCACCGGCGCCCAAAATTGCACACAATACTCCAAGTGTGGTCTGACGAGTGATTTGTATAGAGGCATGCTCTATTATGTGTGTGGGGACAGGTGCTATTTCAACTTGTTTTACTGACCTGGTTATTTCCGGGCTTTGATGTAATGCCTCACATCCTACCTTTAGCAGGATTAGGCACAGCTGGTAAGTGCTCAGTGTGACGACATGGTCTCTGAGTGCCTCAAATGGGTTAACTTTCTTAACATTCAGCCAGACATGAAGACAGTTTGTTTATAGATGAGGGATAATCCCTCATTGTTCTACAAGACTCTTGGGAGTTTAGTATTGAAGTTTTTGTTGACTCATGTAATTGTTTTGGCCACTGAAGGCCAGACACCCAGATAACTCAATTATGCGAACTTCCCATTGTATTACTAAGTGAATTGCTTGATGTGATGTAATTTATCTGTCTCACCCTTGTCTCTGGATATTTGAATATAGCTTGAAATTCATCCAATAAGAGAAGCAACCTTGTACAACCAATCCGATAAGGGCACAGTATATACTAAGGGAAGGCTATGGCTATAAAAGGTGACTTCTTGGAGTCACCAGGGTTGATGGATGCTGCATGATCCAGTCTAAGCTCTTAGGAGCTGGCTAGGGGATCAGAACCAGGATGCCTTGTGGACTCGGTCTAGGGACTTTGGCTCCGACTAGAGGATCACTTGGCTACATGGCTTCAATCTAGGGACTCCGATTCCGATTGGAGACCATAACCGCAGTCTAGGGATTTCGACTCCGGCTGCCAGGATTATATCACATCACACCAGAGACTACTTAAGGAAGAAACCCAGGTTGGGACAATTTGGTCACCTGGTTACAGACTTTGCAGACCTCAGCCAGCTTCCTAAATCTGGTGTTATTCCATTCTCGGTGGGTGCCCACCAAAAGCGGGGTGCTGCTGGATTGGAGTAAGTAGCTCTTGAAGCTCTGAGGCACGGACATTCTTTTTTTTTTTTTTTTTTTTATACTTTACCATAATTCATTTGAATTTTTTCGCTTATAGACAACACTTTTGTTTTGCCTTTTTATAAATTTACAGGTATGTTCAAATACCGAATTCAATTTTTTTTTAATATATAAACAATATATTAAAAAAAAATTTCAACAACAATAAAAAACTTTCCATTTTTTATAACATAATTTCTGTGGCATCTAAGTTTATCAAACTTTGGATTCTGTTGTGTTTTGTATATATATATACACGACTTTTTTTGGCATGTACCTATATATACACACGCATATGCAATTTTTTATGTTCACTTTTTCATTTATTTGGTTTTCATTTATTAGTTTTTTGGATTTTTTTTCCTAAATAATATTAACATAATAATAAACATAATAAAAATAAAAATATTCTTTTGCATTTTGCATACATACTTTTCACTTTTTTGGAATTTTTCAGAATGATTTTGGAATATTTTTCCAGTACATATGATTTTTTAGGCACTGATGCCAATGCCACCCATGGCATGGAATTCTATAAGTGGGAATTTCTGATTTTCATTACCCTCCCCTCCTCCCCCCCCCCTCTCCCCTGCTCTCCTGTGTCCACCAATTTGGATTTGAATTTTGATTGCATCTCCCTACAGTTGTGTGGCAGACACTCCTCCCGTCCTATTGTGCTTTAGATCTCCACCCTGGATACACCAATATATTCTATCCATGGCCTTTCAACAGGTAACTTATGACTAAGGACGCTTCTGTTTTTAATTCTTGAGTCCGAAACGCGTAAAGTTTCACCTGTATTATTTTTGTACAGTGTGTTCCAAGACATGACTATTTTAATAAGATTCTAATAAAGCCTTTTTACATTTTATTATATAGGTGCTGAGCCCACTCCTTCTTCTGAATTTTCTGCTACGGACATTCTAATCCCTGGTGAGCCAGCGGAAGGGTGAGACTCTGTTGCCTGTTACATTTGTGTGTTTTGCTGGTTATGTGCTATGTGCCGTTAATTGTTTGGGGATAAAATAAAGTCTTAATATTGTGATTCCCTCACCATGTGTTGTCTGAGTAGTGTTCCACCCACAGTTAAGGAAGTCGGCGTTCAGTTGGGATGAGCCCTGGGCCACGCTGTCTTTCTAAAGGCGGCCGGGCCAGCGGACGAGGGCACGCACTGACTCCCGTGTCTCCACAATTGGTGGCAGCGGTGGGAGACTACTCAGCCTGGTTTATCCAGGGGAGCTGTAGAGGACTGGTGTTCGTGGACACCGTCCAGGGCTTAACAACTAGGGAGGCACAGAAGCATACCTAGCAGGCCATAGGGGAGGCATTCAGGTTTCGGACGCTGCCATGTCCAACCACACCAGCTCAGCCATGGGACAAGGACAAGAGAGGAGTTACGACCGCAGCAGTAAATGGATGCTACAGGATCTGTGCCAGAGGTGAAAGATTGACTACAGGAACGGTGTTACGGGGGGCTGTCTGATAATAACCGAAAGGAGTATCAGACAGTCAGGGTCCACCGTGCAAAGACTTTGCTGCAGACTATGGCAGAGTGCAATACCTCTGTTAACTCACAGAAGGATATAATAAGTAAGTAAAGCAATTCCTCCCTTACTTGGAGGGTGTGTGGAATGATCTCTGTTAATAATCACAGAGACAAAGGCAATGTGTGCGAAATGGCACCTACCTAGGTCCGCTCTTCTAGTGGTGCAAAAGAGACGAACAGCAGCGTAAGCCGCACAAAGCTCCTACCTGCGTTCGCTCCACTAGTGTGCGAGGACACGAACCCCTAGATATGGCACCTGCCTAGGTCCGCTCTTCTAGTGGTGCAAAAGAGACGAACAGCAGCGTAAGCCGCACAAAGCTCCTACCTCTGTTCGCTCCCCTAGTGTGCGAGGATACGAACAACTGCCAGACGCAGTATAAGGAACGTTACCCTAGCGGCAACGTCCACCTACGAGTAGAATCACAAGGCCCAGCCAGACCATGTGCCTCAGGCACCTGCCTATGTCCGCTCCCCTAAGAGGTAAGGATACGGACAGCAGCCGAAGCTGTAAGGTATAAGAACGCTACCCTGCCGGTAGCGCTCACCTAGCATAGACAGAGGAATGCCTAGAGGAACGCGCACAGAGCGTCTACTCATATGCATGAACCAAGAGGACTGAGCACCATGCGGCGTGTGTCAGGGTCTTATATAGACTCTGTGCCTCATCCAAGATGGAGGACACCAGAGCCAATCTGCTGCCAGAACGACAGGAGTGACGTCATGCTGGCCTATCACCGAGCAAGACGTCACAAGCACATGACCAGCGACCAATCGGCATAGAAGGTGTCAGAGACATGTGACCTCGTGTCAGCGATGATGTCACCCGCACATGTGCAATGGCTCCAAGATTGGACTTAGTCTCCGGCGCTCGCACATGTGCAGTAGCAAGAAATCTGGACTTAGTCTCCAGCGCTCGCACATGTGCAGTAGCAAGAAATCTGGACTTAGTCTCCAGCGCTCGCACATGTGCAGTAGCAAGAAATCTGGACTTAGTCTCCAGCGCTCGCACATGTGCAGTAGCAAGAAATCTGGACATAGTCTCTAGTGCTCGCAGCAACCGTAACAGTACCTCCCCCTCAAGGGCCCCCCTCCCGGCGACGCAGGTAATCGGCAACTAAGTCGGGAGCATGGACAGCCTCCTCAGGCTCCCAAGAGCGATGTTCCGGGCCATAGCCCTCCCAATCTATCAAGAAGAACCTGCGCCCTCTAACCATCTTAGAACCAACTATGGCTCGTACCTCATAGCTAGAGCGAGAGGAATCAGAGGCAGGAGAGTGCACTTCACGAGCGTGAGGTAAAATAGCCGGCTTTAGCAGTGAGACATGGAATTTGTCATGAATCCTAAGATGGACAGGTAACTTCAATTGATAGACTACAGGATTTACCTGTCGAAGAACCTCATAAGGACCAAGGAAGCGAGGAGCAAATTTGACAGAGCTCACTCTAAGTCTCACGTGTTTTGCAGAGAGCCACACAAAGTCCCCTGGAGAAAAGACAGGAGCCGGGCGACGAAACCGATCGGACACCGTCTTCATACGGTCCTTAGCTGCTTGGATCGACTCTTGAGTCCGATCCCAAACCTCTCTGGCATTAGTTGCCCAGTCGGCCACAAGAGGAGGAGGTGCAGCAGCGGGAAACGGTACCGGTACCCTAGGGTGTTGCCCATTATTGAGTACGAACGGTGTCTGCCCAGTGGCCTCAGCCAGCGAATTGTTAAGGGCAAATTCTGCCCAGGGTAGGAGGGAGGACCAGTTATCGTGGTTCTCAGCAACAAAGTGTCGAAGGTATATAATCATAAATTGATTGGTACGTTCAACCAAACCATTAGTCTCCGGATGGTATGCCGAAGAGAGATTCAACTCAATTTGCAGAAGGCTACAAAGATCTCGCCAGAAACGGGAAGTAAATTGCGGGCCTCTATCACAAATGATACGATCTGGCATCCCGTGAAGCCTAAAGACATGCTTGAGGAATAGTTTGGCTAGTACCCTGGAAGATGGGATTCTCGATAACGGTACGAGATGAACCATCCGGGAGAAATGGTCCGTAATGACCCACACAAATCTATGTCCCTGTGAACATGGAAGATCACCCACAAAGTCCATGCCTACCACCTCCCATGGTCTATCTGGCACTGGTAAAGGATGCAAGAGCCCAGCCGGTCTCTGCCGTAATGGACGGTTGCGAGCACACGAGTAGCAGGAACCGACATATCTCTTGACATGGCTGGCTAAGTGTGGCCACCAATACCACCTCTCCAGTAACTCTCGTGTCCGCCTAATACCAAAATGCCCACCCACCTTTGAGGTGTGGGCCCATGACAGTATATCATTCTGTCGATCAGGCGGAACAAAGGTCTTGCCCGGTGGGATTTGGTCTAACGTCACAGGGGAGAGCGTATGAAAAACCCTGGAGGGAAGGATAAGACGAGGTTCGTCAATCTCTTCCTGGTTAGAAAGCATAGAGCGAGACAGGGCGTCTGCCTTGTTATTCTTACTCCCAGACAAATAGTTGATGGAGAAGTGAAAGCGGGAAAAAAACAAGGACCAGCGGGCTTGGCGAGGATTCAGACGCTGAGCGGTTTGTAAGTACGTCAGATTCTTATGGTCTGTATAGACCTGGAAAGGATGTTTCGCTCCTTCCAGCAAGTGACGCCACTCCTCCAAGGCTAATCTCAAGGCGAGCAGTTCCCTATCCCCAATGGTATAGTTTCTCTCTGCCGGTGAAAAGGTTTTAGCAAAGAAGAAACACGGCCTTTTTCTACCTGCACCGTTCTTTTGATACAAGACCGCACCAGCACCCACTGAAGAGGCATCAACCTCTAAGAGGAAGGGCTTACTCTCATCGGGTCTTTGAAGAATGGGAGCAGTTGAAAAGTGTCTTTTTACTGCCTCAAAAGCCTGAGATGTCTCAGTAGACCAGGCTTTGGGATTAGCACCTTTCGTAGTCAAGGCCACCAAAGGGGCCACCAAAGTAGAAAAATGGGGTATGAACTGCCTGTAATAATTTATGAATCCTAAGAAGCGTTGCACTGCCTTCAAGGAATGAGGTTCGGACCATTGCAGGACAGCAGAGAGCTTCGCAGGATCCATAGCCAGACCCTCTTGTGAGATAATGTAACCCAAAAAAGGCAATGAGGACTGCTCGAATACACATTTCTCGAGTTTAGCAAACAATGAGTGCTCCCTTAAACGGGAAAGGACACGAACGACATCCTGACGATGAGTCTCCAGATCAGGAGAAAAAATCAGGATGTCGTCCAGATACACCACTACTGAGGATAACAGTAAATCCCTGAACACATCGTTTACGAAGTCCTGAAATACTGCGGGTGCATTACATAACCCAAAAGGCATGACGAGGTATTCATAGTGACCGTCTCGGGTGTTAAAAGCGGTCTTCCATTCGTCACCCTTTCGAATTCGTACCAAGTTATACGCACCCCGCAGATCCAACTTCGTAAAAACTTGAGCTCCTCTCAGTCTGTCAAAGAGCTCCGAAATTAAAGGTAATGGGTATTTGTTCTTTATTGTGATTGCGTTGAGACCCCTGTAATCTATGCAGGGACGCAAATCACCCTCTTTCTTCCGAACAAAGAAAAACCCAGCTCCCGCGGGAGAGACAGACTTACGAATGAACCCCTTCTCTAAGCTCTCTCTTATATAGGTCGACATGGCCTCCGACTCAGGTATCGACAGGGGGTAAACCCTGCCTTTAGGTGGAACCGAACCTGGGATAAGGTCTATGGCACAGTCATACGGCCTATGGGGTGGAAGAACCTCAGCACCCTGTTTGGAGAACACGTCAGCGAAATCCAAATAGGGTGTAGGTATGGGAGAGAGATCAGTTGATGCAACCGCAACGACCTTAGGTGGTAAGGGAAGACATCGGGACTGACATTTCGAACCCCAACTAATAATGCTGTCAGACTCCCAGTCAATGTGAGGAGCATGAGTACGAAGCCATGGAAGACCCAGAAGGACGTCGTCTATACCCTCAGGCAAAACAAGAAAAGAAATCTCCTCTATGTGACCCTGAGACAGGGAAAGACGCAAGGGAACTGTCCTCAATGTAATGGAGTCAGACAACATAGTTCCATTAACAACACGGACAGGAATAGGCGCCTCTAACATGATAGAAGGAATATTGTGTCCCTTTACAAATCCTGAGGACACAAAAATCCCGTCAGCTCCGGAATCCACAAAAGCCATAATAGGCCATGTATTCTCAGATAACGAGAGCTGACCTGGGATACAACACTTAGAGGGTGCAGAAGACGTCTCTAGTAACCCCCCTCTAATGGTTACTAGGCCAGGGAGTTTCCCTGACGACTAGGACACTTGTTGGCATAGTGCCCAGCCTGACGACATACGTAACATATAGGAGGACCAGACTTGCGTAGTCTGAAGAACGTATGACCTAACTCCATAGGAGTGGGAGATGTTTCAGATGCTGAGGAAGATGGTAGTGGACCCTCAACAACTGGAATAGCCCGATGCTTAGGGCGTGAGGAAGAGACCTCGAGTCTACGTTCCTTATGGCGTACATCGATCCTCGTTGCTACTGTGATCAAGTCCTCCAGAGAAGCAGGGACCTCACGAGTAGCAAGGGCATCCTTGACATAGCCTGCCAACCCTCTCCAGAAGATAGGAATCAACACCTTCTCTGGCCAATCTAGTTCTGCCACCAGAGTTCTAAAAGCAATGGCATAAGAACTAGTGGATAACGAACCCTGAGATAGATCTAACAGTCTCAGGGCCGCATCATGGGTAACCTGCGGACCCATGAATACCGCCTTAAGAGCATCAAGAAAGTCTTGATGTCTCAGAGTAACCACATCAGAGCGCTCCCATAGGGGAGTCGCCCATTCTAAGGCTTTGTCCTGAAGTAAGGAGATGATAAAGCCTACTCTGGACCTCTCCGTAGAGAAGCGAGAAGAGTTGACCTCTAGGTGTATCTGACACTGACTACTGAAACCACGACATGATCTGGCATCGCCAGAATATCTGTTTGGCAGAGCAAGTCGAGGATCATGTGCAGATGTCACCATGGTCTGAGGTTTATCCTCTATACTCTTGAGCCGTGACTCAAGTACTTGTATGTAACGGTGTAACTGCTGATATTCTGCCATAACTGCCAGACCCTTGGCTCAGTCCTAATGTTACGGGGGGCTGTCTGATAATAACCGAAAGGAGTATCAGACAGTCAGGGTCCACCGTGCAAAGACTTTGCTGAAGACTATGGCAGAGTGCAATACCTCTGTTAACTCACAGAAGGATATAATAAGTAAGTAAAGCAATTCCTCCCTTACTTGGAGGGTGTGTGGAATGATCTCTGTTAATAATCACAGAGACAAAGGCAATGTGTGCGAAATGGCACCTACCTAGGTCCGCTCTTCTAGTGGTGCAAAAGAGACGAACAGCAGCGTAAGCCGCACAAAGCTCCTACCTGCGTTCGCTCCACTAGTGTGCGAGGACACGAACCCCTAGATATGGCACCTGCCTAGGTCCGCTCTTCTAGTGGTGCAAAAGAGACGAACAGCAGCGTAAGCCGCACAAAGCTCCTACCTCTGTTCGCTCCCCTAGTGTGCGAGGATACGAACAACTGCCAGACGCAGTATAAGGAACGTTACCCTAGCGGCAACGTCCACCTACGAGTAGAATCACAAGGCCCAGCCAGACCATGTGCCTCAGGCACCTGCCTATGTCCGCTCCCCTAAGAGGTAAGGATACGGACAGCAGCCGAAGCTGTAAGGTATAAGAACGCTACCCTGCCGGTAGCGCTCACCTAGCATAGACAGAGGAATGCCTAGAGGAACGCGCACAGAGCGTCTACTCATATGCATGAACCAAGAGGACTGAGCACCATGCGGCGTGTGTCAGGGTCTTATATAGACTCTGTGCCTCATCCAAGATGGAGGACACCAGAGCCAATCTGCTGCCAGAACGACAGGAGTGACGTCATGCTGGCCTATCACCGAGCAAGACGTCACAAGCACATGACCAGCGACCAATCGGCATAGAAGGTGTCAGAGACATGTGACCTCGTGTCAGCGATGATGTCACCCGCACATGTGCAATGGCTCCAAGATTGGACTTAGTCTCCGGCGCTCGCACATGTGCAGTAGCAAGAAATCTGGACTTAGTCTCCAGCGCTCGCACATGTGCAGTAGCAAGAAATCTGGACTTAGTCTCCAGCGCTCGCACATGTGCAGTAGCAAGAAATCTGGACATAGTCTCTAGTGCTCGCAGCAACCGTAACAAACGGTGACACTCGGTCGGGCTTGATCCGGAAATTAGTCCGTTGGGATGCCCAGAATGATGCAGAGGACGATGAGGATCTCGCCGATATTGACCCAGAGGATTTAAACTATGTGTCACATCATGGATCTAGTGACAATCGGGAATCAACTTGGTCCCAAATGGCCCGAGCCACAGCGTTGTTGGCTGCACTGGGGCCTAAATCCTCAAGAGAAGAGAAGGCTTGGGTTCTGGAATTTGTGTATGGGGTTCCAGCTGCCGTACTGCTAACACCACCCGCTCGAGAAGGATGGCCCCGCTACCCAGCAGAAGCTGCACCAAAACAAAGGTCTACAAACAGGGCCTGTGACTTGCCCAATCTAAAGCTGTTATACATGTGGGCGCCTTGGACATATGGATAAAGATTGTCTCCAAAACCGAGGCCCCATGCTTGGAGCCCATCTGCCAGCTCAGCCGGACAAGGTCTGATACATACAGAGCCAGGGACTACGAGACACTGATTCCTCCATTACCCTGGTAAGCCCAGTTATTGTTTCCCCAGACGTCCATTTCCAGATTCCCAATTATCCATCTCCCTGGCTGAGGGCCAGCGCTCGGACATCCCTCTGGCATGTGTGCAGTTGGACCTAAGGACCGACCAGTGAGAGGTCGAGGTGGAGCTTATAGACAGCGTCCCTACACCAGTTATTTTGGGAAATGACCAGGGAGAGGTTGATGTGAGACTTGTGGACAGCCTCCCCACACCTGATATTTTGGGGACCAACCAGGAAGCGATCGATGTGGGACTTGTGAACAGCCTACCCATACCTGTCATTGTGGAGACTGACCAGAGCAAGGCTGATGTAGAGCTTATGAACAGCCTCCCCACACCTGTTATTTTGGGGTCTGACCAGGAGGAGGTCCATATGGAGCTTATGGACAGCCTCCCCACACCTGTTATTTCGGAGACTAACCAGGAGGAAGTGGATGTAGGGCTCATGGATGGTCTTTCCACTTCTGTTATTTCGGGAACTAGCCAGGAGGAAGTTGAAGTGGGGTTCATGGATGGCCCCACCAAGCCTGTTGTTTCAGATACCACCCAGAGGTGGGCTTGTGGATTACCTGCTCACACCAGTTATTTTGGAGTATGAACTAGGACAAGGACTATCCAGCCAGTCTGTAGCAGCCATCACCCACTTCCAAGCTGAGCAGGACCCTGATGTGGATCTTTATAACATCTTTTACAAGGATTATTCATATTCCCAGTCTCCATCATCCACCTCTGAGCCAACAACCATGAGTAAGCCTAAACAGACTGTGGCTATTGACTGGGGGAAGATTGATAGTAAGAAATGTATGCAGGCCCAACTCATGGACCCCACCTTAGTGCTTGTCCGCAATATGGCTGGTCAACCTGGGGGAGGTAATCAGGGGGAAGTGTATAGATATGAGCCTCTGTTGCTCACCTCACCATTAGAAAGGACAATGTCATCAAGAGGAGAAGGATGATCGGAAACCCATCCTGTCTGGCTAATATTAAGAAGGGGGAGGAATGTGACGACATTCACATTTCTCTTTATTCACTCTTGATAAACATTGTATTTTGGTGGGTAAATGTATGAGAATTGATTTACTACTTCTCTAGTGTATGCGATTTCATTTGAGTAAGTGAATATTTCCACCGCCGATCTGTCACCATCGCGCATGCTCTATTATGTGTGTGGGGACAGGTGCTATTTCAACTTGTTTTACTGACCTGATTATTTCCGGGCTTTGATGTAATGCCTCACATGGCCCTTTAGCAGGATTAGGCACAGCTGGTAAGTGCTCAGTGTGACGACATGGTCTCTGAGTGCCTCGAATGGGTTAACTTTCTTAACATTCAGCCAGACATGAAGACAGTTTGTTTATAGATGGGGGATAATCCCTCATTGTTCTACAAGACTCTTGGGAGTTTAGTATTGATGTTTTTGTTGACTCATGTAATTGTTTTGGCCACTGAAGGCCAGACACCCAGATAACTCAATTATGCGAACTTCCCATTGTATTACTAAGTGAATTGCTTGATGTGATGTAATTTATCTGTCTCACCCTTGTCTCTGGATATTTGAATATAGCTTGAAATTCATCCAATAAGAGAAGCAACCTTGTACAACCAATCTGATAAGGGCACAGTATATACTAAGGGAAGGCTATGGCTTTAAAAGGTGACTTCTTGGAGTCAACAGGTTGTTGATGGATGCTGCATGATCCAGTCTAAGCTCTTAGGAGCTGGCTAGGGGATCAGAACCAGGATGCCTTGTGGACTCGGTCTAGGGACTTTGTCTCTGACTAGAGGATCACTTGGCTACATGGCTTCAATCTAGGGACTCCGATTCCGATTGGAGACCATAACTGCAGTCTAGGGATTTCGACTCCGGATTTTGACTCAGGATTATATCACATCATCACACCAGAGACTACTTAAGGAAGAAACCCAGGTTGGGACAATTTGGTCACCTGGCTACAGACTTTGCAGACCTCAGCCAGCTTCCTAAATCTGGCGTTATTCCAGTCTTGGTGGGTGCCCGCCAAAAGCGGGGTGCTGCTGGATTGGAGTAAGTAGCCCTGGAAGCTCTGAGGCACGGACATTCTAATCCCTGGTGAGCCAGCGGAAGGGTGAGACTGTTGCCTGTTACATTTGTGTGTTTTGCTGGTTATGTGCTATGTGCCGTTAATATTTTGGGGATCCAATAAAGTCTAAATATTGTGGTTCCCTCACCCTGTGTTGTCTGAGTAGTGTTCTGCCCACGGTTAAGGAGGTCGGTGTTCAGTTGGGATGAGCCCTGGGCCACGCTGTCTTTCTAAAGGCGGCCGGGCCAGCGGACGAGAGCACCCACTGACTCCCATGTCTCCACACTCAGCTCAGGGGATAAATTGCACTATGAACGGTGATGGTATCACTAATTTTCTGGCCCTTGAGGAAGCCACATTCTCTGTGTCGATACGTGTGGGGCAACACCCCATACTTACACCGATCCTGGGACCTTGCACTGCTTTAAATTTGGACCTCTAGCAGGCAGTAATATAACCTGGTGATTTATCTTGGACGCTTTTGGATAGTCGGTGTTGTACCTTGCTAAATCGGTGACTGTGGTACATTGATTTCCTTTATATAAGGTTTTAGCATTTGTCCTGCTGGTGGTCTATAATTGATATACTGCATTCAACAATGGTGGTGTCAGATAGAATGCTATACGTTTAAATACAATATGGTTTATGGTTTGCAGTAACAGATTACACATATGTTCTGCATCCTAACCTGGATTTATTATTGTACGGTACATCTAGTATAGTTGTATTCGGGATTTTGGTGTCAGGTTCCTGACATAGAACTATGTATTGGGGTGTTCGTTGATTATTCATATTTTAAATGTTTTTAACCCTTTCATTGTCTTGTGTGGATTCTATGTATGCATACATTTTGTACCAATAAAATTATTTTTTTGAATTGAACAAAATAGCATTGGTTGATCCCTATATACAGCAACTCTTTTTCTTCTCTTTGAATTACTCATAGTACAGCCCCACACACACACACAGTAACAATGTACCCACAGTACATTCCCTACACACACAGTATGCTGTTCCCACAGTACATTCCCCCACACACAGTATACTGTCCTCACAGTACATTCCCTACACACACAGTATGTTGTTCCCACAGTACATACCCCCACACACACACTGTCCTCAAAGTACATTCGTCCACATGCAATATGATGTACTCACAGTATATTCCATGACATGCAGTATGATGTACTCACAGTACATTCCCCTTACACATTGTATGATCTCCTAAAAGTACATTCCCCCCATACAGTACAATGTCCTCAAAGTACATTCCCCCGACACAGTATAATGTCCTCACAGTACATTCTCCCACACACAGTATAATGTTTTCACAGTATATTCCTCCCCAAACACAGTATAATGTCCTCACAGTACATATAACTGTGTGTATGAAATGTACTGTGTGTAGGGAATGTACTGTGGATCCATTGTACTGTGTGTGGGGGAATGTACTGTGGGGACATCATACTGTGTATTTAGGGAATGTACTGTGGGGACATTATACTGTGTGTGTAGGGAATGTACTGCGGGGACATTATGCTGTGTATGGCGGGGTTGTACTGTGAGGACATCATACTGTGTGTGGGAGAAATGTACTGTGAGGACATTATACTGATGTTGGGGGAATGTATGATGTCCTTACAGTACATTCTCTCCACACACAATATTATGTCTCCACAGTATATTCCCCCCCCCCCCCCCACACACAGTATATTGTCCTCAAAGTACAGTCGCCCACACACACAGTATAATGTTGCCACAGTACATTCCCTACACATACAGTATGATGTTCCCACAGTACATTCCCTCTCACACAATATAATGTCCTCATAGTACATTCCTACACATGCAGTATGATGTCCTCACAGTATATTCCCCCATATGGAGCATGATGTCCTCACAGTACATTCCCACAAAACTCAGTATAATGTCCTCACAGTACATTCCCCTTACACATTGTATGTCCTCACAGTACATTCCCCCCACACACAGTATGATGTCCCCAAAGTACATTCCCTACACACACAGTATAATGTCCTCACAGTACATTCCAGCCACACACAGTATAATGTCCCCACAGCACATTCCCCACACACAGTATAATGTCGCCACAGTACATTCCCCCCACACACAGTATGATTTCCCCATAGTACATTCCTCCACATGCAGTATGATGCCCTCACAGTATATTCCCAAACATGCAGCATGATGTCCCCACAGTACATTCCCCCCAAACCGTATAATGTCCCCACAGTACAATCCACCCACACAGTATAATGTCCGCACAGTACATTCCCCCACACACAGAATAATCTCTCCAGAGTACATTCTCCCTACACACTGTATGATTTCCTCACAGTATATTCCCCCTATACACTGTATGATGTCCTCACAGTACATTCCCCCAACACACAATATAATGTCCCCACAGTACATTCCTCTTATACATTGTAAGATGTCCTCACAGTACATTTCCCCCACACACAGTATGATGTCCCCAGAGAACATTCCCCCACACACAGTATTATGTCTCCACAGTATATTCCACCCACACACAGTATAATGTCCTCACAGTATAGTCGCCCACACACACACAGTATAATGTTGCCACAGTACATTCCATAAACACACAGTATGAGGTTTCCACAGTGCATTCCCCCTCACACAGTATAATGTCCTCATAGTGCATTCCTCCACAGGCAGTATGATATCCTCACAGTATATTCCCTCACATAGAGTATGATGTCCTCACCGTACATTCCCCCAAACCTCAGTATAATGTCCTCACAGTACATTCCCCTTACACATTGTATGTCCTCACAGTACATTCCCCCCAGACACAGTGTAATGTCCCCAAAGTACATTCCGTACTGTGAGGGCCAGGGAGGACTGGTAGGCCCAGGAGGTGGATCCACTGGACCGAGAACCCCACCTAGAGGGCAGGGTACACGGTAGCTGGAGCACTAACATGGCAGGAACGGGTGCAGGTATCAGGAAGCAAAGACAGGACCAGGTCACTAAGGTCACAGCGTACTTTAAGGCAGTAATAGGAAACAGGAACAAAGACCTGAGCACCTAGCTCACAAGACAAGACATAGAAACACAAGCGATGATCAGGCGCCGCCCACATGGAGAGGCCAGTCTTATAAACTGAGCACAGCCTCAGGTCATTTCCTGTTGCAGCAGTGCTGGGGCTATAAGACCAGGTGAGTGGGCGCGGCCCGGTCCTATACAGAACATTAGTCAGAATCAGACTCCTGAGACCAGGAACAGAACTCTGGGGAGCAAGAGCGGGAGCGGTAGCCATGACCGGTGGACATATGGACTGGACCAGGGAGTAAGGAGTGGTGCTGGGACACGGGGAGCGTGACAGTACCCCCCCTCGAAGCCCCCCTCTCCCCCGCCGAGACAGGAAGGCACACCGAAGAGGGGCAGCAACGTACTTCCGGGACAACCAGGACCGGGCCTCAGGACCGCAATCCACCCAATCAACCAGGAAGGACTGCTTACCCCGGACCGTTTTCATGGCCACTATGTCCCGTATCGGGGAACCCATGTCAGCGGCAAGGGAGGCAACGGAAAGGGAAGGACAGTCAGAAGCCGGACTGGAATCTTGGACGACCGGATCGGGCGTCTTGGACCGGGTATCAGACAATGTCTCATCCTGGGCAGCCGGTGGAATCAAAGTCTCATCTCCAGAAGATGGTGGAATCAAGGTCTCAGAGACTGGGGATGATGGAACGACACTGGATGGCGTCGTCTCTTCTTCAGGATCCTGCAGCTTGACTGAGTCAAGTGCCAGGGGCTGAGGAACAGGCTGCAAGCAGGTTTCGTGGCACAAGGGACTCCAGTGGGTAATCGCGCCAGAGCGCCAACTAATAACAGGGTCATGGAGTTTCTGCCAGGGCAGGCCCAACAGGAGCTCAGAAGCCATCCTTGCGATCACATAGAAGGCGATGGTCTCTGTATGCGAAGTGCCAACCTGGAGGTTCACGGGCTCAGTGGTATACCGGACAGGTTCGTAGAGCGGTTTGCCGTCTACGGAGGTGAACCAGAGAGGCTTCTTCAGCGGGGTGACAGGGACCTGGTATTTGTCTACCATGGCCTGGTGGATAAAGTTGCCTGTCGCCCCAGAATCGATGTGGGCCTCAGCTGAAAACCGGGTCCCGTCTGTCGTCACCCGGACAGTCTGTTTAACTGGAACCAAAGGGATTTCGGTGGCAAGGGTGGCGGTTCCCACCATCCCTTGGACCTGGGGTCTACCTGGTTTCACCGGGCAAGAACAGAGCATATGTGAACCGTCTCCGCAATAGAAGCACAGGCCCCGGGCGAGCCGTTCTGCACGGCGTTGCTTGGCTTGGGTCAGACGGTCCACTTGCATGGGTTCTGGTGACGATTCACGGAAAGTCAGGGACGAGGGTGCGGTAGGTTTCTGTGGGGGCAAGACGTGGCAAAATGGTCGCTTCTCTCGGACTATCTCTTTGATACGCTCCTGAAAACAGAGGTCAATCCGGGTGGCCAGGGAAATCAAAGCGTCCAAGGTTCGTGGAACGTCACGGCCGGCTAGTTCGTCATTGATGCGGCCAGAGAGACCTTCCCAAAAGGCCACCGTCAATGCCTCATTGTTCCAGCCCAGCTCAGAGGCGAGCCTGCGGAACTGGATGGCGTATTGGCCGACGATCAGGGTCCCTTGGCGTAGCCGGAGAAGCGAAGAGGTCACTGCGGTAGTTCGTCTGGGCTCATCGAAGGTACTTCGGAAAGCTTGCCGGAACTCCTGGATGTCGGTGATCATCGGGTCCTCATTTTCCCACAGGGGGTTAATCCAGGCCAGGGCTTCGCCTTCCAGGTGTGACATAAGGAACGCCTCCTTGGCCTGGTCTGAGGCAAACAAGTGCGGGAGCAACTGGAAGTGCAGGGAGCACTGGTTCAGGAAGCCTCGGCAGGACTTGGGATCCCCTGCGTAGTGAGGCGGAGCAGCTGTTAGGTCCGGGAGATGGTGGATCCTCTGGGCCGTGTACCGTACTGCCCCAGTGAAGCAACCTGGAGCTAACCCCTATACAGGGACTGTCCAGTCACCCCACCAGAGGGCCTAGGTACACGGTAGCCGGAGTACTAGCGGAACCAGGGTAGCGTCCCACAGGGAAAGGGTAAAACGGAGTCTTTGGAGCCACAGAGTCCTCGGAGACAATTACGGGAGTCCAGTACGGGTGCCGGTTAGGAAGCTCAGGCGGGATCCGGGTTAGCTGGGTGTGACGGGAAGGCAGCTGGGTGAAGTCGGAGATACCAGAAAGGCACAGGCTGCCGAAACGGTGGTTGGATTCCCCGCCGACGGACACCGGAGAACCTCTTGGCAATACTGGATTCAGGGACCGGTTACGGAGGCAGAGCAGGCTCTACAGAAGAGACAAAGTTTTAGTACGAGTAAGGCACAAGGGACCTGGACTTCTAGCTTGCAGAACTCGACGAACAGGCGACGCCCTCCAGGCAGGAAGTTCCTAATATACCTTACCCTGACTGATGCAATATCCTGTTAGGGAGTGCAGGGCCTTTAAGAGGAGGTCAGTGACCGCGCGCGTGCCCTAATGCACATGCACGACGCCCATGTGCCGGAGGCCAGAGCAGGGAGCGGTGCCGATGAGGACGTGTGGCTGGAGGCAGGGGACCCGGGGACCAGAGAGGTGAGTGAGGAACGACGTCGGGACCCGGGGAGCGTGACAGCAGCAAGGCGAAGTTGCGAGGCTGTGGAGGAACCTGGTTCAGACCTGGAGACTGGTTGCTGCGTGGACGAGGCGGCGGTCTGCAGCGTATACAACCGGTGGTCCACGGACGCCAGGAATTTCAGCATCCGGTTCAGGGTTTCACGCTGTTGTGCCAGCTCCTGGCGCAGCTCAGCCAGCTCTGATTTCTGTGCCTCAGCGGGATCCATGGCCTGTGCTCCAGCGGGATCCATGGCCTGATCATACTGTGAGGGCCAGGGAGGACTGGTATGCCCAGGAGGTGCATCCACTGGACCGAGCACCCCACCTGGAGGGCAGGGTACACGGTAGCTGGAGCACTAACGTGGCAGGAACGGGTGCAGGTATCAGGAAGCAAAGACAGGACCAGGTCACTAAGGTCACAGCGTACTTTAAGGCAGTAATAGGAAACAGGAACAAAGACCTGAGCACCTAGCTCACAAGACAAGGCATAGAAACACAAGTGATGATCAGGCGCCGCCCACATGGAGAGGCCAGTCTTATATACTCAGCATAGCCTCAGGTCATTTCCTGTTGCAGCAGTGCTGGGGCTATAAGATCAGGTGAGTGGGCGCGGCCCGGTTCTATACAGAACATTAGTCAGAATCAGACTCCTGAGACCAGGAACAGGACTCTGGGGAGCAAGAGCGGGAGCGGCAGCCATGACCGGTGGACACATGGACTGGACCAGTGAGTAAGGAGTGGTGCTGGGACACGGGGAGCGTGACACGTACACACACACAGTATAATGTCCCCACAGTACATTCCCTACACACACAGTATGATGTCCCCACAGTACATTTCCCCCACAAACAGAATGATGTCCCCACAGTACATTCCTCCACATGCAGTATGATGTCCTCACAGTATGTTCCCAAACATGCAGTATGATGTCCTCACACTACATTCCCCCAACACTCAGTATAATGTCCTCACAGTACATTCCCCCCACAAAAAGTATGATGTCCCCACAGTACATTGCCCCCACACACAGAATATTGTCCCCAGAGTACATTCCCCCTACACACTGTATGATTTCCTCACAGTACATTCCCCCTTCACACTGTATTATGTCCTCACAGTACATTCCCCCAACACACAATATAATGTCCCCAGAGTACATTCCCCCACACACAGTATAATGTCTTCACAGTACATTCCCCCCACACACAGTATAATGTCCTCACAGTATTTTTCCCCAACACAGTATAATGTCCCCAAAGTACATTTACCCACACACAGCAAAATGTCCTCAGAGTACATTTCCCTTTCACATTGTATGATGTCCTCACAGTACATTCCCCTTTCACATTGTATGATGTCCTCACAGTACATTCCCCCCACACACAGTATGATGTCCCCAGAGAACATTCCCCCCACAGAGCAAAATATCCTCACAGTACATTCCCCACACACACACAGTATAATGTCCCCACAGTACAGTACCCAAACAAACAGTATAATTTCCCCACAGCACATTCCCCCATGCACAGTATAATGTCCTCACAGTACATTCCCCCCACACACAGTATAATGTCCCCACAGCACATTCTCCCACACACAGTATAATGTCTCCACAGTACATTCCCCCCACACACAGTATAATATCCCCACAGTACATTCCCCTCCACAAGCAGTATGATATTCTCACAGTATATTCCCAAACATGCAGTATAATGTCCTCACAGTACATTCTCCCCACAAAAAGTATGATGACCCTACACTACATTCCCCTCACACAGTATAATGTCCCCATAGTACATTCCCCCACACACATAATAATGTCCCCAGAGTACATTCTCCTTACACACAGTATGATGTCCTCACAGTACATTCCCCCAACACTCAGTATAATGTCCTCATAATACATTCCCCCCCACAAAAAGTATGATGTCCCTACAGTATATTCCCCCCACACCGTATAATGTCCCCACAGTACATTCCCCCACACAGTATAATGTCCCCATAGTACATTCCCCCACACACAGAATAATCTCTCCAGAGTACATTCCCCCTACACACTGTATGATGTCCTCACAGTATATTCCCCCTATACACTGTATGATGTCCCCACAGTACATTCCTCTTACACATTGTATGATGTCCTCACAGTACATTTCCCCCACACACAGTATGATGTCCCCACAGTATATTCCCCCCACACACAGTATAATGTCCTCACAGAACAGTCGCCCACACACAGTATAATGTTGCCACAGTACATTCCGTACACACACAGTATAATGTTGCCACAGTACATTCCCCCTCACACAGTATAATGTCCTCATAGTGCATTCCTCCACATGCAGTATGATATCCTCACAGTATATTCCCTCACATAGAGTATGATGTCCTCAAAGTACATTCCCCCAAACCTCAGTATAATGTCCTCACAGTACATTCCCGTTACACATTGTATGACCTCACGGTACATTCCCCCCAGACACAGTATAATGTCCCCAAAGTACATTCTGTACACACACAGTATAATGTCCCCACAGTACATTCCCTACACACACACAGCATGATGTCCCAACAGTACATTCCCCCCACACACAGTATGATGTCCCCACAGTACATTCCTCCACATGCAGTATGATGTCCTCACAGTATATTCCCAAACATGCAGTATGATATCCTCACACTACATTCCCCCAACACTCAGTATAATGTCCTCACAGTACATTCCCCCCACAAAACGTATGATGTCCCCACAGTACATTGCCCACACACACAGAATATTGTCCCCAGAGTACATTCCCCCTACACACTGTATGATGTCCTCACAGTACATTCCCCCTTCACACTGTATTATGTCCTCACAGTACATTCCCCAACACACAATATAATGTCCCCAGAGTACATTCCCCCACACACAGTATAATGTCTTCACAGTACATTCCCCCCACACACAGTATAATGTCCTCACAGTACATTCCTCCCTACACACAGTATAATGTCCTCACAGTATTTTTCCCCAACACAGTATAATGTCCCCAAAGTACATTTACTCCCACACAGCAAAATGTCCTCACAGTACATTCCCCCACACACAGTATAATGTCATCAGAGTACATTCCCCTTTCACATTGTATGATGTCCTCACAGTACATTCCCCCCACACACAGTATGATGTCCCCGGAGAACATTCCCCCCACAGAGCAAAATATCCTCACAGTACATTCCCCCCACACACAGTATAATGTCTCCACAGTACAGTACCCAAACAAACAGTATAATTTCCCCACAGCACATTCCCCCATGCACAGTATAATGTCCTCACAGTACATTCCCCGCACACAGTATAATGTCCCCACAGCACATTCTCCCACACACAGTATAATGTCTCCACTGTACATTCCCCCCACACACAGTATAATATCCCCACAGTACATTCCCCTCCACATGCAGTATGATGTTCTCACAGTATATTCCCAAACATGCAGTATGATGTCCTCACAGTACATTCCCCCAACACTCAGTATAATGTCCTCACAGTACATTCTCCCCAACAAAAAGTATGATGTCCTCACACTACATTCCCTTCACACAGTATAATGTCCCCACAGTAAATTCTTATTATTATTATTATTTATAATGCACCATTAATTCCATGGTTCTGTACATGAGAATGGGTTACATACAGAATACATATACAAGTTACAGTAGACAGACCAGTACAGAGGGAAGAGGTTCCCCTTACACACTGTATGATGTCCTCACAGTACATTCCTCACACACACATAAACAGTATGATGTCCTCACAGTAAAGCCCCGCCACACAGTATAATGTCCCCAAAGTACATTCCCTAAACACACAGTATGATGTCCCCACAGTATAATGTATTCACAGTACAGTCCCCCACACATAGTATGATGTCCCCACAGTACATTCACCCACACACAATATAATGTCCTCAGTGTACATTCCCCCTACACACTGTATGATGTCCTCACAGTACAGTCCCCCTACACACTGTATGATGTCCCCACAGTACATTCACCCACACACAGAATAATGTCCTCAGTGTACATTCCCCCACACACAGTATGTCTTCACAGTACATTCCCCCCACACACAGTATAATGTCCTCACAGTACATTCCTTCCCACACACAGTATAATGTCCTCACAGTACATTCCCCACACACAGTAAAATGTCCCTACAGTACATTTCCCCCCACACAGCAAAATGTCCTCACAGTACTTTCCCCTTACACACAGTATAATGTCCCCACAGTACAGTCCCCTAACACACAGTATAATGTCCTCACAGTACATTCCCCCCACACACAGTATAATGTCTTCACAGTACATTCCCCTTACACATTGTATGATGTCCTCACAGTACATTCCTCACATACACACACAAACAGTATGATGTCCTCACAGTAAAGCCCCGCCACACAGTATAATGTCCCCAAAGTACATTCCCTAAACACACAGTATGATGTCCCCACAGTATAATGTATTCACAGTACAGTCCCCCACACACAGTATGATGTCCCCACAGTACATTCACCCACACACAGAATAATGTCCTCAGTGTACATTCCCCCACACACAGTATGTCTTCACAGTACATTCCCCCCACACACAGTATAATGTCCTTGTGTCGCCCTGGACAAGCCAGGGGACACAGGTAACAACACACACACACCCCCACCCCCAGCAGTTCACAGCAGACATCCCCAAAGTGACCTGCTTTCTGCCTCAGACTGACACACCAGGTGGGCGGAGTGAGGAGATGGGGACGCCCACCCTGGAGTGAGCTGACTTGAGGCAGGAAACAAGCCCAGTCTAGTCCTAGGAGAGGAAGAGTGAAGGTCTGCAGAGAGGCAGACAGAGCCAGGGGCCTAGGTTGGAGCCTAGGGCCTCGTAGAGAGAGTCCGGCAGACGCTAGGTGCCGTCTGCAGGGAGCCGGGGAGACAGCTGGTGGAACCGCAGGTAGCCGGGGCTGGGCAGTGGCCCTCCGGTACAGAGTCGGGGAGCCAGCTGGAAGCCGGGGTGCAGGAGAAGGGTGCACGGAAGTAGAAGAAAGGACTTACACCACCAAACTGGGTCAGGGGAGAAACAACAACCGCAGCCGTCTGAGGGTACCCGTCCATCCAGCCGAGTGTTTTACTAAGAACTGTGTCAGTGTCTCAGGCTGAGTGAGTACCACAGTGCCGCAAGGCACAGCGCTGCCCCCGCGTCCCTGCACCCACCAGGCCCTGCATCTCCCATCTCATCACCGGGCCCCGGGATCACCAACCCCTACCCACGGAGGGGCAACGCAACACCTGGCTGCTCCGCATCACCATCCCCGGGATCCCCATATTGAGCAGCGGTGGTGAAATCACCACAGCCGTGGGTGGCGTCACGGACAATAAACTATCCCCACACCCAACACCCCCTTTCACTCACGGGCGAGGAGTGCCGCTCGAGAAACCCCCGGGATCCGGCCCACAGCTCGAGCCACCACTGAGCAGCAGCTGCCGGACCCGAGCAGAAGGGGTGAGCGTAGTGTGCTGACACCCTCCTCCCCGCCCGCGACAACTTGGCGTCACGAACAGGATCTTACCGCTCTGCCGTTGGGTAGAGGTGCGCCTTGTGACCGCCGGAGGTGTCCGGCCGAAAAGTTTGTAAAACCGCCATCTTTGGCGCGAAAATTTCCCGCTCGAGCGTCTTCCCCGAGCAGGAAAGGCGCGAAAGTGGAGCCCCGCCCCCTGAAGCAGGAAGTGCTAAAAAGAAGCTAAGGGGGACGGGATGGCGTCCGGCCGCATGTGAACCGCGGCTGTGGAAGCGGGGACGCCATGACTCTGCCAGCATTTGGTTCCTGGAAGAGGCCGCCGCAGTGATGCACCGACCCGTTACCCCTGTTACCGGTAGCGGCGCCCGCAGCGTCTGTGGGGGAGGACCCAGACCTGGGGTCCCCAGGCCTCACCTTCGTCACCACCCTGCCACCGGCCCCGGCAGTCCGCCCGGCCGCGACGGAGATGACGACGGCTCCGGCAGTCCGCCCGGCCGCAACGGCAGCGAAGTACCGGTCCCGTTGACCAATCTGGAGCCGTTCCTGGACTGGGGTCAAGGGGTGCTGCCTGGGCTTTAGGGGCAGCACCAAGGCTAGGTTATTTGGGTGGGTGACTGAAGGAACCGTTACCCTGTTATTATTAAAAGTGTTGGACTGTTAAAGCAACGTTAAAGTAATGTGCATCCCGTTTCGGGAGGGTTGAAAATGCTTGTGTTAATGTTTTGATCTTTTGCAGTTTAAAAGAAAAATAAAACCGGTGATGGACGGGCAGCCCGAGGACGGTCTGCATTTTGCTAAGGGGGAATGTGTCGCCCTGGACAAGCCAGGGGACACAGGTAACAACACACACACACCCCCACCCCCAGCAGTTCACAGCAGACATCCCCAAAGTGACCTGCTTTCTGCCTCAGACTGACACACCAGGTGGGCGGAGTGAGGAGATGGGGACGCCCACCCTGGAGTGAGCTGACTTGAGGCAGGAAACAAGCCCAGTCTAGTCCTAGGAGAGGAAGAGTGAAGGTCTGCAGAGAGGCAGACAGAGCCAGGGGCCTAGGTTGGAGCCTAGGGCCTCGTAGAGAGAGTCCGGCAGACGCTAGGTGCCGTCTGCAGGGAGCCGGGGAGACAGCTGGTGGAACCGCAGGTAGCCGGGGCTGGGCAGTGGCCCCCCGGTACAGAGTCGGGGAGCCAGCTGGAAGCCGGAGTGCAGGAGAAGGGTGCACGGAAGTAGAAGAAAGGACTTACACCACCAAACTGGGTCAGGGGAGAAACAACAACCGCAGCCGTCTGAGGGTACCCGTCCATCCAGCCGAGTGTTTTACTAAGAACTGTGTCAGTGTCTCAGGCTGAGTGAGTACCACAGTGCCGCAAGGCACAGCGCTGCCCCTGCGTCCCTGCACCCACCAGGCCCTGCATCTCCCATCTCATCACCGGGCCCCGGGATCACCAACCCCTACCCACGGAGGGGCAACACAACACCTGGCTGCTCCGCATCACCATCCCCGGGATCCCCATATTGAGCAGCGGTGGTGAAATCACCACAACCGTGGGTGGCGTCACGGACAATAAACTATCCCCACACCCAACACCCCCTTTCACTCACGGGCGAGGAGTGCCGCTCGAGAAACCCCCGGGATCCGGCCCACAGCTCGAGCCACCACTGAGCAGCAGCCGCCGGACCCGAGCAGAAGGGGTGAGCGTAGTGTGCTGACACCCTCCTCCCCGCCCGCGACATCCTCACAGTACATTCCTTCCCACACACAGTATAATGTCCTCACAGTACATTCCCCACACACAGTAAAATGTCCCTACAGTACATTTCCCCCCACACAGCAAAATGTCCTCACAGTACTTTCCCCTTACACACAGTATAATGTCCCCACAGTACAGTCCCCTAACACACAGTATAATGTCCTCACAGTACATTCCCCCCACACACAGTATAATGTCCCCACAGTACAGTCCCCTAACACACAGTATTATGTCCCCACAGCACATTCCCCCCACACACAGTATGATTTCCCCACAGCACATTCCCCCCACACAGTATAATGTCCTCACAGTATATTCCTCCCCACACACAGTATAATGTCTTCACAGTACATTCCCCTTACACATTGTATGATGTCCTCACAGTACATTCTCCCGCACACAGTATGATATCCCCAGAGTACATTCCCCCCCACAGAGCAAAATGTCCTCACAGCACATTCCCCCACACAGTATAATGTCCTCACAGTACATTTCCCCCAGACACAGTATGATGTCCCCACAGCACATTACCCCACACACAGTATAATGTCCCCACAGTACATTCCCCCACACACAGTATACTGTCCTCACAGCACATTCCCCCACACAGTATAATGTCCTCACAGTACATTTCCCCCAGACACAGTAGGATGTCCCTACAGCACATTACCCCACACACAGTATAATGTCCTCACAGTACATTCCCCCCACACACAGTATGATGTTCCCAAAGGACAGCTCCCCCACACACAGTATAATGTCCCCACAGTATATTCTCTACACATACTGTATAATATCCCCACAGCACATTCCCCCACACACAGTATATTGTCCCCACAGTACATTACCTACACACACAGTATGATGTCCCCACAGTACATTCCCCCTCACAGTATAATGTCCTCACAGTACAGTCCCCCCACACATGGTATAATGTCCTTACAGTATATTCCCCCAACACACAGTATGATGTCCTCACAGTACGTTCCCGCCACACAGTATGATATCCTTATAGTACTTTCCCCCACACAGTATAATGTCCCCACAGTACATCCCCCACTATACAGTATAATATCTCCACAGTATATTGCCACTTATATGACATGTTGTCTCCTTAATACCCACCAATCCCCCCAAAGTTTGGTCCAGATAGTAAGTTCCCCATCAGTATTTTCTGCTTTATGCAGTCTTTCTACAGCTATTCTAGATATACCTTATTTTTGACCGTTTCTCTGTCCTTCCATTATGGGACTGTTGTCAAAGTGACTACTTCTTTCAATGATTTCAAAATTGTCAGGAAGACAAATTCTCTGTAATCAATGAGTGTTGTTAGGATGGTGACTTCCTGTGGGTGTCATTAAGCTGAATACTTCTCTATGTGACATGGATGTCATGAGGGTTTCAGCATCTCTCTATGATGGAATTTTGTCAGGGTAACTACTTCTCTATATGATAGAGTGTTGTTAGAGTGACATTTTCCCTCTGACGGTGGTGTTGTTAGAGTGACATCTCCTCTCTGATGGTGGTGTTGTAAGGGTGATGATCTCACAATGATGGATAGATGTGAGGTAATGGCCTCTGAAATGAGGAAGCTTCTATTTAGTGTCACTTACCAAGCACTGTAAGGCCAACGAGACCAATGTTGGGTGTTGCCCCATCAGGAGGGTTGATGACAGTGCATTGATAGGTCCCAGTATCAGACACACGGCTATGATTAAGGATGATGCTAGCATCTTGCGTTGGCTGGAAAGCAAATGTGACCCTTCCCAAATAATCACTTAGGCTTTCTACGATCTGACCCTGTTCATACGAGATGACCTGTATGGAAGAATGTCACATATTCATATCATTGACAGGCATGGAGTATACAGTGACATGGGGGCATGAGCTACCCACCTGCAGGGGTTGCTGTGGATGCAGCAGTGGGGACACAGTCCAGATGATGTTGAGGCGATTGAGGGCTGCTGTGGTTCTGAAAGAGCAAGGGAGAAGGACACGTCCACCTCTTGTCACCTGGATGCTGGGAGTATTTACAATGACCTTGACTGCCGCACCTACTGCAATACAAAGGCAGACATATGAGACACAAACGAAGGAGCCCTGCGCCGTAACACAGACCAGCCAGCTTGCTTTAATGCTGCAAACCCCTTTGGGCTAAACCTTTTTACTACTTACTACACCAGATCCTAAGTATCAATGATCCAAGAATCAAGAAACAGAAATAGGAAGCGTCTAAACAGAGGACCAACATGGCTGCCTGAAACCTGATAGTTGGGAAGGGATGTGTATGAGACCCATGCGGTATCCCTGCTACATACTGCGAGGATGTGAGCAGCTCCTCAGATGGGCTCAGAAATTCACAAATTGTAACTGAGTAAATGGTTAGGACAAAGAAGTGGGACAAGCCCATCGGGTCCAAGACACACCACACAAAGGGCTAACAATGGTTGCAACTGATCCCTGAACTCTGCAGAAGTCCAAAACCCACACAAACACAAAAGTAATATTGACACTGAGAATGTTTGCCACTTGAAGGATCTTGGATGTTAAGTAATCCATCTGATAATCCAGAATTTATTGCCATTTTCTGAGTAATCTGTCCTTCATGCTTGCTCTGTGGTCTGGTGGGTACCATATCTGTGGATTTTTGTTGGTGTGCCCTGTTCTATAACTAGGTCTGGACTCTATTGATGGGATCCTGATCTTTCCTTCCAGGTCCATTTTGAATTGTGGCCTGGTCTGGACTCCAATGTTGAGACGCAAATATATCTTTTACATAAAAAGCTTTACACTAATCACATCTAACAACCCCAAAACACAACAGATCATCTTCTACAGACTGACTGGATTGTTCCCGTCACAAAATATCATCATTCACACACAATGGTCTATGGTCTAGGTTGGCCTCTGCGGCCATCCAGAATCTGTAGAGTAGGGGCAGTTTTATTTCCATCTCCACTTTGATCACCACATATCTGTCAAGTCTTCACCAGAGTCCGCTCCTGCGACTTCTGCTTCAGTCACCAGGCGCTGCCGTATTCCCGCTGTGGACTGTGCTGGTGATGGGGGAGGAGTAGGTGCCGATGGCTCTGGTGGGCGCAGGCTCCGCTCATACACTAGGTTGGGTTTTCCTGAAGCCGGGAAGTAGCGAAACGTACGTCGGGGTGAGAGGTCGGCGGCACATTTGATTTGTACCCAGGCATATCCCCCGTTATAACCGGGAAGTAGCGAAACGTATGTCGTGGTGAGAGGTCGGTGGCACATTTGATTTGTACCCAGGACGCCCCCCGTTGAAGCCAGGAAGTAGCAAACATACATCGGGGCAAGAGGTCGGCGGCACATTTGATTTGTACCCAGGTAATTGCCATTTGTTGTGTTGTGAATTTTATTTTTGTATATATGCGGTATAATTTATATTACCTCCATACAACGCTTAGCACTATGTTGCTTTGGGATTAGCCCCATCTATTGACAGAGTTTGGTAATACATTCACAACATTATACTACTGCGTTACTTGCACAGCACATATAACGATTCACATTTTTTGTGTGACCTATTGAGTGTTCTGTATTTTTGTATTAGCATCCCCGCTTTGATATTTTTTTATATTTATATTCCCTTGATACATACTATTTATTTAATAAGGGCTATGTGCAATTTTATGCACTTGGACACTTTATACATATTGCCTGTATACCGTGGTGAATGTATTTATGTGGGGAGATAGTTTAATTTTTAATGAACTCACGCACCAGTCACTTTCTATCTTAATTCGGATATTATTATGTGCAATTTTGTTTGCTATGCCGCTATGTCCTCTTTTCTTTTCAGCACACATCTCTTTTAATGTTTTTGGTAAATTTTAATATTTTTCTTCAATAAAAATTCATATTTTGATTTTGGATTTATTGCTCCTTTTTTGATAAATTATATATATTTTTCAAATTGTTGTTGCATGGGTTTTCCTGGTGCCTGTAGTACCACTGGCTGAGTGTAGGTGGTGTCTGTCTTCCAGCTGAGGTTGCCACAATTCAGCTTCAGCCAATGGGAAGACACCACACCCTTTTTATCCCCTCTTCTGTCTGCTGGCCATTGCCAGATACGGATTGTATTCCTGCGAGAATCTGGTTCCCCCCTGCTCTGATTATTGACTCCTGCTTTGACCCCAGTATGCTCTCTGACTATTCTCCTGCCTGCCGTATTTGTACCTCGCTGCCCGATCCGGATTTGACCTCTGCTTTGTTTTCTGATTACGTCCTTGCCTGCCTGATTCTGTCTCTGTTTTGCATTTCCCAGTTTGACCCTGCCTGGCTACTACTCTCTTCAGACTGCAGCTTACCACAGGTAGTGATGTCCGGGGCTTTGTGTAATTCCAAATCCCTGTATAGGGGGTTAAAGGGTTTCAGGTTCTCGGGGTCCTGCTTTGTGAGCAGCTCTCCTGTCCATTACAGCCAGTCTGAGCCTGTGGTTCCAGGCAGAAGTTACAATAACTCCTGTAAGGTCCATATTTATAGAGTCCATTTACAGAATGACCAGTGGAGAAATTACTTTAGTGTTACTCATCATTATTTATGTTGGCATGTCTGCCTGGGTGTAGGTTTTCAAAAGGGTCCTTATGGGAAATGTTGTGTCCCATCTAATGAAATTAAGATGAATAACCTGAGACCAACAATGCTTCCTTTACACCTGGCCTTTGAACAGTAACCAAAAGTATCTGCACCAATGTATAACAAGCCATTCACCCTCTGTTCTCATACACAAGGATAAAAGGTTCTCCAGCAGTCTGTCCCATGCTGGCCACCAAAAAGTGACAACCTTTCAAAGTTTCATATTACTTAAAAATTTGTATTTTGTAAAAAACCTACATAAAACAATGGTATCAAATTTATCTAAGACTCAAATATCTATGGGTAGAGAAGCACAGAGGGTTTCAATATCTGTCCAAAACTCCATTACCCCAACCTTCCAAAATCCCATCATTTCAACCATGCAGACCCCCAGGACCCCATCAACAGCTATGACAACCTCTGAGACCCCTCACCCGAGACATCTTAACCTCCAGGGCCCTATGACCTATTACAAGGTAATTTTCAGTTCCCATCACTACAAGCATACAGACCTCCAAGACCCCATCAACACAACCTTGCTAATCACTAGGACCCCATCGCCCCCAATAACTTAACATTTACGACCCTTTCACCTAAACCATGCCAACTTACTGGACCTGATCACTCTAGCCATGTTGACCATTAAGACACATTCACACCAATTATACAAGTCTCCAAGAAGCTATTACTCTCAACCTCGAAAATCTACAAGATCCAATCACCCCAGAAATGCTAACCTCTAGGAACCCCATCACACCAGCCATTCCAAACACAAGGAGCAGATCACTAGAACCATGCCAACCTCCCAGGCAATATCACCCTGACTTCAAAGATCCAGCTATACTAACCTCCAACTCCTTTTCACCCCAGCCATGGTAACCTGAAGGATACTATCATTACAGCCAATGGAATGTTAATGGATTCCAACTATGTTACTATGGTATGTTGACCTGCAACCCCCATATCACCATGGACAAGTTAGTCCTCTGGACCCTTCATTCCAGCAATGCCAACTATTAAGACCATTTACCTCCAGCAATGCTAATCCAAAATTACCTATCACCATAACAAGTTAACCTTGGGAACCATTTCCAGACACCTTGATCTTAAGGACCCTATCATTCTATACTGAGCCATAAGACAAAATCACCCAACACATGCTCATCTTTAGGTATCTATCCCCCCCCCCATCAATTTACCCTTTGGGACTGATCATTCCTACCATGGTGACCACCAGGACAGTAATCCCAATCATGCATAACTCCATGGACACCATTTACCCAGCCATGCTGACACCAAGCATCCTGTTACCCAAGGCATACTGAATACTAGAGTCTCCACCATGGATTTCTTTTTCAGTTTATAATCTACTAATCCACAATAATGGAAAGCACAAGCTAATCCATGAGCAGTAGGAGATTGTAAACATAGGGGCAGTTCTGAAGAGGTCGCATGTTGGTATGTTACCTGTGAGGGTACTGTACAGAAGGCACATGTGGCTCAGGAGAGTCTCCTTCCTCATGGTGCAGGGAGGCAGATATCGTGTTGGTACTATCATCAGAGGTCTGTCCGCTGTTTGTGCTTATCCAGCGCCCTCCACCCTGTGTACCTCCCGGGGTCACCCCCTTCCCCCTCCTAATTATTTGCTCCATTTCTTCTGCTCCATTTCTCCCTCTGTCTCTCTCGTCAGTTCCTTTGTGCCCACCACATTTCTACATGCCCCTTCCAGCTTGTTTTGTGGTAATAAAAACATTGCCAAAGCTGCAGTTTAAGGTATGACCCATAAATATGGCAGGTTTCAGCCCAGAACCTTCTGTCATGGGTAGTTGTGAGAAGCTCTACAGGCCAGGTATACAAGCCCTATCAAGAGAATATCCAATACTAAAGAATAAAATCCAAAATGTATTAATATAAAATTAAAAAGGCAAGGTAGACAGTAATGAAAAAGTGCATTTGTACCACAAAAACGACAGCAGAAAAAAGAGCAGCAATTACAGTACAATGATAGGAAAAATTGTTTGCTCAGGGAAAACAAATTTCAGAAAAGTGCAATTATTACAAGATGTTTGCAGAAAGGAGTTCGTGAATAAATATGAGGCAAGTCATAATCAATTGTACAAAAAATAATACAAAGGGCTATGACTATGGATAGTGTCCCAAATGACGTATACAGACAATCCATAAAGTGCATACAAAAAACATAGCCATTATATCTCAAAATGTTTGCAAAATATGTAAATCAGAAACTCCCAAACTGATATAAAAGTCTTGTGACTAAAAAATATGTTTAACTTGAAAACAAAATAGGAAGTGGACATGGCGAAAGATGAAAACAGGCAGAGCACCATAGTACATAGGAAAACAATGTCCAAAAATCAAGGGTGTATACCTGAGGCCGACACCAGAGCCCTACACGTGTTTCTGCCTATAGCCTTCGTCAGGGGGGTGTGGTGTCAGACAGCAGGAAGGAAAGGGTATATATACCGCTGAAAAACAATCAGATTTCATATCTGGGATTTAGTTATATGGCACACATGCTAACAGACCGGTGAATAGCTGTGAGGCATCCCAGAGTGTGTCGTCCAGGGGGCGGACCCGTTGACGCAAAGCAGCCAAAAACCATATGTGAGAACATCACATGGTCCAGGTAAGTCACAAGACCGGGTCCGAACAGGGGGCGAAGCTGGTGAAGCAAGCAGCCAAAGACCACGCGAGATCAACACATGGTCCAGGCAGGTCACATGACCGGGTCCGAGCCATTACCAACCTGTTTAGAAAACCTTTTTTCCACCTATGACTCTTCCTAAGTGGGGTTGTAAACCTTGCGGGAAGTGTGTTGCTTATCCTAATGCAGACACGGCCACAGAATTCTTCAATTCTGATGGTACAATAAAATTTTTTATAACCCATAGCATCACTTGCAAGACACGAGCACGTACATGTTATGCAACTTGCCCCTGTCCTTTGATTTATGTGGGCCTTACTAGTAGAGAAATGAAAGTTGCCATTCGTGAGCATGTTTGCGACATTAAACTTGCCAAAACTGAAACGGATTTAGGTTCTCTGAAGACAATTGCAAGGCACTTTTGGGAAGATCACAACTGTGATGCATCGTTACACACACAGCAAATCCATGGCAGCCGCCAGTGCCTCCAGTAAAATTAGAATTAAATAAAAACTAAATAACCAGCGATTTTCATTTTGTATTAGAAATACTTGATTTCATAATCACTATTTTTAATACAAAAATAAAAAACTGCGATACCTTACCTTTAAGGGTTATAGGCATTGACCATATTATTTCTGGTATTAGTGGAGGCAATGTTATCAGAAGATTGGCCCAAAAGGAATGCAAGTGGATCTGCACCCTCAATACGGTTCAGCCCATGGGATTAAATGAAAATTTGAGCTTTGCTTCATTCCTTCGTCCCTCCTGACTAGAGATGAGCGGTGTTTGAATTGAACTGGTCGCCAATCTCAAATTTGACCTGTTTTAGGTGATGTTCGAGTCGTTCGACGAACGCGAACAATTATTTTTAAGTTCGACAGTTCGAGGTTATGTTCGGTCACCAAAAGCGTAAACTGGCTTTTCACGGTAAGTCTAAATAGGAGAGAGAAGGCGCAATAGGGTCTTACCCGATATATTGGGTGGGAAAGATCATGTAAAAGTGATGCACTCACCTGATCGAGTTGTGCCAGTCACAACTCCTTTAACAGCATAACGTGAGCGCCAAAAAGGTCCAGCAGCAGCCCTGTTGCACAAGTAGAATATCAGCAGCAGCCCTGTCTTTTTCTTCTGTTGATTTTCACGGTAAGTGTAATGCGATCATTGTTTCTCTCGCACCCATGCAAATTAATGAGGCGAGAGAAAAATCGCAATGCACTCGCGGTACACCGGTATACCTCGAGTGCAGGGCGAGAATGGCAATAGCCGGCAATGGAGGAGAGAGAGAAATTCCTCCCCTCCTCCGTGCCGGCCCGCCCCTCCGCAGCACCGGCCCACCTCCCACAGCTGAGGTCTGCTCGCACGAACGGACCTCAGTCGCAGGGATACTAGCATGACACTCGGCTCTGCTGTACTGCCAGCGTGAGCCCAGTGTCATGCAAGGAGATCGCAGTAATCCCCATGTGGCCCCCAGCCTAATATCCAACTTCAGTGTATGGTGTGCGGGAGGGCGGGGGCTGGATTTAGATCAGTGCTGCTGAAATAATGACGATCTCCTTTTTTTTTTCCCCTAACCGCATGTACAGTGGGGAGGTGCAAGCTGTCAGCCAATCACACACACACACACACACACACACACACACAGCAAAGCACATTTTGCACACAAGCAAGGGCATGTGTCATTGGCTGTGTATCAAAAAAAGAAGATAACACAGCACTTCTGTGAAGAAGAATGGGTGCTCTGGAAGGGTCCAACCCCGTACAGACAAAAATAATTGTCCCCTTTCCTATCCTTCACTATGTAATTTGCTATATACAAAAAATATTTTTCTGAATAAATTGTAATTTTCAATTAATATGTGACATATATTGTCTAAATCTTTCATCACTGTGTATGTGTGACATTTTATTTTATGACAGACAGTCAATTGTCAGCTTGATGACCGAAACGTTACTGAACTGAACTGTTTACTGTGAACCACAAAATAAACAAATTTTTCTTTTCAATTATTATTATTGGCTGTGTATGTCACATGTCCTTGCCCTATAAGACCCGAACATTTTCCCCATCGCCACCATTACCTCAGTGCTGCAGTTGTGTGTCAGTCACCTCACCGCTACTGCTGCTGTGGGCGCTATAAAGTTTAATAGAGAGATAGGTTTAGGGAGTAGGGACTAGTTGTAATTTAAGCCCTTTTGAGGGCTAGGTTAGAGCAGTTCCTAGCAATTTTTGCCAGGCAGGTGTGTGACAGTGCTGTGCAAGTGTTTTTTCACAGCATCTGGCCAAACCTAGCTCAGGCAATCCTTTTGGGCAGGTAGTGTAGCACTGCTGTGTAGAAAGCTACACCCCCTGTCTATCCAGTAGCTATTTTTTTACTGCAGCTACCCCAGGCAATCCCTTGGGCATAGTAGCAGTGTCTGGTAATCAGTGATGTAGCCCAGCTTTTTCAGTAAGCTACACCACCTGTCTATCCAGTAGCCAATTTTTAACTGCAGCTACCCCAGGCAATCCCTTCGGCATAGTATCAGTGTCTGATAGTCAGCGGTGTAGCACTCTTGTAAAGTACTACCTGTTTCCAGTAGCCATTTTTTTTACTGCAGCTACCCCAGGCAATCCCTTGGGCATAGTAGCAGTGTTTGGCCACTCAGCTCTGCTCGATTTCCATCCAATTTTTTTGCCAACAACTGCAGAGTTGTCAATTTGTTCACATACAAAATGAGTGGCAAAAGGCCAGATGCTGGTGGAAAGGGGAACAGGCGTGTTGGAAAGGGAAAAAATGTTTGTGTCCGTGGAGTAGGTGGGAAAGCAACAGTAGCATCTGCTGAAGAAAGACCATCTTCCAGCCAAAGTAAGATGTCTACTTCTTTCCGTGGACAATCTGATATGATCCCTTTCTTACGGACATGACCATCGCTACCAAATGTAGATGAGGCACAAAAAGAGCAGGTGCTTGAATGGATCTCAAGTGCTCCATCAAGTGGCCTCTCCTCCACCTCAACTTCCACATCCCAAATACTCCAGTCCTCTGAGGTGTCACCCCCAATCGCACTTGCTTCCTACCAGCTCTCAAGTCTCTACCCGCCCTGCTAAGTATGGGGTAACAGAGATGGTTGAGTCTGCAGAGCTGTTCAGTCACACTATAGGCTGGGAATCAGAAGTCTGCTCCAAAGCTGCAGTGAGTCCAGACAAGTAAATGATCTGCACTGATGCCCAGAAGCTTTGTGAGTCAGATTCAGGCCCAGATGAAGAAGGTTCTGAGCATAATGTAGACCCTCTGCTGATGACGATGAGACTCAGATACCTGATTGGAACGACAACTTGACTATTCGGTCAGGGCAGGAAGAGGTTAGTTCTGAAAACGAGGGAAGTGAGAACACACAGGGTGATGATGAGGTTGGAGATCTCACTTACTGTCAACTCACAATCAGCCAGTCGATGAGGTCAGCAGAAGAGGTGGAGGAAGATGCTACTGACGACGAGGTTAGGTTGCACCTTCCTGGACAGAGATGGAGTACTGGAAGCACATCAACAACTGCATCCTCAGCCACAACTCTGCCTCTGAGCAGAAGTCGGGGTGGCTCTGCAGGTCGCATGGGCTCTAAGCCTTGCCTAGCCTGGGCCTTTTTTGACATCGCAAAGGATCACCCAACTCATGTCATCTGTAAGATTTGTCGCCAATCTCTAACTAGAGGCCAAAAACTCATTTGTTTGAGTACTTCCGTACCGCCCCATGCTCGGCGGTAGCCGAGCCGCTCGGATCCGGACCTTCAGTGGGTGGCTCGAGGGTCTCCGGACCCGGGGGTCCTGCGGTCACTCCAATCAAAAGGGGGGTTTGTGGTTTGGGGACGTAGTTGTACGGCTGAAGCCGTGTTAAGTTCGTGACGGCACCCACGGGATGTGGTGAAGGTGGACACCACCTCTGCAGTTACGGGGCACCCGGGGGAGATGGTATGCAGCAAGTTGTTAGCCCCTCCGTGGGCAGGGATGGTGGACCTGGGACCCGTTGGGGGTGTTTGGCGGTGCAGGGAGATGGGCGGCCGGAGGGCACTGATGTACTCACGATTGGTAAAAACACAAGTCTCTGGTAAACCAAGGTGATGGTGGTCGGTGCCCGCAGCCGGCTGCAGTCTGGTCCCCCACCCAGTTGGTGGTCTCTGCCTTTCTCCTGAACCTGTTTGTGATGTTGGACTACCTGCGCTTGCAACTTCAGGAGTCCGCTCCCGGCTAGTGGTCGCCTAAGGAGCCTGTTGCCCACAGACGCTGGCCCGTGGGATCTCTGAGCCGTGGCGGTGGCGTTCTATCCCCCTTGTTGGGCTGTTGTCTTCAGTCGAGACTTTGGGTGGGACAGGACCTCAAGTCCTGGCCACAATTAGTTAATTAGCTAGCCCCCAGTAGCTTCTGGACCTAGCTTCAGGGTCTGAGTACCCCCCTTTGTGCTCCAGTTTCCGAGTCGGTTCCCCAGGTCGGTACCGGCGGTCCACTACCCTATCCCGGTCCACCACGGTTCCACCGAGCCGTCTTCCTGGATCCTGCAGACAGAGGCCTCCGTATGCCTTCTAGCCAGAGGTACCAGGGCTCCTACCCTGGCACTTGTCAGTTAGATGCAGACCTGACACACAGGCCTGCTTCCACTTTGCTACACCTCCACTAACAGACTGCAGACTGAACTCAGCAACTATTGAACTGTTTTCCCGCCCCAGGCTGTCTAGACTCCTTGGTGGGCGTCTTCCAACCGCCTGGTTCCGCCCCCTGGTGTGTCCATCAAGCCCTGGGGGTGGTGACTAGGGTTTTAAATGTTTGGCTGTTGTTACCTATGAGGGACAGGTGTAATGCGGGGCCCTATCTGTGACTACCTGGCTGGCCAGGGCGTCACACTTCGTCCATGAACCATCACATGGATATGAAGCATAAGTCGCAGTGGGAAGCTCACTGTGCTACAATGCGGCCTAGCGGGGCGGGCCAACCACTGTCTACCCCATCAAGTGCATCCGCGTGCTCTTCATCCTCTGTGACTGTGGGAACAGCAGTCACACATACTTTTGGACGCAGACCTTCCACCTCTGTACCCGCAACAGGCAGTGTGATTGGCAGGTCGTCAGTTGTTTTGGAAGTGGAAAGAGCTGCTGGTGTTGAGCTCTCTCAGACATCGAGAGCACCACCTTTGGATGAAGGAAACATTATGTCTCCGCTTGCACCTTCCTCACAGACCAGCAGTTTGCCAGGGACACCCTACTCAACGCCGTCTCAGCACAGCAGCCAGCCCTCGGTCCCTCAGATGTGGACAAGTAAAAGACCATTTCCTCCTAGCCATGACAAAGCTAAGAGGTTGAATTTCAGCATCTGCAAGCTGTTGGCTACAGAAATGCTGCCTTTCCACCTGGTGGACACAGAGGATTTTCGAGAACTTATGTCCGTCGCAGTGCCCCAGTACCAGATGCCCAGTCGCCACTACTTCTCCAAGAAAGGTGTGCCTGCGCTACACCAGCATGTCGCACACAACATCACCGCTTCCTTGAAAAACTCTGTGTGTGACAGGGTGCATTTCACCACAGATACTTGGACTAGTGAGCATGGACAGGGGCGTTACATGTCGCTGACTGGGCACTGGGTAACTATGGTGAGAGATGGAGAAGGGTCTGCTGCACAAGTCTTGCTGTCCCCACGAGTTGTGCGTCAATCCTCTGCATGTAGAAGTTCCTCCACTGCTTCTGCCTCCTCAACCTCGTCTCGATCCTCCACCTCCGCCCAAAGCCTGTCTGGTAAGGCCACCTGCGTTGTAACTGCGCACAAGTAATCCCGCACACCTCCTTACTATGGTGGCAGCAGAGCTCAATGGCATCAGGCGGTCTTTACTTTGAAATGTCTGGGAAATGTGAGTCACACAGCTGAGGAGTTGTGATCAGCTCTGGAGACCGAGTTTCATCAATGGTTGTCTCCACTCAAGCTGCAGCCAGGGAAGGCTGTATGCGACAATGATGCAAACCTGGGTGCGGCCCTTCGCCGGGGCAATGTGACACACGTGCCTTGTATGGCTCACGTGGTGAACCTGGTTGTCCATCAATTTTTAACCCACTATCCTGGCCTACATGGGCTTCTGCAGAGGGCACGGTCGCTATGTGCTCACTTCCGACGTTCACACCCCGCAGCTCAATGACTTGCATTGCTCCAGAAGTCTTTAAGCCTGCCGGTTCACTGGCTGAAATGCAATGTGCCGACATGCTGGAATTCGACTGTGCACATGTTGCAGCGACTGTGGCAGCACTGCCGAGCCCTGGTGCAATACGTTATGACGTATAGCCTGGGCCAACGAGATCAAGAGGTGGGGCAGATCACGCTGCTGGAGTGGTCTCAGATCAAGGACCTATGCACCCTTCTGCACAGTTTTGACATGGCAACGAATATGTTTAGCACTGACGATGCCATTATCAGCAAGACAATTCCGGTCATCTACATGCTGGAGCACACTCTAAACAGTATTCGGAGTCAGGTGGTGGGACAAGAGGAAGGGGAGGAAGTAGAGGAGGAGTCATATGCGGAAGGGATAACAAGATCTCCAAGGTCCAGACGGTCAGCAGCACCAAGGCGGCAGGCATGGGACAGTGGGGGAGAGGGATTAACAAGGGCGCTTGGTAGCAGCCAAACTGTTGAGGAAGGTGCAGGAGCCCAGAAAGAAATGGAGGACGAACTGGCGATGGGCATGGAAGACTCAGCAGATGAGGGAGACCTTGATCACATTTCTGTTGTGCGAGGTTGGGGGGAGAGGGAAGAGGAAGGAAGCATGATTCTCACCTCGCCGCCACCAACACAACAAGGACTTGGTCCTCCTGGATGCGCAAGACACATGAGCGCCTTCTTGCTGCACTACCTACAACATGACCCTCGGATTGTAAGAATTCGAAGTAATGCTGACTACTGGGTTGCCACACTCTTAGATTCCCGGTACAAGTCAAAATTTGGCGAAATAATTCCTGCCATACAAAGGGACGCACGTATGCAGGAGTATCAGCAGAAGCTGTTTCACAATCTTAGATCGGCTTTTCCACTAAACACCAGTGGTGCACAGAGTGAATCTCACAGTTCTAACTTGCCAACCATGGGACTGTCGAGTCATCACTCAAACCATACCAGCAACACCGTATGTGGTGGTAACAGCAATTTTATGGAATCGTTTCATGATTTTTTAGACCATCCTTTGCAAGGTGAGAAGACACAAGAAGTCTCACACATTGTCAATGTGCCGCACCTGCTCTGACCCGGATCCACAGTGGCTCGAGGGGTCTCCGGATCCGAGGCGGGGTCGCGCGGCTACCCCAGAAATAGAAAGAGGGAAATGTGTTTTGGGGTGATGAATGGGATAATGTTCGTGACGCCACCCACGGTGTGTGGTAATGGGAGAGACCACCACTGCGGTTGCGGAGCCCGGTGACAATGTTGAAGCAGCAGGATGTTTAACCCCTCCGTGGGTAGAATGGAATGGAGTCTGGAACCCGTCGGGGTGAAGGGATATGGGGTACTCACACAGTCCAAAGTCACTGACGCTGACACCAGGAAAAACAAACTCTTGAATGCTCTGTTTCTCTTGGTTGAGCACGCTGGGTCCATGCCCCTTTGGTGTTGCTGGTTGGTCTGAAGCCTTGTCCCTTGGCACTGTGTGTAACTTGGTAGATCCCTTTCGCCTACAACTACTCGGGTCCTGCTCACCTGCATGGCTAGCAAGGTGAGCCTGCTCTCAGGGTTCACGCTTGGGATTTCCTGGACGATTTTGGGAAGTCCTATCCCCCTCGTTGCGCTAGTACCCCAATTCTGGAGCGGGTGGGGAACAGTTCCTGAAGACTCCGTTCCTGTCAGGTGAATTACTGGGCTGCATGAAGCTACTTCCCAGCCTAGGGTCCGCGTACCCCGTCGTGCCCTGGCCCCTGCCCGGTTGTAGCATAAGGCAGCCGGCCTGCTCTCTGTAGCGGCACCGTACCCCCTGTCACTACCACCTGCGACTGGGGTTCCAGCTCCTTCTGGCCAGGCCAACGTCTGGCACCCGGACCGGGTACAGGAGCCCAGCTCCACAGCGTGATCTGCACTGTCACCGCTGTCTCACTGCTCAACTCTACTCCACTCAACTACTGACATCTCTGCCCTCCCTCTTCCATCCCCCTATCTGGGTGGCCCTATTCCCCTCAGGCTGCCCAATGGGTGGTTGGTGGGTGTGGTGCAGAGTGTTCCTCAGGATTTATGTACACCTGCTGGTAGCAACACCAAATTGACAGGACCCGTAACCAAGGAGGAGCGGGTACCATGCAGAAGGGTAGATTACACGGCACCCTTGTGATGACCTGATAGGCCAGGGCGTCACATCAACGCCTGGAGAGGATGATACAGGAGTATCTCCAAGTGAACATAGATGCCATGACTCTGCAACTGGAGTCTTGCTCATTTTGGGCTTCCAATATGGACAAATGGCCTGAGCTCGCCACTTACGCCTTGGAGATCTTGTCGTGTCCCGCAGCCAGCGTTCTCTCGGAACGTGTGTTCAGTGCTGCTGGTGGTGTGCTGACAGATAAGCGCACGCGTCTGTCCAGTGACATTGTGGACAGACTAACGTTCATCAAGATGAATAGGTCATGGATCCGCAAAGACTTTTCTACCCCTGTGTCATCCTGTGGAGACTAAAGGCTTGTGGATTTTTGAATGTGCTTCATGAACATAACCATTTTAAGTTTGCAACTGTGGGATAATTGATGCCACTTAAGTGGTGTCTGTGCCCAAATTTGTGGAAAAAATTGAGACTCTTGTTGGAGTCCTCTTGCTGTGTTTTACATGATTTTAGAAGGGCATGACATGCCTATATCTGTGTCTCCTCCTCCTTTTACTCGTCCAGCTCTTTTCTTTTCGCATGAGTCTATGTACTTGTCACTTTCCCATGTGTTTGTTGTGTCTTCTGAGTAGTTTGTCACCTTTTGGACACCTTAGAAGGTGTTTTCTATGTGTTTGTATGTGTTTGCCTGCCATTTTTTTCAATGGTGATCGACGGTGTTCGAAAGTGTTTGTCGAACGTTTGACGAACACACCTGCAGTTCGACGAACCAAACCGAACTCGAACACTTGGGTGGTGGCTCATCAATACTCGTGACATTTATACTACTGTCATTATATGGTACATTGGATCTCTTGTGCATCTATGTTGTTGTATATTCCAGTACCATACGTCATCACGTTTTAGTGTTGGCAATACATATATATTAATTTATATTGCCTTTTAATTATTTTTTTCTACTAGTTTCTCACAAGAAACAAGAACAAGAAAGTTTCAGTGGCGTTTATCGATCTTTCTGCCGCATATGATACTGTGTGGAGGGAAGGACTTTTATATACATTTCTGAAGGTGATTCCATGTAAGAAAATGATGTACCTCTTGAACAATATGATTGCAAATCGAACTTTTCATCTTATTATGGGTGATTCAACCAGTTGTAAGAAATCTTTAAACAACGGACTGGCCCAGGGATCAGTGCTGGCACCTCTCCTGTTTGCCCTGTACCTAGCTGATATTCCTAAAACAGTGTCACGGAAATTTGGATATGCCGATGACTGGGCACTTGCTATGGTAAGCAAAACAATGGAGGAAGCAGAGGATGTTCTTACAAAAGATCTTAGTGTAATGGGAAAGTACTTCCGACAATGGAGATTAAAACCTAACCCATCAAAAACGGAAGTTTGTTGCTTTCATTGACACAATGCAAGTGCCAAGACTGAACTTAAAGTACAATTTGAAGGCCAATCTGTTAAACACAATTTCAATCCTAAGAACTTAGGTGTAACCCTTGATAGAAGTCTAACTTTTAAATCCCATCTGGATAAATTGGCACAGAAACTGAAAGCACGTAATAATATTATTCCGAAACTTTGTGGATCCTCATGGGGCTCGGCAACATCTGTTTTGAGAACATCTACTCTTGCCCTGATGTACTCTGCTGCAGAATACTGTGCTCCAGCATGGTTAAATAGCTGTCATGTAAACTAAATTGACACTCAGCTGAACAACTCTTTGCGTATAATATCTGGTGCTATTAGACCTACACCTGGTCACTGGTTACCTGTGCTGGGTTATATCGCACCCGCAAATCTAAGAAGACAAAAGCTCCTACTTAAAGAGTACACTAAAGTAGTGAATAATGAAAAACTTCCAATACACCAAAATATCAGAGATGTTACAATACAACGATTGAAATCAAGATATCCACCCATCCGAACTGCAATCACCTTGCATGAACAAATCTTCAATTTAGAGGAGAAATGGCGAGAACTTTGGGTCAATGTAGTAGAAGGTGATCCCCAAATGTTCCCTAATTTACAAAACCCTCCACCAGGCTTCAATCTACCAAGGAAAACATGGGTTACTCTAAATCGTATCAGAACAAACTTTGGCGTCTGTGCAGATTTTATGTATAAGTGGGGAAAATAGGACTCTCCGACCTGTGACTGTGGAGCAGATCGTCAAACTATCCAGCACATTGTTGAGGAGTGCCCCCTGAGATCCTACCATGGTGACAAGAAGGATTTCTATATTGTAAATGATAACGCTATTGCATATATAGAAAATCTTGATATTCAAATTTGATTTTTATCCTTTTGATATTTTTCAATCACTGTCTATTGTCTGGTGTTTATTTTTATATGATGGTAAGATATACGTTCATACGATTATATATTATGTGGTGAGAAACTAGTATTTATTTATGTGTTGTGTTGGCCTGCTATTTTGGTTTCCTGGGTATATCTATGTATTTTGTATTCTTTCTAATTTTTATCTATTATCTTATAGTATATAAGTGACGAGACTGCCTATCACTTGGAGCACTAAATCTTTGATGGTCTTCATTTCTCATCATTCAACTTTATTTTACTACGAGAATAATGAAGAAGTTCAAGATGAAGAAAAAGTATACAAATTAGACTAAATTACTTACCAGTAATGGGATTTTCCGGAGTCCACGAGAGCACCCACTGAGAGAGAGGGATCCGCCCCATCACACAGGAAGCCTATAAGAAAAAGGGTGGTCCCTCTCCCTCATCAGTTGGATTTCAGAGCATTGGAGAGGAACTGCAATGCATTAGTATGACACAAAAGAAAATAAGAACACCAGAAAGAAATACCACATCAACCAAAGGACTGAAAGAGACAATAGGGATAGGGGTGTGCGGGTGCTGTCGTGGACTCCGGAAAATCCCATTAGTGGTAAGTAATTTAGTCTTTTCCTATCGCCACGACAGCACCCATTGAGAGACTTTCAGAGACAATGCAACCTAGGGAGGGACCACCGCCTGCAGCACCGATCTCCCGAAAGTAAGGTCTGTTGTAGAGGAGAGATCCAATCTGTAGTAATTATAGAAGGTGGAAGGTGAAGACCAAGTAGCAGCCTTACATATGTGAGCGATGGAGACATCCGCCCAGGGCCGGCGCCAGCACCCGGCAAACCCGGTCAAATGCCGGGGCCCTGAGCTGCCGGGGGGGCCCACTCGTGGTGGCAGGAGTGGCGCACCGCTACTCAGGAGGGCCCAGTGGCCGCGCTGTCACCGCCCCCCCCCCCGGAGGATAGCGCTTTAAATTGCATCGGCATCGCAGGTGCCGATACAATTGAGAGCAATGATGATGCGGTGCGCTCCCTCTCTTATCATTCTCCCCGCTGTAACTATCGGCGTTCTGACAGCTCTGCAGCAGAGTGCGGTGACGTCATCACTGCGCGCCTGCTGAGAGGTCAGAGCGAGCGACAGCAATGGACGACGCGCCGAGGAGACCGGATCAGCGGGGGAACGAGGAGAAGTGAGCCGCCCCTCTACTGACACTGGGCACCCCTGACTCACAGGCCGGCCACTACACAAGCGGCACTAGTACACAAAGGGGCCCGGCAGCCGCTCTGCAGAGCCGGCTGCCGGGCCCCTATGTGTAGTGCCGCTGTGTAGTGGCCGACAATGCGACCGTCAGGAGGCCGGCCTGTGAGTCAGGGGAGCCCAGTATCAGTAGAGGGGCCCCTGACCTGGAGAGGCCCACCAGCCGTTTCTGAGCTGCAGGAGTGCTCCTGACCTGCACAGCAGATGGAATAAGCCATCCTGCAGGACTTGCGATGATGTCACGCCCATGTGACTGTGTGGGAGGAGACACAGGATTGCCTTCAGAAAGCAAAGATACTGAATCCTGAAAGAGATTTGGACACATGACTGGTAATAAGAAAAGAGGGGACATGAGGGGGCTGCAGGGTGAGGGGCATATGAGGGCTGCAGACTGTGACAGAAGGATGTGAAGGGGTGCAGAGTGTTTGAGAGGGGTAAGTTGGGGTACAGGCAGGGTGAGATATGTGGGCAGAGTGTGTGAGATATGGGGGTGTAGTGTGTGTGATCTGGGGGGTGCAAGCTGTATGAGATGTGGGGGTGTAGTGTGTATGATACGGGGGTGTTGGCTGTATGAGGAGCAGGGTGTGTGAGATATGGGGGTGTAGTGTGTGATCTGGGGGGTGCAGGCTGTATGGGGAGCAGGGTGTGTGAGATATGGGGGTGTAGTGTGTGTGATCTGGGGGGTGCAGGCTGTATGGGGAGCAGGGTGTGTGAGATATGGGGGTGTAGTGTGTGTGATCTGGGGGGTGCAGGCTGTATGGGGAGCAGGGTGTGTGACATATGGGGGTGTAGTGTGTGTGATCTGGGGGGTGCAGGCTGTATGGGGAGCAGGGTGTGTGAGATATGGGGTTGTAGTGTGTGTGATCTGGGGGGTGCAGGCTGTATGGGGAGCAGGGTGTGTGACATATGGGGGTGTAGTGTGTGTGATCTAGGGGGTGCAGGCTGTATGGGGAGCAGGGTGTGTGAGATATGGGGGTGTAGTGTGTGTGATCTGGGGGGTGCAGGCTGTATGGGGAGCAGGGTGTGTGACATATGGGGGTGTAGTGTGTGTGATCTGGGGGGTGCAGGCTGTATGGGGAGCAGGGTGTGTGACATATGGGGGCAGGGGAGTAACTACCGCGGTCGCAGGGGTCGGAAGGAGAAGAGAGGTACTTGTTTTTTTATTTTGCTGGCTGCATGACACATGGAGGCCTGGGGGTGCTGGCTGCATGATACATGGAGGTCTATGGGACTACATAATAAACATGAAGGACACCTTATACATGGACTAGGGGTGCATTATACATGGAGGAGTATGGGGCTGCATAATACAAAATGAAGGACACCTTATACATGGAATATAGGGGTACATTATACATGGAGGAGTATGGGGCTGCATAATACAATATGATTTATGGCGCTACATTATAATACATATAGGACTATGGGGCTACATTATAATATATGGAGGGATATGGAGGCTACCTTATACATGGACTATGGGTGTGCGTTATAAACTGGAGGCCTATGTGGTGCAGTATAATATATGGAGATATAGCAAATGGAGAAAAAGACATGGATCGCACATTTTGGGATGTGCGATACATGTCTTTTTCTCCATTTGTTATATTAATATATGGAGAACTATGGGGTGAATTATAATACATGGAGAACTTTGGGGAAATGCATTGTAATACATGGAGAACTATGGGGGTGCATTCTAATATATCAAGGGTTATGTGGGACCCTTTATATTATACGGAAGGCTATGTGGGGGCCATTATAGTATTTGGAGATCTATATACAAGGGGGGACAAAGATACAAGTATGGGATGGAAATGTTTTGTCCTGAGGGAAAAAGGCTCTTTCCCTCAGCACCCAGCTTTCCCATGCTCTGCTGTACATCTCTCAGCACCCAGCTTTCCCATGCTCTGATATGGGAAAGCTGGGTGCTGAGGGAAAGATGTATAGCAGAGCATGGGGAAGCTGGGTGCTGAGGACAAGATGGATTTCAGATCATGGGAAACCTGGGTGCTGAGGGTAAGAGCCAAGTGTCAGCGTCATTATCCTGTACCCCAAGTGTCAGTGTCATTATTCCATACCCTAAGTGTCGGTGTACGTGGAGGGGGGCCCCGGTCCAAATTTTGCACCAGGGCCCATCAAACTCTAGTTACGCCACTGAGTATTAATCACTGTATTCTACATGAGGGGGCCTACTGCTATCTGGCTCTGCACTGTGCTGTATACGGGCTGTGCTATGTTATATAGCACAGCCTGTTGTGAGGTAGCGTGGTCGGCTGCGCAGCAGAAGACACGGGATCCAGGCATTAAGGTTCACAGCACACGGTTTTAATGTCCAAACAAAAGTCCACAACAATATACATGTGCCTCTCCGGCAGAGAACTCAGGGAGTTGTGTTCACTCCCTCACACCCGGCACACCTGCCCTTGTTCCTGATTCTATTTAACCCTTCCTTCAGCCTGTAGGGAAACAGCATTAACCCTAGAGTGGATTTACTTTCTATCATGGAGTGAGTACAACCGGGGCGATACATACCGGCCGTCATAGATAACCCCGGTCACAGTCTCACATACCCCCCCCCTCAGTTCAAGCGTGCGGGGTTGAACTCCCGCCATCAAACACGGGCCGCGGGACAAGGCATCGGCGTTGCCCTGCAACCCACCGGCCCTATGTTCAACCGTAAACCGGAAGTTCTGCAGAGAAAGGAACCACCGGGTAACCCGGGCATTCCATTCCTTGGCGGACCTCATCCAGACCAGTGGAGAGTGATCCGTCACCAAGCGAAACTGCCGTCCCAGCAGGTAATAGCGTAGGGACTCCAAGGCCCACTTGATCGCCAGGCACTCCTTCTCCACTACGCTATAATTCCGCTCGGGAGGGGTGAGCTTCCTACTTAAGAAGGTGACGGGGTGTTCCTCCCCCTGAACCACCTGAGACAACACTGCCCCCAGGCCGACCTCTGAGGCGTCAGTCTGTACTATGAACTCCTTCCGGAAATCAGGGTGTACGAGAACGGGCTGTCCGCACAGGACCCCCTTCAGGGCCCGGAAGGAGTCCTCGGCCTGCGGAGTCCAGCGCACCATGACGGACTTCTTGCCTTTGAGAAGGTCCGTCAAGGGGGCTGATAGTCCCGCAAAATCCTTTACAAACCTCCTGTAGTACCCCACGATACCCAGGAAGGCCCTAACCTGCTTCGTGGTCAGGGGTCTAGGCCACTTCTGGATCGCCTCAACCTTGTTAATTTGGGGCTTAATCACTCCTTGGCCTATCACGTAGCCCAAGTAGCGGGCTTCCGTGAGTCCCAACGCACATTTCTTGGGATTGGCTGTCAATCCGGCTGTTCGAAGCGCGTCCACCACCGCTTGTACCTGTTCCAAGTGGGTCTGCCAATCGGAGCTGTAAATAATGATGTCATCAAGGTACGCTGATGCATACGCCTGGTGGGGTTCCAGCACTAAGTCCATCAACCTCTGGAACGTGGCCGGAGCGCCATGTAACCCAAAAGGCAAGACAACATAGTGGAAGAGACCCTCCGGCGTAACAAAAGCGGTTTTCTCCTTAGCGGACTCAGTCAGTGGCACCTGCCAGTACCCCTTGGTCAGGTCGAGCGTGGTGAAATATCGCGCCTGTCCCAGCCTATCAATCAGCTCATCCACCCGGGGCATGGGGTAGAGATCGAACTTGGATATTTCGTTCAATCTCCTAAAGTCATTGCAGAACCTTAAGGAGCCATCGGGTTTTGGTATTAGGACAATCGGACTAGCCCATTCACTCCGGGATTTTTCGATGACCCCCAGGCGTAACATTGTCTTTACTTCCTCCGATATGGCTTGTCGTCGAGCCTCCGGTACCCGGTATGACTTCAGGCGTACCTTCAGGTGGGGCTCGGTGACAATATCATGTCGTATCAGACTGGTCCTACCGGGCAGCTCGGAGAAGACATCGGGGTTCTGCTGAACCAACCGTCTGGCCTCTCGCCTCTGAGTCTTGGTGAGGGCTTCTCCAATCCTTACTTCCGGTTCGTCCTCTCCGGAGGTCGCTGGAGCCGGAGGTGAACGACCCGAAGAGGAGGGAGATGGGGAAAAAACAGCCATCAGGCTTTCCCGTTCCTGCCAAGGTTTTAATAGGTTGACATGGTATATTTGTTCAGGTTTCCGCCTACCGGGCTGCAATACCTTATAGTTGACTACCCCGACACTTTCCTTTATCTCGTAGGGGCCTTGCCACTGAGCCAGGAATTTACTCTCCGCCGTGGGGATTAATACCAACACCCGATCCCCGGGTTTAAAGGTCCGCACGGTGGCTTGTCTATTGTAGCGGCCGCTTTGCGCGGCCTGAGCCTCCTGTAAATGCTCCTTCACAATTGGCATGACCGCGCTTATGCGGTTATGCATACCCAAAATGTGTACAATCACACTTTTATGGGGGGTGGGCTCTTGCTCCCATGTTTCCTTTGCCAGGTCCAACAATCCCCGGGGATGTCGCCCGTATAACAATTCAAAAGGTGAAAACCCTGTGGATGCCTGTGGCACCTCACGGATGGCAAACATCAAATAGGGAAGCATCATATCCCAGTCTTTCCCGTCTTTTGAAATTACCCTTTTGAGCATGGTTTTCAGGGTTTTATTGAAACGCTCGACTAAACCGTCCGTTTGAGGATGATACACAGACGTACGCAACTGCTTGATCTGGAGTAGCCGGCATAGCTCTTTGGTCACTTTAGACATGAATGGGGTCCCCTGATCCGTAAGGATCTCCTTGGGCAACCCCACCCGGCAGAACACAGCAAACAACTCCCGAGCTATAAGCTTTGCTGCAGTATGTCTGAGAGGTATCGCCTCGGGATACCGGGTGGCATAGTCAACGATCACTAGGATGTGTTGGTGCCCTCGAGGGGCCCCACCAGATCCATCCCTATCCGTTCAAAGGGACTTCTATAATGGGTAACGGTACCAACGGACTGCGAAAATGGGTCAGGGGTGCGGTAAGCTGACACTCCGGGCAGGTTTCGCAGAACCGTTTTACCTCCCCAAAGACTCCGGGCCAATATAACCTTTTCAATATTCGCTCCTGCGTTTTCTTGACCCCTAGGTGGCCACTCATCAGGTGTTTATGAGCCAAGTCGAGGACCCGCCGACGGTGCGGCTGGGGCACCACCAACTGCTCTACCCCCACGCCCCGTATTTCATCTACCCGGTAGAGTAAATCCTGCTTAAGAGCGAAATGGGGGTACCTTACCTGGGCACCGGGCAGCTGTGCCACCCCGTCAATTACTGTCACCCGACTCCGGGCATGTATTAATGTAGGGTCCTGGAGTTGGGCAGTCCCAAACGTATCCGGGGACGCCTCCAACTCCGGGATGGGTTCGACCGTCTCAGCCTCTCCTGCCAATACCTCTAGGGGCGACCTATCGGGTTCACATTCTGTCCCTATCATGGGGACCCCTACGGCAGGTGTCCCGGATTCAGGATTGTAGGGCTCAGGTCCCGGACTGACCAATATCTGAGGAGACTTAGGGGGTCCCTTCCATAAAGTCCAAAAATAGGGCAGATCCCTTCCTAGGATCACGTCATAGGGAAGAGTGTTAAGAAGTCCCACCTCATGTTGCACCTGACCGCAAGGTGCTGTGATGGTGACAATCCCCGTGGGATAGTCTCGGCGGTCCCCATGTATGCAAACCACCCCCACGGTACGTCCTGTGGCCTTTACTTTAGCCCTCAAGGTGGATCGCACAAGGGTCACTAAGCTTCCGGAATCCAACAATCCTGTAACCGGACATCCATTCACCTGTATTTGGCACAAGTGGGGCTCTGTCTCTGGGGAGACCAGGTCAGCGGTACACACCACCTGAGCATACATTGAACCCCGCCGGGTAACCCCACAATCCATGGGCTCCGTGGTGAGTGGACACTGGGCTTCCATATGTCCCACCCGCTGGCACCGCCAACATCTAATGGAGACGGAAACCCCCTTGACGGGTTGTCGTTTAGGGTACAGAACCTTCCGGACCTCAGGAATGGCGGCCGCGGCCTCAGACGGGACGGTAGGGGACTCCTGCACCGGTGTCAGCGGTGGGTCCTTGGCCCTAGGCTTGGAGGGGCCGGACCGACGGGCGGTACGCAAAGTCTCAGTGTCCCGTATCAAGTCCTGTGTAGCCACATGCCGCTCTACCAGGGACACTAATTGGTCCAGGGTACTCGGGTCACCCTGTCCTACCCACCGTTGAACGGTGACGGGTAAAGTGCGCACAAAACGATCCACTACTACCCTTTCCACCATTTGCGCCGGGCTCAGAGTGTTAGGCTGCAGCCATTTTTTTACAAGATGCAACAAGTCATAGGCCTGGGAGCGTACGGGTTTGGCTTCCTCATAGAACCACTGATTTACCCGCTGAGCCCGTACATAGGTATTCACCCCCAACCGAGCCAGTATTTCGGCTTTCAGGGTCACATAGTCAATGGCGTCCTCGGTACAGAGGTCCAGGTACGCTTTTTGGGGTTCCCCCGTCAGATAGGGCGACAATACTTCAGCCCACTGGGGGGTCGGCAGCTTTTCCCGCTCGGCCACCCGCTCAAACACCGCCAGGAACGCTTCCACATCATCCCCCGGGGTCATCTTTTGTAATGCTTGTCTCACCGCTTTCCGGACGCTGCCGTCGTCACCCGGTCCCGGGGTTGTTGCTGCCGGTCCGGCACGGATCGACTTGGCCAGGAGAACCATCTGTTCTTGGTGCCTTTTTTCCTGCGCTTGTAAGGATTGCTGCTGACGTGCATTGGCCTGAACCAGCTGTTCTTGGTGCCTTGTGTCCTGCGCTTGCAAGGATTGCTGCTGACGTTCCAACGCCCGGGGCAGGTGTGCATTGGTCTGTTGCTGCTGTGCATTAGCCTCTTGTAGCTGTGCATTAGTCTGTTGCTGCTGCCTTAGTATGTCCTCCATGGCGTCACCGGGTTTGGGCTGTAGTATAGCCGCTCGAATCCAGGACATGTGCTGCTGGGTCACCAGGGATTGATGCTACACCTCACCGGCTGTCATGCCCGCCGATTCTCCACCATATGTGAGGTAGCGTGGTCGGCTGCGCAGCAGAAGACACGGGATCCAGGCATTAAGGTTCACAGCACACGGTTTTAATGTCCAAACAAAAGTCCACAACAATATACATGTGCCTCTCCAGCAGAGAACTCAGGGAGTTGTGTTCACTCCCTCACACCCGGCACACCTGCCCTTGTTCCTGATTCTATTTAACCCTTCCTTCAGCCTGTAGGGAAACAGCATTAACCCTAGAGTGGATTTACTTTCTATCATGGAGTGAGTACAACCGGGGCGAGACATACCGGCCGTCATAGATAACCCCGGTCACAGTCTCACACTGTATATAGCACAGTGCAGAGCCAGATAGCAATAGGCACCCTCATGTAGCATACAGCTTGTATATAGCCTATATACAAGCTGTATGCTACATGAGGGTGCCTATTGCTATCTGGCTCTGCACTGTGCTATATACAGGCTGTGCTATATACAAGCTGTATGCTACATGAGGGTGCCTAATGCTATCTGGCTCTGCACTGTGCTATGTACAGGCTGTGCTATATACAAGCTGTATGCTACATGAGGGTGCCTAATGCTGTCTGGCTCTGCACTGTGGTATATAGGGGCTGTATACTACATGAGGGTGCCTAATGCTATCTGACTCTGCAATGTAATATATAGGGGCTCTGCACTACATGAGGGTGCTTAATGCTATCTGGCTCTGCACTGTGGTATATAGGGGCTATATACTACATGAGGGTGCCTAATGCTATCTGGCTCTGCACTGTGGTATTTAGGGGCTGTATACTACACGAGGGTGCCTAATGCTATATGTGTCTGCATTGTGCTATATGTGGGCTGTATACTACATGAGGGTGCCTATTGCTATCTGGGTCTGCATTGTGCTATAAGTGGGCTATATACTACATGAAGGTGCCTAATGCTATATGTGTCTGCATTGTGCTATATGTGGGCTGTATACTACATGAAGGTGCCTAATGCTATCTAGGTCTGCATTGTGCTATATGGGGGCTGCTTAATGTTATATGGGGGCTGCATAGTGCATATGGGGGCTACATAATACTATATGGAGGACAATGGGGGCTTCATAACACAATATGGGGGCTGCACTACTATACCCCCAGAGTTGTATGTCCCCTCCACCCAGGTGCTGTATACCCCCTCAGAGCTGTATGTTCCCTCCACCCAGGTGCTGTATACCCCCTCAGAGCTGTATGTCCCCTCCACCCAGGTGCTGTTTACCCCCCAGAGCTGTATGTTCCCTCCACCCAGGTGCTGTATTCCCCCTTAGAGCTGTATGTCCCCTCCCACCTCAGAGTCACTGCCCTCCTCTAGAGCTGTATGCCCCCCATTGCTGTATACACCCTTCATCAGTAATATGTATGCCCCCAGTAATGTGTATGTCCCCAGCCTCTCTTGTGATGTACATACAGCAGTGTTAGTGTGCTCTATGTGCGGCCATGTCTGTTAGACAAGCCGGGAGGTGAGTGAAGCTGTTGCCGGCTTCCCAATATTAGAAATATATATACAGGATAAATATATAAAAATAAGGTGTGTGTGTGTGTGTGTGTATATATCTATGAATGTCAGTGTATATGACTGTGTCTAGATTTATGTCTATTTATGTGTTTTTGTGAATTTCTCTTTAGATAAGTATGCGTTCGTATGCCTGTATGTGTATGTATCTGTGCATGTCTATGTGTGGATGGGGCCCACTGAGACTCTTTCGCCCAGGGCCCACAAAAACCTGGAGCCGGCCCTCATCCGCATTCTCTGTCCAGGATGACGCCATTGCTCGAGTGGAATGAGCTCTTATGCTATGTGGCAATGGCTCATCTTTAGCTGAGTATGCCAAAGAAATTGCCTTCCTCACCCATCTAGCTAGTGTGCTTTTTGACACCTGGTGTCCCTTTCTAGCTCCTTGAAAGGATACAAACAAAGACCTATGATGTCTCCAGGAGGCTGTCCTAGCAACGTATTGGAGCAAGACACCTCGCACATCTAAAGTATGGTACCTACATTCTTCATGAGTGACTGGATTGGGAAAAAAGGAAGGTAAAATAATTTCCTGACTCCTGTGAAAATGGGAGGCTACTTTTGGCAAGTAAGCAGGGTCTGTTTTTGTGACGCCCTGGAAAAACCAGGTATTCACAGAGTTAATCCTCCTTGGTAACCTGATCCCACTGGAATAGCAAGGCAGCCACACCCTTCCCCCCAGTGTACTGATAATAACAGGAGGGGAGGAGTTGTGGTCAGTGAGAGGTAGGAGGGAGAGGAGAGCAGTCGGGAGTTGTAGCTCCCGGGCTGCTGCTAAAAGAGAGGTGAAGACCCAGATAGTGAAGCGTGCTCCAGGAGTGCCGGGACAGGTTGTGCGTGAGGAAGGGACCTGAGGTGATCGGGACAGGGTAGTGGCCCTCCGATACCGGGACAGGGCCCGGATCACCGCAGGGGAGTGGGCTTCCCGTTCCCGGCCGAGGAGGAGAACAGAGAAGGAGAGAGAGGGCCTTGCTGTACCGCAGGTGGGATCCGAATAACACCCGCCGAGGACCTACGGACACCGGCAGTTTCTGGATAAATACAGACTCTGTGTGTGTTATTCTCAAGGTGACAGTGAGTACCGCACACCATCCTCCGGTCCAACCTGCTCCATCACTCCCGGCACTACCTCACCAGGCCCCGAGGCACCCATCCCTACCCGCGGAGGGTTAACTCCATCTAGCTGCTGAAGCCCAACTCCCCGGGTGTCCCCCTGAAGCAGCGGTGGTACACACAGATTACCACACACCGCGGGTGGCGTCACATACAATCAGAACTTTATCCAAAATCCAATCCCCATTTTCACTCGTGGGTGAGGAGCGCTGCTCGAGCCCCAGGTCCGGCTCCACTCGAGCCACCAAGTAGAAGGTACCGGACCCGAGCGTGATCCCCCGAGCAGCCCCCGGGACGGAGGACTGGCCCCCGCCCGCGACATTTTCAGAACATTTTTTTTCGGGAAAACCTGCATATAAGGAGGATCAATAGATAGGGCCTGGATAGCGTTAATTCGATGGGCAGAGGTTAAGGCTACCAGTAGGCAGGTTTTTAATGAAACCAGCTTATCCAAAGCTGACTGCAAGGGTTCGAAGGGAGCGTCAGTCAGGGAGTCTAATACTAAATTGAGATCCCAAAGGGGAAGGTTGGGAATATGAACTGGTTGACTGCGTTCACAACGCCTTAACAAAACGCATGATCCAGCGATTACTAGCTTTATTAGAATTATAAAGGGCCCCCAAAGCTGATATATGGACCTTGAGTGTGTTTAGAGAAAGACCCATATCCAGACCATTCTGGAGAAACTCCAAAATAGATGATATGGGAACCACCTCTGCAGAGGAGGAAGGGGAAAAATCTAGAAATTTCTTCCAGACTCTACCATACTGCTTAGTTGTTGCTTGCTTTCTACTGTGAAGAAGGGTATTAATTAACTGTTCCGAAAACCCATGAGAAGCTAATAACTCCCTTTCAAATTCCACACCGTCAAGTTCAAGCCCTTGACGAGTGGATGATGGAAGGGACCTTGGGACAGCAGAATCCAGTGGTCTGTAATTGACGTGCCCGTGAGAAGGAAGAACCAGGGGCATCTGGGCCAAAAGGGCGCTATCAAGATGACTCTTGCCTGTTCGTCCTTGATTTTCCTGAAAACTGTCAGAAGTAGGATCATCGGGGGAAAGGCATAAGCCAGGTTGAAAGTCCAGGGAATTTGAAGGGTATCCAGAATTGTTGGGTACTCTGCTTTGTTCAGAGAACCAAACTGTTCCACTTGTTTGTTCTCCCTGGTGGCGAACAAATCGATTACCGGCCATCCCCACCAATGAACAATCTGAAGAAACACCTCTGGGTTAATTTCCATTCCCCTTGATGTAGAGTATGGTGGCTGAGGAAATCTGCTCTGTCTTTGTCCACTCCTCGTATATGAAGAGCTGACAGAAAAAGAAGGTGTTATTCGGCGAGATTCAATACGCGGGCAGTCGCTGTCATAAGGGAACCTCATCCCCCCTGGTGATTTATATACAAAACCACTGTCTGATTGTTGGAAAGGAATTGGACATGGGCCTGCAGAAAAAGAGGAAGGAAGGTTACTAGTGCCTTTTCGACCGCTCTAAGCTCCTTGAGGTTGGAGGAAGTATCTAGCTCCTGGCTGGACCAGAGACTCTTAGCCATATTGTCCCCCAAATGAGCTCCCCACCCCCAAGGGCTGATGTCTGTTGTCACTATGTTGGTAGGATGAACATGCCACAGTTTGCCCAAATTTAGGTTGGCCTCCACCATCCACCAGTTGAGGGAATCCCGAACTGATCTGATAAGAGTCATATTGGAGTCGAGGGCACCCCAGAGTGTTTCTGCTGCTGACAAGACCTCCCATTGTAGAGTCCTGGTATGTAGTTGTGCCCACAGAACCACCAGAATACAGGAGGTTAGGGATCCTAAGAAGGACATGGCGTTTCTTAAGGATATTGACGGGTGACCCTGCACATGTCGTATTTTTTCTAGAAGTTTTGCGATCTTTGCACCTGGGAGAAAATAATGGCTGTTGACGAGAGTCCAGGAGAATCCCTAGAAAAGACTGAAGAGTGGTCTGGGTTAGTCGAGATTTTTGTAAATTCAAAATCCATACCAGCCGCAGAAGGGTAGATATAGTATGATTAAGACCACAAGATAGTTCCAGAGGTACATTTCAAATAAGATACTTTACGACTCTTTTATAACTGTTCCAAAAACAGGAGAACTCTGTCTGTATCAAATATTCACAAGGAACAAGGATAATAAATACACTGTCATTCAGTTGCACCCAATTCAAATGTCAGCTACTGCAGTATGCTAATAAGTGCAATTTCAACTCCATATGTCGAGCAAGTTTATATAGTGCCCACTAGATGTCAGTGTGTCTCCCCATAAGAAATCTCACTGCTTTGTCTTAACTAGAGTTGAGCACGGTTCGCGGTTCGAGGTTCTCCAGTTCGCGGCTCGAGTGATTTTGGGGGCTGTTCTAGATCGAACTAGAACTCGAGCTTTTTGCTAAAGCTCGATAGTTCTAGATACGTTCGAGAACGGTTCTAGCAGCAAAAAGACCAGCTAATTACTAGCTGGCTTTCCGCTGTAATAGTGTAAGTCACTCTGTGACTCACACTATTATGAAATTTCAGTGTATAGTGTGCGGGAACAGCGCATTCAGATCACTGCTGCATGGATAATGGCGATCGCCATTTTTTTTTTTTTTTTCCTTGTCTTCCTTCCCTAAGAGCGCGCGTGTAGTGGGGCGGGCCAGCATGTCAGCCAATCCCAGACACACACACAGCTAAGTGGACTTTTAGGCAGAGAAGCAACGGCTAAAACTGATAGAAGTTTCTATCAGTCCTTTTAAGGGCTAATACCGGCAGGGTCAGAGCCATAGGTGACAGGTCCGTGAAAACAGAGTTTAACAGCTACACAAGATGACAGCGTCTGTGTAGCTAAGGTCAGGGATTTACTCGCTGCATTTCCCCATTAGGAGGGATAGAAAGGCAGGCTTCCTTTCCTCTACCCAGAGACCCACAACCCTGCCACTGTACCCTCCTGCCCTTTGCACACTCAAACTCATTCTTACTAAGCCATTATACTAGCAAACACTGAGTGAACTTAGTGGCATCCTAAACGTGGCTGTTGGACTTCTGTATTGTCCCACTAGTGCAAAGATATTTGCAGCACGTCTGCCTGCATTGCACACTCAAGCTCATTGTTACTAAGCTATTATACTAGCAATTTATGCTGCCAGTTTAAGGGCCGTAGTTGCATTGTCAGGGATAATTATTGTTGTTTATTCTGCTGTTAATAAAGCTAGACCACCGCTGCAATCTACACCACCTCTCAATTTTTACTACCACATTTTAAGGGCACATTCTTGTCGCAATCAACATGAGTGGCAAAATGACAGATGCTGGTGGAAAGGGGAAGAGGCGTGTTGGAAAAGGAAAAAAAGGGTTTGTCCGTGGGGAAGGTGGCAAAGCTCCATTAACATCTGCTGAAGATAGACCATCTTCCAGCAAAAGTAAGATGTGTACTACTTACCGTGGACAATCCGATGCGCTCCCTGTTTTACGGACACGAACAACTGGAACAAAGGTAGATGATGGCCAAAAAAGGAAAATACTTGAATGGATCTCAAGTGGTCCAACAAGTGCCCTCTCTGCCACCTCAACTACCGCATCCAAAAAACACCAGTCCTCTGAGTTGTCATCCCAATCAAACTTGCTTTCTCCCAGCTCTGAAGTCTCCATCCGCACTGCACAGTATGGTGGAACTGAGATGGCTGAGTCTGCAGAGCTGTTCAGTCACACTATAGCCTGGGAAATAGAGGTCTGCTCCCAAGCTACAGTGAGTACAGACCAGGAAATGGTCTGCAGTGATGCCCAGAACCTTTGTGACTCTGATTCAGGCCGTGAGGACCAAGTTTCTGAGCATAATGTTGACCCTTTTTCACAAACTGTAACACCTGTTGTTATAGACAATGAGGAGCATACTGATGACGATGAGACGCAGATACCAGATTGGGATGACAACTTAAATATTCGGTCAGGGCAAGAAGAGGCTCGGTCTGAGGGTGAGGGGAGTGCAAACACAACAATTGATGAGGAAGTTCTAGATCCCACCTACTGTCAACCCACAGTCAGGCACTCGAGGAGGTCAACAGACGCGGTGGAGGAGGATGCAACCGACGACGAAGTTACCTTGCGCCTTCATGGACAGAGTCGGAGCACTGGTAGCACGTCTACAACTGCATCCTCAGCCACCACTCTGCCTCTGAGCACTAGTCGGGGGGGCTCAGCAGGTCGCATGCCCTCTAAGCCTTGCCTAGCCTGGTCCTTTTTTGACATAGCAAAAGATCGCCCAAATTATGTGATCTGTAAAATTTGTCGTGATTCTGTTAGTAGAGGGCAAAACCTCAGCAGTTTGACAACTTCTTCCATGAATCGTCACATGAATAAATATCATATGTCCCAGTGGGAAGCTCACCGTGCTGCAATGCGGCCTAGCGGAGCGAACCATCCACCGCCTGCCCCTTCCAGTGCATCCGCGCGCTCTTCATCTTCTAGGACTGTGGGGACAGCTGTCACACCTGGTTTTCCACGCACAACTTCCACCACTGTAACCGCAACAGGCAGTTTGCTTGGTAGGTCGTCAGTTGGTTTGGAAGGGGAAACATGTGCGTGTGTACAGCTCTCTCAGACATCGATAACACCAACGTTGGATGAAGGCAACATCATGTCTCCGCCTGCACTTTCCTCACAAACCTGCATTTTTCCAGGGACACCCTACTCAACACCGTCTACACACAGCAGCCAGATCTCTGTCCCTCAGATGTGGACAAATAAAAGGCTATTTCCTGCGACCCATGACAAAGCTAAGAGGTTGACTTTATCGCTCTGTAAGCTCTTGGCTACCGAAATGCTGCCTTTCCGCCTGGTGGTCACACAGGATTTTAGAGAGCTAATGTCTGTCGCTGTGCCCCAGTACCAGATGCCCAGTCGCCACTACTTCTCTAAGAAAGGTGTGCCTGTGCTACACCAGCATGTCGCACACAACATCACCGCTTCCTTGAGAAACTCTGTGTGAACGGGTGCATTTCACCACCGATATTTGGACCAGTAAGCATGGACAGGGACGTTACATGTCGCTGACTGGGCACTGGGTAACTATGGTGATAGAAGGTGAAGGGTCTGCTGCACAAGTCTTGCCGTCCCCACGACTTGTGTGTCAATCCTCTGTCTGTCCAAGTTCCGCCACTGCTTCTGCCTCCTCCACCTCATCTGTGTCCTCCACCTCCACCCCAAGCCTGCCTGGTCAGGCCACCAGCGTTCTCACTGCGCAGAAGGAATCACGCACCCCTCATTACTATGCTGGCAGCAGAGCGCAACGGCATCAGGCGGTCTTTAGCTTGACATGTCTTGGGAATAGGAGTCACACAGCTGAGGAGTTGTGGTCAGCTCTGCGATCCGAGTTTAATAAATGGTTGTCTCCACTCAACCTGCAGCCTGGTAAGGCCGTGTGCGACAATGCTGCAAACCTGGGTGCGGCCCTTCGCCTGGGCAAGGTGACACACGTGCCTTGTATGGCTCACGTGTTGAACCTTGTTGTCCAGCAATTTTTAACACACTATCCCGGCCTAGATGGCCTTCTGACCAGGGCACGAAAACTGTCTGCTCACTTCCACCGTTCAACCGCCGCAGCTGAGCGACTTGCATCGCTCCAGAAGTCTTTCGGCCTGCCGGTTCATCGCCTGAAATGCGATGTGGCGTCACACTGGAATTCGACTCTCCACATGTTACAGCGACTGTGGCAGCACCGCCGAGCCCTGGTGCAATACGTCATGATGTATAGCCTGGGCCAACGAGATGCAGAGGTGGGGCAGATCACCCTGATGGAGTGGTCTCAGATCAAGGACCTATGCACCCTTCTGCACAGTTTCGACATGGCGACGAATATGTTTAGCGCTGACAATACCATTATCAGCATGACAATTCCAGTCATTTACATGCTGGAGCACACGCTAAACACTATTCGCAGTCAGGGGGTGGGACAACAGGAATGGGAGGAACTACAGGAGGATTCATATGCGCAAGACACAACAACATCACCAAGGTCCAGACGTTCATCATCACCAACGCGGCAGGCATGGGACCATGGGGGACAGGGATCAACATGGGCGCATGGTAGCAGGCGAAATGTTGAGGAAGGTGCAGGAGAACATGAAGAAATGGAGGATGAACTGTCCATGGACATGGAAGACTCAGCGGATGAGGGAGACCTTGGTCAAATTTCAGTTGAAAGAGGTTGGAGGGAGATGTCAGAGGAAGAAAGAACGGTTAGCACCTCTATGCCACAAACACAGCGTGGACTTGGTCCGCATGGCTGCGCAAGACACATGAGCGCCTTCTTGCTGCACTACCTCCAACATGACCCTCGTATTGTCAAAATTAGAAGTGATGATGACTACTGGCTTGCCACACTATTAGATCCCCGGTACAAGTCCAAATTTTGTGACATAATTCCAGCCATAGAAAGGGACGCACGTATGCAGGAGTATCAGCAGAAGCTGTTACTCGATCTTAGCTCGGCTTTTCCACCAAACAACCGTGCAGGTGCAGGGAGTGAATCTCCCAGTTGTAACTTGACAAACATGGGACGGTCTCGTGATCTTCAACAGTCTACCCGTACCAGTAGGACCGTATCTGGTGCTGGTAACAGCAATTTTATGGAATCTTTTCATAATTTTTTTAGACCGTCCTTTGCAAGGCCACCAGAGACAACAAGTCTGACACATAGTCAACGGCTGGAGAGGATGATACAGGAGTATCTCCAAATGAACATCGATGCCATGACTTTGCAAATGGAGCCTTGCTCATTTTGGGCTTCAAATCTTGAAAAATGGCCAGAGCTCTCCACTTACGCCTTGGAGATTTTGTCGTGTCCAGCTGCCAGCGTTGTCTCTGAACGTGTCTTCAGTGCTGCTGGGTGTGTGCTGACAGATAAGCGCACGCGTCTGTCCAGTGACAATGTGGACAGACTAACGTTCATCAAAATGAACAAGTCATGGATCCACAAGGAATTTACTACCCCTGTGTCATCCTGGGGAGAGTAAATGCTTGTGGATTTGGAATGTGCTTGATGCAAATCAAAACATCCTGTTTGCAACTAGGGCACAAGTGCTGCCACTGAATGGGTGGGTGTGTGTGGGGCACAATTTTTGGAAAAAAAGGGAGACTCCACTTGGAGTAACCCTTGCTTGCTGTGTTTTTTAAAAATGATCCAAGATGAAAAGAGCTGGGATCAGGAAAGACTTTGCTACCTACCCCGGAGTCATCCTGGGGACGGTTAAGTATGGCGTATTTTGAATGTGCTTGATGCAAATCTAGCTGTGAAGTGTACAACTAGGGCACAAGTGCTGCCACTGAATGGGTGGGTGTGTGTGGGGCACAATTTTTGGAAAAAAAGGGAGACTCCGCTTGGAGTAACCCTTGCTTGCTGTGTTTTTTAAAAATGATCCAAGATGAACAGAGCTGGGATCAGGAAAGACTTTGCTACCTACCCCGGTGTCATCCTGGGGACGGATAAGAATGGCTGCCACTGAAGGGGTGTATGTGTGGCCCAATTTTTGGAAAAAAGGGAGAACTCCGCTTGGAGTCACCTTGTGGTGTTTTACATGATTTTAGAAGGGCGTGCCATGCCTATATCTGTGTCTCCTCCTCTTGTTCCTTGTCCAGCTCTTTTATTTTCGCATGAGTATATGTCCTTGTCACTTTCCCATGTGTTTGTGTTGTGTTGTGAGTTGTTTGTCACCTTTTGGACACCTTTGAGGGTGTTTTCTAGGTGTTTTTATGTGTTTGTGATTGCCTGCCATTGTTTCCTATGCGGTTCGAGTTCGGTTCGTCGAACGTTCGACGAACTGAACTCGAACGAGACCTCCGTTCGGCGAACCGAACTCGACCGGTTCGCTCATCTCTAGTCTTAACATGCCCAGTGAATCAATCAGTATCTAAATCTGCAATGCTAATCAGTTAATTAATGTAAAGCACTGTGACATGAGATAACAGGGAAAAGATAAATACCCATATCTTGGCGTGGATCTCCTCAGCTTAATCCCCAACCTAGGTTTCAGGATCTTTTTCTACATATGGAGTCCAAATTGCACTTATTAGCATACTGCAGTAGCTGACATTTGAATTGGGTGCAACTGAATGACAGTGTATTTATTATCCTTGTCCCATTATGTAGGTTAAGATGATATTAACCCCTTCAGTCAGGGGCATACACAGAAATCATGGGGCCCCATAGCAAAAGTCTGAATGCGCCCCCCCCCCCAATATAAAAAAAATACAATAAAAAATTAACATAATAAACTGCATATACGTTACTGGGGGCGTCTTACATGTTACCGGGGGGAACATATGTGACGCCCTGGCCTATCAGGTCGTCACAGGGTATTGTACAATCTACACTTCTGTGCAATATCCACCTCCTCCTTGGTTATGGGTCCTTCACCTTTGGTGTTGCTGTGTTTCAATAACTCAGGCAGAGTCCAACAGTCTTTAACTGATTTTTACTCACTTTTAGATGTTTCTGTGAGCTGACGCGGGCGATGCTTTAATAAACCAGGTGAAACCAGGTATCCTTTGGGCCAGTCTGAAGGTAACAGGTAGCTCAACGTCCTAGCACTTCTGTTTTCGGATAACCCCTGACCTGAAGTACCGTGGGGTCTATCCAGGGAGTCGCAACTGCCTTTTCTCCCCTGTGTTCGGCCTGTTTGCTGGCAGCGTGGACCAAGGAAAATGGCTTCAGGCTCTGTCTCCTTTATGGGTCTGTGCGTTGCTGCTGAGGCTCGGACCTGTGAAGTTGGTGAGGTACTTATAGTTCTCCTCACCGGCAGGTTTAGCAGATAGTTAAACTAGAGTCTGTTCTAGGGACCTGTAACCCCGTGCGTGCCTAGTCACCAGGAGCACATTTTTCTGCGTCCTCTTGAGACCGTTCTCCCCCGCCAACTGTCACTACATCGCGCAGGGTCTGACTAGTGTCCACGCGCATCTCCTAGCAACTGCCGCACTCCACTATCAGACTGGCACTCCTCACACTTCCTCACAACCACTGCACTTTAGCTTCCAGCCCCTCTACACAACCTCTTGAAAATAATTGAAGGCTAGCCCTCCTCTGGAGACTATCCAAGGGTCCCCTCTAAAGGTGTGGGAGACCTGGTTGCTATGTGTCTGTACGTACATACCTCATTCTGACCTTTAGGATTACCTGGAAGTACTGTCCCAGAATGGGTGCAGTAATCAGTGGCGCCTGACCAGGTCAGGGGTGCCACATTCCCCCTTGGTTATCGACAGCACGTTCTCGGGCTGCAAAGACAAGAAAAATTACATATAAGTTTTCCCACACAGGGGAGATATTTACATATAAATATACCAGGTACCATACCGCCACCACCCATCACCCACGAGTCTTTAACCCAAAACTTGTATACGGAGTGATCACCAGTCCTTTTGGTGACCTGGTCTTGGCCTGGTCCGCCACAGACCATTCCGGCAGCAGTTCTTTTTGTCCTGGTGGCGTAGGGTAGGCCCCATAAACAGGCGTACCTGCTTCGTCTTTGTTGGAGAGCAGGCCCCATAAACAGGCATGCCCCCTTGGTGGTGCAGAGCTATGCCCCTCAACAGGCAGGCTCTGGGGTTGGTACCACTGAGGTAACTACAGTATGTACACTGCGAGAGTTTGTGGTTATAGCCAGTTCATAACTTATGGTGCATATAAAGTGCACAATACCTAGTGCTAAAAGGAAAACTTGAAAAGTCCACGCAAAAGTCTTTGCGGGCACATATTCTTGAGCGTTACTGAACTTTAAACTGTTATAAAACATTTTAATTACATAAATTAACTAAACAGGCTAGATGGACTAGACTGACTTCCGGCTGCCAAGGTTAGTGCTAGGCACTTCAGTGCACTGAGCCTTGGAGGTTGTGTCATAAGCGTGTCCTGGCGGTGATGATAATGGGGACCTGGTTGAGTTAGTAGGGGTGGAACCTGGGTTTTCTAAGGTTCCCCTTGGACGTGGCACCACAGCCAAGGCGAACCAGCCTCTTTCTCCCCTATGTCGCCTGAATTCCACCACGTCCCCATATATAGGTCACGGCCAGGGTGACCCCTCTGCAAATGGGACTGCACGTCCCACTGGGACACAAAGATCCCTCCGGCTTCCACTATGAAGCCCCACCCATTTTTGCAATTAAACTCCTCCACTACTCCCAAGTGGAGGGGACCTTTAGCCTGGTGTCTCGCCCGCCGCAGGGATTGCTTCTCTTGCAGGTCCCGGGCCTCTAACTGTTCACTCTCTGGGATGGGCTTCACCAGGGGGCGTGGGTGACTGGCTCTCACCCGTTGTCGCTCTCTGTGGGCTGGCCTCCGCAGCGACACTGTGGCGCCCTTGACTAGCCAGGTCGTCACAGGTAACACCCCCCCCCCCACCCCACTAGACAGTAACATTAGCCAAACACAAAACCTTTGTTGCCTCCCTCCAGGGTCTGATGTCCACACCAGGTGGGGCGGAGTCAAGCGGTTGGCCCCACCCACCGAGGAGTTCACAGGCCTGGAGGCGGGAAAAGTGACAGATTTGTCCTGGAGGTTGAAGTGAGAGGAGTGAAGTGGAGAGTGTCTGGGTTTGTGGCCCAGGCACTGACAACAAGGTTGGCAGATGGTGGTGGCCATCTGCAGGAGTGGTGAATCGATGCGGAACCGTAGGACCGGGGTCGGGCGGTGGCCCGCCCGTACCGACCGGGGAGCGAAGTGAAGCCAGCACACGCAGCCAGCACACGCAGGGCCATCGGATCCCGACTAGGCTTGGAGTCGCCGTCAACAGTCAAATCCGAGTGTGACAGAAACCCCAGGGGTTTCCTAACAACCAAAGACCCGTTAGAAGGCAACCGTCCGCACCGTGAGGGTATACAGCTACCGTCAAAGGCTAGAGACCCAAGGGCCAGCGCCTGTTGGCAAACGGGCTCCTCCAGCATCCATACACCGGGGAGCGGACTACCATTGGGGACCCATCGTAGTCAAAACAGTACACAAAGGTGCAGGGAAAGACAGCCGCCATCACCTGTCCGGGGAGAGACACTGCAGCCGGCTGCGGGACCCGTCCATCCAGCCGTTTGGTTTACCGGAGACTTTGTGCATCTCTTGCTAAGTGAGTACACCCGTGCCATCCGGCACCGCGCCGCGCTGTCTCTGCGACCCTGCACCTCACTACCCACGGAGGGGGAAAACAACATCCCAGCTGCTCCCTAACATCGCTCCCGGGATCCCCGTCACCAGCAGCGGTGGTGCCCATCTTCACCACAACCCGTGGGTGGCGTCACGGACTAAATCCCCAAACCAACCAACCCCCTTTTCACTCACAGGCGAGGAGCGCCACTCGAGTCCCCGGATCCGGCCCACCGCTTGAGCCACCGCGGAGCAGCAGCAGCGCCGGACCCGAGCGTTAGCGAGCGCAGCGCCCTGCCGTCTGCGACAACTTGCGTCACGAACAGGATTGGACCCATCTACTTACCAGTAGAAGTGCGCCTTGTGATCTCCGCCGGCGGCGTCCGGCCGAAAATTTTGAAGCGCCGCCATCTTTGGCGCGAAAATCTCCCACTTGAATGTCTTCCCCGAGCAGGGAAGGCGCGAACGCGAAGCCCCGCCCCCAACAAGCAGAAGTGCTGAAGAGAACCAAGGGGTGGCGGGTGAGAACCTGCCTAATGTAACCGAAGCCATAAAAGCGGGGACGCCAGGACTCTGCAAACATTTGGTTCCTGGAAGCAGCTTGCAACATGTCCGCACCACCTGAGAGTCCTGAGTCTCCGGAGCCTGCCCCCGGGACAGCGGCTTGGCTGAATACCCAAGTGATGCTGTGGTGCTGCCGTAACGCTAGATCGCTGGACCGCTGAGATGGAGGAGCTGGCTGCGGTCGTGCGGGCGCATGAAATAGAGGCCATGCTAGAGGAGCTGGTGAGTGACCCACGCCCTTGTGTCCCTGAAGGACCGGCCGCTGCGGCTGAAGGACTCGGTCTACCCCTTTCCCCAGCAGGGCCCACTCCATCGCCTGTGCTGACCGCCCGTACAACCCCGTTCAGGCCGCCGTCCCCGATGGAGGTGGCGGAGTCCGTGTTGCCCCGCCAGGGCCCGGAGACCCGAGAGGAAGCAAGCCAATCAATAGCTGGAGCGGTTGACTTAGAAGAACCGATGGCAGGCCTCCATACACTGGCCGATGACGGGTCACTTGCCACTGAGGAGCCACGAGTCTGGGCTCAGCTGGAAACTGTTACCGACCTGCCAGGTCCCACCATTAGCCCCCTGGAGTCAGATGACAGCGGCTCAGGGGCTGACACAGAACCGGTCTCGGAGTCCGAGGAAGCGGGTGAGAGTCTTCCCAACGGCAATGCACCAGTAGCTTTCTATGTCCCGCGTGGTGGAGGGAAGTGATATCGGGCGGCCCTCTCCCACCAGGCCTGTCACCGGATGTTTGCAATATTGACAGCGGAGGGCGAGGCCACCTCAGAGGAAGAGGTGGAATAGGCAGCGGTCCACCGTTGCATACAGTTGTCCCCGTTGGGACCCCCAGCACCGTTGTTTATGTGAGTGAATGACAATGAATCAAACCGAAAAATCACCTGATTACCGTCCGAGAAGAGAACCGTCCCCGTTGGGACTGGAGTAGTCCTTGTTAGTTAACACCCCCATACCCACATGAGAAACTGCTCATGGACACGGCCGAGAACTTGCAGGCCACCCACGAACTTGTGGGCTTGTAAATAGTGTTGTGGGATGGATACCGTTGCCGCCTCCGGAGAGGCAGATTGGAGGAAGGGCCCGCAGCAGAGCAAGCTGGGGCCCGGCCACCACCAGGACCGGTGGCCATCCTCCGGGGGTCAGGGGTCCCCCTTGGACGTGGGGTCCCCTGAAGTGATAGTCGGGTGCGAGTTACCGTACCCGTTCCCGCTCGGGCAGCCTGAACATGGACTGGGGTCAAGGGGTGCTGCCCACTTCTTAGGGGCAGCATCAGGGCTAGGTTGCTTGGGTGGGAGAGCGGAAGACATCCGTCCGTCCATCAGTATTAAAAATGTTTTCATGTGCAACGTTCAAGTGACCTGACAAAAATGCCTATGTTTACAGTTTTGAAAAATAAAACCGGTGATGGATGGGCAGCCCGCGGACGGTCTGCATTTCACCAAGGGGGAATGTGGTGCCCTGGACTAGCCAGGTCGTCACAGGTAACACATACACACCCCCACCCCCACTAGACAGTAACATTAGCTAAACACAAAACCTTTGTTGCCTCCCTCCAGGGTCTGATGTCCACACCAGGTGGGGCGGAGCCAAGCGGTTGGCCCCACCCACCGAGGAGTTCACAGGCCTGGAGGCGAGAAAAGTGACAGATTTGTCCTGGAGGTTGAAGTGAGAGGAGTGAAGTGGAGAGTGTCTGGGTTTGTGGCCCAGGCACTGACAACAAGGTTGGCAGATGGTGGTGGCCATCTGCAGGAGTGGTGAATCGATGCGGAACCGTAGGACCGGGGTCGGGCGGTGGCCCGCCGGTACCGACCGGGGAGCGAAGTGAAGCCAGCACACACAGGCAGGGCCATCGGACCCCGACTAGGCTTGGAGTCGCCATCAACAGTCAAATCCGAGTGTGACAGGAACCCCAGGGGTTTCCTAACAACCAAAGACCTGTTAGAATAATAATAATAATAATAATAATAAGTTTTATTTCTATAGCACCAACATATTCCGCAGCGCTTTACAATTAAGAGGGGACATGTACAGACAATATGAGACAATACAAAATAACAAAATTAAGATACCAGGAGGAGTGAGGGCCCTGCTCGTAAGCTTATAGTCTATGAGGGAATAGGGGAGGCACAAAAGGTGAATGGGGGGAGAAAAGCTTGTCATATATGGTCCAGCCATCGAGTTAAGAGGGTATTCAAAAGCAGCTGCATGAACCCGTCGGTGAGAATTTATACAGGAACAGAGGACGAGAACTGGAAGGCAACCATCTGTACCGTGAGGGTATACAGCTACCGCCAAAGGCTAGAGACCCAAGGGCCAGTGCCTGCGGGCAAACGGACTCCTCCGGCATCCATACACCGGGGAGCAGACTACCGTTGGGGACCCATCGTAGTCAAAACAGTACACAAAGGTGCAGGGAAAGACAGCCGCCACCACCTGTCTGGGGAGAGACACTGCAGCCGACTGCGGGACCCGTCCATCCAGCCGTTTGGTTTACCAGAGACTTTGTGCATCTCTTGCTAAGTGAGTACACCCGTGCCATCCGGCACCGCACCGCGCAGTCCCTGCGGCCCTGCACCTCACCTACCCTGCCTCCCCGTCACACCAGCCGGGCCCCGGGACCACCAACCCCTACCCACGGAGGGGGAAAACAACATCCCAGCTGCTCCCTAACATCGCTCCCGGGATCCCCGTCACCAGCGGTGGTGCCAATCTCCACCACAACCCGTGAGTGGCGTCACGGACTAAATCCCCAAACCAAACAACCCCCTTTTCACTCACAGGCGAGGAGTGCCGCTCGAGTCCCCGGATCCGGACCACCGCTCGCGCCACCGAGGAGCAGCAGCAGCACCAGACATGAGCGTTAGGGAGCGCAGCGCCCCGCCGCCCGCGACAACACCACCTGGTCATCAGCGGGACTCCAGGTAATGTAAGTGCCAGGACTTGCTGCGACCTGTTCTCCCTCCCTGGCGGAGAGTGCTGCGACTTCCTCTGGTTGGCTGGAGAACAGCAGCGCAGCCTGGATAGGGCCTCCCTCTCTTTCAGAGGGTGCTGCGACCTCCTCCGGTCGATGGGGAAACAGCAGGGGTCGGGTAGGCTGCAGGACCTCATCTCCCTCCTTAACGGAGGGTGCTGCGACCTCTTCCGGTCGGTGGGGGAACAGCAGTGCGGCCTAGATTAGGCCTCCCTCTCTTTCAGAGGGTGCTGTGACCTCCTCCGGTCGGGCAAGTGGCAGCTCTGGGGTCGAGCCTATGGCAGCCGGACAGGACGGTGGTGAGAGTCCAGATTCCCTCTCCAGCGGAGAGGGTGCTGCGACTGCTTCAGGTCGGAACAGCCGCTTGCTGACCCGGTATCTAGCAACCAGGTGAGCAGAGGGCAGAGCATCCAGTTCTCTCTCCAGCTGAGAGAGTGCTGCGACCGTTTCAGGTTGAGACGCAGGAATTGATTCCTCAGTCAGCGACTGAGGCGCTGTGACCGTCTCTGGTCTGGGAGCAGAAACCGGATCCCCAGTCAGTGACTGGGGCTCTGTGACCACCTCTGGTCTGGGAGCAGAAACCAGATCCCCAATCGGCGACTGGGGCGCTGTGCCACCTCTGGTCTGGGAGCAGGAAATGGAGGCGTTGCGGCCTGGTTTGGTCTGGCCACCGGAATCGCACCGGGCGTCGCACCTGGATGCGTTGCGGCCTGGTCTGGCCATCGGCATCGCACCGGATTCCGACGGTAGCGCTGGTGGGATCAGCATCACAGGAAGGGCAGGGGTTGTTATGGACTCACCCAGGGTCGTGCTGGAAACACCCGGTGGCAGCGTCGCCTTCACCGACGGTGGCCCGGGCTGGGCATGGGCAGTATCTCCAGGCGGGCCCCGCTGCGCATGTGACGCCCTGGCAAAACCAGGTAGACACACATAGGCCCCCGCATAACAGCTTCCCTCACCTAGGTGACATACAGCTGACCTGAAACCCTAGTCACCCCCTCTTAGGTCAAGACAGGCACACCAGTGGGCGGGACCAGGCGGTAAGGAAATGCCCACTTAGGGGTCTAGACAGCCCGGGGCAGGAAAATAAGCAGATTAAGTTGTAGTTCAAGTTGAGAGGAGTGTGGGCTGGAGCTAGGCATAGCTCCAGCAGAGGAAGTTCAAGTTGAACAGTGCTAAGGTCGGAGCCCTGGTACCTTGGCTAGGTGACAGACTGTGGTCTCCTTCAGCAGGAGACGGAAAGATGGCTCGGCAGATCCGAGGAGAACCGGAGAAGGGTTGGAGCCCACCGGTACCGACACCGGAGACCCCGACCGGAAACCGTGCACAGTGGGGGGTACTTGGACCCTGAAGCGAGGACCGAAACCAGTGGCATAGCTAATTAACCAATTGAGGGCAGGATTATAGGTCCTGTCCCAACCAAAGTCCCGAAAGAAGACAACCACCCACAGATAGGGATAGGATAACCGCCAGGGCCCATAGATCCCACAGGTCAGCGTCTGCGGGCACGGCTCCTTAGGCACACAGCAAGCCGGGAGCGGACTCCTGAGTTCCAAACTAGGCAGCCCACAATACACAAAAACAGTGCAGAGGAAAGGACAGTTACCACCAGCCCGAGTGGGGGACCAGAGTACAACCGACCGCGGCGGCAGGCCACCAGCACCTTGGTTTAACAAAAGACTCATGATTCATTCAATAGTGAGTAACCAACTATCCCCCAGTCCATCTGGGCATGCAAGCCCCTGCCATTGCCATACCCCGCACAGAGACACTGGGCCCCGGGGCAACCATCCCTACCCACGGAGGGGTTAACATCCGGCTGCCATTACATCTCCCCCGGGTATCCCACAACAGCAGCGGTGGTGTCCCACTTCACTAAACACCGTTGGTGGCGTCACAGACATTCTACAATCAATCCCGTACAAATACGTCCCCCTTTTATTCGGAGTGACCCCGGGTCCGGGGAACCCCTTGAGCCGTACCGTAGGCCCCGGATCTGAGCAGCGCCGGCTGCTGGCATGGGGGCGGCACACCCCCGAAACTTGGCATCACGAACAGTATTCAAACCCATCCACCTACCTGGTGGAAGTGTGCCTTGAATTGGACATTCAGCAGCGATCCGTTGAGAAATTTTCAGAAGTCGCCATTTGTGCCGCCATTTTTAGGAGCGAAAAATTACAGCCCAGCGTTTTCTCCCCCAAGAAAGGGCGCGAAGCTGAAGCCCCGCCCCCTGGAAACACGGCCGGAAGGTAAACCCCGAGGTCGTAAAACAAAACTAACCAGCCGCATGAAGGAGTGCTGGCAAAAGACCGAGGAGGAGAAGCGGGAAGATGTCTGCTCCTAAACCTGATGCTGGAGCCGCGCCGACCGCTGGAGCGGCGACGCCCCAAGGCGGAGTGGTGATCCCCGCCGAGGAACATGAATCAGATCGCTTATCGATGGGAACCGCTGCTTGGCTGGAGCGGGAACTGGCGACATTCTGGGTCCGGGTGCGGTCGCAGTCACTGCAACAGATGCTGGAGTGGAAAGCGGAGGTCCGGAGAATGGTGCAGCCCTCCTAGTACTGAGACTGAACAGCTGATTGCGTCTCACTTTGCTGTGTATTTTATCTGGGACACAGCTAACCACTTGCCACCATCCACATTGGAGTTCTGACATGACACAAGTCAGGTATTGATAATGTTTTTAACTTCAGTAGGTTAGGGACTGTCTCAGATGGGTACACCGTGACGAGGTGAGACAGCTTTTTACCTTTTTGCAAAAATGTATACACTAAGTACCCTGTTATTAAGCACTTGCAATTTATTTATTTATATTCAGGGTATTTTTCATACAATTTTTCTCCTTGGTTTTTTCTAGTCTTAAGGCTGCAATTCACATGCTTAATGTTGCATGTTTACTGAACATTGTTTCAGCTCAGGTTTTTGTGTTTTTTGTATGTTTTCTTGCTTGGTTGCAAGTTGGGGGTGCAGCCCTCTGTCACGCTCCCCGGGTCCTCGGTTCCGCTCCCCGGGTCCTCACCCCCGCTCCCCGGCTCACCTGCCACGCTCCCCGCTCTCCAGCCTCCGGTCCCCGTCCTTCCTGGGCCCCCTGGTCCCCGATCCCGGCGCCCGACGGCTTCCCAGGCCCTGGCCGGCTCCCCTGCGTCCTCCTCGCAGCCTCCTTCCCTGGCTTCTGGCACCCGGGCGGCGCGCATGCGCATTAGGGCGCGCGCGCGGTCACTGACCCTTTCTTAAAGGGCCAGCGTCCATTAACAGGAAATGAGGCTAAACAGGTACAGGGTATAAAGGGGGTTATTGTCCAAGGGGGCGGGGCCTGATCTTCGTGTTTCCTAAGCTAGGAGTCAGGTCTCCTGGTGTTTCTGTGCATGTACTTACCTATCTCTCTCGTAGAGCCGTGCCTGCCTCGCCATCCAGTCCTGCCGTATCCCGAACCCCGAACGCTGTCCATCTGCCATCCTGACAGTCCGCACCATCCCGGATCCCTGCGGTGACTCATCACCTCGCTCCAAAGGTTCCGGACCCCGCCTGACATCATCTCGGCTTCCGAACCAGAGCTGCGTCACCCGGACTACCACCCGTGACTCCGTGGTCCCAGGGACTTCTCCGCTATACTCGTGTGCACGGACTGTTCTGCTGTTTATAGTGCTCCAGCTACCGGACTCTTTACTACCATCTAGGAGTTCGGCCCAGTGGATCCACCTCCTGGGTCTGCCCGTCCACCTGGCCGTGACAGTAAGATCAGGCCATGCATCCCGCTGCAGCACTAGCAGCCGTACAGGAGGAACTCCAACGCCAGCGTGAGACTCAGACCCGCATGCTGCAATTCATGTCTTCTATGGACGCCCGCCTGAACACGCTACAAGCGGCAGTTACGACTTCAACATCCCGGGCTTCCACTAGTCAAGCCACGGCTCCAGCTCCTGTGGCGACTTCTTCAGATACCACCAGACTTCGGTTGGCTTCACCACCCCGGTACGCCGGAGACCCCAAGACCTGCAGGGGATTCTTAAACCAATGCTCCCTCCATTTCACGCAACTGCCGCATTTGTTTGCCTCCGACCAAGCCAAGGTCGCCTTCATCATGTCCCATCTAGAGGGTGAGGCACTGGCGTGGATGAACCCCTTGTGGGAGAAGGGGGATCCTGTGACCACGAACATCCAGGACTTCCTGCAGGCATTCCGTGGTACCTTCGATGAGCCCGGACGCGCCTCCGCGTCTGCTTCGTCTCTTCTCCGCTTACGTCAGGGGACTCTGACGGTGGGTCAATACGCGATCCGGTTTCGCACCCTGGCCTCAGAACTAGGGTGGAACAACGAGGCTCTAACCGCCGCCTTCTGGGAAGGACTCTCAGGGCGAATTAAAGACGAGCTGGCGGGTCGTGACGTACCGACCACCCTAGATGCCCTGATTGCCCTAGCGACTCGAGTGGACATTCGCTTTCAGGAGCGATCCAAGGAAGCGTCCCGTGAGAGACGTCCGGTACGGCATTCCCCTCCTCCGCAGAAACCCTCCGTACTTCAGTCATCGACAGCTGGGGCTCCTGTCCACGAGCCCATGCAGATCGACCGAGTGCGTCAGTCTGAACAACGTCGAGCAGAGCGGCTCGCCAAGGGTCTCTGCTTTTACTGCGGTGAGGGCACACACCTGCTACGCTCCTGTCCAGAGAGGCCGGGAAACTCCAAAGCCTAGGGTTGGTAGGAGAGGCCACCCTAGGTGCTGGGACTCTCTCTGACCCGGTTACATGGACAGTGCAAGTGACAACGGGAGAGACGCGGTTCACGGCTGATGCCTACCTCGATTCCGGGGCAGCAGGCAATTTCATCCAGCAGACCACGGTGGACAAGTACCGGGTGCCTGTTATTCCACTCGACAAGCCCCTAGTGATTGCCTCGGTGGATGGGAGACCCCTCTCTGACACCATCTCCTGGATCACCAGGCCGGTCGATCTGCGTATCGGTGCCCTTCACACCGAGAACATCGCTTTCTACGTCCTCCCACACATGTCCCACCAGATCCTGCTGGGACTTCCATGGTTGCGGACACACGAACCATCAGTCAGTTGGGGCACTGGCGAAATCACCCGATGGGGCTCTTCGTGTCATGAGAGGTGCCTAAAGTCCATACAACCCATCCGACGACCTCCGGTTCCAGAGAACCTACCGGGGCTGCCCTCGGCCTATTGGTCCTTTGCAGATGTTTTTGATAAAAAGGAATCCGAGGTACTGCCGCCACATCGTCCATACGATTGTGCCATCGACCTGCTCCCAGGAACAACACCACCACGAGGACGGATATATCCTTTATCTCCAGCCGAAACAAGGGCCATGTCTGCTTACATCTCAGAGAGCCTGGCAAGGGGGTTCATTCGGAGATCCTCCTCTCCTGCTGGAGCAGGTTTCTTCTTTGTCAAGAAGAAAGAGGGCGACTTACGCCCATGCATAGACTACCGGGGTTTGAATCAAATCACCGTAAAAAACAAGTACCCACTGCCGCTCATTCCCGAATTGTTTGACCGGCTTAGAGGAGCTCGTGTGTTCACCAAGCTGGATCTTCGGGGTGCTTACAATCTGGTCCGCATCCGCTCTGGTGACGAATGGAAAACCGCGTTCAATACGCGCGATGGACATTATGAATACTGCGTGATGCCCTTCGGCCTGTGTAACGCTCCTGCTGTCTTTCAAGAACTGGTGAACGACGTGTTCCGGGACCTTCTCTACATCTGTGTGGTAGTGTATCTAGATGACATCCTTGTCTTCTCTCCGGACCTCCAAACCCACAGAGAAAACGTACAGCTGGTTCTACAAAGACTGAGAGAGAATCGTCTGTACGCAAAGTATGAGAAGTGTGTCTTTGAGCAGTCTTCTCTCCCCTTCCTGGGGTACATCATCTCTGATACCGGACTGCAGATGGATCCCAAGAAGGTCTCCGCCAGTCTCAACTGGCCTCCTCCTTCTGGACTGAAGGCAATCCAACGCTTCCTGGGATTCGCCAACTACTACCGCCAGTTTATCCCTCACTTCTCTGCCTTGACTGCTCCTCTCTCCGCCCTGACTAAGAAGGAGGCTAATCCAAAGGACTGGTCACCTGCGGCTGACGCCGCGTTTGGCTCTCTGAAGCGGGCATTTGCCTCCTCTCCTGTACTTCACCGTCCGGAGTTAAACCGCCAGTTCACCTTGGAGGTGGATGCCTCCTCCTCAGGAGCCGGAGCAGTGCTCATGCAAAAGTCCTCCTCCGGGAAGATGGTGACTTGCGGATTCTTCTCCAAGGGCTTCTCAGCGCCTGAACGCAACTACACCATCGGTGACCGAGAGCTCTTGGCAGTCAAACTGGCTTTGGAGGAATGGCGCTACCTCCTGGAAGGGGCAGTGTACCCCGTGATTATTTACACGGACCACAAGAACTTGGAATACCTGCGGTCCGCTCAGCGACTGAACCCACGGCAAGCCAGGTGGTCCCTATTCTTTGCCAGGTTTGATTTCCAGCTTCACTTCCGACCCGCGGACAAGAATGTACGTGCTGATGCCTTGTCCAGGTCTTTCATGCCCATGGAGCAGGAGGAAGAGACTACCCAACCCATCATTTGTCCTAGTAAAATCATTCCGGTGGCCCCTGTCACCCTGGCCCAGATACCGCCTGGGAAGACCTATGTCTCCGAGGTAGACAGGGAAAAAGTGTTACACTGGGGACATGCCTCGAAAACAGCCGGTCATGCTGGTCAGAAAAAGACATGGGGTGCGATTGTACGTCATTACTGGTGGCCATCCCTTCGCACGGACGTCGCTGCTTTTGTATCCGCCTGTTCCTCTTGTGCCAGGAACAAGACGCCCAAACACCTCCCATATGGCCGTCTTCTGCCTCTGCCGATACCGTCAGTTCCGTGGCAACACATAGCAATGGACTTTATTACGGACTTGCCATTGTCCTCCGGACACACAGTCATATGGGTCGTGGTGGACCGGTTCTCTAAAATGGCCCATTTCGTCCCTATGGCTGGACTGCCCTCTGCTCAGGAACTCGCGGACGCCTATATACAACACATCTTCCGCTTGCATGGCTTTCCATTACACATCGTATCCGACAGAGGAACTCAGTTCACCTCCCGCTTCTGGAGGGCTCTCTGTAAACATCTGGGAGTGACTCTGGACTTTTCATCTGCATACCATCCTCAGTCTAATGGCCAGGTAGAGAGGGTCAATCAAATCTTGACCTCTTTCTTACGTCACTATGTTAACGCCCATCACGACGACTGGTCCGCTCTTCTTCCCTGGGCTGAATTCTCCCACAACCACCACGTCAGTGAGTCCTCCTCCAGCTCTCCCTTCCATGTCGTTTACGGACTTCAGCCTTCCATCCCATTGCCTGTATCTCCTTCTTCGGATGTCCCTGCTGCAGATACAGTAGCCCGTGACTTTGCAACCATTTGGGACTCTGTCAAAGCGTCCCTTGGGCGTGCTTCCCTGCGGATGAAAAGACACGCTGACAAGAAACGTCTGGACCCTCCGTGTTTCTCTCCTGGAGATCTCGTCTGGCTTGCTTCCCAGTACGTCCGCCTGAAGATACCATCATACAAGCTGGGTCCTCGCTACATTGGGCCGTTTAAAGTCCTCAACAAGATCAATGAGGTCTCCTACAAGCTACAGCTCCCGGCCACGATGAGGATACCCAACTCATTCCACGTCTCCCTGCTCAAGCCGGTTGTCCTTGGTCCCTTCTCCGCTGCTGCCAGTCCGGCTCCTCCACCTATTGCCGATGACGACATCTATGCGGTAAGGGATATCGTGGCCATGAAGACCGTACGAGGTCGACAGTTCTTCCTGGTGGACTGGGAAGGGTATGGTCCTGAGGATAGGTCCTGGGAGCCCAGGGAGAACGTGGGCACTCCTCTGATCCGTGCCTTCATGTCCCGGTTGCGGGGAGGGGGGCGTGGGGGGGGGTACTGTCACGCTCCCCGGGTCCTCACCCCCGCTCCCCGGCTCACCTGCCACGCTCCCCGCTCTCCAGCCTCTGGTGCCCGTCCTTCCCGGGCCCCCTGGTCCCCGATCCCGGCGCCCGACGGCTTCCCAGGCCCTGGCCGGCTCCCCTGCGTCCTCCTCGCAGCCTCCTTCCCTGGCTTCTGGCACCCGGGCGGCGCGCATGCGCATTAGGGCGCGCGCGCGGTCACTGACCCTTTCTTAAAGGGCCAGCGTCCATTAACAGGAAATGAGGCTAAACAGGTACAGGGTATAAAGGGGGTTATTGTCCAAGGGGGTGGGGCCTGATCTTCGTGTTTCCTAAGCTAGGAGTCAGGTCTCCTGGTGTTTCTGTGCATGTACTTACCTATCTCTCTCGTAGAGCCGTGCCTGCCTCGCCATCCAGTCCTGCCGTATCCCGAACCCCGAACGCTGTCCATCTGCCATCCTGACAGTCCGCACCATCCCGGATCCCTGCGGTGACTCATCACCTCGCTCCAAAGGTTCCGGACCCCGCCTGACATCATCTCGGCTTCCGAACCAGAGCTGCGTCACCCGGACTACCACCCGTGACTTCGTGGTCCCAGGGACTTCTCCGCTATACTCGTGTGCACGGACTGTTCTGCTGTTTATAGTGCTCCAGCTACCGGACTCTTTACTACCATCTAGGAGTTCGGCCCAGTGGATCCACCTCCTGGGTCTGCCCGTCCACCTGGCCGTGACACCCTCCTAGTACTGAGACTGAACAGCTGATTGCGTCTCACTTTGCTGTGTATTTTATCTGGGACACAGCTAACCACTTGCCACCATCCACATTGGAGTTCTGACATGACACAAGTCAGGTATTGATAATGTTTTTAACTTCAGTAGGTTAGGGACTGTCTCAGATGGGTACACCGTGACGAGGTGAGACAGCTTTTTACCTTTTTGCAAAAATGTATACACTAAGTACCCTGTTATTAAGCACTTGCAATTTATTTATTTATATTCAGGGTATTTTTCATACAATTTTTCTCCTTGGTTTTTTCTAGTCTTAAGGCTGCAATTCACATGCTTAATGTTGCATGTTTACTGAACATTGTTTCAGCTCAGGTTTTTGTGTTTTTTGTATGTTTTCTTGCTTGGTTGCAAGTTGGGGGTGCAGCCCTCCTAGTACTGAGACTGAACAGCTGATTGCGTCTCACTTTGCTGTGTATTTTATCTGGGACACAGCTAACCACTTGCCACCATCCACATTGGAGTTCTGACATGACACAAGTCAGGTATTGATAATGTTTTTAACTTCAGTAGGTTAGGGACTGTCTCAGATGGGTACACCGTGACGAGGTGAGACAGCTTTTTACCTTTTTGCAAAAATGTATACACTAAGTACCCTGTTATTAAGCACTTGCAATTTATTTATTTATATTCAGGGTATTTTTCATACAATTTTTCTCCTTGGTTTTTTCTAGTCTTAAGGCTGCAATTCACATGCTTAATGTTGCATGTTTACTGAACATTGTTTCAGCTCAGGTTTTTGTGTTTTTTGTATGTTTTCTTGCTTGGTTGCAAGTTGGGGGTGCAGCCCTCCTAGTACTGAGACTGAACAGCTGATTGCGTCTCACTTTGCTGTGTATTTTATCTGGGACACAGCTAACCACTTGCCACCATCCACATTGGAGTTCTGACATGACACAAGTCAGGTATTGATAATGTTTTTAACTTCAGTAGGTTAGGGACTGTCTCAGATGGGTACACCGTGACGAGGTGAGACAGCTTTTTACCTTTTTGCAAAAATGTATACACTAAGTACCCTGTTATTAAGCACTTGCAATTTATTTATTTATATTCAGGGTATTTTTCATACAATTTTTCTCCTTGGTTTTTTCTAGTCTTAAGGCTGCAATTCACATGCTTAATGTTGCATGTTTACTGAACATTGTTTCAGCTCAGGTTTTTGTGTTTTTTGTATGTTTTCTTGCTTGGTTGCAAGTTGGGGGTGCAGCCCTCCTAGTACTGAGACTGAACAGCTGATTGCGTCTCACTTTGCTGTGTATTTTATCTGGGACACAGCTAACCACTTGCCACCATCCACATTGGAGTTCTGACATGACACAAGTCAGGTATTGATAATGTTTTTAACTTCAGTAGGTTAGGGACTGTCTCAGATGGGTACACCGTGACGAGGTGAGACAGCTTTTTACCTTTTTGCAAAAATGTATACACTAAGTACCCTGTTATTAAGCACTTGCAATTTATTTATTTATATTCAGGGTATTTTTCATACAATTTTTCTCCTTGGTTTTTTCTAGTCTTAAGGCTGCAATTCACATGCTTAATGTTGCATGTTTACTGAACATTGTTTCAGCTCAGGTTTTTGTGTTTTTTGTATGTTTTCTTGCTTGGTTGCAAGTTGGGGGTGCAGCCCTCCTAGTACTGAGACTGAACAGCTGATTGCGTCTCACTTTGCTGTGTATTTTATCTGGGACACAGCTAACCACTTGCCACCATCCACATTGGAGTTCTGACATGACACAAGTCAGGTATTGATAATGTTTTTAACTTCAGTAGGTTAGGGACTGTCTCAGATGGGTACACCGTGACGAGGTGAGACAGCTTTTTACCTTTTTGCAAAAATGTATACACTAAGTACCCTGTTATTAAGCACTTGCAATTTATTTATTTATATTCAGGGTATTTTTCATACAATTTTTCTCCTTGGTTTTTTCTGGTGGAAGTGTGCCTTGAATTGGACATTCAGCAGCGATCCGTTGAGAAATTTTCAGAAGTCGCCATTTGTGCCGCCATTTTTAGGAGCGAAAAATTACAGCCCAGCGTTTTCTCCCCCAAGAAAGGGCGCGAAGCTGAAGCCCCGCCCCCTGGAAACACGGCCGGAAGGTAAACCCCGAGGTCGTAAAACAAAACTAACCAGCCGCATGAAGGAGTGCTGGCAAAAGACCGAGGAGGAGAAGCGGGAAGATGTCTGCTCCTAAACCTGATGCTGGAGCCGCGCCGACCGCTGGAGCGGCGACGCCCCAAGGCGGAGTGGTGATCCCCGCCGAGGAACATGAATCAGATCGCTTATCGATGGGAACCGCTGCTTGGCTGGAGCGGGAACTGGCGACATTCTGGGTCCGGGTGCGGTCGCAGTCACTGCAACAGATGCTGGAGTGGAAAGCGGAGGTCCGGAGAATGGTGGCCGTGGTGTGGGCCCGTGAGAGCCGAGCTGCCCGTACGGTGTCGGGTCGGGAGAAAGGTACCCAGACCATCCCAACCTCGTTGACTGGCCCGGAGCTGGAGCCTGATTCCTATGTGATGGGAGAGTGCCAACCGGCACCGCTCCCTGGAGCAGCGGCATCACCTGCTATACCACCTCCGTTCCCGATGGAAGTTCAAAGCTCCGGGATGCATTGCAGCTGGTCCCGTAATGCTGAGCCCCGGGGGCCAAGTGAGCCATACGGCCCAATGCAGCAGTGGTAGCGAAATCCCGGCTACACCAGTTATGCAAGTCCCCGTTGGGACCGTTTACAGTTGAAGTCCCGTTTACCGTTAATGGACCATGGCTTTGGACTGCAAAGCCAACCCAAAAACGTTTGGGCCTTATAAATAGTCCCTGACCAACCTTCTCACCTGCTGCAGTCTCTGGAGAAGCTGATCGGAGGAAGGGCCTGGGGTAGAGTCGGCCGAGGCCCAGTCACCACAAAAACTGGTGACTACCCTCCGGGTCAGGGGTCCCCTGGACGTGGGGCCCTTGAAAGAACTGCCGGGTAAGGAACTTTTTACCTGGCCCATACGGGCAACACCTGGACCTAACCTGGACTTGGGCAAGGGGTGCCAACCTGTGTTTTAGTGGTGGCACCAGGGCTAGGTTGTTTTGGGTGGGTGAGGTGAGAAGGACCCGGTCCATCCTGTCCCGGTTTTGCATGTGCAACATTTAAGAAAAGTGCCTCCCGTAAGGGAAAAATTAGAGTATTGTTACAGGGGGCTGTCCGATAATAAAACCTAAAGGAGTATCAGACAGTCAGGGTCCACCGTGCAAAGACTCTGCTGCAGACTATGGCAGAGTGCAATACCTCTGTTAAACTCACAGAGGAATATAATTAGTAAATCAGGCAATTCCTGCCTTACTTGGAGGGTGTGTGGAATGGTCTCTGTTAATAATCACAGTTACAAAGGCAGTGAGTGTGAAATGGCACCTACCTAGGTCCGTTCCTCTAGTGGTGCCAGGAGACGGACAGCAGCGTAAGTCGCACAAAGCTCCTACCTGCGTTCACTCCACTAGTGTGCGAGGACACGAACCACTAGATATGGCACCTGCCTAGGTCCGCTCTTCTAGTGGTGCAAAAGAGACGAACAGCAGCGTAAGCCGCACAAAGCTCCTACCTCTGTTCGCTCCCCTAGTGTGCGAGGATACGAACAACTGCCAGACGCAGTATAAGGAACGTTACCCTAGCGGCAACGTCCACCTACGAGTAGAATCACAAGGCCCAGCCGGACCATGTGCCTCAGGCACCTGCCTATGTCCGCTCCCCTAAGAGGTAAAGATACGGACTGCAGCCGAAGCTGTAAGGTATAAGAACGCTACCCTGCCGGTAGCGCTCACCTAGCATAGACAGAGAGATGCCTAGAGGAACGTGCACAGAGCGTCTACTCTCATGCATGGACCAAGAGGACTGAGCGCCGTGCGGCGTGCGTCAGGGTCTTATATAGACTCTGTGCCTCATCCAAGATGGAGGACACCAGAGCCAATCCGCTGCCAGAACGACAGGAATGACGTCACGCTAGCCTATCACCGAGCAAAGCGTCACAAGCACATGACCAGCGACCAATCGGCATAGAAGGTGTCAGAGACATGTGATCACGTGTCACAAGCACATGACCAGCGGCCAATCGGCATAGAAGGTGTCAGAGACATGTGACCTTGTGTCAGCGATGATGTCACCCGCACATGTGCAATGGCTCCAAGATAGGACTTAGTCTCCAGCGCTTGCACATATGCAGTAGCAAGAAATCTGGACAGTCTCCAGTGCTCGTACATGTGCAGTAGCAAGAAATCTGGACATAGACTCCAGTGCCACAGCAACCGTAACAGTACCTCCCCCTCAAGGGCCCCCCTCCCGGCGACGCAGGTAATCGGCAACTAAGTCGGGAGCATGGACAGCCTCCTCAGGCTCCCAAAAGCGATGTTCCGGGCCGTAGCCCTCCCAATCTATCAAGAAGAACCTGCGCCCTCTAACCATCTTAGAACCAACTATGGCTCGTACCTCATAGCTAGAGCGAGAGGAATCAGAGGCAGGAGAGTGCATTTCACGAGCGTGAGGTAAAATAGCCGGCTTTAGCAGTGAGACATGGAATTTGTCATGGATCCTAAGATGGACAGGTAACTTCAATTGGTAGACTACAGGATTTACCTGTCGAAGAACCTCATAAGGACCCAGGAACTGAGGAGCAAATTTGACAGAGCTCACTCTAAGTCTCACGTGTTTTGCAGAGAGCCACACAAAGTCCCCCGGAGAAAAGACAGGAGCCGGGCGACGAAACCGATCGGACACCGTCTTCATACGGTCCTTAGCTGCTTGGATCGACTCTTGAGTCCGATCCCAAACCTCTCTGGCATTAGTTGCCCAGTCGGCCACAAGAGGAGGAGGTGCAGCAGCGGGAAACGGTACCGGTACCCTAGGGTGTTGCCCATTATTGAGTACGAACGGTGTCTGCCCAGTGGCCTCAGCCAGCGAATTGTTAAGGGCAAATTCTGCCCAGGATAGGAGGGAGGACCAGTTATCGTGGTTCTCAGCAACAAAGTGTCGAAGGTATATAATCATGGATTGATTGGTACGCTCAACCAAACCATTGGTCTCCGGATGGTATGCCGAAGAGAGATTCAACTCAATTTGCAGAAGGCTACAAAGATCTCGCCAGAAATGGGAAGCAAATTGCGGGCCTCTATCACAAATGATACGATCTGGCATCCCGTGAAGCCTAAAGACATGCTTGAGGAATAGTTTGGCTAGTACCCTGGAAGATGGGATTCTCGATAACGGTACGAGATGAACCATCCGGGAGAAATGGTCCGTAATGACCCACACAAATCTATGTCCCTGTGAACACGGAAGATCATCCAAAAAAGTCCATGCCTACCACCTCCCATGGTCTATCTGGCACTGGTAAAGGATGCAAGAGCCCAGCCGGTCTCTGCCGTAATGGACGGTTGCGAGCACACGAGTAGCAGGAACCGACATATCTCTTGACGTGGCTGGCTAAGTGTGGCCACCAATACCACCTCTCCAGTAACTCTCGTGTCCGCATAATACCAAAATGCCCACCCACCTTAGGGGTGTGGGCCCACGACAGTATATCATTCTGTCGATCAGGCGGAACAAAGGTCTTGCCCGGTGGGATTTGGTCTAACGTCACAGGGGAGAGCGTATGAAAAACCCTGGAGGGAAGGATAAGACGAGGTTCGTCAATCTCTTCCTGGGTAGAAACCATAGAGCGAGACAGGGCGTCTGCCTTGTTATTCTTACTCCCAGACAGATAGTTGGTGGAGAAGTGAAAGCGGGAGAAAAACAAGGACCAGCGGGCTTGGCGAGGATTCAGACGCTGAGCGGTTTGTAAGTACGTCAGATTCTTATGGTCTGTATAGACCTGGAAAGGATGTTTCGCTCCTTCCAGCAAGTGACGCCACTCCTCCAAGGCTAATCTCAGGACGAGCAGTAGAGAGCTTCGCAGGATCCATAGCCAGACCCTCTTGTGAGATAATGTAGCCCAAAAAAGGCAAGGATGACTGCTCGAATACACATTTTTCGAGTTTAGCAAACAATGAGTGCTCCCTTAAACGGGAAAGGACACGAACGACATCCTGACGATGAGTCTCCAGATCAGGAGAAAAAATCAGGATGTCGTCCAGATACACCACTACAGAGGATAACAGTAAATCCCTGAGCACATCGTTTACGAAGTCCTGAAATACTGTGGGTGCATTACATAAACCAAAAGGCATGACGAGGTATTCATAGTGACCGTCTCGGGTGTTAAAAGCGGTCTTCCATTCGTCACCCTCTCGAATTCGTACCAAGTTATACGCACCCCGCAGATCCAACTTCGTAAAAACTTGAGCTCCCCTCAGTCTGTCAAAGAGCTCTGAAATTAAAGGTAACGGGTATTTGTTCTTTATTGTGATTGCGTTGAGACCCCTGTAATCTATGCAGGGACGCAAATCACCCTCTTTCTTCCGAACAAAGAAGAACCCAGCTCCCGCTGGAGAGACAGACTTACGAATGAACCCCTTCTCTAAACTCTCTCTTATATAGATCGACATGGCCTCCGACTCAGGTATCGACAAGGGGTAAACCCTGCCCTTAGGTGGAACCGAACCTGGGATAAGGTCTATGGCACAGTCATATGGCCTATGGGGTGGAAGAACCTCAGCACCCTGTTTGGAGAACACGTCAGCGAAATCCAAATAGGGTGTAGGTATGGGAGAGAGATCAGTTGATGCAACCGCAACGACCTTAGGTGGTAAGGGAAGACATCGGGACTGACATTTCGAACCCCAACTAATAATGCTTTCGGACTCCCAGTGAATGTGAAGCCATGGGAGACCCAGAAGGACGTTGTCTATACCCTCAGGCAAAACAAGAAAGAAATCTCCTCTATGTGACCCTGAGACAGGGAAAGGCGCAAGGGAACTGTCCTCAATGTAATGGAGTCAGACAACATAGTTCCATTAGCAACACGGACAGGAATAGGCGCCTCTAACATGATAGAGGGAATATTGTGTCTCTTTACAAATCCTGAGGACACAAAAGTCCCGTCAGCTCCGGAATCCACAAAATCCATAATAGGCCATGTATTCTCAGAGAATGAGAGCTGACCTGGGATACTACACCTAGAGGGTGCAGAAGACGTCTCTAGTAACCCCCCTCTAATGGTTACTAGGCCTGGGAGTTTCCCTGATGGCTAGAACACTTGTTGGCATAGTGCCCAGCCTGACGACATACGTAACATATAGGAGGACCAGACTTGCGTAGTCTGGAGGATGTATGACCTAACTCCATAGGAGTGGGAGATGTTTCAGATGCTGAGGAAGATGGTAGTGGACCCTCAACAACTGGAATAGCCCGATGCTTAGGGCGTGAGGAAGAGACCTCGAGTCTACGTTCCCTATGGCGTACGTCGATCCTCGTTGCTACTGTGATCAAGTCTTCCAGAGAAGCAGGGACCTCACGAGTAGCAAGAGCATCCTTGACATAGCCTGCCAACCCTCTCCAGAAGATAGGAATCAACACCTTCTCTGGCCAACCTAGTTCTGCCACCAGAGTTCTAAAAGCAATGGCATAAGAACTAGTGGATAACGAACCCTGAGATAGATCTAACAGTCTCAGGGCCGCATCATGGGTAACCTGCGGACCCATGAATACTGCCTTAAGAGCATCAAGAAAGTCTTGATGTCTCAGAGTAACCACATCAGAGCGCTCCCATAGGGGAGTCGCCCATTCTAAGGCTTTGTCCTGAAGTAAAGAGATGATAAAGCCTACTCTGGACCTCTCCGTAGAGAAGCGAGAAGAGTTGACCTCTAGGTGTATCTGACACTGACTAATGAAACCACGACATGATCTGGCATCACCAGAATATCTGTTTGGCAGAGCAAGTCGAGGATCATGTGCAGATGTCACCATATTCTGAGGTTTATCCTCTATAGTCTTGAGCCGTGACTCAAGTACTTGTATGTAACGGTGTAACTGCTGATATTCTGCCATAACTGCCAGACCCTTGGCTCAGTCCTAATGTTACAGGGGGCTGTCTGATAATAAAACCTAAAGGAGTATCAGACAGTCAGGGTCCACCGTGCAAAGACTCTGCTGCAGACTATGGCAGAGTGCAATACCTCTGTTAAACTCACAGAGGAATATAATTAGTAAATAAGGCAATTCCTCCCTTAATTGGAGGGTGTGTGGAATGGTCTCTGTTAATAATCACAGAGACAAAGGCAGTGAGTGTGAAATGGCACCTACCTAGGTCCGTTCCTCTAGTGGTGCAAAAGAGACGAACAGCAGCGTAAGTCGCACAAAGCTCCTACCTGCGTTCACTCCACTAGTGTGCGAGGACACGAACCACTAGATATGGCACCTGCCTAGGTCCGCTCTTCTAGTGGTGCAAAAGAGACGGACAGCAGCATAAGCCGCACAAAGCTCCTACCTCTGTTCGCTCCCCTAGTGTGCGAGGATACGAACAACTGCCAGACGCAGTATAAGGAACGTTACCCTAGCGGCAACGTCCACCTACGAGTAGAATCACAAGGCCCAGCCGGACCATGTGCCTCAGGCACCTGCCTATGTCCGCTTCCCTAAGAGGTAAGGATACGGACTGCAGCCGAAGCTGTAAGGTATAAGAACGCTACCCTGCCGGTAGCGCTCACCTAGCATAGACAGAGAGATGCCTAGAGGAACGTGCACAGAGCGTCTACTCTCATGCATGAACCAAGAGGACTGAGCGCCGTGCGGCGTGCGTCAGGGTCTTATATAGACTCTGTGCCTCATCCAAGATGGAGGACACCAGAGCCAATCCGCTGCCAGAACGACAGGAATGACGTCACGCTGGCCTATCACCGAGCAAAGCGTCACAAGCACATGACCAGCGACCAATCGGCATAGAAGGTGTCAGAGACATGTGACCACGTGTCACAAGCACATGACCAGCGGCCAATCGACATAGAAGGTGTCAGAGACATGTGACCTCGTGTCAGCGATGATGTCACCCGCACATGTGCAATGGCTCCAAGATAGGACTTAGTCTCCAGCACTTGCACATGTGGAGTAGCAAGAAATCTGGACATAGTCTCCAGTGCTCGCACATGTGCAGTAGCAAGAAATCTGGACATAGACTCCAGTGCCACAGCAACCGTAACAGTACCTCCCCCTCAAGGGCCACCCTCCCGGCGACGCAGGTAATCGGCAACTAAGTCGGGAACATGGACAGCCTCCTCAGGCTCCCAAGAGCGATGTTCCGGGCCGTAGCCCTCCCAATCTATCAAGAAGAACCTGCGCCCTCTAACCATCTTAGAACCAACTATGGCTCGTACCTCATAGCTAGAGCGAGAGGAATCAGAGGCAGGAGAGTGCACTTCACGAGCGTGAGGTAAAATAGCCGGCTTTAGCAGTGAGACATGGAATTTGTCATGGATCCTAAGATGGATGGATAACTTCAATTGGTAGACTACAGGATTCACCTGTCGAAGAACCTCATAAGGCCCCAGGAAGTGAGGAGCAAATTTGACAGAGCTCACTCTAAGTCTCACGTGTTTTGCAGAGAGCCACACAAAGTCCCCCGGAGAAAAGACAGGAGCCGGGCGACGAAACCGATCGAACACCGTCTTCATACGGTCCTTAGCTGCTTGGATCGACTCTTGAGTCCGATCCCAAACCTCTCTGGCATTAGTTGCCCAGTCGGCCACAAGAGGAGGAGGTGCAGCAGCGGGAAACGGTACCGGTACCCTAGGGTGTTGCCCATTATTGTGTACGAACGGTGTCTGCCCAGGGGCCTCAGCCAGCGAATTGTTCAGGGCAAATTCTGCCCAGGGTAGGAGGGAGGACCAGTTATAGTGGTTCTCAGCAACAAAGTGTCGAAGGTATATAATCATGGATTGATTGGTACGCTCAACCAAACCATTGGTCTCCGGATGGTATGCCGAAGAGAGATTCAACTCAATTTTTCAGAAGGCTACAAAGATCTCGCCAGAAACGGGAAGCAAATTGCGGGCCTCTATCACAAATTATACGATCTGGCATCCTGTGAAGCCTAAAGACATGCTTGAGGAATAGTTTGGCTAGTACCCTGGAAGATGGGATTCTCGATAACGGTACGAGATGAACCATCCGGGAGAAATGGTCCGTAATGACCCACACAAATCTATGTCCCTGTGAACACGGAAGATCACCCACAAAGTCCATGCCTACCACCTCCCATGGTCTATCTGGCACTGGTAAAGGATGCAAGAGCCCAGCCGGTCTCTGCCGTAATGGACGGTTGCGAGCACAGGAGTAGCAGGAACCGACATATCTCTTGACGTGGCTGGCTAAGTGTGGTTTAAAATTAGCAAGATACCCAGGGGATCCACAGTATCAACCGTAGCAAATAGCTGAATCCAGGCAATTAGGTGCAGAAATAGAAGACCTAAAATATAACTTTTATTTGACGTGCTGATAAAAAGTGAACCTAAGCTCACTAAGGGTGAGTAAAATCAAAAAACCACGATAGTGATTAAAATCCTGCTGAACGCAGGGACACAGAGAAAAGCAAACCAAGTCGTCCTGGCCCTGGTGATAGAGTGTGGCAAAACTAGCCTCAAACCTCATTCGAGGATGCCACCAATACCTAGCTGCCAAGGTATAGACTGACTTATGGACTGACACACAAACTTATTCATTCATGAAACTGGATATATTACCAGCATAAGGAAATGTGTCTGTAATATATAAGGTGGACAACGGGTGTCAAATATAAATCCCAAAAGGGAACGATCTTACCCGGTCCAGCAGAGATGTAGGAAGGGCGACATAGAGAAGGACCATCAAGATATGGCTTTTTCAGGGGGAGCTGTCCACCAGCTCTTCAAATCCCACAATAGTAATGCCAAGGGGTCAATTCCATATAAGGGCAAACACTCACTCCCAACGCGTTTCATGGAAAGCAATCATCAGGGGAATCTGGTGAGGAATATCGAGTATGGCCCATACCCATCTTATGTGGCCATATTTCTGTGCCCAAAGATACTCTAGATCAAAGCAAAAAGTTCATATTAAGCCCACATACACATATATAGAAGCCTATTCTTTCTGCCCCATAGTTCATATACTCACCGCACATGTGCGTGCGTCAGACATATATCCTTTCAAAAGTGCCGCGCTTCACATCCGGAAGCGGGCTCCTTTTTATAAAACGGCGCATGCGCAGAAGCACCGTCATAGCCGATGACGCGCGTTCCCAGAAAGCACTGGGACCGGAAACACGCGCCATCGGCTGCCGCGTCACAGCAGGGCGGGCACGGCCCCACCAGGTAACGTCATATCCTGGAGAGTGACGCCTGCTGGTATAAACAAATGAACACGGAGCGCGTTGCCATCGCAACGTAAACAAGCTCCGGTTCTGCCTGCAGGGCATCATTACACTAACAATCCATGTTGGCTATCAAAACCAAAACATGGTGGGCAAAGATAGCTGTAACGGCAGCATTTGTATCATAATATTAGTCAAACATAGACCCGTCCACATAGGACCTATTCATGTTTACATAAAAAAGATAATCACCTATAAGGATGATAATGAAACACATACTGTACAAAGCAGACAGTGATAGTTAGAGAAACCAGCACTATAGATTACAAATCAGCGTTGCAGCATATAGAGAGCACTAAATAGCAGGGCTCGGGACTATGGACATATATCAGGATGCACAGCTAGAATTGTAACCAAGCATCATGTCCATATATCCATATCCCAAAATGGCAGTCCCAGGGCCAACCATAAAAGTAGCACAGCAGTGTGGGTATAGATGAGGTATAATTAAATGAGGATAGGCCAGTGGGATTCATGCAAAGCGTATACTAAGCCAAAAGAACACAGCATCCAGGGGTGGGGGAAAGGATAACTAAGGTGCACACTGCAATGTTACCCTAAGGACAATCTGACCCTACCTAACATGTGGGGGTCGACACCCTAGTATACCCCACGCCCATGGTCCCCCACTCAGCCGTCGTCTTTCCCTCCTATACTTACCCTATTCACTACAGTGCTCCTATAGGAAGGGCGTGAAGGATAGGGACTCATTCAGGCCTTTCGGTGTCATGGTGTTAAAGCTATAGATCCAGTAACATTCTTTCTGGAGTATTGTTTTGTCCCAGTTGCCCCCCCTCGCCGGAGGGCGAATGAGGTCAATCCCCATAATCCTGAAACTTTCCAGATCACCATTATGAAAATTATTGACATGTCTAGCAACCGGCGTGTTTTAGTTTTGCCACACTCTATCACCAGGGCCAGGACGACTTGGTTTGCTTTTCTCTGTGTCCCTGCGTTCAGCAGGATTTTAATCACTATCGTGGTTTTTTGATTTTACTCACCCTTAGTGATCTTAGGTTCACTTTTTATCAGCACGTCAAATAAAAGTTATATTTTAGGTCTTCTATTTCTGCACCTAATTGCCTGGATTCAGCTATTTGCTATGGCTAAGTGTGGCCACCAATACCACCTCTCCAGTAACTCTCGTGTCCGCATAATACCAAAATGCCCACTTTGAGGTGTGGGCCCACGACAGTATATCATTCTGTCAATCAGGCGGAACAAAGGTCTTGCCCGGTGGGATTTGGTCTAACGTCACAGGGGAGAGCGTATGAAAAACCCTGGAGGGAAGGATAAGACGAGGTTTGTCAATCTCTTCCTGGGTAGAAAGCATAGAGCGAGACAGGGCGTCTGCCTTGTTATTCTTACTCCCAGACAGATAGTTGATGGAGAAGTGAAAGCGGGAGAAAAACAAGGACCAGCGGGCTTGGCGAGCATTCAGACGCTGAGCGGTTTGTAAGTACGTCAGATTCTTATGGTCTGTATAGACCTGGAAAGGATGTTTCGCTCCTTCCAGCAAGTGACGCCACTCCTCCAAGGCTAATCTCAGGGCGAGCAGTTCCCTATCCCCAATGGTATAGTTTCTCTCTGCCGGTGAAAAGGTTTTAGCAAAGAAGAAACACGGCCTTTTTCTACCTGCACCGTTCTTTTGATACAAGACCGCACCAGCACCCACTGAAGAGGCATCAACCTCCAAGAGGAAGGGCTTATTCTCATCGGGTCTTTGAAGAACGGGAGCAGTTGAAAAGTGTCTTTTTACTGCCTCAAAAGCCTGAGATGTCTCAGTAGACCAGAATTTGGGATTAGCACCTTTCTTAGTCAAGGCCACCAAAGGGGCCACCAAAGTAGAAAAATGGGGTATGAACTGCCTGTAATAATTTATGAATCCTAAGAAGCGTTGCACCGCCTTCAAGGAATGAGGTTCGGACCATTCCAGGACAGCAGAGAGCTTCGCAGGATCCATAGCCAGACCCTCTTGTGAGATAATAATGTAGCCCAAAAAAGGCAAGGATGACTGCTCGAATACACATACATAATACACGAAGTCCTGAAATACTGCGGGTGCATTACATAAACCAAAAGGCATGACGAGGTATTCATAGTGACCGTCTCGGGTGTTAAAAGCGGTCTTCCATTCGTCACCCTCTCGAATTCGTACCAAGTTATACGCACCCCGCAGATCCAACTTCGTAAAAACTTGAGCTCCCCTCAGTCTGTCAAAGAGCTCTGAAATTAAAGGTAACGGGTATTTGTTCTTTATTGTGATTGCGTTGAGACCCCTGTAATCTATGCAGGGACGCAAATCACCCTCTTTCTTCCGAACAAAGAAGAACCCAGCTCCCGCGGGAGAGACAGACTTACGAATGAACCCCTTCTCTAAACTGTCTCTTATATAGGTCGACATGGCCTCTGACTCAGGTATTGACAAGGGGTAAATCCTGCCCTTAGGTGGAACCGAACCTGGGATAAGGTCTATGGCACAGTCATACGGCCTATGGGGTGGAAGAACCTCAGCACCCTGTTTGGAGAACACGTCAGCGAAATCCAAATAGGGTGTAGGTATGGGAGAGAGATCAGTTGATGCAACCTCAACGACCTTAGGTGGTAAGGGAAGACATCGGGACTGACATTTCGAACCCCAACTAATAATGCTGTCGGACTCCCAGTCAATGTGAGGAGCATGAGTCCGAAGCCATGGGAGACCCAGAAGGACGTCGTCTATACCCTCAGGCAAAACAAGAAAAGAAATCTCCTCTATGTGACCCTGAGACAGGGAAAGGCGCAAGGGAACTGTCCTCAATGTAATGGAGTCAGACAACATAGTTCCATTAACAACACGGACAGGAATAGGCGCCTCTAACATGATAGAGGGAATATTGTGTCTCTTTACAAATCCTGAGGACACAAAAGTCCCGTCAGCTCCGGAATCCACAAAAGCCATAATAGGCCATGTATTCTCAGAGAATGAGAGCTGACCTGGGATACTACACCTAGAGGGTGCAGAAGACATCTCTAGTAACCCCCCTCTAATGGTTACTAGGCCTGGGAGTTTCCCTGACGGCTAGGACATTTGTTGGCATAGTGCCCAGCCTGACGACATACGTAAGATATAGGAGGACCAGACTTGCGTAGTCTGGAGGACGTATGACCTAACTCCATAGGAGTGGGAGATGTTTCAGATGCTGAGGAAGATGGTAGTGGACCCTCAACAACTGGAATAGCCCGATGCTTAGGGCGTGAAGAAGAGACCTCAAGTCTACGTTCCCTATGGCGTACGTCGATCCTCGTTGCTACTGTGATCAAGTCTTCCAGAGTAGCAGGGACCTCACGAGTAGCAAGAGCATCCTTGACATAGCCTGCCAACCCTCTCCAGAAGATATTAATCAACACCTTCTCTGGCCAATCTAGTTCTGCCACCAGAGTTCTAAAAGCAATGGCATAAGAACTAGTGGATAACGAACCCTGAGATAGATCTAACAGTCTCAGGGCCAAATCATGGGTAACCTGCGGACCCATGAATACCGCCTTAAGAGCATCAAGAAAGTCTTGATGTCTCAGAGTAACCACATCAGAGCGCTCCCATAGGGGAGTCGCCCATTCTAAGGCTTTGTCCTGAAGTAAGGAGATGATAAAGCCTACTCTGGACCTCTCCGTAGAGAAGCAAGAAGAGTTGACCTCTAGGTGTATCTGACACTGACTAATGAAACCACGACATGATCTGGCATCGCCAGAATATCTGTTTGTCAGAGCAAGTCGAGGATCATGTGCAGATGTCACCATGGTCTGAGGTTTATCCTCTATACTCTTGAGCCGTGACTCAAGTACTTGTATGTAGAGATGAGCGAACCGGTCGCGGTTCGGCTCGAGGTTGGTTCGCCGAACGGACCTCCCGTTCGAGTTCGGTTCGTCGAACGTTCGACGAACCGAACTCGAACTGCATAGGAAACAATGGCAGGCAATCACAAACACAGAAAAACACCTAGAAAACACCCTCAAAGGTGTCCTAAAGGTGACAAACAACTCAAACACATTGGAAAGTGACAAGGACATATACTCATGCGAAAACAAAACAGCTGGACAAGGAAAAAGAGGAGGACACACAGATATAGGCATGGCACGCCCTTCTAAAATCATGTAAAACACCGCAAGGTGACTCCAAGCGGAGTCTCCCTTTTTTCCAAAAATTGGGCCACACACACACCCACCCCTTCAGTGGCAGCACTTGTGCCCCAGTTGTACACTTCACAGCTACATTTGCATCAAGCACATTCAAAAATACGCCATTCTTATCCGTCCCCAGGATGACACCGGGGTAGGTAGCAAAGTCTTTCCTGATCCCAGCTCTGTTCATCTTGGCTTCTTTTAAAAACACAGCAAGCAAGGGTTACTCCAAGCGGAGTCTCCCTTTTTTCCAAAAATTGGGCCCACACACACCCACCCCTTCAGTGGCAGCAGTTGTGCCCCAGTTGTACACTTCACAGCTAGATTTGCATCAAGCACATTCAAAAATACGCCATTCTTATCCGTCCCCAGGATGACACCGGGGTAGGTAGCAAAGTCTTTCCTGATCCCAGCTCTGTTCATCTTGGCTTCTTTTAAAAACACAGCAAGCAAGGGTTACTCCAAGCGGAGTCTCCCTTTTTTCCAAAAATTGGGCCCACACACACCCACCCCTTCAGTGGCAGCAGTTGTGCCCCAGTTGTACACTTCACAGCTAGATTTGCATCAAGCACATTCAAAAATACGCCATTCTTATCCGTCCCCAGGATGACACCGGGGTAGGTAGCAAAGTCTTTCCTGATCCCAGCTCTGTTCATCTTGGCTTCTTTTAAAAACACAGCAAGCAAGGGTTACTCCAAGCGGAGTCTCCCTTTTTTCCAAAAATTGGGCCACACAGACACCCACCCCATCAGTGGCAGCACTTGGGCCCTAGTTGCAAACAGGATGTTTTGATTTGCATCAAGCACATTCAAAAATACGCCATTCTTATCCGTCCCCAGGATGACACCGGGGTACGTAGATAAAGTCTTTGCTGATCCATGACTTGTTCATCTTGGCTTCTTTTAAAAACAATGTAAGCAAGGGTTACTCCAAGCGGAGTCTCCCTTTTTTTTCCAAAAATTGGGCCACACAGACACCCACCCCATCAGTGGCAGCACTTGGGCCCTAGTTGCAAACAGGATGTTTTGATTTGCATCAAGCACATTCAAAAATACGCCATTCTTATCCGTCCCCAGGATGACACCGGGGTAGGTAGCAAAGTCTTTCCTGATCCCAGCTCTGTTCATCTTGGCTTCTTTTAAAAACACAGCAAGCAAGGGTTACTCCAAGCGGAGTCTCCCTTTTTTCCAAAAATTGGGCCACACAGACACCCACCCCATCAGTGGCAGCACTTGGGCCCTAGTTGCAAACAGGATGTTTTGATTTGCATCAAGCACATTCAAAAATACGCCATTCTTATCCGTCCCCAGGATGACACCGGGGTACGTAGATAAAGTCTTTGCTGATCCATGACTTGTTCATCTTGGCTTCTTTTAAAAACAATGTAAGCAAGGGTTACTCCAAGCGGAGTCTCCCTTTTTTTCCAAAAATTGGGCCACACAGACACCCACCCCATCAGTGGCAGCACTTGGGCCCTAGTTGCAAACAGGATGTTTTGATTTGCATCAAGCACATTCAAAAATACGCCATTCTTATCCGTCCCCAGGATGACACCGGGGTAGGTAGCAAAGTCTTTCCTGATCCCAGCTCTGTTCATCTTGGCTTCTTTTAAAAACACAGCAAGCAAGGGTTACTCCAAGCGGAGTCTCCCTTTTTTCCAAAAATTGGGCCCACACACACCCACCCCTTCAGTGGCAGCAGTTTTGCCCCAGTTGTACACTTCACAGCTAGATTTGCATCAAGCACATTCAAAAATACGCCATTCTTATCCGTCCCCAGGATGACACCGGGGTAGGTAGCAAAGTCTTTCCTGATCCCAGCTCTGTTCATCTTGGCTTCTTTTAAAAACACAGCAAGCAAGGGTTACTCCAAGCGGAGTCTCCCTTTTTTCCAAAAATTGGGCCCACACACACCCACCCCTTCAGTGGCAGCAGTTGTGCCCCAGTTGTACACTTCACAGCTAGATTTGCATCAAGCACATTCAAAAATACGCCATTCTTATCCGTCCCCAGGATGACACCGGGGTAGGTAGCAAAGTCTTTCCTGATCCCAGCTCTGTTCATCTTGGCTTCTTTTAAAAACACAGCAAGCAAGGGTTACTCCAAGCGGAGTCTCCCTTTTTTCCAAAAATTGGGCCACACAGACACCCACCCCATCAGTGGCAGCACTTGGGCCCTAGTTGCAAACAGGATGTTTTGATTTGCATCAAGCACATTCCAAATCCACAAGCATTTACTCTCCCCAGGATGACACAGGGGTAGTAAATTCCTTCTGGATCCATGACTTGTTCATTTTGATGAACGTCAGTCTGTCCACATTGTCACTGGACAGACGCGTGCGCTTATCTGTCAGCACACACCCAGCAGCACTGAATACACGTTCAGAGACAACGCTGGCAGCTGGACACGACAAAATCTCCAAGGCGTAACTGGAGAGCTCTGGCCATTTTTCTATGTTTGAAGCCCAAAAGGAGCAAGGCTCCAGTTGCACAGTCATGGCATCGATGTTCATTTGGAGATACTCCTGTATCATCCTCTCCAGCCGTTGAGTATGTGTCAGACTTGTTGTCTCTGGTGGCCTTGCAAAAGAGGGTCTAAAAAAATTATGAAAAGATTCCATAAAATTGCTGTTACCGGCACCAGATACGGTCCTACTGGTACGGGTAGACTGGTGAAGATGACGAGACCGTCCCATGTTTGTCAAGTTACAACTGGGAGATTCCCTCCCTGCACCTGCACGGTTGTTTGGTGGAAAAGCCGAGCTAAGATCGAGTAACAGCTTCTGCTGATACTCCTGCATACGTGCGTCCCTTTCTATGGCTGGAATTATGTCACAAAATTTGGACTTGTACCGGGGATCTAATAGTGTGGCAATCCAGTAGTCATCATCACTTCTAATTTTGACAATACGACTGTCATGTTGGAGGTAGTGCAACAAGAAGGCACTCATGTGTCTTGCGCAGCCATGCGGACCAAGTCCACGCTGTGTTTGTGGCATAGAGGTGCTAACCGTTCTTTCTTCCTCTGACATCTCCCCCCAACCTCTTTCAACTGAAATTTGACCAAGGTCTCCCTCATCCGCTGAGTCTTCCATGTCCATGGACAGTTCGTCCTCCATTTCTTCATGTTCTCCTGCACCTTGCTCAACATTTCGCCTGCTACTATGCGCCCTTGTCGATCCCTGTTCCCCATGGTCCCATGCCTGCTGCGTTGGTGATGATGAACGTCTGGATCTTGGTGATGTTGTTGTCCCTTGCACATATGAATCCTCCTGTAGTTCCTCCCCTTCATGTTGTCCCACCTCCTGACTCCGAATAGTGTTTAGCGTGTGCTCCAGCATGTAAATGACTGGAATCGTCATGCTGATAATGGCATTGTCAGAGCTAAACATATTCGTCGCCATGTCGAAACTGTGCAGAAGGGTGCATAGGTCCTTGATCTGAGACCACTCCATCAGGGTGATCTGCCCCACCTCTGCATCTCGTTGGCCCAGGCTATACGTCATGACGTATTGCACCAGGGCTCTGCGGTGCTGCCACAGTCGCTGTAACATGTGTAGAGTTGAATTCCAGCGTGTCGCCACATCGCATTTCAGGCGATGAACCGGCAGGCCGAAAGACTTCTGGAGCGATGCAAGTCGCTCAGCTGCGGCGCTTGAACGCCGGAAGTGAGCAGACAGTTTTCGTGCCCTGTTCAGAAGGCCATCTAGGCCGGGATAGTGTGTTAAAAATTGCTGCACGACAAGGTTCAACACGTGAGCCATACAAGGTACGTGTGTCACCTTGCCCAGGCGAAGGGCCGCACCCAGGTTTGCAGCATTGTCGCACACGGCCTTACCAGGCTGCAGGTTGAGTGGAGACAACCATTTATTAAACTCGGACCGCAGAGCTGACCACAACTCCTCAGCTGTGTGACTCTTATTACCAAGACATGTCAAGCTAAAGACCGCCTGATGCCGTTGCGCTCGGCTGCCAGCATAGTAATGAGGCGTGCGTGATTCCTTCTGCGCAGTGAGAACGCTGGTGGCCTGACCAGGCAGGCTTGGGGCGGAGGTGGAGGACCCAGATGAGGTGGAGGATGCAGAAGCTGTGGCGGAACTTGGACAGACAGAGGATTGACACACAAGTCGTGGGGACGGCAAGACTTGTGCAGCAGACCCTTCACCATCTATCACCATAGTTACCCAGTGCCCAGTCAGCGACATGTAACGTCCCTGTCCATGCTTACTGGTCCAAGTATCGGTGGTGAAATGCACCCGTTCACACACAGAGTTTCTCAAGGAAGCGGTGATGTTGTGTGCGACATGCTGGTGTAGCGCGGGCACACCTTTCTTAGAGAAGTAGTGGCGACTAGGCATCTGGTACTGGGGCACAGCGACAGACATAAGGTCTCTAAAATCCTGTGTGTCCACTAGGCGGAAAGGCAGCATTTCGGTAGCCAACAGCTTACAGAGGGATAGAGTCAACCTCTTAGCTTTGTCATGGGTCGGAGGAAGTGGCCTTTTATTTGACCACATCTGAGGGACAGAGATCTGGCTGCTGTGTGTAGACGGTGTTGAGTAGGGTGTCCCTGGAAAAATGCAGGTTTGTGAGGAAAGTGCAGGCGGAGACATGATGTTGCCTTCATCCAACGTTGGTGCTATCGATGTCTGAGAGAGCTGTACACACTCACTTGTTTCCCCTTCCAAACCAACTGACGACCTTACAAGCAAACTGCCTGTTGCGGTTACAGTGGTGGAAGTTTTGCGTGGAAAAACAGGTGTGACAGCTGTCCCCACAGTCCTAGAAGATGAAGAGCGCGCGGATGCACTGGAAGGGGCGGGCGGTGGATGGTTCGCTCCGCTAGCCGGCATTGCAGCACGGTGAGCTTCCCACCGGGACTTATGATATTTATTCATGTGACGATTCATGGAAGAAGTTGTCAAACTGCTGAGGTTTTGACCTCTACTAACAGAATCATGACAAATGTTACATATCACATGAGTTGGGCGATCTTTTTCGATGTGAAAAAAGGCCCAGGCTAGGCAAGGCTTAGAGGCCATGCGACCTGTTGATCCACCCCGAATAATGCTCATAGGCAGAGTGGTGGCTGAGGATGCAGTTGTAGACGTGCTACCAGTGCTCCGACTCTGTCCAGGAAGGCGCAAGGTAACTTCGTCGTCGGTTGCATCCTCCTCCACCGCCTCTGTTGACCTCCTCGAGTGCCTGACTGGGGGTTGACAGTAGGTGGGATCTAGAACGTCATCATCAATTGTTGTGTTTGCACTCCCCTCCCCCTCAGACCGAGCCTCTTCTTGCCCTGACCGAATATTTAAGTTGTCATCCCAATCGGGTATCTGCGTCTCATCTTCATCAGTATGTTCCTCATTGTCTATAACCACAGGTGTTACAGTTTGTGACAAAGGGTCAACATTATGCTCAGAAACTTGGTCCTCACGGCCTGAATCTGAGTCACAAAGGTTCTGGGCATCACTGCAGACCATTTCCTGTTCTGTACTCACTGTAGCTTGGGAGCAGACCTCTGATTCCCAGGCTATAGTGTGACTGAACAGCTCTGCAGACTCAGCCATCTCAGTTCCACCATACTGTGCAGGGCTGATGGAGACTTCAGAGCTGGGAGAAATCAAGTGTGATTGGGATGACAACTCAGAGGAATGGTGTTTTTTGGATGCGGTACTTGAAGTGGCTGAGAGGGCACTTGTTGGACCACTTGAGATCCATTCAAGCATTTTCCTTTTTTGCCCATCATCTACCTTTGTTCCTCTTGTTCGTGTCCGTAAAAAAGGGAGCACATCGGATTGTCCACAATAAGTAGTAGACATCTTACTTTTGCTAGTAGATGGTCTATCTTCAGCAGATGATAATGGAGCTTTGCCACCTTCCCCACTGACAAAACATTTTTTGCCTTTTCCACCACGCCTCTTCCCCTTTCCACCAGCATCTGTCATTTTGCCACTCATGTTGATTGCGACAAGATTGTGGACTGAAAATGTGGTAGTAAAAATTGAGAGGTGGTGAAGATTGCAGTGGTGGTCTAGCTTTATTAACAGCAGAATAATAAAGAATAAATATCCCTGACAATGTAACTTAGTTATAATTCGTTGGAGTGTGCAACGCAGGCAGACGTGCTGCAAATGTCTTGGCACTAGTGGGACTATAGCAAAGTCCAATAGCCACGTATAGGATGCCACTAGGTACACTGAGTGTTTGCTAGTATAATGGCTTCGTTATAATTAGTTGGAGTGTGCAACGCAGGCAGATGTGCTCTGCAAATGTCTTGGCACTAGTGGGACTATAGCAAAGTCCAATAGCCACGTATAGGATGCCACTAGGTACACTGAGTGTTTGCTAGTATAATGGCTTCGTTATAATTAGTTGGAGTGTGCAACGCAGGCAGATGCTCTCTGCAAATGTCTTGGCACTAGTGGGACTATAGCAAAGTCCAATAGCCACGTATAGGATGCCACTAGGTACACTGTGTGTTTGCTAGTATAATGGCTGAGTTTAAAAAACTTGGAGTGTGCAATGCAGGCAGATGTGCTCTGCTAATGTCTTTGCACTAGTGGGACTATAGCAAAGTCCAATAGCCACGTATAGGATGCCACTAGGTACACTGAGTGTTTGCTAGTATAATGGCTTCGTTATAATTAGTTGGAGTGTGCAACGCAGGCAGATGCGCTCTGCAAATGTCTTGGCACTAGTGGGACTATAGCAAAGTCCAATAGCCACGTATAGGATGCCACTAGGTACACTGTGTGTTTGCTAGTATAATGGCTGAGTTTAAAAAACTTGGAGTGTGCAATGCAGGCAGATGTGCTCTGCTAATGTCTTTGCACTAGTGGGACTATAGCAAAGTCCAATAGCCACGTATAGGATGCCACTAGGTACACTGAGTGTTTGCTAGTATAATGGCTTCGTTATAATTAGTTGGAGTGTGCAACGCAGGCAGATGCGCTCTGCAAATGTCTTGGCACTAGAGGGACTATAGCAAAGTCCAATAGCCACGTATAGGATGCCACTAGGTACACTGAGTGTTTGCTAGTATAATGGCTTCGTTATAATTTGTTGTAGTGTGCAACGCAGGCAGATGCGCTCTGCAAATGTCTTGGCACTAGTGGGACTATAGCAAAGTCCAATAGCCACGTATAGGATGCCACTAGGTACACTGAGTGTGTGCTAGTATAATGGCTTCGTTATAATTAGTTGGAGTGTGCAACGCAGGCAGATGCGCTCTGCAAATGTCTTAGCACTAGTGGGACTATAGCAAAGTCCAATAGCCACGTATAGGATGCCACTAGGTACACTGAGTGTTTGCTAGTATAATGGCTTCGTTATAATTAGTTGGAGTGTGCAACGCAGGCAGATGCGCTCTGCAAATGTCTTGGCACTAGTGGGACTATAGCAAAGTCCAATAGCCACGTATAGGATGCCACTAGGTACACTGTGTGTTTGCTAGTATAATGGCTGAGTTTAAAAAACTTGGAGTGTGCAATGCAGGCAGATGTGCTCTGCTAATGTCTTTGCACTAGTGGGACTATAGCAAAGTCCAATAGCCACGTATAGGATGCCACTAGGTACACTGAGTGTTTGCTAGTAAAATTGCTTAGTTTAAAAAACTTGGAGTGTGCAATGCAGGCAGATGTGCTCTGCAAATGTCTTGGCCCTAGTGGGACTATAGCAAAGTCCAATAGCCACGTATAGGATGCCACTAGGTACACTGAGTGTGTGCTAGTATAATGGCTTCGTTATAATTAGTTGGAGTGTGCAACGCAGGCAGATGCGCTCTGCAAATGTCTTGGCACTAGTGGGACTATAGCAAAGTCCAATAGCCACGTATAGGATGCCACTAGGTACACTGAGTGTTTGCTAGTATAATGGCTTCGTTATAATTAGTTGGAGTGTGCAACGCAGGCAGATGCGCTCTGCAAATGTCTTGGCACTAGTGGGACTATAGCAAAGTCCAATAGCCACGTATAGGATGCCACTAGGTACACTGTGTGTTTGCTAGTATAATGGCTGAGTTTAAAAAACTTGGAGTGTGCAATGCAGGCAGATGTGCTCTGTTAATGTCTTTGCACTAGTGGGACTATAGCAAAGTCCAATAGCCACGTATAGGATGCCACTAGGTACACTGAGTGTTTGCTAGTATAATGGCTTCGTTATAATTAGTTGGAGTGTGCAACGCAGGCAGATGCGCTCTGCAAATGTCTTGGCACTAGAGGGACTATAGCAAAGTCCAATAGCCACGTATAGGATGCCACTAGGTACACTGAGTGTTTGCTAGTATAATGGCTTCGTTATAATTAGTTGGAGTGTGCAACGCAGGCAGATGCGCTCTGCAAATGTCTTGGCACTAGTGGGACTATAGCAAAGTCCAATAGCCACGTATAGGATGCCACTAGGTACACTGAGTGTTTGCTAGTATAATGGCTTCGTTATAATTTGTTGTAGTGTGCAACGCAGGCAGATGCGCTCTGCAAATGTCTTGGCACTAGTGGGACTATAGCAAAGTCCAATAGCCACGTATAGGATGCCACTAGGTACACTGAGTGTGTGCTAGTATAATGGCTTTGTTATAATTAGTTGGAGTGTGCAACGCAGGCAGATGCGCTCTGCAAATGTCTTGGCACTAGAGGGACTATAGCAAAGTCTAATAGCCACGTATAGGATGCCACTAGGTACACTGAGTGTGTGCTAGTATAATGGCTTCGTTATAATTAGTTGGAGTGTGCAACGCAGGCAGATGCGCTCTGCAAATGTCTTGGCACTAGTGGGACTATAGCAAAGTCCAATAGCCACGTATAGGATGCCACTAGGTACACTGAGTGTGTGCTAGTATAATGGCTTCGTTATAATTAGTTGGAGTGTGCAACGCAGGCAGATGCGCTCTGCAAATGTCTTGGCACTAGTGGGACTATAGCAAAGTCCAATAGCCACGTATAGGATGCCACTAGGTACACTGAGTGTTTGCTAGTATAATGGCTTCGTTATAATTAGTTGGAGTGTGCAACGCAGGCAGATGCGCTCTGCAAATGTCTTGGCACTAGTGGGACTATAGCAAAGTCCAATAGCCACGTATAGGATGCCACTAGGTACACTGAGTGTTTGCTAGTATAATGGCTTCGTTATAATTTGTTGTAGTGTGCAACGCAGGCAGATGCGCTCTGCAAATGTCTTGGCACTAGTGGGACTATAGCAAAGTCCAATAGCCACGTATAGGATGCCACTAGGTACACTGAGTGTGTGCTAGTATAATGGCTTCGTTATAATTAGTTGGCGTGTGCAACGCAGGCAGATGCGCTCTGCAAATGTCTTGGCACTAGTGGGACTATAGCAAAGTCCAATAGCCACGTATAGGATGCCACTAGGTACACTGAGTGTTTGCTAGTATAATGGCTTCGTTATAATTAGTTGGAGTGTGCAACGCAGGCAGATGCGCTCTGCAAATGTCTTGGCACTAGTGGGACTATAGCAAAGTCCAATAGCCACGTATAGGATGCCACTAGGTACACTGTGTGTTTGCTAGTATAATGGCTGAGTTTAAAAAACTTGGAGTGTGCAATGCAGGCAGATGTGCTCTGCTAATGTCTTTGCACTAGTGGGACTATAGCAAAGTCCAATAGCCACGTATAGGATGCCACTAGGTACACTGAGTGTTTGCTAATAAAATTGCTTAGTTTAAAAAACTTGGAGTGTGCAATGCAGGCAGATGTGCTCTGCAAATGTCTTGGCCCTAGTGGGACTATAGCAAAGTCCAATAGCCACGTATAGGATGCCACTAGGTACACTGAGTGTTTGCTAGTATAATGGCTTCGTTATAATTTGTTGGAGTGTGCAACGCAGGCAGATGCGCTCTGCAAATGTCTTGGCACTAGTGGGACTATAGCAAAGTCCAATAGCCACGTATAGGATGCCACTAGGTACACTGAGTGTTTGCTAGTATAATGGCTGAGTTTAAAAAACTTGGAGTGTGCAATGCAGGCAGATGTGCTCTGCTAATGTCTTTGCACTAGTGGGACTATAGCAAAGTCCAATAGCCACGTATAGGATGCCACTAGGTACACTGAGTGTTTGCTAGTAAAATTGCTTAGTTTAAAAAACTTGGAGTGTGCAATGCAGGCAGATGTGCTCTGCAAATGTCTTGGCCCTAGTGGGACTATAGCAAAGTCCAATAGCCACGTATAGGATGCCACTAGGTACACTGAGTGTGTGCTAGTATAATGGCTTCGTTATAATTAGTTGGAGTGTGCAACGCAGGCAGATGCGCTCTGCAAATGTCTTGGCACTAGTGGGACTATAGCAAAGTCCAATAGCCACGTATAGGATGCCACTAGGTACACTGAGTGTTTGCTAGTATAATGGCTTCGTTATAATTAGTTGTAGTGTGCAACGCAGGCAGATGCGCTCTGCAAATGTCTTGGCACTAGTGGGACTATAGCAAAGTCCAATAGCCACGTATAGGATGCCACTAGGTACACTGAGTGTTTGCTAGTATAATGGCTTCGTTATAATTTGTTGGAGTGTGCAACGCAGGCAGATGCGCTCTGCAAATGTCTTGGCACTAGTGGGACTATAGCAAAGTCCAATAGCCACGTATAGGATGCCACTAGGTACACTGAGTGTGTGCTAGTATAATGGCTTCGTTATAATTTGTTGGAGTGTGCAACGCAGGCAGATGCGCTCTGCAAATGTCTTGGCACTAGTGGGACTATAGCAAAGTCCAATAGCCACGTATAGGATGCCACTAGGTACACTGAGTGTTTGCTAGTATAATGGCTTCGTTATAATTTGTTGGAGTGTGCAACGCAGGCAGATGCGCTCTGCAAATGTCTTGGCACTAGTGGGACTATAGCAAAGTCCAATAGCCACGTATAGGATGCCACTAGGTACACTGAGTGTTTGCTAGTATAATGGCTGAGTTTAAAAAACTTGGAGTGTGCAATGCAGGCAGATGTGCTCTGCTAATGTCTTTGCACTAGTGGGACTATAGCAAAGTCCAATAGCCACGTATAGGATGCCACTAGGTACACTGAGTGTTTGCTAGTAAAATTGCTTAGTTTAAAAAACTTGGAGTGTGCAATGCAGGCAGATGTGCTCTGCAAATGTCTTGGCCCTAGTGGGACTATAGCAAAGTCCAATAGCCACGTATAGGATGCCACTAGGTACACTGAGTGTGTGCTAGTATAATGGCTTCGTTATAATTAGTTGGAGTGTGCAACGCAGGCAGATGCGCTCTGCAAATGTCTTGGCACTAGTGGGACTATAGCAAAGTCCAATAGCCACGTATAGGATGCCACTAGGTACACTGAGTGTTTGCTAGTATAATGGCTTCGTTATAATTTGTTGGAGTGTGCAACGCAGGCAGATGCGCTCTGCAAATGTCTTGGCACTAGTGGGACTATAGCAAAGTCCAATAGCCACGTATAGGATGCCACTAGGTACACTGAGTGTTTGCTAGTATAATGGCTGAGTTTAAAAAACTTGGAGTGTGCAATGCAGGCAGATGTGCTCTGCTAATGTCTTTGCACTAGTGGGACTATAGCAAAGTCCAATAGCCACGTATAGGATGCCACTAGGTACACTGAGTGTTTGCTAGTATAATGGCTTCGTTATAATTTGTTGGAGTGTGCAACGCAGGCAGATGCGCTCTGCAAATGTCTTGGCACTAGTGGGACTATAGCAAAGTCCAATAGCCACGTATAGGATGCCACTAGGTACACTGAGTGTGTGCTAGTATAATGGCTTCGTTATAATTTGTTGGAGTGTGCAACGCAGGCAGATGCGCTCTGCAAATGTCTTGGCACTAGTGGGACTATAGCAAAGTCCAATAGCCACGTATAGGATGCCACTAGGTACACTGAGTGTTTGCTAGTATAATGGCTTCGTTATAATTTGTTGGAGTGTGCAACGCAGGCAGATGCGCTCTGCAAATGTCTTGGCACTAGTGGGACTATAGCAAAGTCCAATAGCCACGTATAGGATGCCACTAGGTACACTGAGTGTTTGCTAGTATAATGGCTGAGTTTAAAAAACTTGGAGTGTGCAATGCAGGCAGATGTGCTCTGCTAATGTCTTTGCACTAGTGGGACTATAGCAAAGTCCAATAGCCACGTATAGGATGCCACTAGGTACACTGAGTGTTTGCTAGTAAAATTGCTTAGTTTAAAAAACTTGGAGTGTGCAATGCAGGCAGATGTGCTCTGCAAATGTCTTGGCCCTAGTGGGACTATAGCAAAGTCCAATAGCCACGTATAGGATGCCACTAGGTACACTGAGTGTGTGCTAGTATAATGGCTTCGTTATAATTAGTTGGAGTGTGCAACGCAGGCAGATGCGCTCTGCAAATGTCTTGGCACTAGTGGGACTATAGCAAAGTCCAATAGCCACGTATAGGATGCCACTAGGTACACTGAGTGTTTGCTAGTATAATGGCTTAGTTAGAATGAGTTGGAGTGTGCAGAGGACAAGAGGGTACAGTGGCAGGATTGTGGTGCTCTGGGTAGAGGAATGGAAGCCTGCCTTTCTATTCCCTCCTAATGGTGAAATGCAGGGAGGAAATCCCTGACCTGGGCTACACAGACGCTGTTGCTGTTTGCAGGACCTGTCACCTATGGCTCTCTGACCCTGCCGGTACGAGCCCTTAAAAGGACTGCTATAAAGTGCTCTCCCTAAGCTGTCTAACGCTGTGTATGGAGCGCATACAGCTGTATCGGCGATAGGACAAAGGACGGAACTGCGACAGTGATGTCTGACACCAAAGACGCAGAAGGCAGATAATGGCGTCCTGGAAGAAAATGTCCGGTTTTATAATGCAGGGACATGTGACATGGACATCCTATCACACATGCCGTTGCTTCTCTGGCTCAAAGTCAACTTAGCTGTGTGTGTGTCTGTGATTGGCTGACATGCTGGCCCGCCCCACAAGACGCGCGCGCTTAGGGAAGGAAGACAAGAAAAAAAAAAAAAAAAATGGCCATTATACAAACAGCAGTGATCTGAAGGCGCTGTTCACGCACACTATACACTGAAATGTGATAATAGTTTGATTCACAGAGTGACTTACACTATTACAGCAGAAACCAAGCTAAGATTTAGCTGTTTTTTGGCTGCTAGAACCGTTCTCGAACGTTTCTAGAACTATCGAGCTTTTGCAAAAAGCTCGAGTTCTAGTTCGATCTAGAACATGCCCCAAAATCACTCGAGCCTAGAACTGGAGAACCACGAACCACGAACCGCGCTCAACTCTACTTTTATGTAAAGGTGTAACTGCTGATATTCTGCCATAACTGCCAGACCCTTGGCTCAGTCCTAATGTTACAGGGGGCTGTCTGACAATAAAACCTAAAACTATGTGCACACGTTGCTTTTTTTTCAGCGCGGAAAAAAACGCACCCTCTGGCAGAGGGGAGAATTGTAAACAATGCTTTTTGAGAAAAAGGCATCGAAAACGCATGCGTTTTTCATGCGTTTTTCATGCATTTTTCATGCGTTTTTCATGCGTTTTTTTAGGTGCGTTTTTTAAGACTTGTCAGTGTTAATAAAGTTGGTTGAACACAGACCTTTGGAAAAAAAAACCTGTGATGTCATTTCCTTCTCCACATTCTGTTTGGATAAATGGGAGGGCTTGGAATGGAAGGAGCACCATTTGAATTTTGGAAAAGTTGAAATAAACTTCGCGCACCGAGCCCCTTGGGTACCTATACGTCAGAAAACCCCCAAAAGTGACCCCATTTTGGAATCTGCACCCCTCAAGGATTTTATTCAGGAGTATATTAAGCATTTTGAATCCACAGCTACTTCACCCAAAATGTTGCTGTAGCAACAATATTCTCACTTTTAGGCCCGTTTCACACGTCAGTGAAAAACACTGACGTTTTTCACTGGCGTGTAAAACACGCACATGTCCCTCCGTGTGCCGTGAATCACGGCACACATGGGTTGTCTAAGTGCAATCCGGGCTCCGTTCTCCGTGGCCCGTGATTGCACTTAGAGATTAACTCACCTGTGCCCGCTCCCGCTCTCCATGGTGCTGATCGCTCCCGCGGTGCAGCATCCGGCCGGCGCTGACCCCCGCAGCAGCTGCTTCCGGGTCGGCTGTGTCGTGCATCATGAATATGCGCGACAATAATGAGCCGGCTCAGAAGCAGCAGGGAGAACGGGCTGCAGAGGACAGGGGTGAGTTAAAATGATTTTTATTTTAAAAGCACGTTTTTTTTTCTGGCACGTGTTTCACGGACCACACCACTGCGTGGTCCGTGGGACATCAGTGATGCCAGAAAAAAATGGACATGTCTCCGTGCGGCAATCACGCACACGCGGGTACGCCGCACGGAGACACGTGCAGTGAAAAATCACTGATGTGTGAGCAGACCCATTCATTACAATGGGTCTGCGTATGTCAGTGATTCTGGTACGTTTAAAAAAAAGCACAAATGTCCCAGAATCACTGACGTGTGAAAGAGGCCTAAGGCTATGTGGCCATGATCCAGCGACACGGCGTCTAGTACACAGTGCCAGCCTTCCTGCAGCTGCCCATGCCCACGATTTGGGTTCAGGCTGCTGTGGAGCTCTATGCTACCTGCAGAGAACACTCTCGTCTCCGCAGCATAAATTGACATGCTGAGGCTCGGGAAGCTGCGCCACCGGTCAGTTTATGCTGCGGAGAAAAGAAGCACAGTGGGCATGGGATCTCCAAAAATCCTTCCACTGTGCTTCTACTGCACAACGCAGCGTTATGGACGCAGGGAAAACACTCAGCGCCCAAAACGCTGCAAACCCTGATTGTGGGCACACAACCTAAAAAGCGTCAATGGATGAATGGATGTCAAATATATATAACGTCCCACCCCCGCCTGCATATTCTAAGCTGGCACCTTTAGTACCTTTCATGTGGCACTAAAGGGTGCCTAGCTTAGTATTTATCCAATAAAAAAAAAAAAAATGAAAAAAATGGCGTGGGGTCCCCCCTATTTTTGATAGCCAGTCAGGGTAAAGCAGACAGCTGTAGCCTGCAAACCACAGCTGGCAGCTTCATCTTGGCTGGTGATCAATTTGGAGGGCTCCCCAGGCTTTTTTTTTTTATTTATAAATAAAGAATTAAAAAAAAAATAACGTGGGGTCCCCCCAAATTAGATCACCAGCCAAGGTGAAGCTGACAGCTGGGGTCTGGTATTCTCAGGGTGGGAAGAGCCATGGTTATTGGACTCTTCCCAGCCTAAAAATAGCAGGCCGCAGCCGCCCCAGAAGTGGCGCATCCATTAGATGCGCCAATCCTGGCGCTTCGCCCCAACTCATCCCGCGCCCTGGTGCGTTGGCAAACGGGTTAATAAATGGGGTTGATACCAGATGTGTATTGTCACCTGGCATCAAGCCCAGCAATTAGTGATGTCACGGCGTCTATCAGATACCAGACATAACTAATTGACAGTTAACAAAAGCAAAAAAAAAATGACAAAATTTTTTTTTTTAGAAAAAACACTCCCCAAATCATTCCCTTGTTCTCCAATTTAATCAAAAAATTTGAAAAAAATGGGTCCGCAGAAATCCATATGGACGTCCCACGTCGCCTCTGGACCTTCTAGAATATGGGGGCACGTTCAGGGAACGTATCCCCCATTTTCTAGGAGGGCAGACCCTCCATTTGAGGAGAGTGGGTGCCAAAAATCTGCACCCACTCTCCCCGGGTCACAGCTGCAGAGTGCCGAGCAGCCAGCACAGCTCACACTGAACACTATGCTGGCTGTCAGCTGCTCTGCTCATGTGACCGGCCGGCGTCTGCTGTGAAGGAGGAGGGGGCCGCGGGGGATCAGCGCTGCGACCGGACAGGTGAGGGGGAATACCGGGGGAATAGGGGGTGACCGGGCAGGGCCTGGGGGGCATTTTTCTGTCGCATGTGTTATTGCACATGCGACAGAAATCATAGGAGCAGGGCGGCCGGTGCGCTACTGTGCGCGCTGCCATGTTGCATTTTCGGGAGGGGGGTCGGGGGTCGGGGCGGGCACTTTGGAGACACCGGGGGCTTTCCTGGACTTTGCCAGGAAGTGAGGTGAACAGGAAGCCTCTTGACCTCACTTCCAGGTAAATGCCTGCGTTCTGGCGTGCCGACAAAGGCCGCGGACCGCAACAAAAAAGCAGCTCACTGCGGTGTAGCTGCGTTCTGGCCCACATCATTGATTCAATGGGGGAGAGAACGCAGCCACAACGCACAAAAGAAGTGACATGCTGCTTTTCTTTCCGCACCGATTTTTGGCATCCAAAACGCTGCGTTTAGAAACGCAGCATGTGCACTGATTTTTCGGCTTTCTCATACACTTTGCTGGGAAAGCTGAACGCATGCAATTTGCCACTGAAACGCTGCGGTTCTAAACGCAGCGTTTCCGCGGTAAAAAACGCAATGTGTGCACACAGCCTAAAGGAGTATCAGACAGTCAGGGTCCACCGTGCAAAGACTCTTCTGCAGACTATGGCAGAGTGCAATACCTCTGTTAAACTCACAGAGGAATATAATTAGTAAATAAGGCAATTCCTCCCTTACTTGGAGGGTGTGTGGAATGGTCTCTGTTAATAATCACAGAGACAAAGGCAGTGAGTGTGAAATGGCACCTACCTAGGTCCGTTCCTCTAGTGGTGCCAGGAGACGGACAGCAGCGTAAGCCGCACAAAGCTCCTACCTGCGTTCACTCCACTAGTGTGCGAGGACACGAACCACTAGATATGGCACCTGCCTAGGTCCGCTCTTCTAGTGGTGCAAAAGAGACGAACAGCAGCGTAAGCCGCACAAAGCTCCTACCTGCGTTCGCTCCACTAGTGTGCGAGGACACGAACCACTAGATATGGCACCTGCCTAGGTCCGCTCTTCTAGTGGTGCAAAAGAGACGGACAGCAGCATAAGCCGCACAAAGCTCCTACCTCTGTTCGCTCCCCTAGTGTGCGAGGATACGAACAACTGCCAGACGCAGTATAAGGAACGTTACCCTAGCGGCAACGTCCACCTACGAGTAGAATCACAAGGCCCAGCCGGACCATGTGCCTCAGGCACCTGCCTATGTCCGCTCCCCTAAGAGGTAAGGATACGGACTGCAGCCGAAGCTGTAAGGTATAATAACGCTACCCTGCCGGTAGCGCTCACCTAGCATAGACAGAGAGATGCCTAGAGGAACGTGCACAGAGCGTCTACTCTCATGCATGAACCAAGAGGACTGAGCGCCGTGCGGCGTGTGTCAGGGTCTTATATAGACTCTGTGCCTCATCCAAGATGGAGGACACCAGAGCCAATCCGCTGCCAGAACGACAGGAATGACGTCACGCTGGCCTATCAATGAGAAAAGCGTCACAAGCACATGACCAGCGACCAATCGGCATAGAAGGTGTCAGAGACATGTGACCTCGTGTCAGCGATGATGTCACCCGCACATGTGCAATGGCTCCAAGATAGGACTTAGTCTCCAGTGCTCGCACATGTGCAGTAGCAAGAAATCTGGACATAGACTCCAGTGCCACAGCAACCGTAACAAGTATATTTCGATGTACATATGTTATTATACTTGTAATTGTGTTTTTACCTTTTCCGACAGTTCCTGTTCAATAAATGTTTGTGGTCGGACAGCCCGCGGACGGTCTGTATTAAACCAAGGGGGAATGTGACGCCCTGGCAAACATAGGCCCCCGCATAACACCTTCCCTCACCTAGGTGACATACAGCCGACCTGAAACCCTAGTCACCCCCCTTAGGGTAAGACAGGCACACCAGTGGACGGGACCAGGCGGTAAGGAAACGCCCACCTAGGGGTCTAGACAGCCCGTAGGCGGGAAAACAAACAGATTAAGATGTAGTTCAAGTTGAGAGGAGTGTGGGCTGGAGCTAGGCGTAGCTCCAGCAGAGGAAGTTCAAGTTGAACGGTGCCAGGGTCGGAGCCCTGGTACCTTGGCTAGGTGGCAGACGGTGGTCTCTGTCAGCAGGAGATGGAAAGATGGCTCGCCAGATCCGAGGAGGACTGGAGAAAGGTTGGAGCCCACCAGTACCGACACTGGAGACCCCGACCGGAAACCGTGCACAGAGGGGGTACTCGGACCCTGAAGCCAGGACTGAAACCAGCGGCCTAGCTAATTAACCGATTGAGGGCAGGATTATAGGTCCTGTCCCAACCAAAGTCCCGAAAGAAGACAACCACCCACAGATAGGGATAGGGTAACCGCCAGGGCCCATAGATCCCACGGGTCAGCGTCTGCGGGCACGGCTCCTTAGGCACACAGCAAGCCGGGAGCGGACTCCTGAGTTCCAAACCAGGCAGCCCACAATACACAAAAACAGTGCAGAGGAAAGGACAGTGACCACCAGCCCGGGTGGGGGACCAGAGTACAACCGGCCGCAGCGGCCGGCCACCAGCACCTTGTTTTACCAAAAGACTCATGATTCATTCAATAGTGAGTAACCAACTATCCCCCAGTCCATCTGGGCGTGCAAGCCCCTGCCATTGCCATACCCTGCACAGAGACACTGGGCCCCGGGTTAACCATAGATAGCAATGGAAATTCCTTTCCTAATCCAGCAACAACGTCCAAAAAGTGTAATAATTATTTTTTTTTTAAAAACTCATTTTATTTGAAAAAAAATGTTAAAACTAACATGCGTTAGAGGGACATCCAAGGTTAAAAGGCAACGTCTTATGCGTTTCAGGCCAGTGTGGCCCTTAGTCATAGACTTATGTTAACAGAATGAAACACAATAAATAGGGAAAAAAAAAAACACAAAAAAAAAAACCAAAAAAACACACCATCACCTTTGGGCGTACCAAATCCGGTCAAAGGTACACAGGTTCACTTGATTAGATTGACATGCATAGTAACATTGCAGTTAGTAAACTGACAGCAACAATTTAACCCCTTATTAAAAGGTACAACAATATTGTTATTGCTAGACTCAATCGATTTACATCATTATAAGGCAAATATACTCTAAAAAACTTTTGCGATCAAAAAATTATTGCAAAAAAAAACACCCAAGACATTATGACCACAAAACATGCCTATATATAATCCATACATCACAACATTTAATATATATACATCAAATCACTTCTGATGTTCATACCTGTTGGCATGCAGGTGTTATAAGCCAATATCCACTTTGCTTCCCTATCCCGCAGCATGTGAATACGGTCACCGCCTCTTCTGGGAGAAAAAACCTGTTCTATTATGTTCACTCTGAGAGAACTGGTGTCCCCATTATGGTTATATAAAAAATGCTGTGATGCTCCCGATAGGTTTCTAGAGGTCGGATTTGAAATGTCATATAAATGTTCCCCAATGCGTTTTCTTAAGGCGCGGATTGTAGAGCCAACATATTGTATACAGCACTTCTCGCATGTTATCAAATAAACACAGTGGTCTGAACCACAGTTCACAAAGGAGTTAATTTTATAACGTTTTCCAGTACTGGAACTCACACTTTCTTTAGTATTATACATGTGTGAACACGTTCCACATTGCTTCTTGCCGCACCTAAAAGAACCGCATGTGGGAAGCCAATTTTTTACAGTGCTGGGTGCAGATTTCACCAGATATACGTCGCTAGGCGAAATGAGACTGCCTATGGTAGGGGCACGTCTAGAGACAAATCGACAACCTGTATCCAAAATGTTTTTAAGAGTATCGTCCACTGATAAGATAGGCAAATATTTGCGTACAATCCCAATAATTTTACAAAAACTATTGCTATACTGAGTCGAAAAAACCGGTACACTAGTTTGATCTATCCCCTGTGTGACGGTTTTTGGTATCAAGTAATGAGCTCTGGACTCCATGTTCACTATTTTTTGCCCTATCTATTACCGCTGTCAGTTTACTAACTGCAATGTTACTATGCATGTCAATCTAATCAAGTGAACCTGTGTACCTTTGACCGGATTTGGTACGCCCAAAGGTGATGGTGTGTTTTTTTGTTTTTTTTTCCCCTATTTATTATGTGTTTCATTCTGTTAACATAAGTCTATGACTAAGGGCCACACTGGCCTGAAACGCGTAAGACGTTGCCTTTTAACCTTGGATGTCCCTCTAACGCATGTTAGTTTTAACATTTTTTTCAAATAAAATGAGTTTTTTAAAAAAAAAAATTATTACACCTTTTGGACGTTGTTGCTGGATTAGGAAAGGAATTTCCATTGCTATCTATCCCACTTCTCTGAACACGGAGTTCATGTCCTTGCACCGTCCTGAAGTCTGGAGCCAGATGGAATAATCATGTGGGTGAGCGGAAAAAAAACTTTTTCTACTACTACTATGGTGTCTGTTTCCTGCTCCCCTTGGATGTGATTTTTTTTCTCCTATTAATGGATGATTGTGGCATTAAATTGTCTGGACTTTGATCAATAGACTGGCTCTGGAGCACATATATTCTAGTGATTGCTTTGATATATTTATTGAATTGTTTGAAAAAACCTTTGTCACCTTTATAGTATCAGAATGGCCTTTTTTAATCCGGATAACACTGATAGACTCAATAGGGCAGCTGCCATTTTTTCTATGGATTGCTCTTCCACTGGTGTTGAACCTGTTGATTTCAAGGAATGTCTGCAGAAAATGGAAAAATCCATGTCTTCCAGGGTGCGCACCTGGTGGGACTGCATGACGCTGCAAAAGCATGTTGAAAATTCTATGATACCGCGGGGTCTGCGAATTAAAAAGCAGCCCACCTTTATGTTTGATGCAGAATTCTTAGTGTCATGGAATGCTATATTGTCAGAGTGTTCCACCAAATTAATGAATCTTATAGTGGAAAAAGAGCAATCCAGAATTGTAGCTTTGGAGGAAGAGATTAAAGAACTGGATGCATCACTCACAAAATATAAGGATGATTCCTCCTATGTAAAGCTAAAAAAGGATGTTTATGAGCGGCTTGAAAAATTGGAAAATAACATCACTGAAACCAAGCGCAGGAAGTTCACTCGAGACAGGAGGGATTATGAGAATAATGAAGTTTACACCTGGCGGGACAGTAGAAATTTGAGAAATCCCAGATCCATACTAAGACGCAATGAGGATGAATTCAGATCTAACCGACGTGGGTCTCGGGTGAGCTTCTCTTCCACTGAATTGGACACCACTGGAGGAGAATCAGATCCTGAATCCTTGGCTGCGACATCAGAACGCAATAGCGATTTTTTAGGTCAGGAAGTGAGAAAAAACAAAAACCCACCAGGAGGTCGGGGAGGAAGCATAAATCAAGTAAAAACTCATGGTTACTCCTTCAGAAACCGGAAATAAATGATGGTAACGAATTTACAGTGATTAATTTATCAGCTACTATACTCTCTGGAGAGGAGATTGATGTACTTAAAAAAGGCTTGAGTTTCGTACCTACCAGAAATTTCGACTTGTACTCCACTTTTAAAGACGTTAATAAATTTGTTAGGCAACTAACTGTGAAAAAACATTTTTTTCAAGCAGAAGTGGAGAATTATGGTATGGGTCAGAAAAAAACATGTTGTAACCAATTTGAGGACTTGATGTTCATGGAACAGGTTACTCTGCAAAACCTGGACTCCCTGAGTACCAACAATGGGAGGGATGAGAACCTAGTTATTGATACTGATTTTTCCAGCAGGGTCCCAAACCCTCAGTTTTATCCCTTGGCTTCTAGGTCATCAGCTATGGATGACTACCAACATGTGGTGTTTGAGGAGCTTAAAAAACTGCATGTAGCTGATATTGCAACCGCAAAAAATGATAACATGACCATTCCAGAACGCACTGCCCTCAAAAAATTAAAATCCAATGACAGGATAATTATTAAAAACTCGGACAAGGGCGGTTCGGTGGTAATTCTGGACCGGGATCTTTATGAGGACCAGTTACAGCTTATGTTGAGTGACCTATGTACATACCGCAAAATTGGTGGTGACCCCACTAGTAAAATACGGACAGACCTGCAGCAGCTATTACAAAGGGGTGTAAACATGGGACTTTTGACTGAGAGGCAATTGGAACATATGGTCCCTGAGTCCTCCAGGGTCCCTCTGTTCCATGCCTTGCCTAAGACACACAAAGGGGTTTTCCCACCACCATTCAGACCCATTGTGTCTGGCATAGGGTCCCTTTTTGAGAACATTGGGACATGGCTGGACGAAAGATTACAACCATTGATGAAGTCTTCTCCTGCGTACATTAGGGATTCAAAACATGTGCTTAATGTGATGCAGAAAATTGAATGGCGAGAGAGTTATTCATGGATATGCAGTGATGTTACTGCTTTGTATTCATCCATACCCCACAACATGGCATTAACTGCACTGCAGGAACAGATGCTGGTCTGCACAAACTATTCAGAAAATTTGCAAGATTTTATTTTGGATATTATTTCTTTCTTGCTTAAAAATAATTATTTTGTTTTTTTGAATCAGTTTTATGTCCAGATCTGCGGCTGCAGTATGGGAGCCAAATTTTCACCTTCATTAGCCAACATATATATGAATTGGTGGGAGAAGCAGTTCATCTATAATTCTTGGAACCCTTTCCTTTCTGATATATTCTGGTATGGTCGTTTTATAGACGATATTTTAATAATATGGCGCGGGAGTGAGGCGACCATACCAGATTTTTTCAGTTACATTAACTCAAATGCGTTCAATTTGAAATTTGTTTCCCATAGTCAGCAGGAGTCCATCTCCTTCCTGGATCTCACCCTTATTGGTGATCCAGCAACTGGACGGGTTAATTCTGAGCTCTACAGAAAAGCCATAGCAGGGAACTCCCTTCTCTATGCCACTAGCCATCACCCCAAGCATATAGTGAAAAACATACCTACAGGCGAATATATTAGGGCCAGGAGATCTTGTAGCACGGAGTTGGCTTATGAAAAAGAATGTGAAATAATTGATGGTAGGTTGAGGAATAGGGGTTATGGCAAAGCGGTAATAGATAGGGCAAAAAATAGAGTGAACATGGAGTCCAGAGCTCATTACTTGATACCAAAAACTGTCACACAGGGGATAGATCAGACTAGTGTACCGGTTTTTTCGACTCAGTATAGCAATAGTTTTTGTAAAATTATTGGGATTGTACGCAAATATTTGCCTATCTTATCAGTGGACGATACTCTTAAAAACATTTTGGATACAGGTTGTCGATTTGTCTCTAGACGTGCCCCTACCATAGGCAGTCTCATTTCGCCTAGCGACGCATATCTGGTGAAATCTGCACCCAGCACTGTAAAAAATAGGCTTCCCACATGCGGTTCTTTTAGGTGCGGCAAGAAGCAATGTGGAACGTGTTCACACATGTATAATACTAAAGAAAGTGTGAGTTCCAGTACTGGAAAACGTTATAAAATTAACTCCTTTGTGAACTGTGGTTCAGACCACTGTGTTTATTTGATAACATGCGAGAAGTGCTGTATACAATATGTTGGCTCTACAATCCGCGCCTTAAGAAAACGCATTGGGGAACATTTATATGACATTTCAAATCCGACCTCTAGAAACCTATCGGGAGCATCACAGCATTTTTTATATAACCATAATGGGGACACCAGTTCTCTCAGAGTGAACATAATAGAACAGGTTTTTTCTCCCAGAAGAGGCGGTGACCGTAGTCACATGCTGCGGGATAGGGAAGCAAAGTGGATATTGGCTTATAACACCTGCATGCCAACAGGTATGAACATCAGAAGTGATTTGATGTATATATATTAAATGTTGTGATGTATGGATTATATATAGGCATGTTTTGTGGTCATAATGTCTTGGGTGTTTTTTTTTTTGCAATAATTTTTTGATCGCAAAAGTTTTTAGAGTATATTTGCCTTATAATGATGTAAATCGATTGAGTCTAGCAATAACAATATTGTTGTACCTTTTAATAAGGGGTTAAATTGTTGCTGTCAGTTTACTAACTGCAGGGCCGGCTCCAGGTTTTTGTGGGCCCTGGGCGGAAGAGTCCCGGTGGGCCCCATCCACACGCAGACACACACATACGTACACATACATATACATATTTAAAGACAAACTCACAAAAATACGTATAGAACTGACATATCTATACAGTCATATACACTGACATACATAGATACACATCATACATGCATACAGACACACACAACACAACTCTGCTAGATACATACATACAGACACACACAGCTCTGCTGGATACATACACACATAGCTCTGCTACATACATAGCTCTGCTACATACATACATACACATAGCTCTGCTACATACATACATGAATCTGCTACATACATACACACATAGCTCTGATACATACATACACACATAGCTCTGCTACATACATACACACATAGCTCTGCTACATACATAGCTCTGCTACATACATACATGAATCTGCTACATACATACACACATAGCTCTGCTACATACATACATGAATCTGCTACATACATACACATATAGCTCTGCTACATACATACATGAATCTGCTATATACATACACATATAGCTCTGCTACATACATACACACATAGCTCTGCTACATACATACACACATAGCTCTGCTACATACATAGCTCTGCTACATACATACATGAATCTGCTACATACATACACACATAGCTCTGCTACATACATACACACATAGCTCTGCTACATACATAGCTCTGCTACATACATACATGAATCTGCTACATACATACACACATAGCTCTGCTACATACATACACAGCTCTGCTACATACATACACACATAGCTCTGCTACATACATACACACATAGCTCTGCTACATACATACACACATAGCTCTGCTACATACATACACACATAGCTCTGCTGCATACATACACACATAGCTCTGCTACATACATACACACATAGCTCTGCTACATACATAGCTCTGCTACATACATAGCTCTGCTACATACATACATGAATCTGCTACATACATACACACATAGCTCTGCTACATACATACACACATAGCTCTGCTACATACATACACCCATAGCTCTGCTGCATACATACACACATAGCTCTGCTACATACATAGCTCTGCTACATACATACATACACATAGCTCTGCTACATACATACATGAATCTGCTACATACATACACACATAGCTCTGCTACATACATACACACATAGCTCTGCTACATACATACACACATAGCTCTGCTACATACATAGCTCTGCTACATACATACATGAATCTGCTACATACATACACACATAGCTCTGCTACATACATAGACATAGCTCTGCTGCATACATACACACATAGCTCTGCTACATACATACACACATAGCTCTGCTGCATACATACACACATAGCTCTGCTACATACATACACACATAGCTCTGCTACATACATACACACATAGCTCTGCTACATACATAGCTCTGCTACATACATACATGAATCTGCTACATACATACACACATAGCTCTGCTACATACATACACACATAGCTCTGCTACATACATACACACATAGCTCTGCTGCATACATACACACATAGCTCTGCTACATACATAGCTCTGCTACATACATACATACACATAGCTCTGCTACATACATACATGAATCTGCTACATACATACACACATAGCTCTGCTACATACATACACACATAGCTCTGCTACATACATACACACATAGCTCTGCTACATACATAGCTCTGCTACATACATACATGAATCTGCTACATACATACACACATAGCTCTGCTACATACATACATGAATCTGCTACATACATACACACATAGCTCTGCTACATACATACATGAATCTGCTACATACATACACATATAGCTCTGCTACATACATACAGACATAGCTCTGCTACATACATACACACATAGCTCTGCTACATACATACACACATAGCTCTGCTACATACATAGCTCTGCTACATACATACATGAATCTGCTACATACATACACACATAGCTCTGCTACATACATACATGAATCTGCTACATACATACACACATAGCTCTGCTACATACATACATGAATCTGCTACATACATACACATATAGCTCTGCTACATACATACAGACATAGCTCTGCTATATACATACACACATAGCTCTGCTACATACATACAGACACACACGTAGCTCTGTGGGGCCCACACACACAGCTCCAGGGGCCAGCACATACAGCACCGGGGGGCAGGGCATACACCTAAGGGGGGAGAAGCCCATACAGCTCCCCAGGGCCCATAAATCGGGGGCGGGGAGGGCACATACCTCTCAGGTCACGGTGGAGAGGGGGCCCACAAAGCGCCGGAGAGGGGGCCCACACAGCGCCGGAGAGGGGGCCCACACAGCGCCGGAGAGAAGAGCTGTGCTGGGGGTCGCTGGCTGGCACTGCAACTCCTTCATCTGTGGGACTGAGCAGGCCGGTCGGTAGCTCCGCCCACAGATGAAGTTCAAACCAGGAAGTCTGCGCGCCTTAAAGGGACGGCGCTGCAGATTTCTGCCGAGGACTGCGGAACTCGGCCCGGGGGCAGCAGAACTAAGGCGAGGGGGCCCCCCGGCTCTCCAGGGCCCCGGCATTTGCCCAGGTATGCCGCGTGCTGACGCCGGCCCTGACTAACTGCAATGTTACTATGCATGTCAATCTAATCAAGTGAACCTGTGTACCTTTGACCGGATTTGGTACGCCCAAAGGTGATGGTGTGTTTTTTTGTTTTGTTTTTTTTTCCCTATTTATTATGTGTTTCATTCTGTTAACATAAGTCTATGACTAAGGGCCACACTGGCCTGAAATGCGTAAGACGTTGCCTTTTAACCTTGGATGTCCCTCTAACGCATGTTAGTTTTAACATTTTTTTCAAATAAAATGAGTTTTTAAAAAAAAAATTATTACACTTTTTGGACGTTGTTGCTGGATTAGGAAAGGAATTTCCATTGCTATCTATCCCACTTCTCTGAACACGGAGTTCATGTCCTTGCACCGTCCTGAAGTCTGGAGCCAGATGGAATAATCATGTGGGTGAGCGGAAAAAAAACTTTTTCTACTACTACCCGGGTTAACCATCCCTACCCACGGAGGGGTTAACATCTGGCTGCCATTACATCTCCCCCGGGTATCCCACAACAGCAGCGGTGGTGTCCCACTTCACCACACACCGTGGGTGGCGTCACAGATATTCTACAATCAATCCCGTACAAATACGTCCATCTTTTATTCGGAGTGACCGCGAGCCCCCCGGGTTCGGGGAACCCCTCGAGTAGGCCCCGGTTCCGAGGAGCGCCGGCTGCTGGCACGGGGGCAGCACACACAGACATCCGCAGGTTTCTAATAACCATAAGCATCCTGTGCCTCCAGGCGGCCACCTCTCTCTTCTGCTGTGCCTCCATGCGATCAACGATTTTCTCCACTTCTGCTTCCAGCTCCTCTGCTGACATGGACCTGGACCAGCCCTGCTCCTTAGGATCTCCTTCTGCTGTCGCCATCCTGCTCCTGCTCCTTCCTAGAGATGAGCGAACCAGCCGCGGTTCGGCTCGAGCTCGGTTCACCGCACCGAGGTCCCGTTCGAGTTCGGTTCGGCGAACCACTCGAACCAATAGGAAACAATGGGAGGCAATTTACAAACACATAACAATGCATTATAAATGTACACATACAGTTAATAAACATTGCCATGACGCTTATGACTCGCCCACCCCAGGGCTATGGGACACCCGGTGCCGGGCCGGACTAGTCCGGTGGTAGTCAGTGGTGGCTGGGCCCGGCTCCGTGGCCCTGGTGGGTGTCAGTTGAATGTGTGGCTTGGTTGTTAAAGTGTGTGTTCGTGACGCCACCTGTGGTATGCGGCTATTAAGCCGCCGCTGCTGTGTGAGGCCACCGGGATGATGTTATGGCAGCAGTGTTGGTACTGCTCCCCACAGGTGGAGCAATGCCCGGGGCACAGTTGGTGCTTGTAAGTGTCTATGTAGGTGGAATAACAGAGACGAGTCCAAGGTGCAGTTCCAGTTCTTTTACTCACTGTTTCTGTCACACTTGCAAGGACCCTCAGACTGCTGGGACCACTGTCAGGGACCTCCGCCGTTTCTGGATGGTTCCGAGCGTGAAATCCGGTTCCCTCTCTTTAGTGTCCCTTTTTCTGCTGACTTCACTAGCCTTGCCTTAGGTAGATGGACTTGGCTTGGCCTCCATTACAGCCTCCAGGCTGGGGGGTCACCTGTCGGCTGATTACCCCTTTTCTGGAGATCTGCTCTGGGTTCTGGCCCTGGGAGCTTGCAATTCCCTGGGCCTCGGTTTTTACTGTCTGGAGACTGTCTTTCCACTCCTTCAGTTTCTAGGGACCGTCCCCTGTCGCAGCTAATCACTCCACCGATGTCACTGTGGAACGGGCCACCGCAGCCTGCAGCTACCCGTAGCGCCTCTGGGCCCTCGGCAGCGGTACCCAACAAGGACTGCTCGTGGCACCTTACAGGACTACCCGTGGCCCTGCGACTCCTTCTTCTCTTCTCGTCCTACATGCTCACTCCTCACTCTCCCACTCCCTGAGCGAACTGACTAAACTTCACCTTCCCTATCTGTGTCTGCTTTCTGTGGCTCCTCCCACCTCCCCTGTTGCTAAGCTGTACCCTATGGGAGCAGGGATGGGTCTTACAGCCCCTCTCAGCATGCAGCATGGGAGGGTTGCCTGCCACTTTCCCTGGTCCTGTGTGTCCCTAGCAATGGGTGTAGTGTGAATTTACCAGGGGACCGGAGTTCACTCTCTTCCTCTCCCAGAATGGGGCATCACACCGCAGATGGGGTGCAATGACCTGTGGCGACGGAAGCCTCAGGGGCGCCACACTCCCCCACAGCAAATCCCAGCACGTCCTCGGGCTGAAAAACAACAAAAACATATGGAAAACTGCAAAACATTTTTGGTATGCGATAACATATACTGTAAAACATTTCTTCCCTTTATGGGAGGCACAAATTCTTGAACGTTGCAAACTTCTTATAAAGAAACTATGTGTGCACTTTCAGTTCATTGCACAGTTTGGGCACTTCCCCCATAATTCTGGTAGGGGGCACAACAGGTGCAACTAATTACATGGTTGGCTACAACAAGTCCAGTAGCCCGGCAGTTCGTTTCAAAGTAACATCTTCAACCAGCCATTAAGTCCAATGGCCTGGTTGCATCAAACATAACACCAACATACCAGCCATTAAGTCCAATGGCCTGGTAGGACATAAAACACATACACCACACACCAGCCACCAAGTCCAGTGGCCTGGCATGACATGACACTTAACCATTCACCGGGGCCCACAATTCAGTTCAGTGGCCCGGTAGCACATAACAGGGGGGTGACATCTTCAAAAAGAATCAGGGACAGCACAGTAGGAAGGGGTGTCGTCTTCGAAAAGAATCAAGGGCAAAACACGAGGGACTTCTTCAAAAAGAATAAGGGGCAGACAGGGGCTATTTACAGTTTGGCAGCTCTTCATCTTCCTTACTCTCCAGGATAGATGTCAGGATCCCACTCCGGCACAGCTCTTGGCAGCAGGTCCGCTGACGAGATCATCGTCTGGGTCCCTTGAGCACTGGTCCCCAACCTTCTGCGCTGTCCCGCAGCCTGGGCTGGAGTGGGGCTGCCTGTAGACGTTGCACGGCGCTGCTGCAGAGGGCTGCTTGTCTGCAGGGGGCTATTGCTGTGGTCTCTGGGGCCCTGCTTCGGCCGGGCACCCTGCATCACACGCGCCATGGAGATCCTGGTTTGCGTCTCCTGGGTAACTGTGGCAGGCCGGCTGCAATATTCTGTGGTCTGGGTCGGTCGAGGGCTGGCGCTGCTGCTTGGGGAGATGCTGCGCTCTTGTGCTGTGCGGCGCTACTCCGGCTCTCCTGGGGCCGCTTCCTCCTGCACAATGCGCACATGCAGTGCATACCACCCACGATCCCCCATCAGCCGGGTATACTCCACTTCATCACCCAGCTTGGCGTCGCGGCCTGGGTGGCCTCTGGGCAGGTGCTCCTCAATGTCTCTTCGTGCTACAAACACGTCCTTGCCCAGGCCAGGCTCCCGGATGAAGCCCCAGCCACCTTTCTGCCGGAAATCTACGACAGTGCCCCGTTTCACTGGGCACTCAGCTCCCTTCAGGGCCTTCCTGACCTCTTCCTTGGAGGCCAGATTGGCGACTTCCCGGGCCCTCTTTTTCTCTTCCCGGAGTTCCTGCTCCTGCCGGTACTCGACCACCAGCCTTTGGCACGTCAGCTCATTGGCCAGGGGAGTTGCCTTGGGGCGCAGCGGCCGCTGCAGTCCCTTGGTTTCTATGGGCACAGCGTCCCAGTTCACTCCCGGGGATGCCATTCCCAGGAGGTTCACAGGGGGACTCGGCAGAGGGCCTGCTGGTTGTTCTGGGTCCGCCCCCCCCCAAGCTCCGTCTGCGGGGGTCTCAGGCAGGCCTCCGGTGCCCCACCGGGCTTCCGCGGGTCCGGCGGGGGAGGCCAGAGGGTCGGTGAAGTGACTGGTCAGGGGTGCGTGGCGGGGCCATGGGTCCGGACGGGTCGGGGTTTCAGTTGGCTCACCCTTTTGCTGCTCCGCGGCATCCATCCACCGGCCCAGGCCTTCCGGTATCAGCGGTGTCTCTCTCCACCGGTCCGCTTCCACCCCCACGCTGCTCAGCCTCCGGGTCAGGGCTCGCACTTCCTCTCTCAGCAGGTCCAGCTCGAGGTCCTCTCCTCCGGTCCCTGGTGCACCTCGCTGCAGCTCCTCCGCCATGCTTCCGGCCTGGGAAATGCTGCCTGGAACACTGCTCGAGTGCTCGACCACGCCACTCGGCTGTTCCCTTTTCCTTCTTGGAGGCGGGGCCGGAGGCTGTACTAGCAACTGGCGCCAGACTGGCGCCCAGCCCATCACGGCCGGTACCGCTCCACTTAGTATCAGGTACATTTTCTTTTTCTTTATCTGTTGATCGGTCGTTAAGCTGTTTCTGCCAGCCGGCCAGCTTATTTGGTCACCACTTCTTTTTCTTTCGCTTTCTATGGCGGACACCGCTTCGCGCGCTTTTCTTGGACAAGGGGGCGGGGCTTCTCTTCGCGCCCTTTCTTCTGGCACGCCCCCCTTCTTCCCGCTCTCAGCAGCGCTAATGGCGGCGGTTTCTCGTTATAATACACAGTTCTTCAGGCGCACAGTACCCGGTGTGACCGGGCACGAAATCCTGTTCGTGACGCCAATATTGACTCGCCCACCCCAGGGCTATGGGACACCCGGTGCCGGGCCGGACTAGTCCGGTGGTAGTCAGTGGTGGCTGGGCCCGGCTCCGTGGCCCTGGTGGGTGTCAGTTGAATGTGTGGCTTGGTTGTTAAAGTGTGTGTTCGTGACGCCACCTGTGGTATGCGGCTATTAAGCCGCCGCTGCTGTGTGAGGCCACCGGGATGATGTTATGGCAGCAGTGTTGGTACTGCTCCCCACAGGTGGAGCAATGCCCGGGGCACAGTTGGTGCTTGTAAGTGTCTATGTAGGTGGAATAACAGAGACGAGTCCAAGGTGCAGTTCCAGTTCTTTTACTCACTGTTTCTGTCACACTTGCAAGGACCCTCAGACTGCTGGGACCACTGTCAGGGACCTCCGCCGTTTCTGGATGGTTCCGAGCGTGAAATCCGGTTCCCTCTCTTTAGTGTCCCTTTTTCTGCTGACTTCACTAGCCTTGCCTTAGGTAGATGGACTTGGCTTGGCCTCCATTACAGCCTCCAGGCTGGGGGGTCACCTGTCGGCTGATTACCCCTTTTCTGGAGATCTGCTCTGGGTTCTGGCCCTGGGAGCTTGCAATTCCCTGGGCCTCGGTTTTTACTGTCTGGAGACTGTCTTTCCACTCCTTCAGTTTCTAGGGACCGTCCCCTGTCGCAGCTAATCACTCCACCGATGTCACTGTGGAACGGGCCACCGCAGCCTGCAGCTACCCGTAGCGCCTCTGGGCCCTCGGCAGCGGTACCCAACAAGGACTGCTCGTGGCACCTTACAGGACTACCCGTGGCCCTGCGACTCCTTCTTCTCTTCTCGTCCTACATGCTCACTCCTCACTCTCCCACTCCCTGAGCGAACTGACTAAACTTCACCTTCCCTATCTGTGTCTGCTTTCTGTGGCTCCTCCCACCTCCCCTGTTGCTAAGCTGTACCCTATGGGAGCAGGGATGGGTCTTACAGCCCCTCTCAGCATGCAGCATGGGAGGGTTGCCTGCCACTTTCCCTGGTCCTGTGTGTCCCTAGCAATGGGTGTAGTGTGAATTTACCAGGGGACCGGAGTTCACTCTCTTCCTCTCCCAGAATGGGGCATCACACCGCAGATGGGGTGCAATGACCTGTGGCGACGGAAGCCTCAGGGGCGCCACACTTACCGGTGCCCACGATGCGTCCTGCACTCTGTCTCCTGTCGCTATTCCTTCCGATGATCGCTGCGTCCTCCCGATAACCAGCACTGACAGGACCTTCCGTGACGTCGTCAAAATAGCCATGTGACCAGTCACGTGGCTATTATCACATTGGCTACAGACTGGTCACATGGCTTTCACGTCATGTCCTGTCCTACGTCCTGTCATTGCACTCTCCAGTACACGGTGCACGTTTGTGTATCGCCGTGTACCGGCGACATGCTCTAGCACACGGTCGACTCCCCGTTCTGATTCCCCGTTCCTTTAGGGACACAGCCGGTCATTAACAGAGATCACCGTTGCCATAGCAACGCAGTTAGCGGTGACGTCACCGCTAACCGCGGCTCCGGGAATCACATGATTGGAGCACCGATGCTATGGTAACGCGTCTGTCAGCGTTACCGCTAACAGCCAGCAGCACTGATCACTCACGGAGTGAAGGCTGCACAGGAAGCAGCGTCTTCCCCCATGCAGCAGTGATGGAGCAGAGCTGCATTTGTTGAACGAGAAAGACAGAAGACCATAGATCGTGGAGGGCTGACAGTGAGTAATAAACATAGAGTTTCTAATGTGTCTGTGTATTTATTTCTATTAAAGTTTTTTTTCGCTGTGTGGTGTCTTTTTTTTAACCCTTTATTGGAGATTCTTAATGGCCGGGTCAAACGTGCCTGACATTAAAAATCTCTGGCTTAATACTAGCTAGTAAAACAAAGCCAGTATTAACTCATTATTACCCAGCAAAGCCACCGTCACCAGGGCTGTTGGAAGAGTTGGACACAGCGCCAGATGATGGCGCTTCTATGAAAGCGCCATTTTCTGGGGCGGCTGCGGACTGCAATTCGCAGCAGAGGCGCCCAGAAACCTCTGGCCAACCTGTGCTGTGGATTCCAATCCCCAGCTGTCTAGTTGTAACTGGCTGGACACAAAAATGAGGAGAAGCCCACGTCATTTGTTTTTTAATTATTTCATGAAATAAGTGAAATAATTAAAAAAAAACGGGCTTCCCTATATTTTTGGTTCCCAGCTGGGTACAAATAGGCAACTGGGGGTTGGGGGCAGCCCGTACCTGTCTGCTGTACCTGGCTAGCATACAAAAATATGGCGAAGCCCACGTCATTTTTTTGGTGGGCAAAAAACTCCTGCATACAGTCCTGGATGGAGTATGCTGAGCCTTGTAGTTCTGCAGCTGCTGTCTGCTCTCCTGCATACACTAGTGAATGGAACATGCTGAACCTTGTCGTTCTGCAGCTGCTGTCTGCTCTCCTCCATACAAACAGCAGCTGCGGAACTACAAGGCTCAGCATACTCCATCCAGGACTGTATGCAGCTGTTTTTTGCCCCCTGAAAAAATTATGTGGGCTTCGCCATATTTTTGTAAGCTAGCCAGGTACAGCAGGCAGCTACGGGCTGCCCCCAACCCCCAGCTGCCTATTTGTACCCGGCTGGGAACCAAAACTAAAGGGAAGCCCATTTTTTATTATTTCATGAATTTCATGAAATAATTAGAAAAAAAATGACGTAGGCTTCGCCATATTTTTGTGTCCAGCCAGGTACAACTAGGCAGCTGGGGATTGGAATCCGCAGCACAGGTTGGCCTGAGCTTTCTGGGCCCCTCTGCTGCGAATTGCAGTCTGCAGCCGCCTCAGAAAATGGCACTTTCATAGAAGCGCCATCTTCTGGCGCTGTATCCAACTCTTCCAGCTGACCTGGTGAAGGGTGGTTCGCTGGGTAATAATGGGGTTAGGGCTAGCTGTATATTATCAACTGAAATCATTAATACCCAGCGATCCACCGGCATCAGGGCAGCTGGAAGAGTTGGATACAGCGCCGGATGATGGCGCTTCTAGGAGAGCGCCATTTTCTGAGGCGGCTGCGGACTGCAATTCGCAGCAGAGGGGCCCAGAAAGCTTTGGCTAACCTGTACTGCGGATCCAATCCCCAGCTGCCTAGTTGTAACCGGCTAGACACAAAAATGGGACAAAGCCTACATCGTTTTTTTTTTTTAAATTATTTCATGAAATTCATTAAACAATTAAAAAAAGGGCTTCCCTATATTTTTAGTTCCCAACCGGGTTCAAATAGGCAGCTGGGTGTTGGGGGCAGCCCGTACCTGCCTGCTGTACCTGGCTAGCATACAAAAATATGGCGTAGCTCACGTCATATTTTTTGGAGTTTTTTGGCACAAAAAATAAAAAATGCTTCCCTGGATTTTCCATTGCCAGTGAAGGTAACACCAAGCAGTGGGGTTAGCAGCCAGTAGCTGCTTGGATTACCCTTAGCTAGCAATACAAAAAATGCAGCGGGAGCCCATATATATTTTTTTTAATTATTTATTTAAATAACTAAAAACAAAATGGGCTTCCCTGTATTGTGATTGCTGGACATCACAGTGCTGTAAAAATAAATCTTTAAAAAAAATGACATAGCGCTCCGCGGTATTTTTGATTCTCAGCACAGATAAAGCAGACAGCTATGGGTTGCCACTCCCATCTGCCTGGCGTTACCTTGGCTGGCAATCAAAATACAGGGAAGGCCATTAATTTTTCTCTATTTAAAAAATAGTTAAAAAAAAAAATGACGTTGGGTCCCCCCATTTTTGATAGCCAGCTAGGGTAAAGCAGACGGCTGTAGCCTGAAAACCACAGCTGGCAGCTTTACCGTGGTTGGGGATCCAATGTGGAGGTCACCCCAGGCTCTTTTTTTATAATTATTTTATAAATATTAATAATTACAAAAAAAAAGTAGGGTCCCCCCCAAATTGGATCACCAGCCAAGGTAAAGCATACAGCAGAGGGGGGCAGAGAATGGTAAAGGTACAGGCTGGTGAATGAAGGTGCAGGCTAGCAGAGAATGGGGAAGGTACCGGCTGGTGAATGAAGGTGCAGGCCGGCAGAGAATGGGGAAGGTACAGGTTGGTGAATGAAGGTGCATGCTGGCAGAGAATGGGGAAGGTACAGGCTGGTGAATGAAGGTGCAGGCTAGCAGAGAATGGGGAAGGTACCGGCTGGTGAATGAAGGTGCAAGCCGGCAGAGAATGGGGAAGGTACAGGTTGGTGAATGAAGGTGCAGGCTGGCACTGAATGGGGATGGTACAGGCTGGTGAGTGAAGGTGCAGGCTGGCAGAGAATAAGGAAGGTACAGGCTGGTGAATGAAGGTGCAGGCTGCCAGAGAATGGGGAAGGTACAGGCTGGTGAATGAAGGTGTAGGCTGGCAGACAATAGGGAATGTACAGGCTGGTGAATGAAGGTGGAGGCTGGCAGAGAATGGGGGAATGTACAGGCTGGTGAATGAAGGTGCAGGCTAGCAAAGAATGGGGCAAGGTACCAGCTGGTGAATGAAGGTGTAGTCTGTCAGAGAATGGGGCAAGGTACCGGCTGGTGAATGAAGGTGTAGGCTGGCAGAGAATGGGGAAGGTACAGGCTGGTGAATGAAGGTGCAGGCTGGCAGAGAATGGGGAAGGTACAGGCTGGTGAATGAAGGTGCAGGCTGGCAGAGAATAGGGGAAGGTTCCGGCTGGTGAGTGAAAGTGCAGGCTGGCTCTTAATGGGGAAGGTACAGGCTGGTGAATGTGTGGCGCCCTGGACTAGCCAGGTCGTCACAGGTACTACAACACAATAGCCCCCCCGAGATAGGCACACCAGTCAGACACAAATCCTTGTTGCCTCCCTCCAGGGGCTGATGTCCACACCAGGTGGGGTGGAGCCAGGCGGTTGGCCCCACCCACTGAGGAGTTCACAGTCCTGGAGGCGGGAAAGGAAGTCAGTTGAGATCTGAGTAGGAGTCAGGAGAGGAGTGAAGTAGTAGTTGAGGAGCAAACTGACTGTGTCCGGGTACGTGGCCCGGGCACCGAGAGCAAGGTTGGCAGACGGTGGTGGCTGTCTGCAGGAGAGGCAGATCAACGCGGAACCGTAGGACCGGGGACGGGCGGTGGCCCGCCGGTACCGAACCGGGGAGCGAAGTGAAGCCAGCACAAACCGGCAGGGCCTGCGGACCCCGACCAGGCTTGGAGTCGCCGTTAAACAGGTCAAATCCATTAGTGACCGAAACCCCAGGGTTTTCCAAACAGCCAAGACCCGATTGAAGGCAACCGTCCAAACAGAAAAAGGGAAATACAGCTACCACCACAGCTAGAGTTCCCAGGGCCAGAGCCTGCGGGCAAAAGGGCTCCTCCGGCACCTATCCACGCTGGGGAGCGGGTTACCGGTGGGAAGCCATCGGGACCGAAGATACACAACAGGTGCAGGGAAAGGCAGCCACCACCAACCGTCCGGGAGAAACCACAGCAGCCGGCTGCGGGACCCGTCCATCCAACCGTTTGTTTTACCAGAGACTTGCACCCGTTTGTGGCTGAGTACTACCGTTCCGTCCGGCATCGCGCTGCGCAGTTCAAGCGCCCCCTGCACCTTGCCCAACCCTGATTCCCCGTCACCTCACCGGGCCCCGGGACCGTCAACCCCCTACCCACGGAGGGGTAAACAACATCCCAGCTGCTCCCTGCCATCGCTCCCGGGATCCCCGTCAACAGCAGCGGTGGTGTCCAACCTCACCACAACCCGTGGGTGGCGTTACGGACCAAATCCCCAAACCAAATCACCCCCTTTCACTCACGGGCGAGGAGCGCCGCTCGAGTCCCCGGATCCGGCCCACCGCTCGAGCCACCAAGCAGCAGCAGCAGCGCCGGACCAGAGCGCCAGCAAGAGAGCAGCAGCGACGGCTCCCTCCCCGACCGCGACAACTTGGCATCACGAACAGGATCTTACCGTTCTACCGGCTGGTAGAGGTGCGCCTTGTGTCCCGCCGGCGGTACCCGGCCGAAAAATTTCAGAGGCCGCCATCTTGGGCGCGAAGATTTTCCCGCTCGAGCGTCTTCTCAAGCAGTGGAGGCGCGAAAGCCGAAGCTCCGCTCCTGAAGAGGAGGTGCTGAGAAAAGACCAAGGGGGGCGGAAACAAGATGTCTGCGCCCGTCGGAGCCTCTGGAGGAGCGGCGGTCGCCGCCGCGGCGGCCCCCGCGAATAAGAATGGGCCAGGCCGTGCTCCGGCCGCACGAGAAGGGGAGGCCGCGGCCCCCGCCATTGCTCAGGTGATGCTGTTCTCCTTGCCCTATGTGCCCAGAGCTACCTGGCTGCCGCAGTACGACGGGAAACCTGACGCTTTACAGGTCTTCCGGAAGAAGCTTAACCCGGTCCTGGAACTGTACCCCCTGTGAGGTAGCGTGGTCGGCTGCGTAGCAGAAGACATGGGATCCAGGCATTAAGGTTCACAGCACACGGTTTAATGTCCAAACAAAAGTCCACCACAATATACATGTGCCTCTCCAGCAGAGAGCTCAGGGAGTTCTGTTCACTCCCTCACACCCGGCACACCTGCCCTTGTTCCTGTTTCCATTTAACCCTTCCTTCAGCCTGTAGGGAAACAGCATTAACCCTGGAGTGGATCTACTTTCTATCATGGAGTGAGCACAACCGGGGCGAGACATACCGGCCGTCATAGATAACCCCGGTCACAGTCTCACATACCCCCCCCCTCAGTTCAAGCGTGCGGGGTTGAACTCCCGCCATCAAACACGGGCCGCGGGACAAGGCATCGGCGTTTCCCTGCAACCCACCGGCCCTATGTTCAACCGTAAACCGGAAGTTCTGCAGAGAAAGGAACCACCGGGTAACCCGGGCATTCCGTTCCTTGGCGGACCTCATCCAGACCAGTGGAGAGTGATCCGTCACCAAGTGAAACTGCCGTCCCAGCAGGTAATAGCGTAGGGACTCCAAGGCCCACTTGATCGCCAGGCACTCCTTCTCCACTACGCTATAATTCCGCTCGGGAGCGGTGAGCTTCCTACTTAAGAAGGTGACGGGGTGTTCCTCCCCCTGAACCACCTGAGACAGCACTGCCCCTAGGCCGACCTCTGAGGCGTCAGTCTGTACTATGAACTCCTTCCGGAAATCAGGGTGTACAAGAACGGGCTGTCCGCACAGGACCCCCTTCAGGGCCCGGAAGGAGTCCTCGGCCTGCGGAGTCCAGCGCACCATGACGGACTTCTTGCCTTTGAGAAGGTCCGTCAAGGGGGCTGATAGTCCCGCAAAATCCTTTACAAACCTCCTGTAGTACCCCACGATACCCAGGAAGGCCCTAACCTGCTTCGTGGTCAGGGGTCTAGGCCACTTCTGGATCGCCTCAACCTTGTTAATTTGGGGCTTAATCACTCCTTGGCCTATCACGTAGCCCAAGTAGCGGGCTTCCGTGAGTCCCAACGCACACTTCTTGGGATTGGCTGTCAATCCGGCTGTTCGAAGCACGTCCACCACCGCTTGTACCTGTTCCAAGTGGGTCTGCCAATCGGAGCTGTAAATAATGATGTCATCAAGGTACGCTGATGCATACGCCTGGTGGGGTTCCAGCACTAAGTCCATCAACCTCTGGAACGTGGCCGGAGCGCCATGTAACCCAAAAGGCAAGACAACATAGTGGAAGAGACCCTCCGGCGTAACAAAAGCGGTTTTCTCCTTGGCGGACTCCGTCAGTGGCACCTGCCAGTACCCCTTGGTCAGGTCGAGCGTGGTAAAATATCGCGCCTGTCCCAGCCTATCAATTAGCTCATCCACCCGGTAGAGTAAATCCTGCTTAAGAGCGAAATGGGGGTACCTTACCTGGGCACCGGGCAGCTGTGCCACCCCGTCAACTACTGTCACCCGACTCCGGGCATGTATTAACGTAGGGTCCTGGAGTTGGGCTGTCCCAAACGTATCCGGGGACGCCTCCAACTCCGGGATGGGCTCGACCATCTCAGCCTCTCCTGCCAATACCTCTAGGGGTGACCTATCGGGTTCACACTCTGTCCCTATCATGGTGACCCCTACGGCAGGCGTCCCGGATTCAGGATTGTAGGGCTCAGGTCCCAGACTGACCAATATCTGAGGGGACTTAGGGGGTCCCCTCCATAAAGTCCAAAAATAGGGCAGATCCCTTCCTAGGATCACGTCATAAGGAAGAGTGTTAAGAAGTCCCACCTCATGTTGCACCTGACCGCAAGGTGCTGTGATGGTGACAATCCCCGTGGGATAGTCTCGGCGGTCCCCATGTATGCAAACCACCCCCACGGTACGTCCTGTGGCCTTTACTTTAGCCCTCAAGGTGGATCGCACAAGGGTCACTAAGCTTCCGGAATCCAACAATCCTGTAACCGGACATCCATTCACCTGTGTTTGGCACAAGTGGGGCTCCGTCTCTGGGGAGAGCAGGTCAGCGGTACACACCACCTGAGCATACATTGAACCCCGCCGGGTAACCCCACAATCCATGGGCTCCGTGGTGAGTGGACACTGGGCTTCCATATGTCCCACCCGCTGGCACCGCCAACATCTAATGGGGACGGAAACCCCCTTGACGGGTTGTCGTTTAGGGTACAGAACCTTCCGGACCTCAGGAATGGCGGCCGCGGCCTCAGACGGGACGGTAGGGGACTCCTGCACCGTTGTCAGCGGTGGGTCCTTGGCCCTAGGCTTGGAGGGGCCGGACCGACGGGCGGTACGCAAAGTCTCAGTGTCCCGTATCAAGTCCTGCGTAGCCACATGCCGCTCTACCAGGGACACTAATTGGTCCAGGGTACTCGGGTCACCCTGTCCTACCCACCGTTGAACGGTGACGGGTAAAGTGTGCACAAAACGATCCACTACTACCCTTTCCACCATTTGCGCCGGGCTCAGAGTGTCAGGCTGCAACCACTTTTTTACAAGATGCAACAAGTCATAGGCCTGGGAGCGTACGGGTTTGGCTTCCTCATAGAACCACTGATTTACCCGCTGAGCCCGTACATAGGTATTCACCCCCAACTGTGCCAGTATTTCGGCTTTTAGGGTCACATAGTCAATGGCGTCCTCGGTACAGAGGTCCAGGTACGCTTTTTGGGGTTCCCCCGTCAGATAGGGCGACAATACCTCAGCCCACTGGGGGGTCGGCAGCTTTTCCCGCTCGGCCACCCGCTCAAACACCGCCAGGAACGCTTCCACATCATCCCCCGGGGTCATCTTTTGCAACGCTTGTCTCACCGCTTTCCGGACGCTGCCGTCGTTACCTGGTCCCGGGGTTGATGCTGCCGGTCCGGCACGGATCGACTTGGCCAGGAGAACCATCTGTTCTTGATGTCTTTGTTCCTGCAATTGCAAGGCTTGCTGCTGACGTGCATTGGCCTGAACCAGCTGTTTTTGGTGCCTTTTGTCCTGCCCTTGCAAGGATTGCTGCTGACGTTCCAACGCCCGGAGCAGGTGTGCATTGGTCTGTTGCTGCTGTGCATTAGCCTCTTGTAGCTGTGCATTAGCCTGTTGTTGCTGTGCATTAGCCTGAGCCAGCTGCTTTAGTATGTCCTCCATGGCGTCACCGGGTTTGGGCTGTAGTATAGCCGCTCAAATCCAGGACATGTGCTACTGGGTCACCAGGGATGGATGCTACACCTCACCGGCTGGCATGCCCGCATTCTCCACCATATGTGAGGTAGCGTGGTCGGCTGCGCAGCAGAAGACACGGGATCCAGGCATTAAGGTTCACAGCACACGGTTTAATGTCCAAACAAAAGTCCACCACAATATACATGTGCCTCTCCAGCAGAGAGCTCAGGGAGTTCTGGTCACTCCCTCACACCCGGCACACCTGCCCTTGTTCCTGTTTCCATTTAACCCTTCCTTCAGCCTGTAGGGAAACAGCATTAACCCTGGAGTGGATCTACTTTCTATCATGGAGTGAGCACAACCGGGGCGAGACATACCGGCCGTCATAGATAACCCCGGTCACAGTCTCACACCCCTGACCGATAAACAACGTGTCGCGGTAGTGCTAGGGCAGCTGACCGGTGTGGCTGAGCAGGAGACGGAGACCTGGACCGAGGGGGACCAGTCCTCCGTGGCCACCATCTTTGAAAAGCTCCAGATTGCCTTCGAGACCTGCACCGAAGCTGAGCTGCATATGCAGTTTTACCAATGCCGACAGCGGCCTGCAGATAGTATTAGAGACTAAGCCTTGCGCCTGCAAACTTCCCTCCGCACACTGAAGCGGGTGGATGCCATTAATGATGCGGACAGCAACAAAATGTTAGTCGAGCAGTTCGTGCAGGGGATGGGATCCCCGGAGGACCGCAAGTAGCTCCAGCTGTGGGCCCTGAAACACCCTGACGTGGACTTTGCCGTGCTGAAAGAACGGGCCATCAAAGCTCTGCAACCCCCAGCATCCGACATCCCAGAAGTGGCCCTGTGGCCAGCTGAGACGGCTCCCATCGTGGTGACCCCTTCTCTCCCAGCTCCCTCGGCTCCTGTAGCCCCTGCCGGAATGGTAGAGGAGCTGGCTGCCCAGGTCCGTCGCATGGATGGAGACCTTGCCAAGATCCTCGCCGCACTCCAGCCTCCAACGAGACCCAAGCCCCCGGGGAGGATACAGCTCTCCGACAGCCCAGAGGATGTCCCCTGGATGCAGCGGAGAAGGACCAATGACTCACGGTATGGACCTCCACTTTGTTACAGGTGCAGCAAGCCCGACCACTACTCCCGCCGGTGTCCGTTAAACGAGCAACCCCTGGGGCCACGGGCCAATCCTCAGGAGTAGAACCCAGTGGCCCCCCAGACTGGCGGGACCAGTACATCGGAGCCAGGCCCATCATCCCTCTGGCAGTAGACGGCGTCCTGCTGATGGCCCTCCTGGACACTGGATCCCAGGTAACCACGATACCATACACACTGTATCAACGGTATTGGGGGGATGATGAACTTGCCCCTCCAGACAGTAGCATGACACTGATCGCAGCTGATGGACTCCCATTGACCCAAGTGGGATATAAACAAGTGGCCATGACCGTGGGACAGGCTGAACTGCAGCACCAGGGAATGATTGTGATAATGAATGAACCCAGCGACCATAACCCGAAGGTAGTGCTAGGGACTAATGTGATGGAGCATTGCATGAGTGATATGCTAACCCTACTGCAGCAGCTGGCAGCCACTGCAGCAGGAGGCCGACAGAGGGCTGTGCAGCGTGAGATCCGGGCCTTGATGTATCAGCAGCAAGTGAACTCAACAGGAGGAGAGATTGGAGGAGAGAGAGTGATGGATGCGGCACCTTTGATTGTGCCTCCCCGGAGTGAGATGATGATTTGGTGCAGAGCAGCGGTAGGTCCCCAGGGGCGGGATTACCCAGTCATGGTAGAGCCCATGCCCTCCGAACACTGGCCCACAGTAATGGCCGCCCGAGGGGTGGTAGACGTCAAGAAAGGGAGAGTGCCCGTAAGGGTGTTAAACTGCGGGGAGGAGGAGGTCAGGCTTCCCCGATACGCTACCCTCGCCAAGCTGCTTACTCTAGACCCTCACACCATCCAGGAGGCCGTTCCCCCGACCTCACCGCCTCCTGCCAGCCACCCCCCATCCCAGGAGCGGTTAGATGAGTGGTGCCAAGAGTTACATGTAGGCACTGATGACACCCCTACACATCACAAAGAAGGGGTATACAGGGTGGTACAGGAGTACAAGCAGGTCTTTAGCAAACATTCCCTAGATTTTGGGCGGATTAAAAGGGATCCAAAACCACATCCCCACCGGTGAGCATCCCCCATTAAGGAAAGATACAGACCTATTCCCCCTGCACACTACCAATGCGCCAAGGACATGTTGAGGAACATGAAGGAGGCAGGGGTTATTAGGGATAGCTGCAGTCCCTGGGCCGCCCCACTGGTGCTGGTAAAGAAGAAGGATGGCACCATGAGGATGTGTGTGGACTACCGAAAGATTAACCAGATAACGCATAAGGATGCCTATCCTCTGCCCCGTATTGAAGAGTCCCTGGCCGCGCTAAGAACCGCTAACTACTTCTCTACCCTTGACCTCACCAGTGGGTACTGGCAGGTGGCCGTGGTGCCTGAGGACCGTGAGAAGACCGCCTTTGCAACCCCCTGGGACTCTGTGAATTCAACAGCATGCCGTTCGGGCTGTGCAACGCCCCTGGAACCTTCCAACGGCTGATGGAATGCTGTCTGGGACATCTGAATTTTGAGACCGTCTTGCTGTACCTGGACGATGTAATTGTATACTCACAGACGTATGAAGCCCACCTGGAGCACCTAGCTGAGGTGTTCGCGTCCCTTGCCAAGTACGGGATGAAATTGAAGTCCTCCAAGTGCCATCTATTGAAGCCCAGAGTGCAGTACCTCGGACATGTGGTGGGCGCAGAGGGCGTTGCCCCAGATCCCGAAAAGATCACTGCCATTCAGGGCTGGCCGAGGCCGACCACGGTGAGAGAGGTGAGGCATTTCCTGGGTTTGGTGGGCTATTACCGCCGCTTCATTAAAGGATACACGAAGATGGCTGCCCCCATGCAAGACCTTCTCGTGGGACAGACCAAGGGTGGCAGGTCCCCTGGAACCCCGTTGGCGTGGGAAGAAAAGCACGAAGAGTTCTTCCGTCAGCTGAAGACGGCCTTGACCGGGGAAGAAATCCTGGCGTACCCCGACTACGGTCTCCCGTTCGTCCTCTACACCAATGCCAGTAATGTAGGATTGGGAGCAGTCTTATCCCAGGTCCAGGACGGAAGGGAGAAGGTGATCGCCTATGCTAGCCGGAAACTCCGACCTACAGAAAGGAATCCCGAGAACTATAGCTCTTTCAAGCTTGAGCTCTCGGCACTGGTGTGAGCCATTACCGAGCGGTTCTGCCATTATCTGGCGGCAGCCAAGTTCACCGCTTATACGGACAACAACCCGCTCACCCATCTGGATACAGCTAAGTTCGGTGCATTGGAGCAGCGGTGGGTGGCCCGGTTGGCTAACTATTACTTCACCATCAAGTACCGGGCCAGCCGTAAAAATGCTAACACAGACGCACTCTCCTGGATGCCTCACCTGCTGGGAGAGGGGCTGGACGAGGATGACTTTGAAGAAATCGAGTTGCCCGCGTTCCACCGGCCGCCAGCCGAGAAGTTACATGTCCATCAACAACAGGTGAACTTAGACCCGCTGCCCAGCCAAGGGTGGCAAGAAGCCCAGGATCAGGCACCTGCTGTCCACTTGGTCAAGACCCTGGTGGAACAAGGCTCCGCCGGGATAGACCCTGCCGCCCCCGCCGAGGCCCAACGACTGTGGAAGGAATGAGCCCGGCTGTATCTGCACCAGGGGAAGCTGTATCGGGAATTGATTAACCCGAAGACCCACGAGAAGGTCCGCCAGCTGGTGATCCCCCAGGCTAATGTGCCCACTGTTCTACGGGCATACCATGACGGTGCCGGGCACTTTGGATGGAAGAAGCTGGAGATGCTGTTGAGGGAGCGATTCTATTGGAGCGGGATGCGGGAGTCTGTGGAGGCCTGGTGCCGAGAATGTGGCCCTTGTGCATTGAGAAGGAGGGATGAGGCCAGCCAGAAGGCCCCGTTACACCCAATCATTACGCATCAGCCGCTGGAACTGGTCGCCCTCGACCACGTGAAGCTCACCCCTAGCCGAAGTGGGTACACCTACGCTCTGACTATTGTAGACCACTATTCAAGATTCATGGTGGTTGTCCCAGTCAATGACCTGACCGGCCGTACTGCCGCTAGAGCGTTCCAAGCCTATTTCTGTCGACCACACAGGTACCCGGAGAGGGTGCTTACCGACCGGGGCCCGGCGTTTGAAGCGGAGGTGTTTCAGGAGTTCTGCCAGTTGTACGGCTGCAAGAAAATTCAGACCACGCCTTACCATGCCCAGACCAATGGCATGTGCGAGAAGATGAACCATCTGGCCCTGGGTCTCCTCAAGACATTACCGCTGGACGAGCGGAACCTATGGCCAGAAAAGCTACCCGACCTAGTCGATATGTACAATAACATCCCTTCCAGCTCTACCAAATGTACACCGGCGTACCTGATGAGAGCCCGGCCCGGCCGGCTGCCAGTAGACCTGGACATGGGTTTGGAAGCCCCAGAAGCTCTCCCTTCAACTGCTGGATGGGACACTCGGCGAAGGGCGCAGTACCGACAGGTTCAAGAATACGTAGAAAAGAACTTGTGCCGGAGTCGGGGACAGCAGGAACAATGCTTCAATAGGAAGGCCCCTGCGGGTCCCTTTCAGCCTGGTGATGTGCTACTGAAGCGAAAAAGAAGAACCCATAAGCTGGATGACCAATGGGAGAAGACCCCGTATGTCATACAACCCACTGAATGGGAGAATGGGAAGGCCTACCAGATCAGTCGTGATCAGAGGAAGACTCTGGCCACGGTTTCCAGGGACCACCTGAAGAGGTGCCCACCACCGTTAAGGGTGGCAACTGAAATCCCGGTCTCCAGACCGTCGGGCGAGAAGAAAAAGGAGGTAATCCCCACCATGATGGGCGATTTCCCGGCAGATTGGCCTACGCAGAACGGCGCCGTGCTTCTTCCAGTGATACTGTTCCCACAACCCGTGGAGGAAAAAGAGATGGAAGTAGCCGCCAATGAACCAATGTCCAGGGATGCACCTGTACCCAGATCCCGTATGTCTCCGCCTGCCCCACACAATGTACGGGAAGAGGAACCGGTTGTCTCCTCTGCCCCCTCACTTGTTACCACTGACACTGGGCCCCGTAGGTCCACACGTTCCAACCTAGGCAGGCCCCCGCTTAGGTACAGGGAAACCGACATTTAGGGGTGCAGTCCATTGATTGTGTAACTGAGTAAATGAATGACTGTGAATCAACCGAAGATGTTACCTGATTGTCGATTGTGATTGACCCGGCCGTTGCCGGCAAGTAGTCCCCGTAGGGACCATTTGTTACCGTGCATAAGGAACTGCTTATGGACATGCCTGAGAACTCGCATGGCAACCACAAACTAGTGGAAATGTAAATATGTTGGGATGTTTCCGTTGCCGCCTCCGGAGAGGCAGATTGGAGGAAGGGCCCGCAGCAGAGTGGGCTGGAGCCCGGCCACCAACTGAACTGGTGGCCATCCTCCGGGGGTCAGGGGTCCCTCATGGACGTGGGGTCCCCTGAAGTGACCGTGGGGTGCGAAACACCGTACCCGTTCTCGCTCGGGCAGCCTGGATCTGGACTGGGGTCAAGGGGTGCTGCCCACTTCTTAGAGGCAGCATCAGGGCCAGGTTGTTTGGGTGGGAGAGAGGAAGCCGTCCGTTTTAATAAAAATGTCTACCGTTTGTAACGTTGAAGTACCGTGCCTCCCGTTAAGGGAAGATCCATAAAAATGCTTGTTGAATGTTTTCATATGTTTTTACCTTTTTGCAGTTTTGAAAAAATAAATAAATAAAACCGGTGATGGACGGGCAGCCCGCGGACGGTCTGCATTTAACCAAGGGGGAATGTGGCGCCCTGGACTAGCCAGGTCGTCACAGGTACTACAACACAACACCCCCCACCCCGAGATAGGCACACCAGTCAGACACAAATCCTTGTTGCCTCCCTCCAGGGGCTGATGTCCACACCAGGTGGGGTGGAGCCAGGCGGTTGGCCCCACCCACTGAGGAGTTCACAGTCCTGGAGGCGGGAAAGGAAGTCAGTTCAGATCTGAGTAGGAGTCAGGAGAGGAGTGAAGTAGTAGTTGAGGAGCAAACTGACTGTATCCTGGTACGTGGCCCGGGTACCGAGAGCAAGGTTGGCAGACGGTGGTGGCCGTCTGCAGGAGAGGCAGATCGACGCGGAACCGTAGGACCGGGGACGGGCGGTGGCCCGCCGGTACCGAACCGAGGAGCGAATTGAAGCCAGCACAAACCAGCAGTGCCTGCGGACCCCGACCAGGCTTGGAGTCGCCGTTAAACAGGTCAAATCCGTTAGTGAACGGAACCCCAGGGGTTTCCAAACAGCCAAGACCTGATTGAAGGCAACCGTCCAAACAGCAAAAGGGAAATACAGCTACCGCCACAGCTAGAGTTCCCAGGGCCAGAGCCTGCGGGCAAAAGGGCTCCTCCGGCACCTATCCACCCTAGGGAGCGGGTTACCGGTGGAAAGCCATCGGGACCAAAGATACACAACAGGTGCAGGGAAAGGCAGCCACCACCAACCGTCCGGGAGAAACCACAGCAGCCGGCTGCGGGACCCGTCCATCCAGCCGTTTGTTTTACCAGAGACTTGCACCCGTTTGTGACTGAGTGAGTACTACCGTTCCGTCTGGCACCGCGCTGCGCAGTTCAAGTGCCCCCTGCACCTTGCCAACCCTGCTTCCCCGTCACCTCACCGGGCCCCGGGACCACCAACCCCCTACCCACGGAGGGGGAAACAACATCCCAGCTGCTCCCTGCCATTGCTCCCGGGATCCCCGTCAACAGCAGCAGTGGTGTCCAACCTCACCACAACCCGTGGGTGGCGTCACGGACCAAATCCCCAAATCAAATAACCCCTTTCACTCACGGGTGAGGAGCGCCGCTCGAGTCCCCGGATCCGGCCCACCGCTTGAGCCACTGAGCAGCAGCAGCGCCGGACCCGAGCGCCAGCGAGAGCGCAGCAGCGACGGCTCCCTCCCCGCCCACGACAAATGAAGGTGCAGGCTCTCAGAGAATGGGGAAGGTACAGGCTAGTGAGTGAAGGTACAGCCTGGCAGAGAATGGCGAAGGTACAGGCTGGTGAATGAAGGTGCAGGCTGGCAGAGAATGGCGAAGGTAAAGGCTGGTGAATGAAGGTGCAGGCTGGCAGAGAATGGGGAAGGTACAGGCTGGTAAGTGAAGGTGCAGGCTGGCAGAGAATGGGGAATGTACAGGCTGGTGAATGAAGGTGCAGGCTGGCAGAGAATGTAGAAGGTACAAGCTGGTGAATGAAGGTGCAGGCTGGCAGAGAATGGGGAAGGTACAGGCTGGTAAGTGAAGGTGCAGTCTGGCAGAGAATGGGGAAGGTACAGGCTGGTGAATGAAGGTGCAGGCTGGCAGAGAATGGGGAATGTACAGGCTGGTGAATGAAGGCGCAGGCTGGAAGAGAATGGGGAAGTTACAGGCTGGTGAATGAAGGTGCAGGCTGGCAGAGAATGGGGAAGGTACAGGCTGGTGAATGAAGGTGCAGTCTTGCACTGAATGGGGAAGGTACAGGCTGGTGAATGAAGGTGCAGGCTGGCAGAGAATGGGGAAGGTACAGGCTGGTGAATGAAGGTGCAGTCTTGCACTGAATGGGGAAGGTACAGGCTGGTGAATGAAGGTGCAGGCTGGCAGAGAATGGGGAAGGTACCGGCTGGTGAATGAAGGTGCAGGCTGGCACAGAATGGGGAAGGTACAGGCTGGTGAATGAAGCTGCAGTCTTGCACTGAATGGGGAAGGTACAGGCTGGTGAATGAAGATGCAGGCTGGCAGAGAATGGGGAACGTACAGGCTGGTGAATGAACGTGCAGGCTGACAGAGAATGGGGAAGGTACAGGCTGGTGAATGAAGGTGCAGGCTGGCAGAGAATGGGGAAGGTACCGGCAGGTGACTGAAGGTGCAGGCTGGCAGAGAATGGGGAAGGTACCGGCTGGTGAATGAAGGTGCAGGCTGGCAGAGAATGGGAAAGGTACCGGCTGGTGAATGAAGGTGCAGGCTGGCAGAGAATGGGAAAGATACAGGCTGGTGAATGAAGGTGCAGGCTGGAAGAGAATGGGGAAGGTACAGGCTGGTGAATGAAGGTGCAGGCTGGCAGAGAATGGGGAAGGTACAGGCTGGTGAATGAAAGTGCAGGCTGGCAGAGAATGGGGGAAGTTACAGGCTGGTGAATGAAGGTGCAGGCTGGCAGAGCATGGGGAAGGTACAGGCTGGTGAATGAAGGTGCAGGCTGGCAGAGAATGGGGAAGGTACATGCTGGTGAATGAAGGTGCAGGCTGGCAGAGAATGGGGGAATGTACAGGCTGGTGAATGAAGGTGCAGGCTGGCAGAGAATGGGGAAGGTACAGGCTGGTGAATGAAGGTGCAGGCTGGCAGAGAAAGGGGAAGGTACAGGCTGGTTAATGAAGGTGCAGGCTGGCAGAGAATGGGGAAGGTACCGGCTGGTGAATGAAGGTGCAGGCTGGCAGAGAATGGGGAAGGTACAGGCTGGTGAATGAAGGTGTAGGCTGGCAGAGGATGGGGAAGGTACAGGCTGGTGAATGAAGGTGTAGGCTGGCAGAGAATGGGGGAATGTACAGGCTGGTGAATGAAGGTGCAGGCTGGCAGAGAATAGGGGAAGGTATCGGCTGGTGAATGAAGGTGCAGGCTGGAAGAGAATGGGGAAGTTACAGGCTGGTGAATGAAGGTGCAGGCTGGCAGAGAATGGGGAAGGTACAGGCTCTTGAATGAAGGTGCAGGCTGGCAGAGAATGGGGAAGGTACCGGCTGGTGAATGAAGGTGCAGGCTGGCAGAGAATAGGGGAAGGTACAGGCTGGTGACTGAAGGTGCAGGCTGGCAGAGAATGGGGAAGGTACCGGCTGGTTAATGAAGGTGCAGGCTGGCAGAGAATGGGGAAGGTACCGGCTGGTGAATGAAGGTGCAGGCTGGCAGAGAATAGGGGAAGGTACCGGCTGGTGAGTGAAGGTGCAGGCTGGCAGAGAATGGGGAAGGTACAGGCTGGTGAGTGAAGGCGCAGGCTGGCAGAGAATGGGGAAGGTACCGGCTGGTGAATGAAGGTGCAGGCTGGCAGAGAATAGGGGAAGGTACAGGCTGGTGAGTGAAGGTGCAGGCTGGCAGAGAATGGGGAAGGTACAGGCTGGTGAATGAAGGTGCAGGCTGGCAGAGAATGGGGAAGGTACCGGCTGGTGAGTGAAGGTGCAGGCTGGAAGAGAATGGGGAAGTTACAGGCTGGTGAATGAAGGTGCAGGCTGGCAGAGAATGGGGAAGGTACAGGCTGGTGAATGAAGGTGCAGTCTTGCACTGAATGGGGAAGGTACAGGCTGGTGAATGAACGTGCAGGCTGACAGAGAATGGGGAAGGTACAGGCTGGTGAATGAAGGTGCAGGCTGGCAGAGAATGGGGAAGGTACAGGCTGGTGAATGAAGCTGCAGTCTTGCACTGAATGGGGAAGGTACAGGCTGGTGAATGAACGTGCAGGCTGACAGAGAATGGGGAAGGTACAGGCTGGTGAATGAAGGTGCAGGCTGGCAGAGAATGGGGAAGGTACCGGCAGGTGACTGAAGGTGCAGGCTGGCAGAGAATGGGGAAGGTACCGGCTGGTGAATGAAGGTGCAGGCTGGCAGAGAATGGGAAAGGTACCGGCTGGTGAATGAAGGTGCAGGCTGGCAGAGAATGGGAAAGATACAGGCTGGTGAATGAAGGTGCAGGCTGGAAGAGAATGGGGAAGGTACAGGCTGGTGAATGAAGGTGCAGGCTGGCAGAGAATGGGGAAGGTACAGGCTGGTGAATGAAGGTGCAGTCTGGCAGAGAATGGGGATGGTACAGGCTGGTGAATGAAGGTGCAGGCTGGCAGAGAATAGGGGAAGGTACAGGCTGGTGAATGAAGGTGCAGGCTGGCAGAGAATGGGGAAGGTACAGGCTGGTGAATGAAGGTGCAGGCTGGCAGAGAATGGGGAAGGTACAGGCTGGTGAATGAAAGTGCAGGCTGGCAGAGAATGGGGGAAGTTACAGGCTGGTGAATGAAGGTGCAGGCTGGCAGAGAATGGGGAAGGTACAGGCTGGTGAATGAAGGTGCAGGCTGGCAGAGAATGGGGAAGGTACATGCTGGTGAATGAAGGTGCAGGCTGGCAGAGAATGGGGGAGTGTACAGGCTGGTGAATGAAGGTGCAGGCTGGCAGAGAATGGGGAAGGTACAGGCTGGTGAATGAAGGTGCAGGCTGGCAGAGAAAGGGGAAGGTACAGGCTGGTTAATGAAGGTGCAGGCTGGCAGAGAATGGGGAAGGTACCGGCTGGTGAATGAAGGTGCAGGCTGGCAGAGAATGGGGAAGGTACAGGCTGGTGAATGAAGGTGTAGGCTGGCAGAGGATGGGGAAGGTACAGGCTGGTGAATGAAGGTGTAGGCTGGCAGAGAATGGGGGAATGTACAGGCTGGTGAATGAAGGTGCAGGCTGGCAGAGAATAGGGGAAGGTATCGGCTGGTGAATGAAGGTGCAGGCTGGAAGAGAATGGGGAAGTTACAGGCTGGTGAATGAAGGTGCAGGCTGGCAGAGAATGGGGAAGGTACAGGCTGGTGAATGAAGGTGCAGTCTTGCACTGAATGGGGAAGGTACAGGCTCTTGAATGAAGGTGCAGGCTGGCAGAGAATAGGGGAAGGTACCGGCTGGTGACTGAAGGTGCAGGCTGGCAGAGAATGGGGAAGGTACAGGCTGGTGACTGAAGGTGCAGGCTGGCAGAGAATGGGGAAGGTATAGGCTCTTGAATGAAGGTGCAGGCTGGCAGAGAATAGGGGAAGGTACCGGCTGGTGAATGAAGGTGCAGGCTGGCAGAGAATAGGGGAAGGTACAGGCTGGTGAGTGAAGGTGCAGGTTGGCAGAGAATGGGGAAGGTACCAGCTGGTGAATGAAGGTCCAGGCTGGCAGAGAATGGGGAAGGTACAGGCTGGTGAATGAAGGTGCAGGCTGGCAGAGGATGGGGAAGGTACAGGCTGGTGACTGAAGGTGTAGGCTGGCAGAGAATGGGGAATGTACAGGCTGGTGACTGAAGGTGCAGGCTGGCAGAGGATGGGGAAGGTACAGGCTGGTGAATGAAGGTGCAGGCTGGCAGAGAATGGGGGAATGTACAGGCTGGTGAATGAAGGTGTAGGCTGGCAGAGGATGGGGAAGGTACAGGCTAGTGAATGAAGGTGCAGGCTGGCAGAGGATGGGGAAGGTACAGGCTGGTGAATGAAGGTGCAGGCTGGCACTGAATGGGGAAGGTACAGGCTAGTGAATGAAGGTGCAGGCTGGCAGAGAATGGGGAAGGTACCGGCTGGTGAATGAAGGTGCAGGCTGGCAGAGAATAGGGGAAGGTACAGGCTGGTGACTGAAGGTGCAGGCTGGCAGAGAATGGGGAAGGTACAGGCTGGTGAATGAAGGTGCAGGCTGGCAGAGAATGGGGAAGGTACCGGCTGGTGAATGAAGGTGCAGGCTGGCAGAGAATAGGGGAAGGTACCGGCTGGTGAGTGAAGGTGCAGGCTGGCAGAGAATGGGGAAGGTACAGGCTGGTGAATGAAGGTGCAGGCTGGCAGAGAATGGGGAAGGTACAGGCTGGTGAATGAAGATGCAGGCTGGCAGAGAATAGGGGAAGGTACAGGCTGGTGAATGAAGGTGTAGGCTGGCTGAGGATGGGGAAGGTAAAGGCTGGTGAATGAAGGTGCAGGCTGGCAGAGGATGGGGAAGGTACAGGCTGGTGAATGAAGGTGCAGGCTGGCACTGAATGGGGAAGGTACAGGCTAGTGAATGAAGGTGCAGGCTGGCACTGAATGGGGAAGGTACAGGCTAGTGAATGAAGGTGCAGGCTTGCAGAGAATAGGGGAAGGTATCGGCTGGTGAGTGAAGGTGCAGGCTGGCAGAGAATGGGGAAGGTACCGGCTGGTGAATGAAGGTGCAGTCTTGCACTGAATGGGGAAGGTACAGGCTGGTGAATGAAGATGCAGGCTGGCAGAGAATGGGGAAGGTACAGGCTGGTGAATGAAGGTGCAGTCTTGCACTGAATGGGGAAGGTACAGGCTGGTGAATGAAGATGCAGGCTGGCAGAGAATGGGGAAGGTACAGGCTGGTGAATGAAGGTGCAGTCTTGCACTGAATGGGGAAGGTACAGGCTGGTGAATGAAGATGCAGGCTGGCAGAGAATGGGGAAGGTACAGGCTGGTGAATGAACGTGCAGGCTGACAGAGAATGGGGAAGGTACAGGCTGGTGAATGAAGGTGCAGGCTAGCAGAGAATGGGGAAGGTACTGGCTGGTGAATGAAGGTGCAGGCTGGCAGAGAATGGGGAAGGTACCGGCTGGTGAATGAAGGTGCAGGCTGGCAGAGAATGGGAAAGGTACAGCCTGGTGAATGAAGGTGCAGGCTGGCAGAGAATGGGGAAGGTACAGGCTGGTGAATGAAGGTAAAGGCTGGCAGAGAATGGGGAAGGTACCGGCTGGTGAATGAAGATGCAGGCTGGCAGAGAATGGGGAAGGTACAGGCTGGTGAATGAAGATGCAGGCTGGCAGAGAATGGGGAAGGTACAGGCTGGTGAATGAAGGTGCAGGCTGGCAGAGAATGGGGAAGGTACAGGCTGGTGAATGAAAGTGCAGGCTGGTAGAGAATGGGGGAAGTTACAGGCTGGTGAATGAAGGTGCAGGCTGGCAGAGAATGGGGGAATGTACAGGCTGGTGAATGAAGGTGCAGGCTGGCAGAGAATGGGGAATGTACCGGCTGGTGACTGAAGGTGCAGGCTGGCAGAGAATGGGGAAGGTACAGGCTGGTGAGTGAAGGTGCAGGCTGGCAGAGAATGGGGAAGGTACAGGCTGGATAATGAAGGTGCAGGCTGGCAGAGAATGGGGAAGGTACCGGCTAGTGAATGAAGGTGCAGGCTGGCAGAGAATGGGGAAGGTACAGGCTGGTGAATGAAGGTGTAGGCTGGCAGAGGATGGGGAAGGTACAGGCTGGTGAATGAAGGTGTAGGCTGGCAGAGAATGGGGGAATGTACAGGCTGGTGAATGAAGGTGCAGGCTGGCAGAGGATGGGGAAGGTACAGGCTTGTGAATGAAGGTGCAGGCTGGCAGAGGATGGGGAAGGTACAGGCTGGTGAATGAAGGTGCAGGCTGGCTGAGAATGGGGAAGGTACTACAGGCTGGTGAATGAAGGTGCAGGCTGGCACTGAATGGGGAAGGTACAGGCTAGTGAATGAAGGTGCAGGCTGGCAGAGAATAGGGGAAGGTACCGGCTGGTGAGTGAAGGTGCAGGCTGGAAGAGAATGGGGAAGTTACAGGCTGGTGAATGAAGGTGCAGGCTGGCAGAGAATGGGGGAATGTACAGGCTGGTGACTGAAGGTGCAGGCTGGCAAAGAATGGGGAAGGTACAGGCTGGTGAGTGAAGGTGCAGGCTGGCAGAGAATGTGGAAGGTACCGGCTGGTGAATGAAGGTGCAGTCTGGCAGAGAATGGGGAAGGTACCGGCTGGTGAATGAAGGTGCAGGCTGGCAGAGAATGGGGAAGGTACAGGCTGGTGAGTGAAGGTGCAGGCTGGCAGAGAATGGGGAAGGTACAGGCTGGTGAATGAAGGTGCAGGCTGGCAGAGAATGGGGAAGGTACAGGCTGGTGAATGAAGGTGCAGGCTGGCAGAGAATGGGGAAGGTACAGGCTGGTGAATGAAGGTGCAGGCTGGCAGAGAATGGGGAAGGTACAGGCTGCTGAATGAAGGTGCAGGCTGGCAGAGAATGGGGAAGGTACAGGCTGCTGAATGAAGGTGCAGGCTGGCAGAGAATGGGGAAGGTACCGGCTGGTGACTGAAGGTGCAGGCTGGCAGAGAATGGGGAAGTTACAGGCTGGTGAATGAAGGTGCAGTCTGGCACTGAATGGGGAAGGTACAGGCTGGTGAATGAAGATGCAGGTTGGCAGAGAATGGGGAAGGTACCGGCTGGTGAGTGAAGGTGCAGGCTGGCAGAGAATGGGGAAGGTACTGGCTGGTGAGTGAAGGTGCAGGCTGGCAGAGAATGGGGAAGGTACAGGCTGGTGAGTGAAGGTGCAGGCTGGCAGAGAATGGGGAAGGTACAGGCTGGTGAGTGAAGGTGCAGTCTGGCAGAGAATGGGGAAGGTAGCGGCTGGTGAATGAAGGTGCAGGTTGGCAGAGAATAGGGGAAGGTACCGGCTGGTGACTGAAGGTGCAGGCTGGCAGAGAATGGGGAATGTACAGCATACCTCCCAACCGTCCCGGATACAGCGGGACAGTCCCTCTTCTGAGCCTTTGATCCCGGGTCCCGCCCGTGAGGCTGTTTGTCCCGGCTCCACCCACCCACTGTAGCCCCGCCTCGCTGTTTCTCCCTTCTACTATTCATTACAGAGCCGAGCGCGCACCTACTCCTGTGACTGCTGCTGAGGTATGAATCACCCCCTGCAGCAGAGCGACCCCCCTGCAGCAGAGCCCCCCCCCCTGCACCAGAGCCGACCCCCCCCTGCACCAGAGCCGACCCCCCCAGTCCCGGAGCCTGCGTTTGTCTGCAGCTGTTCTCTCTGACTCCCCGTGTGCGGCTTCTCACTGCTGCAGACACGCGGGGAGTCAGGAAGCTGAGGAGACCGTGCAATCAGCACTTCTCTCTCCTGCAGATAGCAGTGACAATAACCTATGCAGAGTGACATCTGCAGACTTCTATTACCGATCATTGGTCTCCTGCCTGTGGAGCTGCTGGGTCCTAGCTTCCCAACAGCTTCAGCTCTGCTTTATCCTGGCTCCCCTACCAGTTAAAGGGAACATGTCAGCAGAAATTTCACAATAAAAATAAAAGATTCCCCTCTGCAGCTCCTGGGCTGCTTCTAGAAAGGTTCCTGTTGTTATTGTGCCCCCTTTGAGACCTACAAAAATACTTTATGAAGTCTTACCTTTTTGTATGCAAATGTGTTTTTATGGTCACGGGGGCGGGCTGTCTGGCGTCCGTTATTCCCCCTCCTGCCGCTTTACGCAGTCCCCCATTGCTCATTTACATACACAAGGACGCCTTCCTCATGTAACTGTCCTCCCGAAGTTTTGCGCATGTGAACGCTTTTTCAGGTGATTGCGCAGGCACGAGATTATGGGCGGCGCTGTGATTGTCATCAGCAGCGTTAACCAAGTACCCGCCCATAATCTCGTGCCCACACTTTTCCCTCTGACTCCACCGTTATGCGCAAGTGCTGGCCATATGAACCATGTTACCTATTACTGCTTGCACGAGATTATGGGCGGGTACTTGGATGACGCTGCTGATGACAATCACAGCGCCGCCCATAATCTCGCGCCCATGGTAATAGGTAACGTGGTTCATATGGCCAGTGCTTGCGCATAACGGTGGAGGCAGAGTGAGAAGCGCGGGCACGAGATTATGGGTGGTGTGAGGTAGCGCGGTCGGCTGCGCAGCAGAAGACACGGGATCCAGGCATATAGGTTCACAGCACACGGTGTTTAATGTCCAAACCAAAAATCCACAGCAATATACATGTCTCTCCAGCAGAGACTCAGGGAGTTGTGATCACTCCCTCACACCCGGCACACCTGCCCCTCGTTCCTGTTTCCATTTAACCCTTCCTTCAGCCTGTAGGGAAACAGGATTAACCCTAGAGTGGATTTACTTTCTATCATGGAGTGAGCACAACCGGGGCGAGACATACCGGCCGTCATAGATAACCCCGGTCACAGTCTCACATATCCCCCCCCTCAGTTCAAGCGTGCGGGGTTGAACTCCCGCCATCAAACACGGGCCGCGGGACAAGGCATCGGCGTTGACCTGCAACCTACCGGCCCGGTGTTCAACCGTAAACCGGAAGTTCTGCAGAGAAAGGAACCACCGGGTAACCCGGGCATTCCGTTCCTTGGCGGACCTCATCCAGACCAGCGGAGAGTGATCAGTCACCAAGCGAAACTGCCGTCCCAGCAGGTAATAGCGTAGGGACTCCAAGGCCCATTTAATCGCCAGGCACTCCTTCTCCACTACGCTATAATTCCGCTCGGGAGGGGTGAGCTTCCTACTCAAGAAGGTGACGGGGTGTTCCTCCCCCTGAACCACCTGAGACAGCACTGCCCCCAGGCCGACCTCAGAGGCGTCAGTCTGTACTATGAACTCCTTCCGGAAATCAGGGTTGACCAGAACGGGTTGTCCGCACAGGACCCCCTTCAGGGCCCGGAAGGAGTCCTCGGCCTGCGGAGTCCAGCGCACCATGACGGACTTCTTGCCTTTGAGAAGGTCCGTCAAGGGGGCTGATAGTCCCGCAAAATCTCTTACAAACCTCCTGTAGTACCCCACGATACCCAGGAAGGCCCTAACCTGCTTTGTGGTCAGGGGTCTAGGCCACTTCTGGATCGCCTCAACCTTGTTAATTTGGGGCTTTATCACTCCTTGGCCTATCACGTAGCCCAAGTAGCGGGCTTCCGTGAGTCCCAACGCACATTTCTTGGGATTGGCTGTCAATCCGGCTGTTCGAAGCGCGTCCACCACCGCTTGTACCTGTTCCAAGTGGGTCTGCCAATCGGGGCTGTAAATAATGATGTCATCAAGGTACGCTGATGCATACGCCTGGTGGGGTTCCAGCACTAAGTCCATCAACCTCTGGAACGTGGCCGGAGCGCCATGTAACCCAAAAGGCAAGACAACATAGTGGAAGAGACCCTCCGGCGTAACAAAAGCGGTTTTCTCCTTGGCGGACTCCGTCAGTGGCACCTGCCAGTACCCCTTGGTCAGGTCGAGCGTGGTAAAATATCGCGCCTGTCCCAGCCTATCAATCAGCTCATCCACCCGGGGCATGGGGTAGAGATCGAACTTGGATATTTCGTTCAATCTCCGGAAGTCATTGCAGAACCTTAAGGAGCCATCGGGTTTTGGTATTAGGACAATGGGACTAGCCCATTCACTCCGGGATTTTTCGATGACCCCCAGGCGTAGCATTGTCTTCACTTCTTCTGATATGGCTTGTCTTCGAGCCTCCGGCACGCGGTATGACTTCAGGCGTACCTTCAGGTGGGGCTCGGTGACAATGTCATGTCGTATCAGACTGGTCCTACCCGGCAACTCGGAGAAGACATCGGGGTTCTGCTGAACCAGCCGTCTGGCCTCTCGCCTCTGTTGCTTGGTGAGGGCTTCTCCGATCCTTACTTCCGGTTCGTCCTCTCCGGAGGTCGCTGAAGCCGGGAGTGAACGACCCGAAGAGGAGGGAGATGGGGGAAACTCAACCATCAGGCTTTCCCGTTCCTGCCACGGTTTTAATAGGTTGACATGGTATATTTGTTCAGGTTTCCGCCTACCGGGCTGCAATACTTTATAGTTGACCACCCCGACTTTTTCCTTTATCTCGTAGGGGCCTTGCCACTGAGCCAGGAATTTACTCTCCGCCGTGGGGATTAATACCAACACCCGATCCCCGGGTTTAAAGGTCCGCACGGTGGCTTGTCTATTATAGCGGCCGCTTTGCGCGGCCTGAGCCTCCTGTAAATGCTCCTTCACAATTGGCATGACCGCGCTTATGCGGTTCTGCATTCCTAAAATGTGTTCAATCACACTTTTATGGGGGGTGGGCTCTTGCTCCCATGTTTCCTTTGCCAGGTCCAACAATCCCCGGGGATGTCGCCCGTATAACAATTCAAAAGGCGAAAACCCCGTGGATGCCTGTGGCACCTCTCGGATGGCAAACATCAAATAGGGAAGCATCATATCCCAGTCCTTCCCGTCTTTGGAGATCACCCTTTTTAGCATGGTTTTCAGGGTTTTATTGAATCGTTCTACTAACCCATCCGTCTGAGGATGATACACAGACGTACGCAACTGCTTGATCTGGAGTAGCCGGCATAGTTCTTTGGTCACTTTAGACATGAATGGGGTCCCCTGATCCGTAAGGATCTCCTTGGGCAACCCCACCCGGCAGAACACAGAAAACAATTCCCGAGCTATAAGCTTCGCCGCAGTATGTCTGAGAGGTATCGCCTCGGGATACCGGGTGGCATAGTCAACGATCACTAGGATGTGTTGGTGCCCTCGAGCAGACTTTACGAGGGGCCCCACCAGATCCATCCCTATCCGTTCAAAAGGGACTTCTATAATGGGTAACGGCACCAACGGACTGCGAAAGTGGACCCGTGGTGCGGTAAGCTGACACTCCGGGCAGGTTTCGCAGAACCGTTTTACCTCCCCAAAGACCCCGGGCCAATAGAACCTTTGCAATATTCGCTCCTGCGTTTTCTTGACCCCTAGGTGGCCACTCATCAGATGTTTATGAGCCAAGTCGAGGACCCGCCGGCGATACGGCTGGGGCACCACCAACTGCTCCACCCCCACGCCCCGTATTTCATCTACCCGGTAGAGTAAATCCTGTTTAAGAGCGAAATGGGGGTACCTTACCTGGGCACCGGGCAGCTGGGCCACCCCGTCAATTACTAACACCCTATTCCGGGCATGTATTAACGTAGGGTCCTGGAGTTGGGCTGTCCCAAACGCATCCGGGGATGCCTCCAAGTCCGGGATGGGCTCGACCGTTTCAGCCTCTCCTGCCAATACCTCTAGGGGCGACCTATCGGGTTCACATTCTGTCCCTATCATGGGGACCCCTACGGCAGGTGTCCCGGATTCAGGATTGTAGGGCTCAGGCCCCGGACTGACCAATATCGGAGGGGACCTAGGGGTTCCCTTCCATAAAGTCCAAAAATAGGGCAGATCCCGTCCTAGGATCACGTCATAAGGAAGAGTGTTAAGCAGTCCCACCTCATGTTGCACCTGACCGCAAGGTGCTGTGATGGTGACAATCCCCGTGGGATAGTCTCGGCGGTCCCCATGTATGCAAACCACCCCCACGGTACGTCCTGTGGCCTTTACTTTAGCCCTCAAGGTGGATCGCACAAGGGTCACTAAGCTTCCGGAATCCAACAATCCTGTAACCGGACATCCATTCACCTGTATTTGGCACAAGTGGGGCTCAGTCTCTGGGGGAACCAGGTCAGCGGTACACACCACCTGAGCATACATTGAACCCCGCCGGGTAACCCCACAATCCATGGGCTCCGTGGTCAGGGGACACTGGGCTTCCATATGTCCCACCCGCTGGCACCGCCAACATCTAATAGGGAAGGAAACCCCCTTGACAAGTTGTCGTTTAGGGTACATGGCCTTCCGGACCTCAGGAACGGCGGGCGCGGCCTCAGCCAGGATGGTAGCGGACTCCTGTACCGGTGTCGGCGGTGGGTCCTTGGCCCTAGGCTTGGAGGGGCCGGACCGACGGGCGGTACGCAAAGTCTCAGTGTCCCGTATCAAGTCCTGCGTAGCCACATGCCGCTCTACCAGGGACACTAATTGGTCCAGGGTACTCGGGTCACCCAGTCCTACCCACCGTTGAACGGTGACGGGTAAAGTGCGCACAAAACGATCCACTACTACCCTTTCCACCATTTGCGCCGGGCTCAGAGTGTCAGGCTGCAACCACTTTTTTACAAGATGTAATAAGTCATAGGCCTGGGAGCGTACGGGTTTGGCTTCCTCATAGAACCACTGATTTACCCGCTGAGCCCGTACATAGGTATTCACCCCCAACCGAGCCAGTATTTCGGCTTTCAGGGTCACATAGTCAATGGCGTCCTCGGTACCGAGGTCCAGGTACGCTTTTTGGGGTTCCCCCGTCAGATAGGGCGACAATACCTCAGCCCACTGGGGGGTCGGCAGCTTTTCCCGCTCGGCCACCCGCTCAAACACTGCCAGGAACGCTTCCACATCATCCCCCGGGGTCATCTTTTGCAACGCTTGTCTCACCGCTTTCCGGACGCTGCCGTCGTCACCCGGTCCCGGGGTTGTTGCTGCCGGTCCGGCACGGATTGACTTGGCCAGGAGAACCATCTGTTCTTGGTGCCTTTTTTCCTGCAATTTCAAGGATTGCTGGTGCTGTTGCTGCTGTTGCTCCAACGTCCGGAGCAGGTGGGTATTCACCTGTTGTTGCTGTGCATTAGCCTCTTGTTGTTGTGCATTAGCCTGCTGCTGCTGTGCATTAGCCTGAGCCAAATGCCTTAGTATGTCCTCCATGGCGTCGCTGGGTTTGGGCCGTAGTATAGCTGCTTGAATCCAGGACATGTGCTACCGGATCACCAGAAAAGGAAGTACACCTCACCGGGCTGGCATGCCCGCCGATTCTCCACCATATGTGAGGTAGCGCGGTCGGCTGCGCAGCAGAAGACACGGGATCCAGGCATATAGGTTCACAGCACACGGTGTTTAATGTCCAAACCAAAAATCCACAGCAATATACATGTCTCTCCAGCAGAGACTCAGGGAGTTGTGATCACTCCCTCACACCCGGCACACCTGCCCCTCGTTCCTGTTTCCATTTAACCCTTCCTTCAGCCTGTAGGGAAACAGGATTAACCCTAGAGTGGATTTACTTTCTATCATGGAGTGAGCACAACCGGGGCGAGACATACCGGCCGTCATAGATAACCCCGGTCACAGTCTCACAGTGGGTACTTGGATGACGCTGCTGATGACAATCACAGCGCCGCCCATAATCTCGCGCCTGCGCAATCACCTCAAAAGCGTTCACACTTTGCACAGTGCTCAGTCCGGCGAGAGTGGCACTGGGCATGCACAAAACTTCAGGAGGGCAGTTACATGAGGAAGGCGTCCTCATGTATGGAAATGAGCAATGGGGGACGGCGTACAGCGGCAGGAGGGGGAATAACGGACGCCAGGCAGCCCGCCCCCGTGACCATAAAAACAGATTTGCATACAAAAAGGTAAGACTTCATAAAGTATTATTTTAGGTCTCAAAGGGGGCACAATAGCAACAGGAACCTTTCCAGAATGCAGCCCAGGAGCTGCAGAGGGGAATCTTTTATTTTTTTTGCTAAATTTCTGGTGACAGTTTCCCTTTAAAGGGAACCTATCAGGTGCAATCTGCACTCAGAGCCAGGAGCAGTTCTGGGTGTATATTGCTAATCCCTCCCTAACTGTCCCTGTATACACTAGCATAGATAAAGGCATCTATAGAAAAAGTATTTTTAAAGAGCTTATATCTTATGCTAATTAGCGCGGGGACTAGTCCCAAGGGCGTTACTTCACTTGGCAGGTCGGCTCACATAGCGTGTTAGTACTCACACAGGGGCGTAATAACATGCTAACATGCTATGCGAGCCGACTAGCCAAGTGAAGTAACGCCCTTGTGACTAGTCCCCGCGCTCATTAGCATAAGATATAAGATCTTTAAAAATATTTGTTCTTGATCTCTTTATCTATGCTAGTGTATACAGGGACGGTTAGGCAGGGATTAGCAATATACACCCAGAACTGCTCCTGGCTCTGAGTGCATATTGCACCTGACAGGTTCACTTTAAAGGGAACCTGTCACCAGATTTGGGGCCTATAAGCTGCGGCCACCACCAGCGGGATCTTATGTACACATTCTAACATGCTGCATACCTCCCAACCGTCCCGGATACAGCGGGACTTTCACGCTTTACGTTGTTTGTCCCGTTGCCACGGGCGGGACGGCCGGCTCCCGGGCTCCGCCCACCCACTCTCTCTCCGCCTCCCTGCTTTTCCCTCCTACCATCCTAGTAGACGTGGCATAGAGAGGAGCGCTGCCTGTGCTGCTGCTGGTACAGTAAACTAATCTCCCCAGCGCTGATTTCCCTCCCTCCCCCCTCACCCCCGGCCGGAGCCTGTCTGTGCGGTCGGCCGGCCGCCTGTCTGTGCGGGCGCCCGCCACCTGTCTGTGCGGGCGCCCCCCCTGCCGCCTGTCTGTGCGGGCGCCACCCGCCTCCTGTCTGTGCGGGCGCCCCCCTGCCGCCTGTCTGTGCGGGCGCCCCCCTGCCGCCTGTCTGTGCGGGCGCCCCCCTGCCGCCTGTCTGTGCGGGCGCCCCCCTGCCGCCTGTCTGTGCGGGCGCCCCCCTGCCGCCTGTCTGTGCGGGCGCCCCCCTGCCGCCTGTCTGTGCGGGCGCCCCCCTGCCGCCTGTCTGTGCGGGCGCCCCCCTGCCGCCTGTCTGTGCGGGCGCCCCCCTGCCGCCTGTCTGTGCGGGCGCCCCCCTGACGCCTGTCTGTGCGGGCGCCCCCCTGCCGCCTGTCTGTGCGGGCGCCCCCCTGCCGCCTGTCTGTGCGGGCGCCCCCCTGCCGCCTGTCTGTGCGGGCGCCCCCCTGCCGCCTGTCTGTGCGGGCGCCCCCCGCCGCCTGTCTGTGCGGGCGGCCCGCCGCCTCATTGTGCGGGCGGCCGGCCGCCTCTCTCTGCGGGCGGCTGGCCGCCTCTCTGTGCGGGCGGCCCGCCGCCTGTCTGTGAAGGCGGCCGGCCGCCTGTCTGTGAAGGCGACCGGCCGCCTCACTGTGGCTGCCTGCGTGTCCGTGCTGGAGGCCCGCCGGCTGCCTGCGTGTCCGTGCTGGAGGCCCGCCGGCTGCCTGCGTGTCCGTGCTGGAGGCCCGCCGGCTGCCTGCGTGTCCGTGCTGGAGGCCCGCCGGCTGCCTGCGTGTCCGTGCTGGAGGCCCGCCGGCTGCCTGCGTGTCCGTGCTGGAGGCCCGCCGGCTGCCTGCGTGTCCGTGCTGGAGGCCCGCCGGCTGCCTGCGTGTCCGTGCTGGAGGCCCGCCGGCTGCCTGCGTGTCCGTGCTGGAGGCCCGCCGGCTGCCTGCGTGTCCGTGCTGGAGGCCCGCCGGCTGCCTGCGTGTTTGTGCTGAATGGGTGTGGATGGGGAGTGGATATGGGCGTGACTGTGAAATGGGTGTGGTTATGGGGCGTGGCCTAAAAATTTGCCGCGGCGCGCTACGCGCGCCGCAAACTTTATCCCTCTTTTCCTTCTTTAAAAGTTGGGAGGTATGTGTACAGGCTGGTGACTGAAGGTGTAGGCTGGCAGAGGATGGGGAAGGTACAGGCTAGTGAATGAAGGTGCAGGCTGGCAGAGGATGGGGAAGGTACAGGCTGGTGAATGAAGGTGCAGGCTGGCACTGAATGGGGAAGGTACAGGCTAGTGAATGAAGGTGCAGGCTGGCAGAGAATGGGGAAGGTACCGGCTGGTTAATGAAGGTGCAGGCTGGCAGAGAATGGGGAAGGTACCGGCTGGTTAATGAAGGTGCAGGCTGGCAGAGAATGGGGAAGGTACCGGCTGGTTAATGAAGGTGCAGGCTGGCAGAGAATAGGGGAAGGTACCGGCTGGTGAATGAAGGTGCAGGCTGGCAGAGAATGGGGAAGGTACAGGCTGGTGAATGAAGGTGCAGGCTGGCAGAGAATGGGGAAGGTACAGGCTGGTGAATGAAGGTGCAGGCTGGCAGAGAATGGGGAAGGTACAGGCTGGTGAATGAAGGTGCAGGCTGGCAGAGAATGGGGAAGGTACAGGCTGGTGAATGAAGGTGCAGGCTGGCAGAGAATGGGGAAGGTACAGGCTGGTGAATGAAGATGCAGGCTGGCAGAGGATGGGGAAGGTACAGGCTGGTGAATGAAGGTGCAGGCTGGCAGAGAATGGGGAAGGTACCGGCTGGTAAATGAAGGTGCAGGCTGGCAGAGAATGGGGAAGGTACCGGCTGGTGAATGAAGGTGCAGGCTGGCAGAGAATGGGGAAGGTACAGGCTGGTGAGTGAAGGTGCAGGCTGGCAGAGAATGGGGAAGGTACAGGCTGGTGAATGAAGCTGCAGGCTGGCAGAGGATGGGAAGGTACAGGCTGGTGAATGAAGGTGCAGGCTGGCACTGAATGGGGAAGGTACAGGCTAGTGAATGAAGGTGCAGGCTGGCAGAGAATGGGGAAGGTACCGGCTGGTGACTGAAGGTGCAGGCTGGCAGAGAATGGGGAAGGTTCCGGCTGGTTAATGAAGGTGCAGGCTGGCAGAGAATGGGGGAAGGTACCGGCTGGTGAATGAAGGTGCAGGCTGGCAGAGAATGGGGAAGGTACAGGCTGGTGAATGAAGGTGCAGGCTGGCAGAGAATGGGGAAGGTACAGGCTGGTGAATGAAGGTGCAGTCTGGCACTGAATGGGGAAGGTACAGGCTGGTGAATGAAGATGCAGGCTGGCAGAGAATGGGGAAGTTACAGGCTGGTGAATGAAGGTGCAGGCTGGCAGAGAATGGGGAAGGTACAGGCTGGTGAATGAAGGTGCAGTCTTGCACTGAATGGGGAAGGTACAGGCTGGTGAGTGAAGGTGCAGGCTGGCAGAGAATAGGGGAAGGTACCGGCTGGTGAATGAAGGTGCAGGCTGGCAGAGAATGGGGAAGGTACAGGCTGGTGAATGAAGGTGCAGGCTGGCAGAGAATGGGGAAGGTACAGGCTGGTGAATGAAGGTGCAGTCTGGCACTGAATGGGGAAGGTACAGGCTGGTGAATGAAGATGCAGGCTGGCAGAGAATGGGGAAGTTACAGGCTGGTGAATGAAGGTGCAGGCTGGCAGAGAATGGGGAAGGTACAGGCTGGTGAATGAAGGTGCAGTCTTGCACTGAATGGGGAAGGTACAGGCTGGTGAATGAAGGTGCAGTCTTGCACTGAATGGGGAAGGTACAGGCTGGTGAATGAAGGTGCAGGCTGGCAGAGAATGGGGAAGGTACCGGCTGGTGAATGAAGGTGCAGGCTGGCACAGAATGGGGAAGGTACAGGCTGGTGAATGAAGGTGCAGTCTTGCACTGAATGGGGAAGGTACAGGCTGGTGAATGAAGATGCAGGCTGGCAGAGAATGGGGAACGTACAGGCTGGTGAATGAACGTGCAGGCTGACAGAGAATGGGGAAGGTACAGGCTGGTGAATGAAGGTGCAGGCTGGCAGAGAATGGGGAAGGTACCGGCAGGTGACTGAAGGTGCAGGCTGGCAGAGAATGGGGAAGGTACCGGCTGGTGAATGAAGGTGCAGGCTGGCAGAGAATGGGAAAGGTACAGCCTGGTGAATGAAGGTGCAGGCTGGCAGAGAATGGGGAAGGTACAGGCTGCTGAATGAAGGTAAAGGCTGGCAGAGAATGGGGAAGGTACCGGCTGGTGAATGAAGGTGCAGGCTGGCAGAGAATTGGAAAGGTACCGGCTGGTGAATGAAGGTGCAGGCTGGCAGAGAATGGGAAAGGTACAGCCTGGTGAATGAAGGTGCAGGCTGGCAGAGAATGGGGAAGGTACAGGCTGCTGAATGAAGGTAAAGGCTGGCAGAGAATGGGGAAGGTACCGGCTGGTGAATGAAGGTGCAGGCTGGCAGAGAATGGGAAAGATACAGGCTGGTGAATGAAGGTGCAGGCTGGCAGAGAATAGGGGAAGGTACAGGCTGGTGAATGAAGGTGCAGGCTGGCAGAGAATGGGGAAGGTACAGGCTGGTGAATGAAGGTGCAGGCTGGCAGAGAATGGGGAAGGTACAGGCTGGTGAATGAAGGTGCAGGCTGGCAGAGAATAGGGGAAGGTACAGGCTGGTGAATGAAGGTGCAGGCTGGCAGAGAATGGGGAAGGTATCGGCTGGTGAATGAAGGTGCAGGCTGGCAGAGAATGGGGAAGGTACAGGCTGGTGAATGAAGGTGTAGGCTGGCAGAGAATGGGGAAGGTACAGGCTGGTGAATGAAGGTGCAGGCTGGCAGAGAATGGGGAAGGTACATGCTGGTGAATGAAGGTGCAGGCTGGCAGAGAATGGGGGAATGTACAGGCTGGTGAATGAAGGTGCAGGCTGGCAGAGAATGGGGAAGGTACAGGCTGGTGAATGAAGGTGCAGGCTGGCAGAGAAAGGGGAAGGTACAGGCTGGTTAATGAAGGTGCAGGCTGGCAGAGGATGGGGAAGGTACAGGCTGGTGAATGAAGGTGCAGGTTGGCAGAGAATGGGGAAGGTACCGGCTGGTGAATGAAGGTGCAGGCTGGCAGAGAATGGGGAAGGTACAGGCTGGTGAATGAAGGTGTAGGCTGGCAGAGGATGGGGAAGGTACAGGCTGGTGAATGAAGGTGTAGGCTGGCAGAGAATGGGGAAGGTACAGGCTGGTGAATGAAGGTGCAGGCTGGCAGAGGATGGGGAAGGTACAGGCTGGTGAATGAAGGTGCAGGCTGGCAGAGAATAGGGGAAGGTATCGGCTGGTGAATGAAGGTGCAGGCTGGAAGAGAATGGGGAAGTTACAGGCTGGTGAATGAAGGTGCAGGCTGGCAGAGAATGGGGAAGGTACAGGCTGGTGAATGAAGGTGCAGTCTTGCACTGAATGGGGAAGGTACAGGCTCTTGAATGAAGGTGCAGGCTGGCAGAGAATGGGGAAGGTACAGGCTGGTGAATGAAGGTGCAGGCTGGCAGAGAATGGGGAAGGTACAGGCTGGTGAATGAATGTGCAGTCTTGCACTGAATGGGGAAGGTACAGGCTCTTGAATGAAGGTGCAGGCTGGCAGAGAATGGGGAAGGTACAGGCTGGTGAATGAAGGTGCAGGCTGGCAGAGAATAGGGGAAGGTACAGGCTGGTGAGTGAAGGTGCAGGCTGGCAGAGAATGGGGAAGGTACAGGCTGGTGAATGAAGATGCAGGTTGGCAGAGAATGGGGAAGGTACCAGCTGGTGAATGAAGGTGCAGGCTAGCACAGAATTGGGGAGGGTACAGGCTGGTGAATGAAGCTGCAGTCTTGCACTGAATGGGGAAGGTACAGGCTGGTGAATGAAGGTGCAGGCTGGCAGAGAATGGGGAAGGTACAGGCTGGTGAATGAAGGTGCAGGCTGGCAGAGGATGGGGAAGGTACAGGCTGGTGACTGAAGGTGTAGGCTGGCAGAGAATGGGGAATGTACAGGCTGGTGACTGAAGGTGCAGGCTGGCAGAGGATGGGGAAGGTACAGGCTGGTGAATGAAGGTGCAGGCTGGCAGAGAATGGGGGAATGTACAGGCTGGTGAATGAAGGTGTAGGCTGGCAGAGGATGGGGAAGGTACAGGCTAGTGAATGAAGGTGCAGGCTGGCAGAGGATGGGGAAGGTACAGGCTGGTGAATGAAGGTGCAGGCTGGCACTGAATGGGGAAGGTACAGGCTAGTGAATGAAAGTGCAGGCTGGCAGAGAATGGGGAAGGTACAGGCTGGTGACTGAAGGTGTAGGCTGGCAGAGAATAGGGGAAGGTACAGGCTGGTGACTGAAGGTGCAGGCTGGCAGAGGATGGGGAAGGTACAGGCTGGTGAATGAAGTTGCAGGCTGGCAGAGAATGGGGAAGGTACAGGCTGGTGAATGAAGGTGCAGGCTGGCAGAGAATAGGGGAAGGTACAGGCTAGTGAATGAAGGTGCAGGCTGGCAGAGAATGGGGAAGGTACCGGCTGGTGAATGAAGGTGCAGGCTGGCAGAGAATAGGGGAAGGTACCGGCTGGTGAGTGAAGGTGCAGGCTGGCAGAGAATGGGGAAGGTACAGGCTGGTGAATGAAGGTGCAGGCTGGCAGAGAATGGGGAAGGTACAGGCTGGTGAATGAAGATGCAGGCTGGCAGAGAATAGGGGAAGGTACCGGCTGGTGAATAAAGGTGTACGCTGGCAGAGAATGGGGGAATGTACAGGCTGGTGAATGAAGGTGTAGGCTGGCAGAGAATAGGGGAAGGTACAGGCTGGTGAATAAAGGTGTACGCTGGCAGAGAATGGGGGAATGTACAGGCTGGTGAATGAAGGTGTAGGCTGGCAGAGAATGGGGAAGGTACAGGCTGGTGAATGAAGGTGCAGGCTGGCAGAGAATAGGGGAAGGTACCGGCTGGTGAATGAAGGTGCAGGCTGGCAGAGAATAGGGGAAGGTACCGGCTGGTGAGTGAAGGTGCAGGCTGGCAGAGAATGGGGAAGGTACAGGCTGGTGAATGAAGGTGCAGGCTGGCAGAGAATGGGGAAGGTACAGGCTGGTGAATGAAGGTGCAGGCTGGCAGAGAATGGGGAAGGTACAGGCTGGTGAATGAAGGTGCAGGCTGGCAGAGAATGGGGAAGGTACAGGCTGGTGAATGAAGGTGCAGGCTGGCAGAGAATGGGGAAGGTACAGGCTGGTGAATGAAGATGCAGGCTGGCAGAGGATGGGGAAGGTACAGGCTGGTGAATGAAGGTGCAGGCTGGCAGAGAATGGGGAAGGTACCGGCTGGTAAATGAAGGTGCAGGCTGGCAGAGAATGGGGAAGGTACCGGCTGGTGAATGAAGGTGCAGGCTGGCAGAGAATGGGGAAGGTACAGGCTGGTGAGTGAAGGTGCAGGCTGGCAGAGAATGGGGAAGGTACAGGCTGGTGAATGAAGCTGCAGGCTGGCAGAGGATGGGAAGGTACAGGCTGGTGAATGAAGGTGCAGGCTGGCACTGAATGGGGAAGGTACAGGCTAGTGAATGAAGGTGCAGGCTGGCAGAGAATGGGGAAGGTACCGGCTGGTGACTGAAGGTGCAGGCTGGCAGAGAATGGGGAAGGTTCCGGCTGGTTAATGAAGGTGCAGGCTGGCAGAGAATGGGGGAAGGTACCGGCTGGTGAATGAAGGTGCAGGCTGGCAGAGAATGGGGAAGGTACAGGCTGGTGAATGAAGGTGCAGGCTGGCAGAGAATGGGGAAGGTACAGGCTGGTGAATGAAGGTGCAGTCTGGCACTGAATGGGGAAGGTACAGGCTGGTGAATGAAGATGCAGGCTGGCAGAGAATGGGGAAGTTACAGGCTGGTGAATGAAGGTGCAGGCTGGCAGAGAATGGGGAAGGTACAGGCTGGTGAATGAAGGTGCAGTCTTGCACTGAATGGGGAAGGTACAGGCTGGTGAGTGAAGGTGCAGGCTGGCAGAGAATAGGGGAAGGTACCGGCTGGTGAATGAAGGTGCAGGCTGGCAGAGAATGGGGAAGGTACAGGCTGGTGAATGAAGGTGCAGGCTGGCAGAGAATGGGGAAGGTACAGGCTGGTGAATGAAGGTGCAGTCTGGCACTGAATGGGGAAGGTACAGGCTGGTGAATGAAGATGCAGGCTGGCAGAGAATGGGGAAGTTACAGGCTGGTGAATGAAGGTGCAGGCTGGCAGAGAATGGGGAAGGTACAGGCTGGTGAATGAAGGTGCAGTCTTGCACTGAATGGGGAAGGTACAGGCTGGTGAATGAAGGTGCAGTCTTGCACTGAATGGGGAAGGTACAGGCTGGTGAATGAAGGTGCAGGCTGGCAGAGAATGGGGAAGGTACCGGCTGGTGAATGAAGGTGCAGGCTGGCACAGAATGGGGAAGGTACAGGCTGGTGAATGAAGGTGCAGTCTTGCACTGAATGGGGAAGGTACAGGCTGGTGAATGAAGATGCAGGCTGGCAGAGAATGGGGAACGTACAGGCTGGTGAATGAACGTGCAGGCTGACAGAGAATGGGGAAGGTACAGGCTGGTGAATGAAGGTGCAGGCTGGCAGAGAATGGGGAAGGTACCGGCAGGTGACTGAAGGTGCAGGCTGGCAGAGAATGGGGAAGGTACCGGCTGGTGAATGAAGGTGCAGGCTGGCAGAGAATGGGAAAGGTACAGCCTGGTGAATGAAGGTGCAGGCTGGCAGAGAATGGGGAAGGTACAGGCTGCTGAATGAAGGTAAAGGCTGGCAGAGAATGGGGAAGGTACCGGCTGGTGAATGAAGGTGCAGGCTGGCAGAGAATTGGAAAGGTACCGGCTGGTGAATGAAGGTGCAGGCTGGCAGAGAATGGGAAAGGTACAGCCTGGTGAATGAAGGTGCAGGCTGGCAGAGAATGGGGAAGGTACAGGCTGCTGAATGAAGGTAAAGGCTGGCAGAGAATGGGGAAGGTACCGGCTGGTGAATGAAGGTGCAGGCTGGCAGAGAATGGGAAAGATACAGGCTGGTGAATGAAGGTGCAGGCTGGCAGAGAATAGGGGAAGGTACAGGCTGGTGAATGAAGGTGCAGGCTGGCAGAGAATGGGGAAGGTACAGGCTGGTGAATGAAGGTGCAGGCTGGCAGAGAATGGGGAAGGTACAGGCTGGTGAATGAAGGTGCAGGCTGGCAGAGAATAGGGGAAGGTACAGGCTGGTGAATGAAGGTGCAGGCTGGCAGAGAATGGGGAAGGTACCGGCTGGTGAATGAAGGTGCAGGCTGGCAGAGAATGGGGAAGGTACAGGCTGGTGAATGAAGGTGTAGGCTGGCAGAGAATGGGGAAGGTACAGGCTGGTGAATGAAGGTGCAGGCTGGCAGAGAATGGGGAAGGTACATGCTGGTGAATGAAGGTGCAGGCTGGCAGAGAATGGGGGAATGTACAGGCTGGTGAATGAAGGTGCAGGCTGGCAGAGAATGGGGAAGGTACAGGCTGGTGAATGAAGGTGCAGGCTGGCAGAGAAAGGGGAAGGTACAGGCTGGTTAATGAAGGTGCAGGCTGGCAGAGGATGGGGAAGGTACAGGCTGGTGAATGAAGGTGCAGGTTGGCAGAGAATGGGGAAGGTACCGGCTGGTGAATGAAGGTGCAGGCTGGCAGAGAATGGGGAAGGTACAGGCTGGTGAATGAAGGTGTAGGCTGGCAGAGGATGGGGAAGGTACAGGCTGGTGAATGAAGGTGTAGGCTGGCAGAGAATGGGGAAGGTACAGGCTGGTGAATGAAGGTGCAGGCTGGCAGAGGATGGGGAAGGTACAGGCTGGTGAATGAAGGTGCAGGCTGGCAGAGAATAGGGGAAGGTATCGGCTGGTGAATGAAGGTGCAGGCTGGAAGAGAATGGGGAAGTTACAGGCTGGTGAATGAAGGTGCAGGCTGGCAGAGAATGGGGAAGGTACAGGCTGGTGAATGAAGGTGCAGTCTTGCACTGAATGGGGAAGGTACAGGCTCTTGAATGAAGGTGCAGGCTGGCAGAGAATGGGGAAGGTACAGGCTGGTGAATGAAGGTGCAGGCTGGCAGAGAATGGGGAAGGTACAGGCTGGTGAATGAAGGTGCAGTCTTGCACTGAATGGGGAAGGTACAGGCTCTTGAATGAAGGTGCAGGCTGGCAGAGAATGGGGAAGGTACAGGCTGGTGAATGAAGGTGCAGGCTGGCAGAGAATAGGGGAAGGTACAGGCTGGTGAGTGAAGGTGCAGGCTGGCAGAGAATGGGGAAGGTACAGGCTGGTGAATGAAGATGCAGGTTGGCAGAGAATGGGGAAGGTACCAGCTGGTGAATGAAGGTGCAGGCTAGCACAGAATTGGGGAGGGTACAGGCTGGTGAATGAAGCTGCAGTCTTGCACTGAATGGGGAAGGTACAGGCTGGTGAATGAAGGTGCAGGCTGGCAGAGAATGGGGAAGGTACAGGCTGGTGAATGAAGGTGCAGGCTGGCAGAGGATGGGGAAGGTACAGGCTGGTGACTGAAGGTGTAGGCTGGCAGAGAATGGGGAATGTACAGGCTGGTGACTGAAGGTGCAGGCTGGCAGAGGATGGGGAAGGTACAGGCTGGTGAATGAAGGTGCAGGCTGGCAGAGAATGGGGGAATGTACAGGCTGGTGAATGAAGGTGTAGGCTGGCAGAGGATGGGGAAGGTACAGGCTAGTGAATGAAGGTGCAGGCTGGCAGAGGATGGGGAAGGTACAGGCTGGTGAATGAAGGTGCAGGCTGGCACTGAATGGGGAAGGTACAGGCTAGTGAATGAAAGTGCAGGCTGGCAGAGAATGGGGAAGGTACAGGCTGGTGACTGAAGGTGTAGGCTGGCAGAGAATAGGGGAAGGTACAGGCTGGTGACTGAAGGTGCAGGCTGGCAGAGGATGGGGAAGGTACAGGCTGGTGAATGAAGTTGCAGGCTGGCAGAGAATGGGGAAGGTACAGGCTGGTGAATGAAGGTGCAGGCTGGCAGAGAATAGGGGAAGGTACAGGCTAGTGAATGAAGGTGCAGGCTGGCAGAGAATGGGGAAGGTACCGGCTGGTGAATGAAGGTGCAGGCTGGCAGAGAATAGGGGAAGGTACCGGCTGGTGAGTGAAGGTGCAGGCTGGCAGAGAATGGGGAAGGTACAGGCTGGTGAATGAAGGTGCAGGCTGGCAGAGAATAGGGGAAGGTACCGGCTGGTGAATAAAGGTGTACGCTGGCAGAGAATGGGGGAATGTACAGGCTGGTGAATGAAGGTGTAGGCTGGCAGAGAATAGGGGAAGGTACAGGCTGGTGAATAAAGGTGTACGCTGGCAGAGAATGGGGGAATGTACAGGCTGGTGAATGAAGGTGTAGGCTGGCAGAGAATGGGGAAGGTACAGGCTGGTGAATGAAGGTGCAGGCTGGCAGAGAATAGGGGAAGGTACCGGCTGGTGAATGAAGGTGCAGGCTGGCAGAGAATAGGGGAAGGTACCGGCTGGTGAGTGAAGGTGCAGGCTGGCAGAGAATGGGGAAGGTACAGGCTGGTGAATGAAGATGCAGGCTGGCAGAGAATAGGGGAAGGTACAGGCTGGTGAATGAAGGTGTAGGCTGGCAGAGGATGGGGAAGGTACAGGCTGGTGAATGAAGGTGCAGGCTGGCGCTGAATGGGGAAGGTACATGCTAGTGAATGAAGGTGCAGGCTGGCAGAGAATAGGGGAAGGTACCGGCTGGTGAATGAAGGTGCAGGCTGGCACTGAATGGGGAAGGTACAGGCTAGTGAATGAAGGTGCAGGCTGGAAGAGAATGGGGAAGGTACAGGCTGGTGAATGAAGATGCAGGCTGGCAGAGAATGGGGAAGGTACAGGCTGGTGAATGAAGGTGCAGTCTTGCACTGAATGGGGAAGGTACAGGCTGGTGAATGAAGATGCAGGCTGGCAGAGAATGGGGAAGGTACAGGCTGGTGAATGAACGTGCAGGCTGACAGAGAATGGGGAAGGTACAGGCTGGTGAATGAAGGTGCAGGCTGGCAGAGAATGGGGAAGGTACAGGCTGGTGAATGAAGGTGCAGGCTGGAAGAGAATGGGGAAGTTACAGGCTGGTGAATGAAGGTGCAGTCTTGCACTGAATGGGGAAGGTACAGGCTGGTGAGTGAAGGTGCAGGCTGGCAGAGAATGGGGAAGGTACAGGCTGGTGAATGAAGGTGCAGGCTGGCAGAGAATGGGGAAGGTACAGGCTGGTGAATGAAGGTGCAGTCTTGCACTGAATGGGGAAGGTACAGGCTGGTGAGTGAAGGTGCAGGCTGGCAGAGAATGGGGAAGGTACAGGCTGGTGAATGAAGGTGCAGGCTGGCAGAGAATGTGGAAGGTACCGGCTGGTGAATGAAGGTGCAGTCTGGCAGAGAATGGGGAAGGTACCGGCTGGTGAATGAAGGTGCAGGCTGGCAGAGAATGGGGAAGGTACAGGCTGGTGAGTGAAGGTGCAGGCTGGCAGAGAATGGGGAAGGTACAGGCTGCTGAATGAAGGTGCAGGCTGGCAGAGAATGGGGAAGGTACAGGCTGGTGAATGAAGGTGCAGGCTGGCAGAGAATGGGGAAGGTACAGGCTGCTGAATGAAGGTGCAGGCTGGCAGAGAATGGGGAAGGTACAGGCTGGTGAATGAAGGTGCAGGCTGGCAGAGAATGGGGAAGGTACAGGCTGGTGAATGAAGGTGCAGGCTGGCAGAGAATGTGGAAGGTACCGGCTGGTGAATGAAGGTGCAGGCTGGCAGAGAATGGGGAAGGTACAGGCTGGTGAATGAAGGTGCAGGCTGGCAGAGAATGGGGAAGGTACAGGCTGGTGAATGAAGGTGCAGGCTGGCAGAGAATGGGGAAGGTACAGGCTGGTGAATGAAGGTGCAGGCTGGCAGAGAATAGGGGAAGGTACCGGCTGGTGAATGAAGGTGCAGGCTGGCAGAGAATGGGGAAGGTACAGGCTGGTGAATGAAGGTGCAGGTTGGCAGAGAATAGGGGAAGGTACCGGCTGGTGACTGAAGGTGCAGGCTGGCAGAGAATGGGGAAGGTACAGGCTGGTGACTGAAGGTGTAGGCTGGCAGAGGATGGGGAAGGTACAGGCTGGTGAATGAAGGTGTAGGCTGGCAGAGGATGGGGAAGGTACAGGCTAGTGAATGAAGGTGCAGGCTGGCAGAGGATGGGGAAGGTACAGGCTGGTGAATGAAGGTGCAGGCTGGCACTGAATGGGGAAGGTACAGGCTAGTGAATGAAGGTGCAGGCTGGCAGAGAATGGGGAAGGTACCGGCTGGTGAATGAAGGTGCAGGCTGGCAGAGAATAGGGGAAGGTACAGGCTGGTGACTGAAGGTGCAGGCTGGCAGAGAATGGGGAAGGTACCGGCTGGTTAATGAAGGTGCAGGCTGGCAGAGAATGGGGAAGGTACCGGCTGGTGAATGAAGGTGCAGGCTGGCAGAGAATAGGGGAAGGTACCGGCTGGTGAGTGAAGGTGCAGGCTGGCAGAGAATGGGGAAGGTACAGGCTGGTGAATGAAGGTGCAGGCTGGCAGAGAATGGGGAAGGTACAGGCTGGTGAATGAAGATGCAGGCTGGCAGAGGATGGGGAAGGTACAGGCTGGTGAATGAAGGTGCAGGCTGGCAGAGAATAGGGGAAGGTTCCGGCTGGTGTGTGAAAGTGCAGGCTGGTACTGAATGGGGAAGGTACAGGCTCTTGAATGAAGGTGCAGGCTGGCAGAGAATAGGGGAAGGTACAGGCTGGTGACTGAAGGTGCAGGCTGGCAGAGAATGGGGAAGGTACAGGCTGGTGAATGAAGGTGCAGTCTGGCACTGAATGGGGAAGGTACAGGCTGGTGAATGAAGATGCAGGCTGGCAGAGAATGGGGAAGGTACAGGCTGGTGAATGAAGGTAAAGGCTGGCAGAGAATGGGGAAGGTACAGGCTGGTGAATGAAGGTAAAGGCTGGCAGAGAATGGGGAAGGTACAGGCTGGTGAATGAAGGTGCAGGCTGGCAGAGAATGGGGAAGGTACAGGCTGGTGAATGAAGGTGCAGGCTGGCAGAGAATGGGAAAGGTACAGGCTGGTGAATGAAGAAGCAGGCTGGCAGAGAATAGGGGAAGGTACAGGCTGGTGAATGAAGGTGCAGGCTGGCAGAGAATGGGGAAGGTACAGGCTGGTGAATGAAGGTGCAGGCTGGCAGAGAATGGGGAAGGTACAGGCTGGTTAGTGAAGGTGCAGGCTGGCAGAGAATGGGAAAAGTACCGGCTGGTTAATGAAGGTGCAGGCTGGCAGAGAATGGGGCAAGGTAGCGGCTGGTGACTGAAGGTGCAGGCTGGCAGAGAATAAGGGAAGGTTCTGGCTGGTGAGTGAAAGTGCAGGCTGGCAAAGATTGGGGGAATGTACAGGCTGGTGAATGAAGGTGCAGGCCGGCAGAGAATAGGGGAAGGTACAGGCTGGTGAATGAAGGTGCAGGTGTGGCGCCCTGGACAAGCCAGGGGCCACAGAGCACAGCACCCACACACCCCACACTCCCAGCAGGCACACCAAAGCCAAAACACAAAACCCTTGTTGCCTTCCTCCAGGGGCTGATGATCACACCAGGGGGTGGGCCAGGCGGTTGGTCCCGCCCACCGAGGAGTTCACAGTCCTGGAGGCGGGAAAACCAGGCAGATCAGTTTGAGAGGTGAAAGTGGAAGGAGGGAAAGTAGTAAGAGAGAGGAAAAGTGACAGCTAAGCAGCCTGAAGTTGGTCCGGGTGTGTGGCCCGGACAATTCAGCAAGGTTGGCAGACGGTGGTGACCGTCTGCAGGAGTGGCCGATTGGAGTTTACCGTGAGGACCATGGACAGGCGGTGGCCCGGCGGTACCAGACCGGTACACAAAGAGAAGCCAGCACCATCTGGCAGGGGCTTTTCGGACCCCGGCAAGGCTAGGAGTCGCCGTGAATTTGCCAAATCCGTTAGTGAAGGGGACCTCCTGGGTTTCCAAACAGTCAAGTCCCGACAGAAGGCAACAGTCCAACCGAGTGAGAGAGACACCGCCACCGCCAAGGCAACCGTTTCTCAGGGCCAGCACCTGCGGGAAAAAGGGGCTCCTCCGGCCCATATCCAAGCCGGGTAGCGGGTTACCGGTGGGAACCCATTGGAACCGTACAGACATCTTAGGTGCAGGGAAAGGCAGTTGCCACCAACCTGCTGGGAGCAACAACACCGCAGCCGTCTGTGGGACCCGTCCATCCAGCCGTGTGTTTTACCGAGAACTGTGTCTTCATCATTGGGCTGAGTGAGTACCACCGTGCCGTGCGGCACAGCGCTGCCCCCGCGACCCTGCACCTTCCCAGGCCCCGTAACCTGCCTGCCATCCATCCCTACCCCATCACCAGGCCCCGGGACAACCAACCCACGGAGGGGAGAAATAACAACAAAGCTGCTCCCAGTCAACGCTCCTGGGATCCCCATCTAGAGCAGCGGTGGTGTCACCAAAATCACCACAACCGTGGGTGGCGTCACGGACAATATCCATAATCAAAACCCCCACGACCAACCAATTCCCTCCTTTTCACTCACGGGCGAGGAGCGCCGCTCAAGTCCCCGGGATCCGGCCCACCGCTCGAGCCACAACCAAGCAGCAGCCGCAGCAGCAGCGGCGGCCGGACCCGAGCAGTGGGAGAGCGCAGCATCCCCTCCTCCGCCCGCGACAACTTGGCGTCACGAACAGGATCCTACCGTTCTACCGATTGGTGGAAGTGCGCCTTGTGTGACCGCCGGAGGTGTCCGGCCGGAAAATTTGAAAAGCCGCCATCTTGGGCGCGAAGAGTTCCCGCTCGAGCGTCTCCTCGAGTAGTGGAGGCGCGAAGGCCTAAACCCCGCCCCGATAGAGAAGGAGCCGGAAAGAGACTAAGGGGGATGAAATGGCGGCTGGTCGCATGTGAGCGCGGCTATAAAAGCAGGAACGCCAGGACCCTGCGGCCATCTTGTTCCTGGGAGAGGCCGCCAGCAAGATGTACATGCCGTCCCGAAGCACCGTAGCCCCCGCGCCTGGAACAGCGGCGTGGGTGGAGATCCGGACCGCGCAGCTCTATCAGAGGCTGCAGGTCAAGATGCAGCTCCTCTTGGAGGAGTGGGAGACCGACATGACGGGTCATAGCGACCGTGCGGAGACGCGAGGAGGAAGTTGCGGAAGGGAGGGTGAGTGACCCACGCCCCGGTACCCCTAGTGGGCCGGTCATCGTGGCTGCGGGACCCGGTCTGAACCTCCTCGCCCTACTGCCTCCCTCGCCACCCTTCCCGGCTGCCGTGACCCCGCCATTTGGCCCGCTACCAACGCAACCGGTAGCGATACCCAGCATGTCCGCCAAGGCGGACCGACCTGTAGCCGGAGCCCGTAGCCGACCGGAGGTGCTACCATGGAAAGCCCCGAAACCCGAACCGGAGGCATCCCCCGAGAGATTCCCCGAGTCGGAGCCGACAGACCGCTCTGTGCCGAAGGCCCAGCTGAAGAAAGCCCCTGTGCCCATCCCCTACACCTCGGCTGAGGTTGCGCCGGGTTGCCGCTGCAAGGCGGCGCCCAAGGCCAAGTCACCGCGGGACCTTCCGCCCAGATCACCAGCAGTGGGCAGTGTTCAACAGGTCTCACGGGGCCCGACCCGTGCGCCGGAGCTCGCAGCAGCGCCATACTGGGATAGGGAGCCGGTACCGTTGGGCCCAGAAATCGAGGAGAGGGAAAGGAAGAAGGCGGAGTTGGTGGCCCGTGCAATCCGGGAGAAGGAGAGTCTGAGACAAGCGACCTTCCGTGTCCGGGGCCTGACCCATAATCCCCGTGGCTGTGGACGGCATACCGGTGATGGCTCTCCTGGACACTGGATCACAGGTAACCACCATACCGTACACATTGTATCCACGGTATTGGGGGACAGATGAGCTGGCTCCCCCAGATGCTAGTATAACACTCATTGCTGCTGATGGACTCCCATTGACCCAAGTGGGATACAAACAAGTGGCCATGACCGTGGGGCGAGCTGAACTGCAACACCAGGGTATGATTGTGATTATGAATGAACCCAGTGATCATAACCCGAAGATAGTGCTAGGAAGCAATGTGATGGAGCACTGTATGAGCGATGTGCTGACCCTACTGCAGCAGCTGGCCGCCACAGCGGCGGGGAGACGACAGAGAGCTGTGCAGCGTGAGATCCGAGCCTTGATGTACCGCCAGCATGTGAACTCGACAGGAGGAGAGATTGGTGGGGTGAGAGTGATGGATGTTGCCCCGTTGATTGTGCCTCCCAGGAGCGAGATGATGATTTGGTGTAGGGCAGCAGTAGGGCCCCAGGGGCGTTACTACCCCGTCATTATAGAGCCCATGCCCTCCGAGCACTGGCCCACAGTAATGGCTGCCCAAGGGGTGGTCGATGTAAAAAAAGGGAGAGTGCCTGTGAGGGTGCTGAACTGTGGGGAGGAGGAAGTCAGGCTTCCCCGGTATGCTACACTTGCCAAATTGCTCACTCTGGATCCCCACACCATCCGCGAGGCAGTTCCCCCAACCTCACCACCGACTGCCAGCACTCACTCGCCCCAAGGGGAGTTAGATGAGTGGCACCGACAGTTACATGTAGGCACTGACGATACCCCTACACATCACAAAGAAGGGGTATACCGGGTGGTACGGGAGTATGAGCAAGTTTTTAGCAAACATCCGCTAGACTTTGGGCAGATTAAAGGGGTCCAACACCATATCCCCACCGGTGAACACCCCCCTATCAAAGAGAGGTACAGGCCTATTCCCCATGCACACTACCAATGTGCCAAGGACATATTGAGGAACATGAAGGAGGCAGGGGTTATAAGGGACAGCTGTAGTCCCTGGGCCGCCCCGCTGGTACTGGTTAAGAAGAAGGACGGCACCATGCGGATGTGTGTGGATTACCGGAAGATTAACCAGATAACGCATAAAGATGCTTACCCACTGCCCCGTATTGAAGAGTCCTTGGCCACACTGAGAACCGGGAACTACTTCTCTACCCTTGACCTCACCAGCGGGTACTGGCAAGTGGCCGTGGCACCCGAGGACCGGGAGAAAACTGCCTTCACCACCCCAATGGGGCTCTGTGAATTCAATAGTATGCCGTTCGGGCTGTGCAACGCCCCTGGAACCTTCCAACGGCTAATGGAATGCTGTCTGGGGCATCTAAATTTCGAGACCGTCCTGTTATACCTGGATGATGTGATTGTGTACTCCCAGACATATGAAGCCCACCTGGAGCACCTTGCCAAATACGGGATGAAGTTGAAGCCCTCCAAGTGTCATCTGCTGAAACCCAGAGTGCAGTACCTGGGGCATGTGGTGGGTGCAGAAGGTGTCGCCCCCGACCCCGAGAAGATCACTGCCATCCAAGACTGGCCGAGACCAACCACAGTGAGGGAAGTAAGGCAGTTTCTGGGCCTGGTGGGGTACTACCGTCGCTTCATCAAGGGGTACACGAAGATGGCTGCCCCCATGCATGACCTCCTCGTGGGACAGACCAAAGGTGGTAGACCCCTCGGAGCCCCACTGGTGTGGGAAGAGAGGCATGAGGAATCCTTCTGCCAGCTGAAAGCGGCCTTGACCGGAGAGGAGATCCTAGCGTATCCTGACTACAGCCACCCGTTCATCCTCTACAACGATGCCAGCAATGTGGGCTTGGGGGCAGTCTTATCCCAGGTCCAAGACGGGAAGGAAAAAGTGATTGCTTATGCTAGCCGAAAGCTCCGACCGACTGAAAGGAATCCTGAGAATTACAGCTCTTTCAAGCTTGAGCTCCTGACGCTGGTGTGGGCTATCACCGAGCGGTTCCGCCATTACCTGGCCGCAGCAAAATTCACCGCTTTCACGGATAACAATCCGCTGACCCACCTGGACACGGCCAAGTTGGGCGCGTTAGAACAGCGGTGGGTGGCCAGGCTAGCCAACTACGACTTCACCATCAAATACAGGGCCGGTCGTGCCAACGTTAATGCTGATGCACTCTCTCGGATGCCCCACTTGTCGGAAGAAGGGTGCGAGGATGACGACCTCGAAGAGATCGAGTTGCCTGCGTTTCACCAGCCACCAACAGAGAAGGTGCATGTCCACCAACAACGGGTGAACCTGGACCCGCTGCCCAGTCAGGAGTGGCAGGAAGCTCAAAACCAGGCGCCCGCTGTCCGCCTAGTCAAGATCCTGGTGGAGCAAGGCGCTGCCGGAATAGACCCTGCCGCCCCAGCTGAAGCCCAACGCCTGTGGAGAGAACGGACCCGGCTGTATCTACACCAAGGGAAGTTGTACAGTGAGCTGATTAACCCAAAGACTCATGAGAAAATCCGCCAGTTGGTGATCCCCCAAGCTAATGTGCCCACCGTTCTACAAGCGTACCATGATGGTGCCGGACACTTCGGATGGAAGAAACTGGAAATGCTGTTGAGAGAGCGGTTCTATTGGAGCGGGATGCGGGAGTCTGTAGAGGCCTGGTGCCGAGAGTGCGGCCCTTGCACACTGAAAAGGAAGGACGAGGCCAGCCAGAAGGCGCCCCTACACCCGATCGTTACACACCAACCGCTGGAGCTGGTCGCCCTGGACCATGTAAAGCTCACCCCCAGCCGAAGTGGGTACACCTACGCTCTCACCATAGTAGACCACTATTCAAGGTTCATGGTGGTTGTCCCAGTCAAAGACCTAACTGGCCGTACCGCCGCTAGAGCGTTCCAGGCTTATTTCTGTCGACCACATGGATACCCTGAGAGGGTGCTTACAGACCAGGGTTCAGCCTTTGAAGCAGAGGTGTTCCAAGAATTTTGCCAATTATACGGCTGCAAGAAGATCAGGACCACGCCATATCATGCCCAGACTAATGGGATGTGTTCTTGGGTTCTGGATCTCCTCAAGGTGCTACCATTGGAAGAGCGAAACCTGTGGCCGGAGAAGCTGCCTGACCTAGTAGACATGTACAATAACATCCCCTGCGGTTCTACCAAGTGCACACCGGCGTATCTGATGAGAGCCCGACCGGGCCGCCTTCCGGTGGACCTGGAAATGGACTTGGAAGCCCCAGAGGCCCCCCCCTCGACAGCAGACTGGGATGTCCGGCGGCAAGGGCAGTACCGGCAGGTCCAGGAGTATGTGGAGAAGAATCTGCGTCAGAGCCGAGAGAAGCAGGAGCAGCGCTTCAACAAGCGGGCTCCAGCCGCCCCCTTTGAGCCCGGGGATGTGGTGCTGAAACAGAAGAGAAGAACTCATAAACTTGATGACCAGTGGGAGAAGACCCCGTATGTCATACAGCCCACTGAATGGGAAAATGAAAAGGCTTATCTGATTAGTCGCGACCAGGGAAGGACTGCAGCTACAGTTTCCAGGGATCACCTGAAGAGGTGCCCACCACCCTTAAGGTTGGCAAACGAAGTTCCGGTTCCGATACCGAACGGGGAAAAGAAAAAAAAGGTGATCCACACAGTGATGGGTGACTTTCCAGCAGACTGGCCTACGCAGAACGGCGCGGTGATTGTTCCGGTGATAATGTTCCCACAACACGTGGAAGAAATGGAGACGGAAACGCCCACCAGTGAGCCACTCGAACTAGCGCCCAGGGACCCAGGGACGCACCCATACCCCCTCCCCTTGGGTCTCCACCTGCCATATCTGACAGACGGGAGGAGGAGCCGGTTGTCTCCTCTGTCCCATTGCCCTCCATTGACAACATTGGGTCCAGAAGGTCCACACGCCCCAACCTAGGTAGGCCCCCGCTTAGGTATAGGGAAACTACCATCTAGGGGTGCAGCATGTTGATTGTGTAAATAGTTGAATGAATGAACACCAATCATCCGAGTTTGTAACCTGATTATCGACAAGTTGATTATACCGTCCGTTGCCAACAAGTTGTCCCTGTAGGGACCCTATGTGTTTCCGCTAGCCCTTTAAGAGACAAGGCTGAGAACTTGCAGGCCAACCACGAACTTGTGGCCTTGTAAATAAGTTGTGGGCTGTTTTCCGTTACCGCCTCCGGAAAGGCAGATTGGAGGACGGACCCGCAGCAGAGTAGGCTGGGGTCCGGTCACCACCAGGACCGGTGACCATCCTCCGGGGGTCAGGGGTCCCCCTGGATGTGGGGCCCCCTGAAGAGACAGCCGGGTGCGAGACACCGTACCCGATCCCGCTTGGGTGACCTGGAACCGAGTTCCTGCTTCCGGACTGGGGAAGAGGGGTGCTGCCCATTTCTTAGGGGCAGCATCAAGGTTTAGGTTGCTTGGGTGGGGAAGCGGATGAACATGAACCCATCCGTTATTATTAAAAATGTTTTCTTTACTAATTTTTGCAACGTTAAAGTGCCATGCCTCCCATAAGGGAAGAACTAAAAATATGCTTATGTTAAATGTTTTACATGTTAAATTATATTTTTCAGAAAAATAAAACCGGTGATGGACGGGCAGCCCGCAGACGGTGTGCATTTCACCAAGGGGGAATGTGACGCCCTGGACTAGCCAGGTAGTCACAGACATAACACCACACACACCCCCTCCCCTGGATAGTAACACCAGTCAAACAAAAACCCTTGTTGCCTCCCTCCAGGGTCTGATGTCCACACCAGGTGGGGTGGAGCCAGGCGGTTGGCCCCACCCACCGAGGAGTTCACAGGCTTGGAGGCGGGAAAAGAGACAGAGATTGAGTTTGGAGGTGAAAGTGAGAGGTCAGAAACTGTCGGTGTCTGGGTAGGGGCCCAGACACAAACAGCAAGGTCGGCAGACGGTGGTGGCCGTCTGCAGGAGTTAGTGGATCTCTGTGGAACCGTAGGACCAGGGTTGGGTGGTGGCCCGCCGGTACCGAAACGGGGAATGGAGTGAAACTAAGCACAAAGGCAGGGCCATCGGACCCCGACTAGGCTTGGAGCTGCCGACAACGGTCAAATCCGAGTGTGACCGGAACCCCAGGGGTTTCCTAACAACCAAGACCCGACAGAAGGCAACAGTCCACACTGTGAGGATATACAGCCACCACCACAGGCTAGAGATCCAAGGGCCAAAGCCTGTGGGCAAAACGGGCTCCTTCGGTACCTATACGCTGGGGAGCGGACTACCGGTGGGCAACCACAGGAGTCAGAACATTCTAACAAGGTGCAGGGAAAGACAGCCACCATCACCCTGTCCGGGGAGAGCACAAACACTGCAGCCGGCTGCGGGACCCGTCCACCCAGCCGTTTAGTTTACCAGAGACTCTGTGCATCTGTGTCTGAGTGAGTACCACAGTGCCATCCGGCACCGCACCGCGCTGCCTCTGCAACCCTGGACCCCAGCCATCGAACCTCCCCGTTACACCACCGGGCCCCGGGATCACCAACCCTGACCCACGGAGGGGGAAAACAACATCCCACCTGCTCCCCACCATCGCTCCCGGGATCCCCGTCACCAGCAGCGGTGGTGCCCATCTTCACCATAACCCGTGGGTGGCGTCATGGACTAAATGCCCCAAACCAACCACCCTTTTCACTCACGGGCGAGGAGCGCCGCTCGAGTCCCTGGATCCGGCCCACTGCTCGAGCCACCGAGTAGCAGCCGCAGCAGCGCCGGACCCGAGCGTTAGCGAGCGCGCAGCAGCGGCGTCCTCCCCGCCCGCGACACTGGCACTGAATGGGGAAGGTACAGGCTGGTGAATGAAGGTGCAGGCTGGCAGAGAATAGGGGAAGGTACCGGCTGGTGAATGAAGTTCTAGGCTGGCAGAGAATGGGGGAAGCTACAGGCTGGTGAATGAAGGTGCAGGCTGGCAGAGGATGGGGAAGGTACAGGCTTGTGAATGAAGTTGCAGGCTGGCAGAGGATGGGGAAGGTACCGGCTGGTGAGTGAAGGTGTAGGCTTTCAGAGAATGGGGAAGGTACTGGTTGGTGAATGAAGGTGAAGGCTGGCAGAGAATGGGGAAGGTACAGGCTGGTGAATGAAGGTGCAGGCTGGCAGAGAATGGGAAAAGTACCGGCTGGTTAATGAAGGTGCAGACTAGCAGAGAATGGGGCAAGGTACCGGCTGGTGACTGAAGGTGCAGGCTGGCAGAGAATGGGGAAGGTACAGGCTGGTGAATGAAGGTGCAGGCTGGCAGAGAATGGGGAAGGTACAGGCTGGTGAATGAAGGTGCAGGCTGGCAGAGAATGGGGAAGGTACAGGCTGGTGAATGAAGGTGCAGACTGGCAGAGAATGGGGAGGGTACAGGCTGGTGAATGAAGGTGCAGGCTGGCAGAGAATGGGGAAGGTACAGGCTGGTGAATGAAGGTGCAGGCTGGCAGAGAATGGGGAAGGTACAGGCTGGTGAATGAATGTTACGGAGGGCTATCTGATAAGAACCTAAAAGGAGTATCAGACAGTCAGGGTCCACCGTGCAAAGACTCTGCTGCAGACTATGGCAGAGTGCAATACCTCTGTTAACTCACAGAAGGATATAATAAGTAAGTAAAGCAATTCCTCCCTTACTTGGAGGGTGTGTGGAATGATCTCTGTTAATAATCACAGAGACAAATGCAATGTGTGCAAAATGGCACCTACCTAGGTCCGCTCTTCTAGTGGTGCAAAAGAGACGAAGAGCAGCGTAAGCCGCACAAAGCTCCTACCTCTGTTCGCTCCCCTAGTGTGCGAGGATACGAACAACTGCCAGACGCAGTATAAGGAACGTTACCCTAGCGGCAACGTCCACCTACGAGTAGAATCACAAGGCCCAGCCAGACCATGTGCCTCAGGCACCTGCCTATGTCCGCTCCCCTAAGAGGTAAGGATACGGACAGCAGCCGAAGCTGTAAGGTATAAGAACGCTACCCTGCCGGTAGCGCTCACCTAGCATAGACAGAGGAATGCCTAGAGGAACGCGCACAGAGCGACTACTCATATGCATGAACCAAGAGGACTGAGCACCATGCGGCGTGTGTCAGGGTCTTATATAGACTCTGTGCCTCATCCAAGATGGAGGACACCAGAGCCAATCCGCTGCCAGAACGACAGGAGTGACGTCATGCTGGCCTATCACCGAGCAAGCCGTCACAAGCACATGACCAGCGACCAATCGGCATAGAAGGTGTCAGAGACATGTGACCTCGTGTCAGCGATGATGTCACCCGCACATGTGCAATGGCTCCAAGATTGGACTTAGTCTCCGGCGCTCGCACATGTGCAGTAGCAAGAAATCTGGACTTAGTCTCCAGCGCTCGCACATGTGCAGTAGCAAGAAATCTGGACTTAGTCTCCAGCGCTCGCACATGTGCAGTAGCAAGAAATCTGGACATAGTCTCCAGTGCTCGCAGCAACCGTAACAATGAAGGTGCAGGCTGGCAGAGAATGGGGAAGGTACAGGCTGGTGAATGAAGGTGCAGGCTGGCAGAGAATGGGGAAAGTACAGGCTGGTGAATGAAGGTGCAGGCTGGCAGAGAATGGGGAAGGTACAGGCTGGTGAATGAAGGTGCAGGCTGGCAGAGAATGGGGAAGGTACCGGCTGGTGAGTGAAGGTGCAGGCTGGAAGAGAATGGGGAAGGTACAGGCTGGTGAGTGAAGGTGCAGGCTGGCAGAGAATAGGGAAGGTACCGGCTGGTGAGTGAAGTTGCAGGCTGGCAGAAAATGGGGAAGGTACCGGCTGGTGAGTGAAGGTGCAAGCTGGCAGAGAATGGGGAAGGTACTGGCTGGTGAGTGAAGGTGCAGGCTGGCAGAGAATGGGGAAGGTACAGGCTGGTGAATGAAGGTGCAGACTAGCAGAGAATGGGGAAGGTACTGGCTGGTGAGTGAAGGTGCAGGCTGGCAGAGAATGGGGAAGGTTCCGGCTGGTTAGTGAAGGTGCAGGCTGGCAGAGAATGGGGAAGGTACCGGCTGGTGAGTGAAGGTGAAGGCTGGCAGAGAATGGAGAAGGTACCGACTGGTGAATGAAGGTGCAGGCTGGCAGAGAATGGGGAAGGTACAGGCTGCTGAATGAAGGTGCAGGCTGGCAGAGAATAGGGAAGGTACTGGCTGGTGAGTGAAGGTTCAGGCTGGCAGAGAATGGGGAAGGTACCGGCTGGTGAATGAAGGTGCAGTCTGGCAGAGAATGGGGAAGGTACCGGCTGGTGAATGAAGGTGCAGGCTGGCAGAGAATGGGGAAGGTACAGGCTGGTGAATGAAGGTGCAGGCTGGCAGAGAATGGGGAAGGTTCCGGCTGGTGAGTGAAGGTGCAGGCTGGCAGAGAATGGGGAAGGTACAGGCTGGTGAATGAAGGTGCAGACTGGCAGAGAATGGGGAAGGTGCTGGCTGGTGAGTGAAGGTTCACGCTGGTACTGCATGGGGAAGGTACAGGCTGGTGAATGAAGGTGCAGGCTGGCAGAGAATGGGGAAGGTACCGGCTGGTGAATGAAGGTGCAGGCTGGCAGAGAATGGGGAAGGTACAGGCTGGTGAATGAAGGTGCAGGCTGGCAGAGAATGGGGAAGGTTCCGGCTGGTGAGTGAAGGTGCAGGCTGGCAGAGGATGGGGAAGGTACAGGCTGGTGAATCAAGGTGCAGTCTGGCAGAGAATGGGGAAGGTACCGGCTGGTGAATGAAGGTGCAGGCTGGCAGAGAATGGGGAAGGTACAGGCTGGTAAATGAAGGTGCAGGCTGGCAGAGAATGGGGAAGGTTCCGGCTGGTGAGTGAAGGTGCAGGCTGGCAGAGAATGTGGAAGGTACCGGCTGGTGAATGAAGGTGCCGGCTGGCAGAGGATGGGGAAGGTACCGGCTGGTGAGTGAAGGTGTAGGCTTTCAGAGAATGGGGAAGGTTCCGGCTGGTTAATGAAGGTGCAGGCTGGCAGAGAATGGGGCAAGGTACCGGCTGGTGACTGAAGGTGCAGGCTGGCAGAGAATGGGGACGGTACAGGCTGGTGAATGAAGGTGCAGGCTGGCAGAGAATGGGGAAGGTACAGGCTGGTGAATGAAGGTGCAGGCTGGTGAATGAAGGTGCAGGCTGGCAGAGAATGGGGAAGGTACAGGCTGGTGAATGAAGGTGCAGGCTGGCAGAGAATGGGGAAGGTACAGGCTGGTGAATGAAGGTGCAGGCTGGCAGAAAATGGGGAAGGTACCGGCTGGTGAGTGAAGGTGCAGGCTGGCAGAGAATGGGGAAGGTACAGGCTGGTGAGTGAAGGTGCAGGCTGGCAGAGAATCGGACGGTACAGGTTTGCAGGGAAGGTGCAGGCTGGCAGAGAATGGGGAAGGTACCGGCTGGTGAGTGAAGTTGCAGGCTGGCAGAAAATGGGGAAGGTACCGGCTGGTGAGTGAAGGTGCAGGCTGGAAGAGAATGGGGAAGGTACAGGCTGGTGAGTGAAGGTGCAGGCTGGCAGAGAATAGGGAAGGTACCGGCTGGTGAGTGAAGTTGCAGGCTGGCAGAAAATGGGGAAGGTACCGGCTGGTGAGTGAAGGTGCAAGCTGGCAGAGAATGGGGAAGGTACTGGCTGGTGAGTGAAGGTGCAGGCTGGCAGAGAATGGGGAAGGTACAGGCTGGTGAATGAAGGTGCAGACTAGCAGAGAATGGGGAAGGTACTGGCTGGTGAGTGAAGGTGCAGGCTGGCAGAGAATGGGGAAGGTTCCGGCTGGTTAGTGAAGGTGCAGGCTGGCAGAGAATGGGGAAGGTACCGGCTGGTGAGTGAAGGTGAAGGCTGGCAGAGAATGGAGAAGGTACCGACTGGTGAATGAAGGTGCAGGCTGGCAGAGAATGGGGAAGGTACAGGCTGCTGAATGAAGGTGCAGGCTGGCAGAGAATAGGGAAGGTACTGGCTGGTGAGTGAAGGTTCAGGCTGGCAGAGAATGGGGAAGGTACCGGCTGGTGAATGAAGGTGCAGTCTGGCAGAGAATGGGGAAGGTACCGGCTGGTGAATGAAGGTGCAGGCTGGCAGAGAATGGGGAAGGTACAGGCTGGTGAATGAAGGTGCAGGCTGGCAGAGAATGGGGAAGGTTCCGGCTGGTGAGTGAAGGTGCAGGCTGGCAGAGAATGGGGAAGGTACAGGCTGGTGAATGAAGGTGCAGACTGGCAGAGAATGGGGAAGGTGCTGGCTGGTGAGTGAAGGTTCACGCTGGTACTGCATGGGGAAGGTACAGGCTGGTGAATGAAGGTGCAGGCTGGCAGAGAATGGGGAAGGTACCGGCTGGTGAATGAAGGTGCAGGCTGGCAGAGAATGGGGAAGGTACAGGCTGGTGAATGAAGGTGCAGGCTGGCAGAGAATGGGGAAGGTTCCGGCTGGTGAGTGAAGGTGCAGGCTGGCAGAGGATGGGGAAGGTACAGGCTGGTGAATCAAGGTGCAGTCTGGCAGAGAATGGGGAAGGTACCGGCTGGTGAATGAAGGTGCAGGCTGGCAGAGAATGGGGAAGGTACAGGCTGGTAAATGAAGGTGCAGGCTGGCAGAGAATGGGGAAGGTTCCGGCTGGTGAGTGAAGGTGCAGGCTGGCAGAGAATGTGGAAGGTACCGGCTGGTGAATGAAGGTGCCGGCTGGCAGAGGATGGGGAAGGTACCGGCTGGTGAGTGAAGGTGTAGGCTTTCAGAGAATGGGGAAGGTTCCGGCTGGTTAATGAAGGTGCAGGCTGGCAGAGAATGGGGCAAGGTACCGGCTGGTGACTGAAGGTGCAGGCTGGCAGAGAATGGGGACGGTACAGGCTGGTGAATGAAGGTGCAGGCTGGCAGAGAATGGGGAAGGTACAGGCTGGTGAATGAAGGTGCAGGCTGGTGAATGAAGGTGCAGGCTGGCAGAGAATGGGGAAGGTACAGGCTGGTGAATGAAGGTGCAGGCTGGCAGAGAATGGGGAAGGTACAGGCTGGTGAATGAAGGTGCAGGCTGGCAGAAAATGGGGAAGGTACCGGCTGGTGAGTGAAGGTGCAGGCTGGCAGAGAATGGGGAAGGTACAGGCTGGTGAGTGAAGGTGCAGGCTGGCAGAGAATCGGACGGTACAGGTTTGCAGGGAAGGTGCAGGCTGGCAGAGAATGGGGAAGGTACCGGCTGGTGAGTGAAGTTGCAGGCTGGCAGAAAATGGGGAAGGTACCGGCTGGTGAATGAAGGTGCAGGCTGGCAGAGAATGGGGAAGGTACTGGCTGGTGAGTGAAGGTGCAGGCTGGCAGAGAATGGGGAAGGTACAGGCTGGTGAATGAAGGTGCAGACTAGCAGAGAATGGGGAAGGTACTGGCTGGTGAGTGAAGGTGCAGGCTGGCAGAGAATGGGGAAGGTTCCGGCTGGTGAATGAAGGTGTAGGCTGGCAGAGAATGGGGAAGGTTCCGGCTGGTGAGTGAAGGTGCAGGCTGGCAGAGAGTGGGGAAGGTACAGGCTGGTGAATGAAGGCGCAGGCTGGCAGAGAATGGGGAAGGTACCGGCTGGTGAGTGAAGGTGAAGGCTGGCAGAGAATGGAGAAGGTACCGGCTGGTGAATGAAGGTGCAGGCTGGCAGAGAATGGGGAAGGTACAGGCTGCTGAATGAAGGTGCAGGCTGGCAGAGAATAGGGAAGGTACTGGCTGGTGAGTGAAGGTTCAGGCTGGCAGAGAATGGGGAAGGTACCGGCTGGTGAATGAAGGTGCAGTCTGGCAGAGAATGGGGAAGGTACCGGCTGGTGAATGAAGGTGCAGGCTGGCAGAGAATGGGGAAGGTACAGGCTGGTGAATGAAGGTGCAGGCTGGCAGAGAATGGGGAAGGTTCCGGCTGGTGAGTGAAGGTGCAGGCTGGCAGAGGATGGGGAAGGTACAGGCTGGTGAATGAAGGTGCAGTCTGGCAGAGAATGGGGAAGGTACCGGCTGGTGAATGAAGGTGCAGGCTGGCAGAGAATGGGGAAGGTACAGGCTGGTGAATGAAGGTGCAGGCTGGCAGAGAATGGGGAAGGTTCCGGCTGGTGAGTGAAGGTGCAGGCTGGCAGAGAATGTGGAAGGTACCGGCTGGTGAGTGAAGGTGCAGGCTGGCAGAGAATGGGGAAGGTACAGGCTGGTGAATGAAGGTGCAGACTGGCAGAGAATGGGGAAGGTACCGGCTGGTGAATGAAGGTGCAGTCTGGCAGAGAATGGGGAAGGTACCGGCTGGTGAATGAAGGTGCAGGCTGGCAGAGAATGGGGAAGGTACCGGCTGGTGAGTGAAGGTGCAGGCTGGCAGAGAATGGGGAAGGTACAGGCTGGTGACTGAAGGTGCAGACTGGCAGAGAATGGGGAAGGTACTGGCTGGTGAGTGAAGGTTCAGGCTGGTACTGCATGGGGAAGGTACAGGCTGGTGAATGAAGGTGCAGGCTGGCAGAGAATGGGGAAGGTACCGGCTGGTGAGTGAAGGTGAAGGCAGGCAGAGAATGGAGAAGGTACCGACTGGTGAATGAAGGTGCAGGCTGGCAGAGAATGGGGAAGGTACAGGCTGCTGAATGAAGGTGCAGGCTGGCAGAGAATGGGGAAGGTACCGGCTGGTGAATGAAGGTGCAGTCTGGCAGAGAATGGGGAAGGTACCGGCTGGTGAATGAAGGTGCAGGCTGGCAGAGAATGGGGAAGGTACAGGCTGGTGAATGAAGGTGCAGGCTGGCAGAGAATGGGGAAGGTACAGGCTGGTGAATGAAGGTGCAGGCTGGCAGAGAATGGGGAAGGTTCCGGCTGGTGAGTGAAGGTGCAGGCTGGCAGAGGATGGGGAAGGTACAGGCTGGTGAATGAAGGTGCAGTCTGGCAGAGAATGGGGAAGGTACCGGCTGGTGAATGAAGGTGCAGTCTGGCAGAGAATGGGGAAGGTACCGGCTGGTGAATGAAGGTGCAGGCTGGCAGAGAATGGGGAAGGTACAGGCTGGTGAATGAAGGTGCAGGCTGGCAGAGAATGGGGAAGGTACCGGCTGGTGAATGAAGGTGCAGGCTGGCAGAGAATCGGAAAGGTACCGGCTGGTGAATGAAGGTGCAGGCTGGCAGAGAATGGGAAAGGTACAGCCTGGTGAATGAAGGTGCAGGCTGGCAGAGAATGGGGAAGGTACAGGCTGGTGAATGAAGGTAAAGGCTGGCAGAGAATGGGGAAGGTACCGGCTGGTGAATGAAGGTGCAGGCTGGCAGAGAATGGGAAAGGTACAGGCTGGTGAATGAAGGTGCAGGCTGGCAGAGAATAGGGGAAGGTACAGGCTGGTGAATGAAGGTGCAGGCTGGCAGAGAATGGGGAAGGTACAGGCTGGTGAATGAAGGTGCAGGCTGGCAGAGAATGGGGAAGGTACAGGCTGGTGAATGAAGGTGCAGGCTGGCAGAGAATGGGGAAGGTACATGCTGGTGAATGAAGGTGCAGGCTGGCAGAGAATGGGGAAGGTACCGGCTGGTGAATGAAGGTGCAGGCTGGAAGAGAATAGGGGAAGGTACAGGCTGGTGAGTGAAGGTGAAGGCTGGCAGAGAATGGGGAAGGTTCCGGCTGGTGAGTGAAGGTGCAGGCTGGCAGAGAATGGGGAAGGTACCGGCTGGTGAGTGAAGGTGAAGGCTGGCAGAGAATGGAGAAGGTACCGGCTGGTGAATGAAGGTGCAGGCTGGCAGAGAATGGGGAAGGTACAGGCTGGTGAATAAAGGTGGTCTGGCAAAGAATGGGGAAGGTACCGGCTGGTGAGAGAAGGTGCAGGCTGGCAGAGAATGGGGAAGGTACCGGCTGGTGAGTGAAGGTGCAGGCTGGCAGAGAATGGGGAAGGTACCGGCTGGTGAGTGAAGGTGCAGGCTGGCAGAGAATGGGGAAGGTACCGGCTGGTGAATGAAGGTGCAGGCTGGCAGAGAATGGGGAAGGTACAGGCTGGTGAATGAAGGTGCAGTCTGGCAGAGAATGGGGAAGGTACCGGCTGGTGAATGAAGGTGCAGGCTGACAGAGAATGGGGAAGGTACAGGCTGGTGAGTGAAGGTGAAGGCTGGCAAAGAATGGGGAAGGTACAGGCTGGTGAGTGAAGGTGAAGGCTGGCAGAGAATGGGGAAGGTACCGGCTGGTGAATGAAGGTGCAGGCTGGCAGAGAATGGGGAAGCTAAAGGCTGGTGAATGAAGGTGCAGGCTGGCAGAGAATGGGGAAGGTACAGGCTGGTGACTGAAGGTGCAGTCTGGCAGAGAATGGGGAAGCTAAAGGCTGGTGAATGAAGGTGCAGGCTGGCAGAGAATGGGGAAGGTACTGGCTGGTGAGTGAAGGTTCAGGCTGGTACTGCATGGGGAAGGTACAGGCTGGTGAATGAAGATGCAGGCTGGCAGAGAATGGGGAAGGTACCGGCTGGTGAGTGAAGGTGAAGGCTGGCAGAGAATGGAGAAGGTACCGACTGGTGAATGAAGGTGCAGGCTGGCAGAGAATGGGGAAGGTACAGGCTGCTGAATGAAGGTGCAGGCTGGCAGAGAATAGGGAAGGTACTGGCTGGTGAATGAAGGTGCAGTCTGGCAGAGAATGGGGAAGGTACAGGCTGGTGAGTGAAGGTTCAGGCTGGCAGAGAATGGGGAAGGTACCGGCTGGTGAATGAAGGTGCAGTCTGGCAGAGAATGGGGAAGGTACCGGCTGGTGAGTGAAGGTGCAGGCTGGAAGAGAATGGGGAAGTTACAGGCTGGTGAATGAAGGTGCAGGCTGGCAGAGAATGGGGAAGGTACAGGCTGGTGAATGAAGGTGCAGTCTTGCACTGAATGGGGAAGGTACAGGCTGGTGAATGAAGATGCAGGCTGGCAGAGAATGGGGAAGGTGCAGTCTTGCACTGAATGGGGAAGGTACAGGCTGGTGAATGAAGATGCAGGCTGGCAGAGAATGGGGAACGTACAGGCTGGTGAATGAACGTGCAGGCTGACAGAGAATGGGGAAGGTACAGGCTGGTGAATGAAGGTGCAGGCTAGCAGAGAATGGGGAAGGTACCGGCTGGTGAATGAAGGTGCAGGCTGGCAGAGAATGGGAAAGGTACCGGCTGGTGAATGAAGGTGCAGGCTGGCAGAGAATGGGAAAGGTACAGGCTGGTGAATGAAGGTGCAGGCTGGCAGAGAATGGGAAAGGTACAGGCTGGTGAATGAAGGTGCAGGCTGGCAGAGAATGGGAAAGGTACCGGCTGGTGAATGAAGGTGCAGGCTGGCAGAGAATGGGGAAGGTACAGGCTGGTGAATGAAGGTGCAGGCTGGCAGAGAATCGGAAAGGTACCGGCTGGTGAATGAAGGTGCAGGCTGGCAGAGAATGGCAAAGGTACAGCCTGGTGAATGAAGGTGCAGGCTGGCAGAGAATGGGGAAGGTACAGGCTGGTGAATGAAGGTAAAGGCTGGCAGAGAATGGGGAAGGTACCGGCTGGTGAATGAAGGTGCAGGTGTGGAGCCCTTCAGGTGCGGTGCAGCAGGGTACTACCCTTAGGGACTCCACGGGATGGAACGGTCGGGTCACAGGTAGGGAACCTTCGTTTTGGGATTTGCCGTGACGCCACTCTCAGAATTGCGGTCAGTGAGGACCACCACTGCAGGTTAAGGGATGCCTGGGGCTGCTGGTGGGTGCAGTCAGTATAATAGCCTCCTGAGAGTGAGGCAAGCCCCAGGCCCCTGTGTATGTGTGTGGGACCACAGGTCGCAGAATGACTCAAACACAGTCCAAGTAGTCTTTTAACGTGTTTACTCACTGTTTAGAGGTCACGGTGAGATGCCCGGGCGACACTGTGATAACCAGGTGGAACCAGGAATTCCAGGAGGCCGTTCTGAGGGTAGCTGTCCACTCGCCCTCCTTGCACTCTTTCTGTTTGGGAGGATCCCTTGCCTGAAGCGTGGTAGGACTCCTCCAGGGAAGCTGTTACTACCCTGCTCCCCTCTCTCTGGCCCGTCTGCCGGCAGCGTGGCCTTGGTGGGATGGCTTCTGGCCCTGTCCCCTTATGGGCCTGGTGGTTGCTGCTTGGCTCGAGCTCTGTGTAGTCGTGGTGAGGGCATGAAGTAACCCCCCACCTGTAGGTTAAGCAGCTCTGGATGATTTGCTGCCCGTACTGGGGATCTGTTTCCCCTTGCGTGCTCGGATACCAGGATCTCCGTACTCAGCCACCCCTCTCTCTGGATGTCTTTCAGGCCGACCCACGGTGCCCTTTCTCCCCCGCTTTCAGCTACTGCACTCCTCAGGACCTGTCTTACACGAGAGCCCCTCTGCTCCCTTCCACACACCTCAACCTCCAGCTCCCGACTTCCCTCACTTCCTCTCTGCCCTGCTTCCTAGCAACCAGCCTCGGAGCACACCCCTTGCTGGGAATTGAAAGTTAACCCCTACTGGCTACCCAAGGGTCCCCTCTAGTGATGTGGGAGACCTGGTCACTATGTGTTTGTGTGTGCACCTCATCCTGGCCTTTCGAGATTACCTGGAGGCATTGTCCCCGCATGGGTGCAATACTCTGTGGTGCCTGACCAGGTCAGGGGCGCCACACAGGCTGGCAGAGAATGGGAAAGGTACAGGCTGGTGAATGAAGATGCAGGCTGACAGAGAATAGGGGAAGGTACAGGCTGGTGAATGAAGGTGCAGGCTGGCAGAGAATGGGGAAGGTACAGGCTGGTGAGTGAAGGTGCAGGCTGACAGAGAATAGGGGAAGGTACAGGCTGGTGAATGAAGGTGCAGGCTGGCAGAGAATGGGGAAGGTACCGGCTGGTGAGTGAAGGTGCAGGCTGGCAGAGAATGGGGAAGGTACAGGCTGGTGAATGAAGGTGCAGGCTGGCAGAGAATGGGGAAGGTACAGGCTGGTGAATGAAGGTGCAGGCTGGCAGAGAATGGGGAAGGTACAGGCTGGTGAATGAAGGTGCAGGCTGGCAGAGAATGGGGAAGGTACAGGCTGGTGAATGAAGGTGCAGGCTAGCAGAGAATGGGGAAGGTACAGGCTGGTGAATGAAGGTGCAGGCTGGCAGAGAATGGGGAAGGTACAGGCTGGTGAATGAAAGTGCAGGCTGGCAGAGAATGGGGGAAGTTACAGGCTGGTGAATGAAGGTGCAGGCTGGCAGAGAATGGGGAAGGTACCGGCTGGTGACTGAAGGTGCAGGCTGGCAGAGAATGGGGAAGGTACAGGCTGGTGAATGAAGGTGCAGGCTGGCAGAGAATGGGGAAGGTACAGGCTGGTGAATGAAAGTGCAGGCTGGCAGAGAATGGGGGAAGTTACAGGCTGGTGAATGAAGGTGCAGGCTGGCAGAGAATGGGGGAATGTACAGGCTGGTGAATGAAGGTGCAGGCTGGCAGAGAATGGGGAAGGTACAGGCTGGTGAATGAAAGTGCAGGCTGGCAGAGAATGGGGGAAGTTACAGGCTGGTGAATGAAGGTGCAGGCTGGCAGAGAATGGGGGAATGTACAGGCTGGTGAATGAAGGTGCAGGCTGGCAGAGAATGGGGAAGGTACAGGCTGGTGAATGAAGGTGCAGGCTGGCAGAGAATGGGGAAGGTACAGGCTGGTCAATGAAGGTGCAGGCTGGCAGAGAATGGGGAAGGTACAGGCTGGTGAGTGAAGGTGCAAGCTGGCAGAGAATGGGGAAGGTACAGGCTGGTCAATGAAGGTGCAGGCTGGCAGAGAATGGGGAAGGTACCGGCTGGTGAATGAAGGTGCAGGCTGGCAGAGAATGGGGAAGGTACAGGTTGGTGAATGAAGGTGTAGGCTGGCAGAGGATGGGGAAGGTACAGGCTGGTGAATGAAGGTGCAAGCTGGCAGAGAATGGGGAAGGTACAGGCTGGTCAATGAAGGTGCAGGCTGGCAGAGAATGGGGAAGGTACCGGCTGGTGAATGAAGGTGCAGGCTGGCAGAGAATGGGGAAGGTACAGGTTGGTGAATGAAGGTGTAGGCTGGCAGAGGATGGGGAAGGTACAGGCTGGTGAATGAAGGTGTAGGCTGGCAGAGAATGGGGGAATGTACAGGCTGGTGAATGAAGGTGCAGGCTGGCAGAGGATGGGGAAGGTACAGGCTGGTGAATGAAGGTGCAGGCTGGCAGAGGATGGGGAAGGTACAGGCTGGTGAATGAAGGTGCAGGCTGGCACTGAATGGGGAAGGTACAGGCTAGTGAATGAAGGTGCAGGCTGGCAGAGAATAGGGGAAGGTACCGGCTGGTGAGTGAAGGTGCAGGCTGGAAGAGAATGGGGAAGTTACAGGCTGGTGAATGAAGGTGCAGGCTGGCAGAGAATGGGGAAGGTACAGGCTGGTGAATGAAGGTGCAGTCTTGCACTGAATGGGGAAGGTACAGGCTGGTGAATGAAGGTGCAGGCTGGCAAAGAATGTGGAAGGTACCGGCTGGTGAATGAAGGTGCAGTCTGGCAGAGAATGGGGAAGGTACCGGCTGGTGAATGAAGGTGCAGTCTTGCACTGAATGGGGAAGGTACAGGCTGGTGAATGAAGGTGCAGGCTGGCAAAGAATGTGGAAGGTACCGGCTCAGGGCCGGCTCCAGGTTTTTGTGGGCCCTGGGCGGAAGAGTCCCGGTGGGCCCCATCCACACGCAGACACACACATACGTACACATACATATACATATTTAAAGACAAACTCACAAAAATACGTATAGAACTGACATATCTATACAGTCATATACACTGACATACATAGATACACATCATACATGCATACAGACACACAACACAACTCTGCTAGATACATACATACAGACACACACAGCTCTGCTGGATACAGACACACATAGCTCTGCTACATACACACATAGCTCTGCTACATACATACACAGCTCTGCTGGATACATACACACATAGCTCTGCTACATACATACACACATAGCTCTGCTACATACATACACAGCTCTGCTGGATACATACACACATAGCTCTGCTACATACACACATAGCTCTGCTACATACATACACAGCTCTGCTGGATACATACACACATAGCTCTGCTACATACATACACACATAGCTCTGCTACATACATACACACATAGCTCTGCTACATACATAGCTCTGCTACATACATACATGAATCTGCTACATACATACACACATAGCTCTGCTACATACATACACACATAGCTCTGCTGCATACATACACACATAGCTCTGCTACATACATAGCTCTGCTACATACATACACACATAGCTCTGCTACATACATACACACATAGCTCTGCTACATACATAGCTCTGCTACATACATACATGAATCTGCTACATACATACACACATAGCTCTGCTACATACATACACACATAGCTCTGCTGCATACATACACACATAGCTCTGCTACATACATAGCTCTGCTACATACATACATACACATAGCTCTGCTACATACATACACACATAGCTCTGCTACATACATACACACATAGCTCTGCTGCATACATACACACATAGCTCTGCTACATACATACACACATAGCTCTGCTGCATACATACACACATAGCTCTGCTACATACATACACACATAGCTCTGCTGCATACATACACACATAGCTCTGCTACATACATAGCTCTGCTACATACATACATACACATAGCTCTGCTACATACATACATGAATCTGCTACATACATACACACATAGCTCTGCTACATACATACACACATAGCTCTGCTACATTCATACACACATAGCTCTGCTACATGCATACACACATAGCTCTGCTACATACATAGCTCTGCTACATACATACATGAATCTGCTACATACATACACACATAGCTCTGCTACATACATACACACATAGCTCTGCTACATACATACATGAATCTGCTACATACATACACACATAGCTCTGCTACATACATACATGAATCTGCTACATACATACACACATAGCTCTGCTACATACATACATGAATCTGCTACATACATACAGACATAGCTCTGCTACATACATACAGACACACACGTAGCTCTGTGGGGCCCACACACACAGCTCCAGGGGCCAGCACATACAGCACCGGGGGGCAGGGCATACACCTAAGGGGGGAGAAGCCCATACAGCTCCCCAGGGCCCATAAATCGGGGGCGGGGAGGGCACATACCTCTAAGGTCACGGTGGAGAGGGGGCCCACAAAGCGCCGGAGAGGGGGCCCACACAGCGCCGGAGAGGGGGCCCACACAGCGCCGGAGAGGGGGCCCACACAGCGCCGGAGAGGGGGCCCACACAGCGCCGGAGAGGGGGCCCACACAGCGCCGGAGAGGGGGCCCACACAGCGCCGGAGAGGGGGCCCACACAGCGCCGGAGAGGGGGCCCACACAGCGCCGGAGAGAAGAGCTGTGCTGGGGGTCGCTGGCTGGCACTGCAACTCCTTCATCTGTGGGACTGAGCAGGCCGGTCGGTAGCTCCGCCCACAGATGAAGTTCAAACCAGGAAGTCTGCGCGCCTTAAAGGGACGGCGCTGCAGATTCCTGCCGAGGACTGCGGAACTCGGCCCGGGGGCAGCAGAACTAAGGCGAGGGGGCCCCGGCCAAGGGGCACCAGAACTGACGAGGCCGAGTGGGCCCCCCCGGCTCTCCAGGGCCCCGGCATTTGCCCAGGTATGCCGCGTGCTGACGCCGGCCCTGTACCGGCTGGTGAATGAAGGTGCAGTCTGGCAGAGAATGGGGAAGGTACAGGCTGGTGAATGAAGGTGTAGGCTGGCAGAGAATGGGGAAGTTACAGGCTGGTGAATGAAGGTGCAGGCTGGCAGAGAATGGGGAAGGTACAGGCTGGTGAGTGAAGGTGCAGGCTGGCAGAGAATGGGGAAGGTACAGGCTGGTGAGTGAAGGTGCAGGCTGGCAGAGAATGGGGAAGGTACAGGCTGGTGAGTGAAGGTGCAGTCTGGCAGAGAATGGGGAAGGTACAGGCTAGTGAATGAAGGTGCAGGCTGGCAGAGAATGGGGAAGGTACAGGCTGGTGAATGAAGGTGCAGGCTGGCAGAGAATGGGGAAGGTACAAGCTGCTGAATGAAGGTGCAGGCTGGCAGAGAATGGGGAAGGTACAGGCTGGTGAATGAAGGTGCAGGCTGGCAGAGAATAGGGGAAGGTTCCGGCTGGTGTGTGAAAGTGCAGGCTGGTACTGAATGGGGAAGGTACAGGCTGGTGAATGAAGGTGCAGGCTGGCAGAGAATAGGGGAAGGTACCGGCTGGTGACTGAAGGTGCAGGCTGGAAGAGAATGGGGAAGGTACAGGCTGGTGAATGAAGGTGCAGTCTGGCACTGAATGGGGAAGGTACAGGCTGGTGAATGAAGATGCCGGTTGGCAGAGAATGGGGAAGGTACAGGCTGGTGAATGAAGGTGCAGACTGGCAGAGAATAGGGGAAGGTACTGGCTGGTGAGTGAAGGTGCAGGCTGGCAGAGAATGGGGAAGGTACAGGCTGGTGAATGAAGGTGCAGGCTGGCAGAGAATGGGGAAGGTAGCGGCTGGTGAATGAAGGTGCAGGCTGGCAGAGAATAGGGGAAGGTACCGGCTGGTGACTGAAGGTGCAGGCTGGCAGAGAATCGGGAATGTACAGGCTGGTGAATGAAGGTGTTGGCTGGCAGAGAATGGGGGAATGTACAGGCTGGTGAATGAAGGTGTAGGCTGGCAGAGGATGGGGAAGGTACAGGCTAGTGAATGAAGGTGCAGGCTGGCAGAGGATGGGGAAGGTACAGGCTGGTGAATGAAGGTGCAGGCTGGCATTGAATGGGGAAGGTACAGGCTAGTGAATGAAGGTGCAGGCTGGCAGAGAATGGGGAAGGTACCGGCTGGTGAATGAAGGTGCAGGCTGGCAGAGAATAGGGGAAGGTACAGGCTGGTGACTGAAGGTGCAGGCTGGCAGAGAATGGGGAAGGTACCGGCTGGTGAATGAAGGTGCAGGCTGGCAGAGAATGGGGAAGGTACAGGCTGGTGAGTGAAGGTGCAGGCTGGCAGAGGATGGGGAAGGTACAGGCTGGTGAATGAAGGTGCAGGCTGGCAGAGAATGGGGAAGGTACAGGCTGGTGAATGAAGATGCAGGCTGGCAGAGGATGGGGAAGGTACAGGCTGGTGAATAAAGGTGTACGCTGGCAGAGAATGGGGGAATGTACAGGCTGGTGAATGAAGGTGTAGGCTGGCAGAGGATGGGGAAGGTACAGGCTGGTGAATGAAGGTGCAGGGTGGCAGAGGATGGGGAAGGTACAGGATGGTGAATGAAGGTGCAGGCTGGCACTGAATGGGGAAGGTACAGGCTAGTGAATGAAGGTGCAGGCTGGCAGAGAATAGGGGAAGGTACCGGCTGATGAGTGAAGGTGCAGGCTGGAAGAGAATGGGGAAGTTACAGGCTGGTGAATGAAGGTGCAGGCTGGCAGAGAATGGGGAAGGTACAGGCTGGTGAATGAAGGTGCAGTCTTGCACTGAATGGGGAAGGTACAGGCTGGTGAATGAAGATGCAGGCTGGCAGAGAATGGGGAAGGTACAGGCTGGTGAATGAACGTGCAGGCTGACAGAGAATGGGGAAGGTACAGGCTGGTGAATGAAGGTGCAGGCTGGCAGAGAATGGGGAAGGTACCGGCTGGTGAATGAAGGTGCAGGCTGGCAGAGAATGGGAAAGGTACAGGCTGGTGAATGAAGGTGCAGGCTGGCAGAGAATGGGAAAGGTACAGGCTGGTGAATGAAGGTGCAGGCTGGCAGAGAATGGGGAAGGTACCGGCTGGTGAATGAAGGTGCAGGCTGGCAGAGAATCGGAAAGGTACCGGCTGGTGAATGAAGGTGCAGGCTGGCAGAGAATGGGAAAGGTACAGCCTGGTGAATGAAGGTGCAGGCTGGCAGAGAATGGGGAAGGTACAGGCTGGTGAATGAAGGTAAAGGCTGGCAGAGAATGGGGAAGGTACCGGCTGGTGAATGAAGGTGCAGGCTGGCAGAGAATGGGAAAGGTACAGGCTGGTGAATGAAGATGCAGGCTGGCAGAGAATAGGGGAAGGTACAGGCTGGTGAATGAAGGTGCAGGCTGGCAGAGAATGGGGAAGGTACCGGCTGGTGAATGAAGATGCAGGCTGGCAGAGAATAGGGGAAGGTACAGGCTGGTGAATGAAGGTGCAGGCTGGCAGAGAATGGGGAAGGTACAGGCTGGTGAATGAAGGTGCAGGCTGGCAGAGAATGGGGAAGGTACAGGCTGGTGAATGAAGGTGCAGGCTGGCAGAGAATGGGGAAGGTACAGGCTGGTGAATGAAAGTGCAGGCTGGCAGAGAATGGGGGAAGTTACAGGCTGGTGAATGAAGGTGCAGGCTGGCAGAGAATGGGGGAATGTACAGGCTGGTGAATGAAGGTGCAGGCTGGCAGAGAATGGGGAAGGTACAGGCTGGTTAATGAAGATGCAGGCTGGCAGAGAATGGGGAAGGTACCGGCTGGTGAATGAAGGTGCAGGCTGGCAGAGAATGGGGAAGGTACAGGCTGGTGAATGAAGGTGTAGGCTGGCAGAGGATGGGGAAGGTACAGGCTGGTGAATGAAGGTGTAGGCTGGCAGAGAATGGGGGAATGTACAGGCTGGTGAATGAAGGTGCAGGCTGGAAGAGAATGGGGAAGTTACAGGCTGGTGAATGAAGGTGCAGTCTGGCAGAGAATGGGGAAGGTACAGGCTGGTGAATGAAGGTGCAGTCTGGCAGAGAATGGGGAAGGTACCGGCTGGTGAATGAAGGTGCAGGCTGGCAGAGAATGGGGAAGGTACAGGCTGGTGAGTGAAGGTGCAGGCTGGCAGAGAATGGGGAAGGTACAGGCTGGTGAATGAAGGTGCAGTCTGGCACTGAATGGGGAAGGTACAGGCTGGTGAATGAAGATGCAGGTTGGCAGAGAATGGGGAAGGTACAGGCTGGTGAATGAAGGTGCAGGCTGGCAGAGAATGGGGAAGGTACAGGCTGGTGAATGAAGGTGCAGGCTGGCAGAGAATAGGGGAAGGTTCCGGCTGGTGAGTGAAGGTGCAGGCTGGCAGAGAATGGGGAAGGTACCGGCTGGTGAATGAAGGTGCAGGCTGGCAGAGAATGGGGAAGGTACAGGCTGGTGAATGAAGGTGCAGGCTGGTGAATGAAGGTGCAGGCTGGCACTGAATGGGGAAGGTACAGGCTGGTGAATGAAGGTGCAGGCTGGCAGAGAATGGGGAAGGTACAGGCTGGTGAATGAAGGTGCAGGCTGGCAGAGAATGGGGAAGGTACAGGCTGGTGAATGAAGGTGCAGGCTGGCAGAGAATGGGGAAGGTACAGGCTGGTGAATGAAGGTGCAGGCTGGCAGAGAATGGGGAAGGTACAGGCTGGTGAATGAAGGTGCAGTCTGGCACTGAATGGGGAAGGTACAGGCTGGTGAATGAAGATGCAGGCTGGCAGAGAATGGGGAAGGTACAGGCTGGTGAATGAAGGTGCAGGCTGGCAGAGAATGGGGAAGGTACAGGCTGGTGACTGAAGGTGCAGGCTGGCAGAGAATGGGGAAGGTACAGGCTGGTGAATGAAGGTGCAGTCTGGCAGAGAATGGGGAAGGTACAGGCTGGTGAATGAAGGTGCAGGCTGGCAGAGAATGGGGAAGGTACAGGCTGGTGAATGAAGATGCAGGCTGGCAGAGAATGGGGAAGGTACAGGCTGGTGAATGAAGGTGCAGGCTGGCAGAGAATGGGGAAGGTACAGGCTGGTGAATGAAGGTGCAGGCTGGCAGAGAATGGGGAAGGTACAGGCTGGTGAATGAAGGTGCAGGCTGGCAGAGAATAGGGGAAGGTTCCGGCTGGTGACTGAAGGTGCAGGCTGGCAGAGAATGGGGAAGGTACTGGCTGGTGAGTAAAGGTGCAGGCTGGCAGAGAATGGGAAGGTACCGGCTGGTGAGTGAAGGTGCAGGCTGGCAGAGGATGGGGAAGGTACAGGCTGGTGAATGAAGGTGTAGGCTGGCAGAGAATGGGGGAATGTACAGGCTGGTGAATGAAGGTGCAGGCTGGCAGAGGATGGGGAAGGTACAGGCTGGTGAATGAAGGTGCAGGCTGGCAGAGGATGGGGAAGGTACAGGCTGGTGAATGAAGGTGCAGGCTGGCACTGAATGGGGAAGGTACAGGCTAGTGAATGAAGGTGCAGGCTGGCAGAGAATAGGGGAAGGTACCGGCTGGTGAGTGAAGGTGCAGGCTGGAAGAGAATGGGGAAGTTACAGGCTGGTGAATGAAGGTGCAGGCTGGCAGAGAATGGGGAAGGTACAGGCTGGTGAATGAAGGTGCAGTCTTGCACTGAATGGGGAAGGTACAGGCTGGTGAGTGAAGGTGCAGGCTGACAGAGAATGGGGAAGGTACAGGCTGGTGAATGAAGGTGCAGGATGGCAGAGAATGTGGAAGGTACCGGCTGGTGAATGAAGGTGCAGTCTGGCAGAGAATGGGGAAGGTACCGGCTGGTGAATGAAGGTGCAGGCTGGCAGAGAATGGGGAAGGTACAGGCTGGTGAATGAAGGTGCAGGCTGGCAGAGAATGGGGAAGGTACAGGCTGGTGAGTGAAGGTGCAGGCTGGCAGAGAATGGGGAAGGTACAGGCTGGTGAATGAAGATGCAGGCTGGCAGAGAATAGGGGAAGGTTCCGGCTGGTGACTGAAGGTGCAGGCTGGCAGAGAATGGGGAAGGTACAGGCTGGTGAATGAAGGTGCAGTCTGGCACTGAATGGGGAAGGTACAGGCTGGTGAATGAAGATGCAGGTTGGCAGAGAATGGGGAAGGTACAGGCTGGTGAATGAAGGTGCAGGCTGGCAGAGAATGGGGAAGGTACAGGCTGGTGAATGAAGGTGCAGGCTGGCAGAGAATAGGGGAAGGTTCCGGCTGGTGAGTGAAGGTGCAGGCTGGCAGAGAATGGGGAAGGTACCGGCTGGTGAATGAAGGTGCAGGCTGGCAGAGAATGGGGAAGGTACAGGCTGGTGAATGAAGGTGCAGGCTGGTGAATGAAGGTGCAGGCTGGCACTGAATGGGGAAGGTACAGGCTGGTGAATGAAGGTGCAGGCTGGCAGAGAATGGGGAAGGTACAGGCTGGTGAATGAAGGTGCAGGCTGGCAGAGAATGGGGAAGGTACAGGCTGGTGAATGAAGGTGCAGGCTGGCAGAGAATGGGGAAGGTACAGGCTGGTGAATGAAGGTGCAGGCTGGCAGAGAATGGGGAAGGTACAGGCTGGTGAATGAAGGTGCAGTCTGGCACTGAATGGGGAAGGTACAGGCTGGTGAATGAAGGTGCAGGCTGGCAGAGAATGGGGAAGGTACAGGCTGGTGACTGAAGGTGCAGGCTGGCAGAGAATGGGGAAGGTACAGGCTGGTGAATGAAGGTGCAGTCTGGCAGAGAATGGGGAAGGTACAGACTGGTGAATGAAGATGCAGGCTGGCAGAGAATGGGGAAGGTACAGGCTGGTGAATGAAGGTGCAGGCTGGCAGAGAATGGGGAAGGTACAGGCTGGTGAATGAAGGTGCAGGCTGGCAGAGAATGGGGAAGGTACAGGCTGTTGAATGAAGGTGCAGTCTGGCAGAGAATGGGGAAGGTACAGGCTGGTGAATGAAGGTGCAGGCTGGCAGAGAATAGGGAAGGTACAGGCTGGTGAATGAAGGTGCAGGCTGGCAGAGAATAGGGGAAGGTTCCGGCTGGTGACTGAAGGTGCAGGCTGGCAGAGAATGGGGAAGGTACCGGCTGGTGACTGAAGGTGCAGGCTGGCAGAGAATGGGGAAGGTACAGGCTGGTGAATGAAGGTGCAGGCTGGCAGAGAATGGGGAAGGTACAGGCTGGTTAGTGAAGGTGCAGGCTGGCAGAGAATGGGGAAGGTACAGGCTTGTGAGTAAAGGTGCAGGCTGGCAGAGAATGGGAAAAGTACCGGCTGGTTAATGAAGGTGCAGGCTGGCAGAGAATGGGGCAAGGTAGCGGCTGGTGACTGAAGGTGCAGGCTGGCAGAGAATAAGGGAAGGTTCTGGCTGGTGAGTGAAAGTGCAGGCTGGCAAAGATTGGGGGAATGTACAGGCTGGTGAATGAAGGTGCAGGCCGGCAGAGAATAGGGGAAGGTACAGGCTGGTGAATGAAGGTGCAGGTGTGGCGCCCTGGACAAGCCAGGGGCCACAGAGCACAGCACCCACACACCCCACACTCCCAGCAGGCACACCAAAGCCAAAACACAAAACCCTTGTTGCCTTCCTCCAGGGGCTGATGATCACACCAGGGGGTGGGCCAGGCGGTTGGTCCCGCCCACCGAGGAGTTCACAGTCCTGGAGGCGGGAAAACCAGGCAGATCAGTTTGAGAGGTGAAAGTGGAAGGAGGGAAAGTAGTAAGAGAGAGGAAAAGTGACAGCTAAGCAGCCTGAAGTTGGTCCGGGTGTGTGGCCCGGACAATTCAGCAAGGTTGGCAGACGGTGGTGACCGTCTGCAGGAGTGGCCGATTGGAGTTTACCGTGAGGACCATGGACAGGCGGTGGCCCGGCGGTACCAGACCGGTACACAAAGAGAAGCCAGCACCATCTGGCAGGGGCTTTTCGGACCCCGGCAAGGCTAGGAGTCGCCGTGAATTTGCCGAATCCGTTAGTGAAGGGGACCTCCTGGGTTTCCAAACAGTCAAGTCCCGACAGAAGGCAACAGTCCAACCGAGTGAGAGAGACACCGCCACCGCCAAGGCAACCGTTTCTCAGGGCCAGCACCTGCGGGAAAAAGGGGCTCCTCCGGCCCATATCCAAGCCGGGGAGCGGGTTACCGGTGGGAACCCATTGGAACCGTACAGACATCTTAGGTGCAGGGAAAGGCAGTTGCCACCAACCTGCTGGGAGCAACAACACCGCAGCCGTCTGTGGGACCCGTCCATCCAGCCGTGTGTTTTACCGAGAACTGTGTCTTCATCATTGGGCTGAGTGAGTACCACCGTGCCGTGCGGCACAGCGCTGCCCCCGCGACCCTGCACCTTCCCAGGCCCCGTAACCTGCCTGCCATCCATCCCTACCCCATCACCAGGCCCCGGGACAACCAACCCCCCTACCCACGGAGGGGAGAAATAACAACAAAGCTGCTCCCAGTCAACGCTCCTGGGATCCCCATCTAGAGCAGCGGTGGTGTCACCAAAATCACCACAACCGTGGGTGGCGTCACGGACAATATCCATAATCAAAACCCCCACGACCAACCAATTCCCTCCTTTTCACTCACGGGCGAGGAGCGCCGCTCAAGTCCCCGGGATCCGGCCCACCGCTCGAGCCACAACCAAGCAGCAGCCGCAGCAGCAGCGGCGGCCGGACCCGAGCAGTGGGAGAGCGCAGCATCCCCTCCTCCGCCCGCGACAACTTGGCGTCACGAACAGGATCCTACCGTTCTACCGATTGGTGGAAGTGCGCCTTGTGTGACCGCCGGAGGTGTCCGGCCGGAAAATTTGAAAAGCCGCCATCTTGGGCGCGAAGAGTTCCCGCTCGAGCGTCTCCTCGAGTAGTGGAGGCGCGAAGGCCTAAACCCCGCCCCGATAGAGAAGGAGCCGGAAAGAGACTAAGGGGGATGAAATGGTGGCTGGTCGCATGTGAGCGCGGCTATAAAAGCAAGAACGCCAGGACCCTGCGGCCATCTTGTTCCTGGGAGAGGCCGCCAGCAAGATGTACATGCCGTCCCGAAGCACCATAGCCCCCGCGCCTGGAACAGCGGCGTGGGTGGAGATCCGGACCGTTCAGCTCTATCAGAGGCTGCAGGTCAAGATGCAGCTCCTCTTGGAGGATTGGGAGACCGACATGACGGGTCATAGCGACCGTGCGGAGACGCGAGGAGGAAGTTGCGGAAGGGAGGGTGAGTGACCCACGCCCCGGTACCCCTAGTGGGCCGGTCATCGTGGCTGCGGGACCCGGTCTGAACCTCCTCGCCCTACTGCCTCCCTCGCCACCCGTCCCGGCTGCCGTGACCCCGCCATTTGGCCCGCTACCACCGCAACCGGTAGCGATACCCAGCATGTCCGCCAAGGCGGACCGACCTATAGCCAGAGCCCGTAGCCGACCGGAGGTGCTACCATGGAAAGCCCCGAAACCCGAACCGGAGGCATCCCCCGAGAGATTCCCCGAGCCGGAGCCGACAGACCGCTCTGTGCCGAAGGCCCAGCTGAAGAAAGCCCCTGTGCCCATCCCCTACACCTCGGCTGAGGTTGCGCCGGGTTGCCGCTGCAAGGCGGCGCCCAAGGCCAAGTCACCGCGGGACCTTCCGCCCAGATCACCAGCAGTGGGCAGTGTTCAACAGGTCTCACGGGGCCCGACCCGTGCGCCGGAGCTCGCAGCAGCGCCATACTGGGATAGGGAGCCGGTACCGTTGGGCCCAGAAATCGAGGAGAGGGAAAGGAAGAAGGCGGAGTTGGTGGCCCGTGCAATCCGGGAGAAGGAGAGTCTGAGACAAGCGACCTTCCGTGTCCGGGGCCTGACCCATAATCCCCGTGGCTGTGGACGGCATACCGGTGATGGCTCTCCTGGACACTGGATCACAGGTAACCACCATACCGTACACATTGTATCCACGGTATTGGGGGACAGATGAGCTGGCTCCCCCAGATGCTAGTATAACACTGATTGCTGCTGATGGACTCCCATTGACCCAAGTGGGATACAAACAAGTGGCCATGACCGTGGGGCGAGCTGAACTGCAACACCAGGGTATGATTGTGATAATGAATGAACCCAGTGATCATAACCCGAAGATAGTGCTAGGAACCAATGTGATGGAGCACTGTATGAGCGATGTGTTGACCCTACTGCAGCAGCTGGCCGCCACAGCGGCGGGGAGCCGACAGAGAGCTGTGCAGCGTGAGATCCGAGCCTTGATGTACCGCCAGCATGTGAACTCGACAGGAGGAGAGATTGGTGGGGTGAGAGTGATGGATGTTGCCCCGTTGATTGTGCCTCCCAGGAGCGAGATGATGATTTGGTGTAGGGCAGCAGTAGGGCCCCAGGGGCGGAACTACCCCGTCATTATAGAGCCCATGCCCTCCGAGCACTGGCCCACAGTAATGGCTGCCCAAGGGGTGGTCGATGTCAAAAAAAGGGAGAGTGCCTGTGAGGGTGCTGAACTGTGGGGAGGAGGAAGTCAGGCTTCCCCGGTATGCTACACTTGCCAAATTGCTCACTCTGGATCCCCACACCATCCGCGAGGCAGTTCCCCCAACCTCACCACCGACTGCCAGCACTCACTCGCCCCAAGGGGAGTTAGATGAGTGGCACCGACAGTTACATGTAGGCACTGACGATACCCCTACACATCACAAAGAAGGGGTATACCGGGTGGTACGGGAGTATGAGCAAGTTTTTAGCAAACATCCCCTAGACTTTGGGCAGATTAAAGGGGTCCAACACCATATCCCCACCGGTGAACACCCCCCTATCAAAGAGAGGTACAGGCCTATTCCCCATGCACACTACCAATGTGCCAAGGACATATTGAGGAACATGAAGGAGGCAGGGGTTATCAGGGACAGCTGTAGTCCCTGGGCCGCCCCGCTGGTACTGGTTAAGAAGAAGGACGGCACCATGCGGATGTGTGTGGATTACCGGAAGATTAACCAGATAACGCATAAAGATGCTTACCCACTGCCCCGTATTGAAGAGTCCTTGGCCGCACTGAGAACCGGGAACTACTTCTCTACCCTTGACCTCACCAGCGGGTACTGGCAAGTGGCCGTGGCACCCGAGGACCGGGAGAAAACTGCCTTCACCACCCCAATGGGGCTCTGTGAATTCAATAGTATGCCGTTCGGGCTGTGCAACGCCCCTGGAACCTTCCAACGGCTAATGGAATGCTGTCTGGGGCATCTAAATTTCGAGACCGTCCTGTTATACCTGGATGATGTGATTGTGTACTCCCAGACATATGAAGCCCACCTGGAGCACCTGGCCGAGGTGTTCGCATCCCTTGCCAAATACGGGATGAAGTTGAAGCCCTCCAAGTGTCATCTGCTGAAACCCAGAGTGCAGTACCTGGGGCATGTGGTGGGTGCAGAAGGTGTCGCCCCCGACCCCGAGAAGATCACTGCCATCCAAGACTGGCCGAGACCAACCACAGTGAGGGAAGTAAGGCAGTTTCTGGGCCTGGTGGGGTACTACCGTCGCTTCATCAAGGGGTACATGAAGATGGCTGCCCCCATGCATGACCTCCTCGTGGGACAGACCAAAGGTGGTAGACCCTCGGAGCCCCACTGGTGTGGGAAGAGAGGCATGAGGAATCCTTCCGCCAGCTGAAAGCGGCCTTGACCGGAGAGGAGATCCTAGCGTATCCTGACTACAGCCACCCGTTCATCCTCTACAACGATGCCAGCAATGTGGGCTTGGGGGCAGTCTTATCCCAGGTCCAAGACGGGAAGGAAAAAGTGATTGCTTATGCTAGCCGAAAGCTCCGACCGACTGAAAGGAATCCTGAGAATTACAGCTCTTTCAAGCTTGAGCTCCTGACGCTGGTGTGGGCTATCACCGAGCGGTTCCGCCATTACCTGGCCGCAGCAAAATTCACCGCTTTCACGGATAACAATCCGCTGACCCACCTGGACACGGCCAAGTTGGGCGCGTTAGAACAGCGGTGGGTGGCCAGGCTAGCCAACTACGACTTCACCATCATATACAGGGCCGGTCGTGCCAACGTTAATGCTGATGCACTCTCTCGGATGCCCCACTTGTCGGAAGAAGGGTGCGAGGATGACGACCTCGAAGAGATCGAGTTGCCTGCGTTTCACCAGCCACCAACAGAGAAGGTGCATGTCCACCAACAACGGGTGAACCTGGACCCGCTGCCCAGTCAGGAGTGGCAGGAAGCTCAAAACCAGGCGCCCGCTGTCCGCCTAGTCAAGATCCTGGTGGAGCAAGGCGCTGCCGGAATAGACCCTGCCGCCCCAGCTGAAGCCCAACGCCTGTGGAGAGAACGGACCCGGCTGTATCTACACCAAGGGAAGTTGTACAGTGAGCTGATTAACCCAAAGACTCATGAGAAAATCCGCCAGTTGGTGATCCCCCAAGCTAATGTGCCCACCGTTCTACAAGCGTACCATGATGGTGCCGGACACTTCGGATGGAAGAAACTGGAAATGCTGTTGAGAGAGCGGTTCTATTGGAGCGGGATGCGGGAGTCTGTAGAGGCCTGGTGCCGAGAGTGCGGCCCTTGCACACTGAGAAGGAAGGACGAGGCCAGCCAGAAGGCGCCCCTACACCCGATCGTTACACACCAACCGCTGGAGCTGGTCGCCCTGGACCATGTAAAGCTCACCCCCAGCCGAAGTGAGTACACCTACGCTCTCACCATAGTAGACCACTATTCAAGGTTCATGGTGGTTGTCCCAGTCAAAGACCTAACTGGCCGTACCGCCGCTAGAGCGTTCCAGGCTTATTTCTGTCGACCACATGGATACCCTGAGAGGGTGCTTACAGACCAGGGTTCAGCCTTTGAAGCAGAGGTGTTCCAAGAATTTTGCCAATTATACGGCTGCAAGAAGATCAGGACCACGCCATATCATGCCCAGACTAATGGGATGTGTTCTTGGGTTCTGGATCTCCTCAAGGTGCTACCATTGGAAGAGCGAAACCTGTGGCCGGAGAAGCTGCCTGACCTGGTAGACATGTACAATAACATCCCCTGCGGTTCTACCAAGTGCACACCGGCGTATCTGATGAGAGCCCGACCGGGCCGCCTTCCGGTGGACCTGGAAATGGACTTGGAAGCCCCAGAGGCCCCCCCCCCTCGACAGCAGACTGGGATGTCCGGCGGCAAGGGCAGTACCGGCAGGTCCAGGAGTATGTGGAGAAGAATCTGCGTCAGAGCCGAGAGAAGCAGGAGCAGCGCTTCAACAAGCGGGCTCCAGCCGCCCCCTTTGAGCCCGGGGATGTGGTGCTGAAACAGAAGAGAAGAACTCATAAACTTGATGACCAGTGGGAGAAGACCCCGTATGTCATACAGCCCACTGAATGGGAAAATGAAAAGGCTTATCTGATTAGTCGCGACCAGGGAAGGACTGCAGCTACAGTTTCCAGGGATCACCTGAAGAGGTGCCCACCACCCTTAAGGTTGGCAAACGAAGTTCCGGTTCCGATACCGAACGGGGAAAAGAAAAAAAAGGTGATCCACACAGTGATGGGTGACTTTCCAGCAGACTGGCCTACGCAGAACGGCGCGGTGATTGTTCCGGTGATAATGTTCCCACAACACGTGGAAGAAATGGAGACGGAAACGCCCACCAGTGAGCCACTCGAACTAGCGCCCAGGGACCCAGGGACGCACCCATACCCCCTCCCCTTGGGTCTCCACTTGCCATATCTGACAGACGGGAGGAGGAGCCGGTTGTCTCCTCTGTCCCATTGCCCTCCATTGACAACATTGGGTCCAGAAGGTCCACACGCCCCAACCTAGGTAGGCCCCCGCTTAGGTATAGGGAAACTACCATCTAGGGGTGCAGCATGTTGATTGTGTAAATAGTTGAATGAATGAACACCAATCATCCGAGTTTGTAACCTGATTATCGACAAGTTGATTATACCGTCCGTTGCCAACAAGTTGTCCCTGTAGGGACCCTATGTGTTTCCGCTAGCCCTTTAAGAGACAAGGCTGAGAACTTGCAGGCCAACCACGAACTTGTGGCCTTGTAAATAAGTTGTGGGCTGTTTTCCGTTACCGCCTCCGGAGAGGCAGATTGGAGGACGGACCCGCAGCAGAGTAGGCTGGGGTCCGGTCACCACCAGGACCGGTGACCATCCTCCGGGGGTCAGGGGTCCCCCTGGATGTGGGGCCCCCTGAAGAGACAGCCGGGTGCGAGACACCGTACCCGATCCCGCTTGGGTGACCTGGAACCGAGTTCCTGCTTCCGGACTGGGGAAGAGGGGTGCTGCCCATTTCTTAGGGGCAGCATCAAGGTTTAGGTTGCTTGGGTGGGGAAGCGGATGAACATGAACCCATCCGTTATTATTAAAAATGTTTTCTTTACTAATTTTTGCAACGTTAAAGTGCCATGCCTCCCATAAGGGAAGAACTAAAAATATGCTTATGTTAAATGTTTTACATGTTAAATTATATTTTTCAGAAAAATAAAACCGGTGATGGACGGGCAGCCCGCAGACGGTCTGCATTTCACCAAGGGGGAATGTGACGCCCTGGACTAGCCAGGTAGTCACAGACATAACACCACACACACCCCCTCCCCTGGATAGTAACACCAGTCAAACAAAAACCCTTGTTGCCTCCCTCCAGGGTCTGATGTCCACACCAGGTGGGGTGGAGCCAGGCGGTTGGCCCCACCCACCGAGGAGTTCACAGGCTTGGAGGCGGGAAAAGAGACAGAGATTGAGTTTGGAGGTGAAAGTGAGAGGTCAGAAACTGTCGGTGTCTGGGTAGGGGCCCAGACACAAACAGCAAGGTCGGCAGACGGTGGTGGCCGTCTGCAGGAGTTAGTGGATCTCTGTGGAACCGTAGGACCAGGGTTGGGTGGTGGCCCGCCGGTACCGAAACGGGGAATGGAGTGAAACTAAGCACAAAGGCAGGGCCATCGGACCCCGACTAGGCTTGGAGCTGCCGACAACGGTCAAATCCGAGTGTGACCGGAACCCCAGGGGTTTCCTAACAACCAAGACCCGACAGAAGGCAACAGTCCACACTGTGAGGATATACAGCCACCACCACAGGCTAGAGATCCAAGGGCCAAAGCCTGTGGGCAAAACGGGCTCCTTCGGTACCTATACGCTGGGGAGCGGACTACCGGTGGGCAACCACAGGAGTCAGAACATTCTAACAAGGTGCAGGGAAAGACAGCCACCATCACCCTGTCCGGGGAGAGCACAAACACTGCAGCCGGCTGCGGGACCCGTCCACCCAGCCGTTTAGTTTACCATAGACTCTGTGCATCTGTGTCTGAGTACCACAGTGCCATCCGGCACCGCACCGCGCTGCCTCTGCAACCCTGGACCCCAGCCATCGAACCTCCCCGTTACACCACCGGGCCCCGGGATCACCAACCCTGACCCACGGAGGGGGAAAACAACATCCCAGCTGCTCCCCACCATCGCTCCCGGGATCCCCGTCACCAGCAGCGGTGGTGCCCATCTTCACCATAACCCGTGGGTGGCGTCATGGACTAAATGCCCCAAACCAACCACCCTTTTCACTCACGGGCGAGGAGCGCCGCTCGAGTCCCTGGATCCGGCCCACTGCTCGAGCCACCGAGCAGCAGCCGCAGCAGCGCCGGACCCGAGCGTTAGCGAGCGCGCAGCAGCGGCGTCCTCCCCGCCCGCGACACTGGCACTGAATGGGGAAGGTACAGGCTGGTGAATGAAGGTGCAGGCTGGCAGAGAATAGGGGAAGGTACCGGCTGGTGAATGAAGTTCTAGGCTGGCAGAGAATGGGGGAAGCTACAGGCTGGTGAATGAAGGTGCAGGCTGGCAGAGGATGGGGAAGGTACAGGCTTGTGAATGAAGTTGCAGGCTGGCAGAGGATGGGGAAGGTACCGGCTGGTGAGTGAAGGTGTAGGCTTTCAGAGAATGGGGAAGGTACTGGTTGGTGAATGAAGGTGAAGGCTGGCAGAGAATGGGGAAGGTACAGGCTGGTGAATGAAGGTGCAGGCTGGCAGAGAATGGGAAAAGTACCGGCTGGTTAATGAAGGTGCAGACTAGCAGAGAATGGGGCAAGGTACCAGCTGGTGTATGAAGGTGCAGGCTGGCAGAGAATGGGGAAGGTACAGGCTGGTGAATGAAGGTGCAGACTGGCAGAGAATGGGGAGGGTACAGGCTGGTGAATGAAGGTGCAGGCTGGCAGAGAATGGGGAAGGTACAGGCTGGTGAATGAAGGTGCAGGCTGGCAGAGAATGGGGAGGGTACAGGCTGGTGAATGAAGGTGCAGGCTGGCAGAGAATGGGGAAGGTACAGGCTGGTGAATGAAGGTGCAGGCTGGCAGAGAATGGGGAAGGTACAGGCTGGTGAATGAAGGTGCAGGCTGGCAGAGAATGGGGAAGGTACAGGCTGGTGAATGAAGGTGCAGGCTGGCAGAGAATGGGGAAGGTACAGGCTGGTGAATGAAGGTGCAGGCTGGCAGAGAATGGGGAAGGTACCGGCTGGTGAGTGAAGGTGCAGGCTGGCAGAGAATGGGGAAGGTACAGGCTGGTGAGTGAAGGTGCAGGCTGGCAGAGAATCGGACGGTACAGGTTTGCAGGGAAGGTGCAGGCTGGCAGAGAATGGGGAAGGTACCGGGCTGGTGAGTGAAGGTGCAGGCTGGCAGAGAATGGGGAAGGTACCGGCTGGTGAGTGAAGTTGCAGGCTGGCAGAAAATGGTGAAGGTACCGGCTGGTGAGTGAAGGTGCAAGCTGGCAGAGAATGGGGAAGGTACTGGCTGGTGAGTGAAGGTGCAGGCTGGCAGAGAATGGGGAAGGTACAGGCTGGTGAATGAAGGTGCAGACTAGCAGAGAATGGGGAAGGTACTGGCTGGTGAGTGAAGGTGCAGGCTGGCAGAGAATGGGGAAGGTTCCGGCTGGTGAGTGAAGGTGCAGGCTGGCAGAGAATGGGGAAGGTACCGGCTGGTGAGTGAAGGTGAAGGCTGGCAGAGAATGGGGAAGGTACAGGCTGCTGAATGAAGGTGCAGGCTGGCAGAGAATAGGGAAGGTACTGGCTGGTGAGTGAAGGTTCAGGCTGGCAGAGAATGCTGAAGGTACCGGCTGGTGAATGAAGGTGCAGTCTGGCAGAGAATGGGGAAGGTACCGTCTGGTGAATGAAGGTGCAGGCTGGCAGAGAATGGGGAAGGTACAGGCTGGTGAATGAAGGTGCAGGCTGGCAGAGAATGGGGAAGGTTCCGGCTGGTGAGTGAAGGTGCAGGCTGGCAGAGGATGGGGAAGGTACAGGCTGGTGAATGAAGGTGCAGTCTGGCAGAGAATGGGGAAGGTACCGGCTGGTGAATGAAGGTGCAGGCTGGCAGAGAATGGGGAAGGTACAGGCTGGTGAATGAAGGTGCAGGCTGGCAGAGAATGGGGAAGGTTCCGGCTGGTGAGTGAAGGTGCAGGCTGGCAGAGAATGTGGAAGGTACCGGCTGGTGAGTGAAGGTGCAGGCTGGCAGAGAATGGGGAAGGTACAGGCTGGTGAATGAAGGTGCAGACTGGCAGAGAATGGGGAAGGTACTGGCTGGTGAGTGAAGGTTCAGGCTGGTACTGCATGGGGAAGGTACAGGCTGGTGAATGAAGGTGCAGGCTGGCAGAGAATGGGGAAGGTACCGGCTGGTGAATGAAGGTGCAGGCTGGCAGAGAATGGGGAAGGTACAGGCTGGTGAATAAAGGTGCAGGCTGGCAGAGAATGGGGAAGGTACCGGCTGGTGAGTGAAGGTGCAGGCTGGCAGAGAATGGGGAAGGTACAGGCTGGTGAATGAAGGTGCAGTCTGGCAGAGAATGGGGAAGGTACCGGCTGGTGAATGAAGGTGCAGTCTGGCAGAGAATGGGGAAGGTACCGGCTGGTGAATGAAGGTGCAGTCTGGCAGAGAATGGGGAAGGTACCGGCTGGTGAATGAAGGTGCAGGCTGGCAGAGAATGGGGAAGGTACCGGCTGGTGAGTGAAGGTGCAGGCTGGCAGAGAATGGGGAAGGTACCGGCTGGTGAGTGAAGGTGCAGGCTGGCAGAGAATGGGGAAGGTACCGGCTGGTGAATGAAGGTGCAGGCTGGCAGAGAATGGGGAAGGTACCGGCTGGTGAATGAAGGTGCAGTCTGGCAGAGAATGGGGAAGGTACCGGCTGGTGAGTGAAGGTGCAGGCTGGCAGAGAATGGGGAAGGTACCGGCTGGTGAATGAAGGTGCAGTCTGGCAGAGAATGGGGAAGGTACCGGCTGGTGAATGAAGGTGCAGGCTGGAAGAGAATAGGGGAAGGTACAGGCTGGTGAGTGAAGGTGAAGGCTGGCAGAGAATGGGGAAGGTTCCGGCTGGTGAGTGAAGGTGCAGGCTGGCAGAGAATGGGGAAGGTACCGGCTGGTGAGTGAAGGTGAAGGCTGGCAGAGAATGGAGAAGGTACCGGCTGGTGAATGAAGGTGCAGGCTGGCAGAGAATGGGTAAGGTACAGGCTGGTGAATAAAGGTGGTCTGGCAAAGAATGGGGAAGGTACCGGCTGGTGAGTGAAGGTGCAGGCTGGCAGAGAATGGGGAAGGTACCGGCTGGTGAGTGAAGGTGCAGGCTGGCAGAGAATGGGGAAGGTACCGGCTGGTGAGTGAAGGTGCAGGCTGGCAGAGAATGGGGAAGGTACCGGCTGGTGAATGAAGGTGCAGGCTGGCAGAGAATGGGGAAGGTACAGGCTGGTGAATGAAGGTGCAGTCTGGCAGAGAATGGGGAAGGTACCGGCTGGTGAATGAAGGTGCAGGCTGACAGAGAATGGGGAAGGTACAGGCTGGTGAGTGAAGGTGCAGGCTGGCAAAGAATGGGGAAGGTACAGGCTGGTGAGTGAAGGTGAAGGCTGGCAGAGAATGGGGAAGGTACCGGCTGGTGAATGAAGGTGCAGGCTGGCAGAGAATGGGGAAGGTACAGGCTGGTGAGTGAAGGTGAAGGGTGGCAGAGAATGGGGAAGGTACAGGCTGGTGAATGAAGGTGCAGTCTGGCAGAGAATGGGGAAGGTACCGGCTGGTGAATGAAGGTGTAGGCTGGCAGAGAATGGGGAAGGTACAGGCTGGTGACTGAAGGTGCAGTCTGGCAGAGAATGGGGAAGCTAAAGGCTGGTGAATGAAGGTGCAGGCTGGCAGAGAATGGGGAAGGTACAGGCTGGTGACTGAAGGTGCAGGCTGGCAGAGAATGGGGAAGGTACATGTGATGCCCTGGCACAGCCAGGTTGTCACAGAAAGAGTTAATCCTCCTTGGTAATCTGATCTCACACCGGTGCAGCAGGAGCAAACCACAGCCCCCAGTGTAAGAGAAAAGCAGAGCAGAGGGGAGGGGCTGGAGCAGAGTGTTCGGAGAAGCAGACAGAACAGGAGCCTGGAGCTGCAGCTCCCAGGCTGATAGAAAAGCGTGCTCTGAGAGGGCCGGGACAGGCTGTAGTGAGGAAGGGGCCAGAGGTAGCCGGAGCAGGACGGTGGCCCCTCGGTACCTGGGTACCCGGATCACTACAGGGGAGTGGATTCCCCGTTCCCGGCTGAGGAGAAAGAGGAAGAGAGTGGAGAGAAAGGCACCTGGCTGCAGGGAAAGAACAACAAGGGCTGCTGCACCGTGTGTGGGACACTAACACCCCCGTACCGAAGGCTGCGGACACCGGCAATTCCTAGTTTACCAGTGACTCCGTGTGACTTACTTGTGAGTACGCCCGTGCCCTCGGGCACCGCACTGCAGCACTGCGCCCTGCTCCCTGCTTACCCCATCACCGGGCCCCGGGACAACCAATCCCCTACCCACGGAGGGGAGAAATAACATCTAGCTGCTCCATACCATCGCTCCCGGGATCCCCGTCCAAAGCAGCGGTGGTGTTCCAACCTCACCACAACCGTGGGTGGCGTCACAGACAATTTCCCTTACCAAATCCCCTTTTACTGTGGAGCCTGGGATCACAGACCGGGTCACGCCACCGTGATACCCACAGAAGTGACTCTGTGGCCCGGATCTGAGTACCCCCTGGTCCCCGGGCGACACATACAGGCTGGTGAATGAAGGTGCAGGCTGGCAGAGAATGGGGAATGTACAGGCTGGTGAATGAAGGTGCAGGCTGGCAGAGAATGGGGAATGTACAGGCTGATGAGTGAAGGTGCAGGCTGGCAGAGAATGGGGAAGGTACCGGCTGGTGAATGAAGGTGCAGGCTGGCAGAGAATGGGGAAGGTACAGGCTGGTGAATGAAGGTGCAGGCTGGCAGAGAATGGGGAAGGTACAGGCTGGTGAATGAAGGTGCAGGCTGGCAGAGAATGGGGAATGTACAGGCTGGTGAATGAAGGTGCAGGCTGGCAGAGAATGGGGAAGGTACAGGCTGGTGAATGAAGGTGCAGGCTGGCAGAGAATGGGGAAGGTACCGGCTGGTGAATGAAGGTGCAGGCTGGCAGAGAATGGGGAAGGTACAGGCTGGTGAATGAAGGTGCAGTCTGGCAGAGAATGGGGAAGGTACCGGCTGGTGAATGAAGGTGCAGGCTGACAGAGAATGGGGAAGGTACAGGCTGGTGAGTGAAGGTGCAGGCTGGCAAAGAATGGGGAAGGTACAGGCTGGTGAGTGAAGGTGAAGGCTGGCAGAGAATGGGGAAGGTACCGGCTGGTGAATGAAGGTGCAGGCTGGCAGAGAATGGGGAAGGTACCGGCTGGTGAATGAAGGTGCAGGCTGGCAGAGAATGGGGAAGGTACAGGCTGGTGAATGAAGGTGCAGTCTGGCAGAGAATGGGGAAGGTACCGGCTGGTGAATGAAGGTGCAGGCTGGCAGAGAATGCCAAATCTTTAATGGTTCGGGGCATTGAAGTCATCCATGGTGGTATTAGAGGCGGTAACATCAAAAGGAAACTTGCCCAACGTGAGACCAGATGGATGGTGACTCTTGGCACAGTCGCCCCATCTGGTCTCAACGAGGCCCTAAGTTTTGCCTCTTTTCTCTGAGATCACCGTTTTTGGGGTGGTCTTTTTTCCCCCCTTTATTTTTAGGGGTTTTTACTGTTTTTATTATTGCTTACATGTGTCTTGGTCTTTTTTGATCTGGGCGTGTATATATATATATTTCTTTACTTACATAATCTTTTTCTTTTTCCCTATTCTATGCGGCGCAGCTATAATTCCAGCTGTTATCCTCGCCCTTTTTGGTCCTGAAACATGATTGCCTCCCATATGCCTCTACTTTCAAGCTACACACGGACCCCTGGAATTAACGCTACTTCATCTGTGATTAATGCTATGCATTTTATGTACATTTATACTGTAACACACAATGTTGTTTATTATCAATGATTTCTGTGCATTATATGTCATTGCTGTGGTATGTGGTTTATCCTTCCGGGTCTTGTGCTTTCATTGGTGTGCGCTTGCCTGCATCTCACCGACGGCTCTGCTCTCCCTGGCTGTCTCTGTCTGACCTTTTGCGCATGAGCGGGAGCTATGGAGACGCGTCCCCGCTCCCGCGCATGCGCTGGGTCATGACGGCCAGTGGGAGGTGCTGCGTCTGTGCGGTGCGATGTGCGCACGCGCCGGGTATAATCGGTGAGGCACATCAGCTGGACGCCGGGCTATTTATAGTAGCCCTGCCGCATTTGTTACCCACTCCCTGATGAAGCGAACACACCACTAAAACGTGAAACGTACGTTGGAGTTCTTTTGGGGGGGGGGGAATTCCACCCTCCTGGTCACCTCCGGAGTTTGTCTGCAATCCTCTGGTTTACAATATACAGGTTCACAGGTTGGTTTCAATGTAGTGTGCACATGCATCAGTATCCTCTCTTATTTGGTCTGACCTTTTCAATCTTAATTAACTTTTGTTCTTATACTCTCACCATTAAGGTATATGGTGCATGTGTTCCAACATTGCCGCCTGTGTATCCTGTTCACCACTCCTGACATAGGGTTACATGTCCATTTTATGCCTTAGATTGTGATATGTTACAAATTATTTGGACACTTCTATTTGTTTACCCTTGACATATGTGGTTTAGGTAGGGAGACTTGAAATTAAGGCTCTATACTATACTATGTGCAGATCTTCAGTTTTTCTTGCCCTCTTTCATCTTTGTCCCCTCTTGTGCCTTAATATTTGCCTGGTCTTTTGACCTTGTAATCTTCGATTTTATGATCTTTTGTACCAATAAATTGACTTTTTTGAAGCATATCTACTCCTAGTTCTCTGATTGTTATGCTATTTGAGTAGCTCTTCAGTAGTGTGGTGTTTCTATGTATGACCCACCCTACTGTGTTTCTTCATGCACATGGACATATGGTGTCTAATGGTGAATGAAGATGCAGGCTGGCAGAGAATGGGGAAGGTACAGGCTGGTGAGTGAAGGTGCAGGCTGGCAGAGAATGGGGAAGGTACCGGCTGGTGAATGAAGGTGCAGGCTGGCAGAGAATGGGGAAGGTACAGGCTGGTGAATGAAGGTGCAGGCTGGCAGAGAATGGGGAAGGTACAGGCTGGTGAATGAAGGTGCAGGCTGGCAGAGAATGGGGAAGGTACAGGCTGGTGAATGAAGGTGCAGGCTGGCAGAGAATGGGGAAGGTACAGGCTGGTGAATGAAGGTGCAGGCTAGCAGAGAATGGGGAAGGTACAGGCTGGTGAATGAAGGTGCAGGCTGGCAGAGAATGGGGAAGGTACAGGCTGGTGAGTGAAGGTGCAGGCTGGCAGAGAATGGGGAAGGTACAGGCTGGTGAATGAAGGTGCAGGCTGACAGAGAATGGGGAAGGTACAGGCTGGTGAATGAAGGTGCAGGCTGGCAGAGAATGGGGAAGTTACAGGCTGGTGAATGAAGGTGCAGGCTGGCAGAGAATGGGGAAGGTACAGGCTGGTGAATGAAGGTGCAGACTGGCAGAGAATGGGGAAGGTACCGGCTGGTGAGTGAAGGTGCAGGCTGACAGAGAATGGGGAAGGTACAGGCTGGTGAATGAAGGTGCAGGCTGGCAGAGAATGGGGAAGGTACAGGCTGGTGAATGAAGGTGCAGGCTGGCAGAGAATGGGGAAGGTACAGGCTGGTGAGTGAAGGTGCAGGCTGACAGAGAATCGGACGGTACAGGTTTGCAGGGAAGGTGCAGGCTGGCAGAGAATGGGGAAGGTACCGGGCTGGTGAGTGAAGGCGCAGGCTGGCAGAAAATGGGGAAGGCTGGTGAGTGAAGTTGCAGGCTGGCAGAGAATGGGGAAGTTACCGGCTGGTGAATGAAGGTGCAGGCTGGCAGAGAATGGGGAAGGTACAGGCTGGTGAGTGAAGGTGTAGGCTGGCAGAGAATGGGGAAGGTAAAGGCTGGTGAATGAAGGTGCAGGCTGGCAGAGAATGGGGAAGGTACAGGCTGGTGAATGAAGGTGTAGGCTGGCAGAGAATGGAGAAGGTACAGGCTGGTGAATGAAGGTGCAGGCTGGCAGAGAATGGGGAAGGTACATGCTGGTGAATGAAGGTGCAGGCTGGCAGAGAATGGGGAAGGTACAGGCTGGTGAGTGAAGGTTCAGGCTGGCAGAGAATAGGGAAGGTACAGGCTGGTGAATGAAGGTGCAGGCTGGCAGAGAATGGGGAAGGTACATGCTGGTGAATGAAGGTGCAGGCTGGCAGAGAATGGGGAAGGTAAAGGCTGGTGAGTGAAGGTGCAGGCTGACAGAGAATGGGGAAGGTACAGGCTGGTGAATGAAGGTGCAGGCTGGCAGAGAATGGGGAAGGTACAGGCTGGTGAATGAAGGTGCAGGCTGGCAGAGAATGGGGAAGGTACAGGCTGGTGAGTGAAGGTGCAGGCTGGCAGAGAATGGGGAAGGTAAAGGCTGGTGAGTGAAGGTGCAGGCTGACAGAGAATGGGGAAGGTACAGGCTGGTGAATGAAGGTGCAGGCTGGCAGAGAATGGGGAAGGTACATGCTGGTGAATGAAGGTGCAGGCTGGCAGAGAATGGGGAAGGTACAGGCTGGTGAGTGAAGGTGCAGGCTGGCAGAGAATGGGGAAGGTAAAGGCTGGTGAGTGAAGGTGCAGGCTGACAGAGAATGGGGAAGGTACAGGCTGGTGAATGAAGGTGCAGGCTGGCAGAGAATAGGGAAGGTACAGGCTGGTGAATGAAGGTGCAGGCTGGCAGAGAATGGGGAAGGTACATGCTGGTGAATGAAGGTGCAGGCTGGCAGAGAATGGGGAAGGTACAGGCTGGTGAATGAAGGTGCAGGCTGGCAGAGAATGGGGAAGGTACAGGCTGGTGAGTGAAGGTGCAGGTTGGCAGAGAATGGGGAAGGTACCGGCTGGTGAATGAAGGTGCAGGCTGGCAGAGAATGGAGAAGGTACCGGCTGGTGAATGAAGGTGCAGGCTGGCAGAGAATGGGGAAGGTACAGGCTGGTGAATGAAGGTGCAGGCTGGCAGAGAATGGGGAAGGTACAGGCTGGTGAATGAAGGTGCAGGCTGGCAGAGAATGGGGAAGGTACAGGCTGGTGAGTGAAGTTGCAGGCTGGCAGAGAATGGGGAAGGTTCCGGCTGGTGAATGAAGGTGCAGGCTGGCAGAGAATGGAGAAGGTACCGGCTGGTGAATGAAGGTGCAGGCTGGCAGAGAATGGGGAAGGTACAGGCTGGTGAATGAAGGTGCAGGCTGGCAGAGAATGGGGAAGCTACCGGCTGGTGAGTGAAGTTGCAGGCTGGCAGAGAATGGGGAAGGTTCCGGCTGGTGAGTGAAGGTGCAGGCTGGCAGACAATGGGGAAGGTACAGGCTGGTGAATGAAGGTGCAGGCTGGCAGAGAATGGGAAAGTTACAGGCTGGTGAGTGAAGGTGCAGGCTGGCAGAGACTGGGGAAGGTACCGGCTGGTGAATGAAGGTGCAGGCTGGCAGAGAATGGGGAACGTACAGGCTGTTGAATGAAGGTGCAGGCTGGCAGAGAATGGGGAAGGTACCGGCTGGTGAGTGAAGGTGCAGGCTGGCAGAGAATGGGGAAGGTACCGGCTGGTGAGTGAAGGTGAAGGCTGGCAGAGAATGGGGAAGGTACAGGCTGGTGAGTGAAGCTGCAGGCTGGCAGAGAATGGGGAAGGTACAGGCTGGTAAATGAAGGTGCAGGCTGGCAGAGAATGGGGAAGGTACTGGCTGGTGAGTGAAGGTGCAGGCTGGCAGAGAATGGGGAAGGTACTGGCTGGTGAGTGAAGGTGCAGGCTGGCACTGAATGGGGAAGGTACCGGCTGGTGAATGAAGGTGCAGGCTGGCAGAAAATGGGGAAGGTACCGGCTGGTGAATGAAGGTTCAGGCTGGCAGAAAATGGGGAAGGTACTGGCTGGTGAGTGAAGGTGCAGGCTGGCAGAGAATGGGGAAGGTACCGGCTGGTGAATGAAGGTGCAGGCTGGCAGAGATTGGGGAAGGTACCGGCTGGTGAGTGAAGGTGCAGGCTGGCAGAGAATGGGGAAGGTACAGGCTGGTGAATGAAGGTGCAGGCTGGCAGAGAATGGGGAATGTACAGGCTGGTGAATGAAGGTGCAGGCTGGCAGAGAATGGGGAAGGTACAGGCTGGTGAGTGAAGGTTCAGGTTGGCAGAGAATAGGGAAGGTACCGGCTGGTGAGTGAAGGTGCAGGCTGGCAGAGAATGGGGAAGGTACAGGCTGGTGAATGAAGGTGCAGGCTGGCAGAGGATGGGGAAGGTACAGGCTGGTGAATGAAGGTGCAGGCTGGCAGAGAATGGGGAAGGTACAGGCTGGTGAATGAAGGTGCAGGCTGGCAGAGAATGGGGAAGGTACCGGCTGGTGAATGAGGGTGCAGGCTGGCAGAGAATGGGGAAGGTACAGGCTGGTGAGTGAAGGTGCAGGCTGGCAGAGAGTGGGGAAGGTACAGGCTGGTGAATGAAGGTGCAGGCTGGCAGAGAATGGGGAAGGTACCGGCTGGTGAATGAAGGTGCAGGCTGGCAGAGAATGGGGAAGGTACCGGCTGGTGAGTGAAGGTGCAGGCTGGCAGAGAATGGGGAAGGTACCGGCTGGTGAGTGAAGGTGCAGGCTGGCAGAGAATGGGGAAGGTACATGCTGGTGAATGAAGGTGCAGGCTGGCAGAGAATGGGGAAGGTACAGGCTGGTGAATGAAGGTGCAGGCTGGCAGAGAATGGGGAAGGTATCGGCTGGTGAGTGAAGGTGCAGGCTGGCAGAGGATGGGGAAGGTACAGGCTGGTGAATGAAGGTGCAGGCTGGCAGAGAATGTGGAAGGTACCGGCTGGTGAATGAAGGTGCAGGCTGGCAGAGAATGGGGAAGGTACCGGCTGGTGAATGAAGGTGCAGGCTGGCAGAGAATGGGGAAGGTACCGGCTGGTGAGTGAAGGTGCAGGCTGGCAGAGAATGTGGAAGGTACCGGCTGGTGAGTGAAGGTGCAGGCTGGCAGAGAATGGGGAAGGTACCGACTGGTGAGTGAAGGTGCAGGCTGGCAGAGAATGGGGAAGGTACCGACTGGTGAATGAAGGTGCAGGCTGGCAGAGAATGGGGAAGGTACAGGCTGGTGAGTGAAGGTGCAGGCTGGCAGAGAATGGGGAAGGTACAGGCTGGTGAATGAAGGTGCAGTCTGGCAGAGAATGGGGAAGGTACCGGCTGGTTAGTGAAGGTGCAGGCTGGCAGAGAATGAGAAAGGTACCGGCTGGTGAGTGAAGGTGCAGGCTGGCAGAGAATGGGGAAGGTACCGGCTGGTGAATGAAGGTGTAGGCTGGCAGAGAATGGGGAAGGTACCGGCTGGTGAATGAAGGTGCAGGCTGGCAGAGAATGGGGAAGGTACCGGGCTGGTGAGTGAAGGTGCAGGCTGGCAGAGAATGTGGAAGGTACCGGCTGGTGAATGAAGGTGCAGGCTGGCAGAGAATGGGGAAGGTACAGGCTGGTGAATGAAGGTGCAGGCTGGCAGAGAATGGGGAAGGTACAGGCTGGTGAGTGAAGGTGCAGGCTGGCAGAGAATGGGGAAGGTACAGGCTGGTGAGTGAAGGTGCAGGCTGGCAGAGAATGGGGAAGGTACAGGCTGGTGAATGAAGGTGCAGGCTGGCAGAGAATGGGGAACGTACAGGCTGTTGAATGAAGGTGCAGGCTGGCAGAGAATGGGGAAGGTACCGGCTGGTGAATGAAGGTGCAGGCTGGCAGAGAATGGGGAAGGTACCGGCTGGTGAGTGAAGGTGCAGGCCGGCAGAGAATGGGGAAGTTACCGGCTGGTGAGTGAAGGTGCAGGCTGGCAGAGAATGGGGAAGGTACAGGCTGGTGAGTGAAGGTGCAGGCTGGCAGAGAATGGGGAAGGTACCGGCTGGTGAGTGAAGGTGCAGGCTGGCAGAGAATGGGGAAGTTACCGGCTGGTGAATGAAGGTGCAGGCTGGCAGAGAATGGGGAAGTTACCGGCTGGTGAGTGAAGGTGCAGGCTGGCAGAGAATGGGGAAGTTACCGGCTGGTGAATGAAGGTGCAGGCTGGCAGAGAATGGAGAAGGTACCGGCTGGTGAATGAAGGTGCAGGCTGGCAGAGAATGGGGAAGGTACAGGCTGGTGAATGAAGGTGCAGGCTGGCAGAGAATGGAGAAGGTACCGGCTGGTGAATGAAGGTGCAGGCTGGCAGAGAATGGGGAAGGTACCGGCTGGTGAATGAAGGTGCAGGCTGGCAGAGAATGGAGAAGGTACCGGCTGGTGAATGAAGGTGCAGGCTGGCAGAGAATGGGGAAGGTACAGGCTGGTGAGTGAAGGTGCAGGTTGGCAGAGAATGGGGAAGGTACCGGCTGGTGAATGAAGGTGCAGGCTGGCAGAGAATGGAGAAGGTACCGGCTGGTGAATGAAGGTGCAGGCTGGCAGAGAATGGGGAAGGTACAGGCTGGTGAATGAAGGTGCAGGCTGGCAGAGAATGGGGAAGGTACCGGCTGGTGAGTGAAGGTGCAGACTGGCAGACAATGGGGAAGGTACAGTCTGGTGAATGAAGGTGCAGGCTGGCAGACAATGGGGAAGGTACAGGCTGGTGAATGAAGGTGCAGACTGGCAGAGAATGGGAAAGTTACAGGCTGGTGAGTGAAGGTGCAGGCTGGCAGAGAATGGGGAAGGTACCGGCTGGTGAATGAAGGTGCAGGCTGGCAGAGAATGGGGAACGTACAGGCTGTTGAATGAAGGTGCAGGCTGGCAGAGAATGGGGAAGGTACCGGCTGGTGAGTGAAGGTGCAGGCTGGCAGAGAATGGGGAAGGTACCGGCTGGTGAGTGAAGCTGCAGGCTGGCAGAGAATGGGGAAGGTACAGGCTGGTAAATGAAGGTGCAGGCTGGCAGAGAATGGGGAAGGTACAGGCTGGTAAATGAAGGTGCAGGCTGGCAGAGAATGGGGAAGGTACTGGCTGGTGAGTGAAGGTGCAGGCTGGCAGAAAATGGGGAAGGTACCGGCTGGTGAATGAAGGTTCAGGCTGGCAGAAAATGGGGAAGGTACTGGCTGGTGAGTGAAGGTGCAGGCTGGCAGAGAATGGGGAAGGTACCGGCTGGTGAATGAAGGTGCAGGCTGGCAGAGATTGGGGAAGGTACCGGCTGGTGAGTGAAGGTGCAGGCTGGCAGAGAATGGGGAAGGTACAGGCTGGTGAATGAAGGTGCAGGCTGGCAGAGAATGGGGAAGGTACCGGCTGGTGAGTGAAGGTGCAGGCTGGCAGAGAATGGGGAATGTACAGGCTGGTGAATGAAGGTGCAGGCTGGCAGAGAATGGGGAAGGTACAGGCTGGTGAGTGAAGGTTCAGGTTGGCAGAGAATAGGGAAGGTACCGGCTGGTGAGTGAAGGTGCAGGCTGGCAGAGAATGGGGAAGGTACAGGCTGGTGAATGAAGGTGCAGGCTGGCAGAGGATGGGGAAGGTACAGGCTGGTGAATGAAGGTGCAGGCTGGCAGAGAATGGGGAAGGTACAGGCTGGTGAATGAAGGTGCAGGCTGGCAGAGAATGGGGAAGGTACCGGCTGGTGAATGAGGGTGCAGGCTGGCAGAGAATGGGGAAGGTACAGGCTGGTGAGTGAAGGTGCAGGCTGGCAGAGAGTGGGGAAGGTACAGGCTGGTGAATGAAGGTGCAGGCTGGCAGAGAATGGGGAAGGTACCGGCTGGTGAATGAAGGTGCAGGCTGGCAGAGAATGGGGAAGGTACCGGCTGGTGAGTGAAGGTGCAGGCTGGCAGAGAATGGGGAAGGTACCGGCTGGTGAGTGAAGGTGCAGGCTGGCAGAGAATGGGGAAGGTACATGCTGGTGAATGAAGGTGCAGGCTGGCAGAGAATGGGGAAGGTACAGGCTGGTGAATGAAGGTGCAGGCTGGCAGAGAATGGGGAAGGTATCGGCTGGTGAGTGAAGGTGCAGGCTGGCAGAGGATGGGGAAGGTACAGGCTGGTGAATGAAGGTGCAGGCTGGCAGAGAATGTGGAAGGTACCGGCTGGTGAATGAAGGTGCAGGCTGGCAGAGAATGGGGAAGGTACCGGCTGGTGAATGAAGGTGCAGGCTGGCAGAGAATGGGGAAGGTACCGGCTGGTGAGTGAAGGTGCAGGCTGGCAGAGAATGTGGAAGGTACCGGCTGGTGAGTGAAGGTGCAGGCTGGCAGAGAATGGGGAAGGTACCGACTGGTGAGTGAAGGTGCAGGCTGGCAGAGAATGGGGAAGGTACCGACTGGTGAATGAAGGTGCAGGCTGGCAGAGAATGGGGAAGGTACAGGCTGGTGAGTGAAGGTGCAGGCTGGCAGAGAATGGGGAAGGTACAGGCTGGTGAATGAAGGTGCAGTCTGGCAGAGAATGGGGAAGGTACCGGCTGGTTAGTGAAGGTGCAGGCTGGCAGAGAATGAGAAAGGTACCGGCTGGTGAGTGAAGGTGCAGGCTGGCAGAGAATGGGGAAGGTACCGGCTGGTGAATGAAGGTGTAGGCTGGCAGAGAATGGGGAAGGTACCGGCTGGTGAATGAAGGTGCAGGCTGGCAGAGAATGGGGAAGGTACCGGGCTGGTGAGTGAAGGTGCAGGCTGGCAGAGAATGTGGAAGGTACCGGCTGGTGAATGAAGGTGCAGACTGGCAGAGAATGGGGAAGGTACAGGCTGGTGAATGAAGGTGCAGGCTGGCAGAGAATGGGGAAGGTACAGGCTGGTGAGTGAAGGTGCAGGCTGGCAGAGAATGGGGAAGGTACCGGCTGGTGAATGAAGGTGCAGGCTGGCAGAGAATGGGGAAGGTACCGGCTGGTGAATGAAGATGCAGGCTGGCAGAGAATGGGGAAGGTACCGGCTGGTGAATGAAGGTGCAGGCTGGCAGAGAATGGGGAAGGTACAGGCTAGTGAGTGAAGGTGCAGGCTGGAAGAGAATGGGGAAGGTACCGGCTGGTGAGTGAAGGTGCAGGCTGGAAGAGAATGGGGAAGGTACAGGCTGGTGAATGAAGGTGCAGGCTGGCAGAGAATGGGGAAGGTACAGGCTGGTGAGTGAATGTGCAGGCTGACAGAGAATGGGGAAGGTACAGGCTGGTGAATGAAGGCGCAGGCTGGCAGAGAATGGGGAAGGTATCGGCTGGTGAATGAAGGTGCAGGCTGGCAGAGAATGGGGAAGGTACAGGCTGGTTAGTGAAGGTGCAGGCTGGCAGAGAATGGGGAAGGTACAGGCTGGTGAATGAAGGTGTACGCTGGCAGAGAATGGGGAAGGTACAGGCTGGTGAGTGAAGGTGCAGGCTGGCAGAGAATGGGGAAGGTACAGGCTGGTGAATGAAGGTGCAGGCTGGCAGAGAATGGGGAAGGTACAGGCTGGTGAGTGAAGGTGCAGGCTGGCAGAGAATGGGGAAGGTACCGGCTGGTGAATGAAGGTGCAGGCTGGCAGAGAATGGGGAAGGTACAGGCTGGTGAATGAAGGTGCAGGCTGGCAGAGAATGGGGAATGTACAGGCTGGTTAATGAAGGTGCAGGCTGGCAGAGAATGGGGAAGGTACCGGGCTGGTGAGTGAAGGTGCAGGCTGGCTGAGAATGGGGAAGGTACCGGCTGGTGAATGAAGGTGTACGCTGGCAGAGAATGGGGAAGGTATAGGCTGGTGAGTGAAGGTGTACGCTGGCAGAGAATGGGGAATGTACAGGCTGGTGAATGAAGGTGCAGGCTGGCAGAGAATGGGGAAGGTACAGGCTGGTGAATGAAGGTGCAGGCTGGCAGAGAATGTGGAAGGTACAGGCTGGTGACTGAAGGTGCAGGCTGGCAGAGAATGGGGAATGTACAGGCTGGTGAATGAAGGTGCAGGCTGGCAGAGAATGGGGAAGGTACAGGCTGGTGAATGAAGGTGCAGGCTGGCAGAGAATGGAGAATGTACAGGCTGGTGAATGAAGGTGCAGGCTGGCAGAGAATGGGGAAGGTACAGGCTGGTGAATGAAGGTGCAGGCTGGCAGAGAATGGGGAAGGTACAGGCTGGTGAATAACGGTGAAGGCTGGCAGAGAATGGGGAAGGTACAGGCTGGTGAGTGAAGGTGCAGGCTGGCAGAGAATGGGGAAGGTACAGGCTGGTGAGTGAAGGTGCAGGCTGACAGAGAATGGGGAAGGTACAAGCTGGTGAATGAAGATGCAGGCTGGCAGAGAATGGGGAAGGTACCGGCTGGTGAATGAAGGTGCAGGCTGGCAGAGAATGGGGAAGGTACCGGCTGGTGAATGAAGATGCAGGCTGGCAGAGAATGGGGAAGGTATCGGCTGGTGAATGAAGGTGCAGGCTGGCAGAGAATGGGGAAGGTACAGGCTGGTGAGTGAAGGTGCAGGCTGGCAGAGAATGGGGAAGGTACAGGCTGGTGAGTGAAGATGCAGGCTGGCAGAGAATGGGGAAGGTACCGGCTGGTGAATGAAGGTGCAGGCTGGCAGAGAATAGGGAAGGTACCGGTTGGTGAATGAAGGTGCAGGCTGGCAGAGAATGGGGAAGGTACAGGCTGGTGAGTGAAGGTGTACGCTGGCAGAGAATGGGGAAGGTACAGGCTGGTGAGTGAAGGTGCAGGTTGGCAGAGAATGGGGAAGGTACAGGCTGGTGAATGAAGGTGCAGGCTGGCAGAGAATGGGGAAGGTACCGGCTGGTGAATGAAGGTGCAGGCTGGCAGGGAATCGGGACGGTACAGGTTTGCAGTGAAGGTGCAGGCTGGCAGAGAATGGGGAATGTACAGGCTGGTGAATGAAGGTGCAGGCTGGCAGAGAATGGGGAAGTGTGTCGCCCTGGGCAAGCCAGGGGACGCAGATAACAACACCACTACACCCCACACTCCAGGTAGGCACACCTGCTAACCAGAAATCCTTGTTGCCTCCCTCCAGGAGTCTGTGATGCACACCAGGGGGTGGGCCAGGCGGTTGGCTCCGCCCACCAAGGAGCTCACAACTCTGGAGGCAGGAAGTTACCAGGCAGAACTGTCAGGGACATGAAGGAGTGAAGAGCAGATAGCCCCGGGCAGGGGAAGAGTGCAGTCTAGCTGAGGGGCTAGAGTAAACAACCAAGAAGTGAAAGTGAAGGAAAGGAAAGTGGAAAAGGAGGAAAGCAAGAAGTGGAGAGAGCGCAGAGAGTGCACAGAGCCTGAGAGCCCAGCTGTGTGTAGGGCTAGAACAGCAAGGTCAGCGACGGCGGTGACTGTCCGGAGGGGGACCGTTTGGAAGTTCCTGGAAGGACCCCGTTGGCTGTGTGCCCGGTGGTCTGGAGCAGTGTTCCGAAGGACAGTCAGCACCAGGGCAGGGGCCTCTCGGACCCCGGCAAGGCTAGGAGTCGCCCAATTTGCCGAATCCGTCAGTGAAGGGGACGCAGATCCCCCAGCAACAAAGTCCCGATTGACGGCAACAGCCCGACCATTACCGGGGAGACACCGCCACCGCCAAGGCACCAGTTTCCCCAGGGCCAGCGCCTGCGGGCAAAGTGTAGAGCTCCTCCGGCCCAGATTGCAGTCGGGGAGCGGGTAACCGGAGGGAATCCACCGCTACCATCAGTCAAACAGGTGCAAGGAAGAGAGACGTCACCGTCACCTACCGGGAGTGCAGGTGCAACCGTCTGTGGGACCGTCCTACCAGCCGTTGGTTTACCGTACAAACTGTGTCCGTGTCTCAGGCTGAGTGAGTACCACAGTGCCGCAAGGCATAGCGCTGCCCCCGCGTCCCTGCGCCCTCCAGGCCCTACACTTCACATCTCTTCACCGGGCCCCGGGATCACCAACCCCTACCCACGGAGGGGCAACACAACACCTGGCTGCTCCCATCACCATCCCCGGGACCCTCACACTGAGCAGCGGTGGTGCCATCACCACAACCGTGGGTGGCGTCACGAACTATAATCCCAACAAACACCCCCTTTTCACTCACGGGCGAGGAGTGTCGCTCGAGACACCCCGGGATCCGGCCCGCAGCTCGAGCCACCAGGAGCAACTGCCGGACCCGAGCAGAAGGGGTGAGCGCGGTGTGCTGACACCCTCCTCCCCGCCCGCGACAACTTGGCGTCACGAACAGGATCTTACCGCTCTGCCGTCTGGTAGAGGTGCGCCTTGTTACCGCCGGAGGTATCCGGCAGAAAAATTTCAGAAGTCGCCATCTTTGGCGCGAAAAGTTCCCGCTCGAGCGTCTTCTCGAGCAGTAGAGGCGCGAAGGCCAAAACTCCGCCCCGAGAGAGGAGGGGCCGAAAAGAGCTAAGGGGGACGCGATGGCGGCTGGCGGCATGTAGTCGCCGCTATAAAAGCAGGGACGCCAGGACTCTGCAAACATCCCGTTCCTGGAAGCAAACAGCAAAGACACCATGTGGATGCCGTCCCGAAACACCGTGGCCCCCGCACCGTGAACCGCAGCGTGGGTGGAGATCCGGACCGCGCAGCTCCATCTAAGGCTGCAGGTCAAAATGCAGCTCCTCCTGGAGGAGTGGGAGACCGACATGGCGGACGTTTTGGCAGCCGTGCGGAGACGCGAGGAGGAAGCGAAGGAGGGGAGGGTGAGTGACCCACGCCCCTATGTCCCGGAGGGACCGGTCGCTGCGGCTGAGGGACCCGGTCCAAGCCCTCTCCCCCCGTTGCCTCCTTCGCCACCCGTCTCGGAGGCCGTGACCCCGCCACTAGGCCCGCTGCCAGCGCAACCGGTAGCGATACCCAGCCCGTCCGCCCCGGCGGACCGACCTGTAGCCGGAGCCCGAAGCAAACCGGAGGCATTGCCATGGAAGGCCCCGAAGATTGCGCCAGAGACAGTCCCCGAGCAGTTCCCCGAGCCGGAGCCGATGACCCGCTCCGAGCCGAAGGCCCAACTGCGGAAAGCCCCTGTGCCCATCCCCCACACCTCGGCTGAGGTGGCGCCGGGTTGTTGCTGCAAGGCAGCGCCCAAGGCCATGACACCGCGGGATACGCCACCCACCTTCCTGACAGTGGGTAACGTGCTGAATGTCCCGCGGGGCTCAACCCGTGCGCCGGAGCCATACTGGGACAGGGAGCCGACCAAGCTGGGCCTGGAGATCGCGGAGAGGGAGCGTAGGAAAGCCGAGCTGGTGGCCCGAGTCATACGGGAAAAGGAGAACCTGCGGCAAGCGACCTTCCGTGTCCGGGGCCCGTTCTACGAGGGGCAGGTGAGGCGATTCGATATCCGCCGGGGCTACGGGTTCATATACGAACCGGGCCTGGAGGCCGAGGTATTTGTAGCCCGGCGGGATGTGCATGCTCACCTGCCCGAAGAGCATCCTGGCCGCAATCTTATCCCGGGAGACATGGTGCGGTACACTCGGCACTGCGGAGAGAGGGGGTGGTTTGCCCTGGATGTAAAGCTGAGGGGCAGCCCGGAGGGCAAGATGAGCTCTGCACCCCCTCCCTCGGATGAAGCAGCAGCAGGACCGGAGTAGGGCAATGGAGGCCCGCAGCACCGTCCCCGTAGGGACCAGCGCTTTGTTTGTTTGAAAGTTTGTTGAAAGTTTTGAAAAATGAAAAACACTGATTGAACCGAGTTTTCACCTGATTGTCAGCTGTGATTAGCAACCGGCAGGAGCCGGCACCGTTGTCCCCGTGGGGACCGTTAAAAGTTTAAAAATGCATGGGAACTAGCCATGGACAAGCCCGTGAACTCTGCAGGGCAACCACAAACGTTAGTGGCTTGTAAATATGTTGGGTACCGTTACCGTTTCCGCAATGCCGCCTCCGGAGAGGCAGGTTGGAGGGAGGGCCCTGAGCAGAGCAGGCCAGGGCCCAGCCACCAAAGGGACCGGTGGCTACCCTTTGGAGGGAAGGACAGATCCCGCTCGGGTGACTTGTGCTGGACTGTGGGTCAAGGGGTGCTGCCTGGGTTTTAGGGGCAGCATCAGGGCCAGGTTGCTTGGGTGGGAGAGAGCGGAAACCGTGACCGTACACCGTTGAAACGTTAAAAGAAAATGTGCCTCCCGTCTTGGGAAGAGTTGATTAAAAATGTTATGCTTATGTTATGTTTAACCCTGTTATCCCCTTTTTACAGAAAAATAAAACCGGTGTAGGACGGCAGCCCGCGGACGGTCTGCATTTTGCTAAGGGGGAATGTGTCGCCCTGGGCAAGCCAGGGGACGCAGATAACAACACCACTACACCCCACACTCCAGGTAGGCACACCTGCTAACCAGAAATCCTTGTTGCCTCCCTCCAGGAGTCTGTGATGCACACCAGGGGGTGGGCCAGGCGGTTGGCTCCGCCCACCAAGGAGCTCACAACTCTGGAGGCAGGAAGTTACCAGGCAGAACTGTCAGGGACATGAAGGAGTGAAGAGCAGATAGCCCCGGGCAGGGGAAGAGTGCAGTCTAGCTGAGGGGCTAGAGTAAACAACCAAGAAGTGAAAGTGAAGGAAAGGAAAGTGGAAAAGGAGGAAAGCAAGAAGTGGAGAGAGCGCAGAGAGTGCACAGAGCCTGAGAGCCCAGCTGTGTGTAGGGCTAGAACAGCAAGGTCAGCGACGGCGGTGACTGTCCGGAGGGGGACCGTTTGGAAGTTCCTGGAAGGACCCCGTTGGCTGTGTGCCCGGTGGTCTGGAGCAGTGTTCCGAAGGACAGTCAGCACCAGGGCAGGGGCCTCTCGGACCCCGGCAAGGCTAGGAGTCGCCCAATTTGCCGAATCCGTCAGTGAAGGGGACGCAGATCCCCCAGCAACAAAGTCCCGATTGACGGCAACAGCCCGACCATTACCGGGGAGACACCGCCACCGCCAAGGCACCAGTTTCCCCAGGGCCAGCGCCTGCGGGCAAAGTGTAGAGCTCCTCCGGCCCAGATTGCAGTCGGGGAGCGGGTAACCGGAGGGAATCCACCGCTACCATCAGTCAAACAGGTGCAAGGAAGAGAGACGTCACCGTCACCTACCGGGAGTGCAGGTGCAACCGTCTGTGGGACCGTCCTACCAGCCGTTGGTTTACCGTACAAACTGTGTCCGTGTCTCAGGCTGAGTGAGTACCACAGTGCCGCAAGGCATAGCGCTGCCCCCGCGTCCCTGCGCCCTCCAGGCCCTACACTTCACATCTCTTCACCGGGCCCCGGGATCACCAACCCCTACCCACGGAGGGGCAACACAACACCTGGCTGCTCCCATCACCATCCCCGGGACCCTCACACTGAGCAGCGGTGGTGCCATCACCACAACCGTGGGTGGCGTCACGAACTATAATCCCAACAAACACCCCCTTTTCACTCACGGGCGAGGAGTGTCGCTCGAGACACCCCGGGATCCGGCCCGCAGCTCGAGCCACCAGGAGCAACTGCCGGACCCGAGCAGAAGGGGTGAGCGCGGTGTGCTGACACCCTCCTCCCCGCCCGCGACAGAAGGTACAGGCTGGTGAATGAAGGTGCAGGCTGGCAGAGAATGTGGAAGGTACAGGCTGGTGAATAAAGGTGAAGGCTGGCAGAGAATGGGGAAGGTACAGTCTGGTGAATGAAGGTTCAGGCTGGCAGAGAATGGGGAAGGTACCGGGCTGGTGAGTGAAGGTGCAGGCTGGCAGAGAATGGGGAAGGTACAGGCTGGTGAATGAAGATGCAAGCTGGCTGAGAATGGGGAAGGTACCGGCTGGTGAGTGAAGGTGCAGGCTGGCAGAGAATGGGGAAGGTACAGGCTGGTGAATGAAGGTGCAGGCTGGCAGAAAATGGGGAAGGTACAGGCTGGTGAATGAAGGCGCAGGCTGGCAGAGAATGGGGAAGGTACCGGCTGGTGAATGAAGGTGCAGGCTGGCAGAGAATGGGGAAGGTACAGGCTGGTGAGTGAAGGTGCAGGCTGGCAGAGAATGGGGAAGGTACAGGCTGGTGAGTGAAGGTGCAGGCTGGCAGAGAATGGGGAAGGTACAGGCTGGTGAGTGAAGGTGCAGGCTGGCAGAGAATGGGGAAGGTACAGGCTGGTGAATGAAGGTGTAGGCTGGCAGAGAATGGGGAAGGTACAGGCTGGTGAATGAAGGTGCAGGCTGGCAGAGAATGGGGAAGGTACAGGCTGGTGAATGAAGATGCAAGCTGGCTGAGAATGGGGAAGGTACCGGCTGGTGAGTGAAGGTGCAGGCTGGCAGAGAATGGGGAAGGTACAGGCTGGTGAATGAAGGTGCAGGCTGGCAGAAAATGGGGAAGGTACAGGCTGGTGAATGAAGGCGCAGGCTGGCAGAGAATGGGGAAGGTACCGGCTGGTGAATGAAGGTGCAGGCTGGCAGAGAATGGGGAAGGTACAGGCTGGTGAGTGAAGGTGCAGGCTGGCAGAGAATGGGGAAGGTACAGGCTGGTGAGTGAAGGTGCAGGCTGGCAGAGAATGGGGAAGGTACCGGCTGGTGAATGAAGGTGTACGCTGGCAGAGAATGGGGAAGGTACAGGCTGGTGAGTGAAGGTGTACGCTGGCAGAGAATGGGGAAGGTACAGGCTGGTGAATGAAGGTGCATGCTGGCAGAGAATGGGGAAGGTACCGGCTGGTGAATGAAGGTGCAGGCTGGCAGGGAATCGGGACGTTACAGGTTTGCAGTGAAGATGCAGGCTGGCAGAGAATGGGGAAGGTACAGGCTGGTGAATGAAGGTGCAGGCTGGCAGAGAATGGGGAAGGTACAGGCTGGTGAGTGAAGGTGCAGGCTGGCAGAGAATGGGGAAGGTACAGGCTGGTGAATGAAGGTGCAGGCTGGCAGAGAATGGGGAATGTACAGGCTGGTGAATGAAGGTGCAGGCTGGCAGAGAATGGGGAAGGTACAGGCTGGTGAATGAAGGTGCAGGCTGGCAGAGAATGGGGAAGGTAAAGGCTGGTGAATGAAGGTGCAGGCTGGCAGAGAATGGGGAATGTACAGGCTGGTAAATGAAGGTGCAGGCTGGCAGAGAATGGGGAAGGTACAGGCTGGTGAATGAAGGTTCAGGCTGGCAGAGAATGGGGAAGGTACAGGCTGGTGAATGAAGGTGCAGGCTGGCAGAGAATGGGGAAGGTACAGGCTGGTGAATGAAGGTGCAGACTAGCAGAGAATGGGGAAGGTACAGTCTGGTGAATGAAGGTGTAGGCTGGCAGAGAATGGGGAAGGTACAGGCTGGTGAATGAAGGTGCAGGCTGGCAGAGAATGGGGAAGGTACAGGCTGGTGAATGAAGGTGCAGACTAGCAGAGAATGGGGAAGGTACAGTCTGGTGAATGAAGGTGTAGGCTGGCAGAGAATGGGGAAGGTACAGGCTGGTGAATGAAGGTGCAGGCTGGCAGAGAATGTGGAAGGTACCGGCTGGTGAATGAAGATGCAGGCTGGCAGAGAATGGGGAAGGTACAGGCTGGTGAATGAAGGTTCAGGCTGGCAGAGAATGGGGAAGGTACCGGGCTGGTGAGTGAAGGTGCAGGCTGGCTGAGAATGGGGAAGGTACAAGCTGGTGAGTGAAGGTGTACGCTGGCAGAGAATGGGGAATGTACAGGCTGGTGAATGAAGGTGCAGGCTGGCAGAGAATGGGGAAGGTACAGGCTGGTGACTGAAGGTGTACGCTGGCAGAGAATGGGGAAGGTACAGGCTGGTGAGTGAAGGTGCAGGCTGGCAGAGAATGGGGAATGTACAGGCTGGTGAATGAAGGTGCAGGCTGGCAGAGAATGGGGAAGGTACAGGCTGGTGAATGAAGGTGCAGGCTGGCAGAGAATGGGGAAGGTACAGGCTGGTGAATGAAGGTGTACGCTGGCAGAGAATGGGGAAGGTACAGGCTGGTGAGTGAAGGTGCAGGCTGGCAGAGAATGGGGAATGTACAGGCTGGTGAATGAAGGTGCAGGCTGGCAGAGAATGGGGAAGGTACAAGCTGGTGAGTGAAGGTGTACGCTGGCAGAGAATGGGGAATGTACAGGCTGGTGAATGAAGGTGCAGGCTGGCAGAGAATGGGGAAGGTACAGGCTGGTGAATGAAGGTGCAGGCTGGCAGAGAATGGGGAAGGTACAGGCTGGTGAATGAAGGTGCAGGCTGGCAGAGAATGTGGAAGGTACCGGCTGGTGAATGAAGGTGCAGGCTGGCAGAGAATGGGGAAGGTACAGGCTGGTGAATGAAGGTGCAGGCTGGCAGAGAATGGGGAAGGTACAGGCTGGTGAGTGAAGGTGTACGCTGGCAGAGAATGGGGAAGGTACAGGCTGGTGAGTGAAGGTGCAGGCTGGCAGAGAATGGGGAAGGTACAGGCTGGTGAATGAAGGTGCAGGCTGGCAGAGAATGGGGAAGGTACAGGCTGGTGAGTGAAGGTGTACGCTGGCAGAGAATGGGGAAGGTACAGGCTGGTGAGTGAAGGTGCAGGCTGGCAGAGAATGGGGAAGGTACAGGCTGGTGAATGAAGGTGCAGGCTGGCAGAGAATGGGGAAGGTACAGGCTGGTGAATGAAGGTGCAGGCTGGCAGAGAATGGGGAAGGTACCGGCTGGTGAATGAAGGTGCAGGCTGGCAGAGAATGGGGAAGGTACAGGCTGGTGAATGAAGGTGCAGGCTGGCAGAGAATGGGGAAGGTACCGGCTGGTGAATGAAGGTGCAGGCTGGCAGGGAATCGGGACGGTACAGGTTTGCAGTGAAAATGCAGGCTGGCAGAGAATGGGGAAGGTACAGGCTGGTTAATGAAGGTGCAGGCTGGCAGAGAATGGGGAAGGTACAGTCTGGTGAATGAAGGTTCAGGCTGGCAGAGAATGGGGAAGGTACAGGCTGGTGAATGAAGGTGCAGGCTGGCAGAGAATGTGGAAGGTACAGGCTGGTGAATAAAGGTGAAGGCTAGCAGAGAATGGGGAAGGTACCGGCTGGTGAATGAAGGTGCAGGCTGGCAGAGAATGGGGAAGGTACCGGGCTGGTGAGTGAAGGTGCAGGCTGGCTGAGAATGGGGAAGGTACAGGCTGGTGAATGAAGGTGCAGGCTGGCAGAGAATGGGGAAGGTACAGGCTGGTGAGTGAAGGTGCAGGCTGGCAGAAAATGGGGAAGGTACAGGCTGGTGAATGAAGGCGCAGGCTGGCAGAGAATGGGGAAGGTACAGGCTGGTGAGTGAAGGTGCAGGCTGGCAGAGAATAGGGAAGGTACAGGCTGGTGAATGAAGGTGCAGGCTGGCAGAGAATGGGGAAGGTACAGGCCGGTGAATGAAGGTGCAGGCTGGCAGAGAATAGGGAAGGTACAGGCTGGTGAATGAAGGTGCAGGCTGGCAGAGAATGGGGAAGGTACCGGGCTGGTGAGTGAAGGTTCAGGCTGGCAGAGAATGGGGAAGGTACCAGCTGGTGAATGAAGGTGCAGGCTGGCAGAGAATGTGATAGGTACCGGCTGGTGAATGAAGGTGCAGGCTGGCAGAGAATGGGGAAGGTACAGGCTGGTGAGTGAAGGTGCAGGCTGGCAGAGAATGGGGAAGGTACCGGCTGGTGGATGAAGGTGCAGGCTGGCAGAGAATGGGGAAGGTACCGGCTGGTGGATGAAGGTGCAGGCTGGCAGAGAATGGGGAAGGTACCGGCTGGTGAATGAAGGTGCAGGCTGGCAGAGAATGGGGAAGGTACAGGCTGGTGAATGAAGGTGCAGGCTGGCAGAGAATGGGGAAGGTACTGGCTGGTGAGTGAAGGTGCAGGCTGGCAGAAAATGGGGAAGGTACAGGCTGGTGAATGAAGGTGCAGGCTGGCAGAGAATGGGGAAGGTACAGGCTGGTGAGTGAAGGTGCAGGCTGGCAGAGAATGGGGAAGGTACTGGCTGGTGAATGAAGGTGCAGGCTGGAAGAGAATGGGGAAGGTACAGGCTGGTGAATGAAGATGCAGGCTGGCAGAGAATGGGGAAGGTACCGGCTGGTGAATGAAGGTGTACGCTGGCAGAGAATGGGGAAGGTACAGGCTGGTGAGTGAAGGTGTACGCTGGCAGAGAATGGGGAAGGTACAGGCTGGTGAGAGAAGGTGCAGGCTGGCAGAGAATGGGGAAGGTACAGGCTGGTGAATGAAGGTGCAGGCTGACAGAGAATGGGGAAGCTACCGGCTGGTGAATGAAGGAGCAGGCTGGCAGAGAATGGGGAAGGTATCGGCTGGTGAATGAAGGTGCAGGCTGGCAGAGAATGGGGAAGGTACCGGCTGGTGAATGAAGGTGCAGGCTGGCAGAGAATGGGGAAGGTACCGGCTGGTGAATGAAGATGCAGGCTGGCAGAGAATGGGGAAGGTACCGGCTGGTGAGTGAAGGTGCAGGCTGGCAGAGAATGGGGAAGGTACAGGCTGGTGAATGAAGGTGCAGGCTGGCAGAGAATGGGGAAGGTACAGGCTGGTGAGTGAAGGTGCAGGCTGGCAGAGAATGGGGAAGGTACTGGCTGGTGAATGAAGGTGCAGGCTGGCAGAGAATGGGGAAGGTACAGGCTGGTGAATGAAGGTGCAGGCTGGAAGAGAATGGGGAAGGTACAGGCTGGTGAATGAAGGTGCAGGCTGGCAGAGAATGGGGAAGGTACAGGCTGGTGAATGAAGGTGCAGGCTGGCAGAGAATGTGGAAGGTACAGGCTGGTGAATAAAGGTGAAGGCTGGCAGAGAATGGGGAACGTACAGGCTGGTGAATGAAGGTGCAGGCTGGCAGAGAATGGGGAAGGTACAGGCTGGTGAATGAAGGCGCAGGCTGGCAGAGAATGGGGAAGGTACAGTCTGGTGAATGAAGGTGCAGGCTGGCTGAGAATGGGGAAGGTACCGGCTGGTGAGTGAAGGTGCAGGCTGGCAGAGAATGGGGAAGGTACAGGCTGGTGAATGAAGGTGCAGGCTGGCAGAAAATGGGGAAGGTACAGGCTGGTGAGTGAAGGTGCAGGCTGGCAGAGACTGGGGAAGGTACAGGCTGGTGAGTGAAGGTGCAGGCTGGCAGAGAATGGGGAAGGTACAGGCTGGTGAATAAAGGTGGTCTGGCAGAGAATGGGGAAGGTACAGGCTGGTGAATGAAGGTGCAGGCTGGCAGAGAATGGGGAATGTACAGGCTGGTGAATGAAGGTGCAGGCTGGCAGAGAATGGGGAAGGTACAGGCTGGTGAATGAAGGTGCAGGCTGGCAGAAAATGGGGAAGGTACCGGGCTGGTTAATGAAGGTGCAGACTGGCACAGAATGGGGAAGGTACAGGCTGGTGAATGAAGGTGCAGGCTGGCAGAGAATGGGGAAGGTACAGGCTGGTGAATGAAGGTGCAGACTAGCAGAGAATGGGGAAGGTACAGGCTGGTGAATAAAGGTGGTCTGGCAGAGAATGGGGAAGGTACAGGCTGGTGAGTGAAGGTGCAGGCTGGCAGAGACTGGGGAAGGTACAGGCTGGTGAGTGAAGGTGTACTCTGGCAGAGAATGGGGAAGGTACAGGCTGGTGAGTGAAGGTGCAGGCTGGCAGAGAATGGGGAAGGTACAGGCTGGTGAATAAAGGTGGTCTGGCAGAGAATGGGGAAGGTACAGGCTGGTGAATGAAGGTGCAGGCTGGCAGAGAATGGGGAATGTACAGGCTGGTGAATGAAGGTGCAGGCTGGCAGAGAATGGGGAAGGTACAGGCTGGTGAATGAAGGTGCAGGCTGGCAGAAAATGGGGAAGGTACCGGGCTGGTTAATGAAGGTGCAGACTGGCACAGAATGGGGAAGGTACAGGCTGGTGAGTGAAGGTGCAGGCTGGCAGAGAATGTGGAAGGTACAGGCTGGTGAATAAAGGTGAAGGCTGGCAGAGAATGTGGAAGGTACAGGCTGGTGAATGAAGGTTCAGGCTGGCAGAGAATGAGTAAGGTACCGGGCTGGTGAGTGAAGGTGCAGGCTGGCTGAGAATGGGGAAGGTACCGGCTGGTGAGTGAAGGTGCAGGCTGGCAGAGAATGGGGAAGGTACAGGCTGGTGAATGAAGGTGCAGGCTGGCAGAGAATGGGGAAGGTACAGGCTGGTGAGTGAAGGTGCAGGCTGGCAGAGAATGGGGAAGGTACAGGCTGGTGAGTGAAGGTGCAGGCTGGCAGAGAATGGGGAAGGTACAGGCTGGTGAATGAAGGTGCAGGCTGGCAGAGAATGGGGAAGGTACCGGCTGGTGAGTGAAGGTGCAGGCTGGCAGAAAATGGGGAAGGTACAGGCTGGTGAATGAAGGTGCAGGCTGGCAGAGAATGGGGAAGGTACAGGCTGGTGAGTGAAGGTGCAGGCTGGCAGAGAATGGGGAAGGTACAGGCTGGTGAATGAAGATGCAGGCTGGCAGAGAATGGGGAAGGTACCGGCTGGTGAATGAAGGTGTACGCTGGCAGAGAATGGGGAAGGTACAGGCTGGTGAGTGAAGGTGTACGCTGGCAGAGAATGGGGAAGGTACAGGCTGGTGAGTGAAGGTGCAGGCTGACAGAGAATGGGGAAGGTACCGGCTGGTGAATGAAGGAGCAGGCTGGCAGAGAATGGGGAAGGTATCGGCTGGTGAATGAAGGTGCAGGCTGGCAGAGAATGGGGAAGGTACCGGCTGGTGAATGAAGGTGCAGGCTGGCAGAGAATGGGGAAGGTACCGGCTGGTGAATGAAGATGCAGGCTGGCAGAGAATGGGGAAGGTACCGGCTGGTGAGTGAAGGTGCAGGCTGGCAGACAATGGGGAAGGTACAGGCTGGTGAATGAAGGTGCAGGCTGGCAGAGAATGGGGAAGGTACAGGCTGGTGAGTGAAGGTGCAGGCTGGCAGAGAATGGGGAAGGTACTGGCTGGTGAATGAAGGTGCAGGCTGGCAGAGAATGGGGAAGGTACAGGCTGGTGAATGAAGGTGCAGGCTGGAAGAGAATGGGGAAGGTACCGGCTGGTGAATGAAGGTGCAGGCTGGCAGAGAATGTGGAAGGTACAGGCTGGTGAATGAAGGTGCAGGCTGGAAGAGAATGGGGAAGGTACAGGCTGGTGAATGAAGATGCAGGCTGGCAGAGAATGGGGAAGGTACAGGCTGGTGAAAGAAGGTGCAGGCTGGCAGAGAATGGGGAAGGTACCGGCTGGTGAATGAAGGTGCAGGCTGGAAGAGAATGGGGAAGGTACAGGCTGGTGAATGAAGATGCAGGCTGGCAGAGAATGGGGAAGGTACAGGCTGGTGAATGAAGGTGCAGGCTGGCAGAGAATGGGGAAGGTACAGGCTGGTGAATGAAGGTGCAGGCTGGCAGAGAATGTGGAAGGTACAGGCTGGTGAATAAAGGTGAAGGCTGGCAGAGAATGGGGAACGTACAGGCTGGTGAATGAAGGTGCAGGCTGGCAGAGAATGGGGAAGGTACAGGCTGGTGAATGAAGGCGCAGGCTGGCAGAGAATGGGGAAGGTACAGTCTGGTGAATGAAGGTGCAGGCTGGCTGAGAATGGGGAAGGTACCGGCTGGTGAGTGAAGGTGCAGGCTGGCAGAGAATGGGGAAGGTACAGGCTGGTGAATGAAGGTGCAGGCTGGCAGAGAATGGGGAAGGTACAGGCTGGTGAATGAAGGTGCAGGCTGGCAGAAAATGGGGAAGGTACAGGCTGGTGAGTGAAGGTGCAGGCTGGCAGAGACTGGGGAAGGTACAGGCTGGTGAGTGAAGGTGTACTCTGGCAGAGAATGGGGAAGGTACAGGCTGGTGAGTGAAGGTGCAGGCTGGCAGAGAATGGGGAAGGTACAGGCTGGTGAATAAAGGTGGTCTGGCAGAGAATGGGGAAGGTACAGGCTGGTGAATGAAGGTGCAGGCTGGCAGAGAATGGGGAATGTACAGGCTGGTGAATGAAGGTGCAGGCTGGCAGAGAATGGGGAAGGTACAGGCTGGTGAATGAAGGTGCAGGCTGGCAGAAAATGGGGAAGGTACCGGGCTGGTTAATGAAGGTGCAGACTGGCACAGAATGGGGAAGGTACAGGCTGGTGAATGAAGGTGCAGGCTGGCAGAGAATGGGGAAGGTACAGGCTGGTGAATGAAGGTGTAGGCTGGCAGAGAATGTGGAAGGTACAGGCTGGTGAATGAAGGTTCAGGCTGGCAGAGAATGAGTAAGGTACCGGGCTGGTGAGTGAAGGTGCAGGCTGGCTGAGAATGGGGAAGGTACCGGCTGGTGAGTGAAGGTGTACGCTGGCAGAGAATGGGGAAGGTACAGGCTGGTGAGTGAAGGTGCAGGCTGGCAGAGAATGGGGAAGGTACAGGCTGGTGAGTGAAGGTGCAGGCTGGCAGAGAATGGGGAAGGTACAGGCTGGTGAATGAAGGTGCAGGCTGGCAGAGAATGGGGAAGGTACAGGCTGGTTAATGAAGGTGCAGGCTGGCAGAGAATGGGGAAGGTACCGGGCTGGTGAGTGAAGGTGCAGGCTGGCTGAGAATGGGGAAGGTGTAGGCTGGTGAGTGAAGGTGTACGCTGGCAGAGAATGGGGAAGGTACAGGCTGGTGAGTGAAGGTGCAGGCTGGCAGAGAATGGGGAATGTACAGGCTGGTGAATGAAGGTGCAGGCTGGCAGAGAATGGGGAAGGTACAGGCTGGTGAATGAAGGTGTACGCTGGCAGAGAATGGGGAAGGTACAGGCTGGTGAGTGAAGGTGCAGGCTGGCAGAGAATGGGGAAGGTACAGGCTGGTGAATGAAGGTGCAGGCTGGCAGAGAATGGGGAAGGTACAGGCTGGTGAGTGAAGGTGCAGGCTGGCAGAGAATGGGGAAGGTACCGGCTGGTGAATGAAGGTGCAGGCTGGCAGAGAATGGGGAAGGTACAGGCTGGTGAATGAAGGTGCAGGCTGGCAGAGAATGGGGAAGGTACAGGCTGGTGAGTGAAGGTGCAGGCTGGCAGAGAATGGGGAATGTACAGGCTGGTGAATGAAGGTGCAGGCTGGCAGAGAATGGGGAAGGTACAGGCTGGTGAATGAAGGTGTACGCTGGCAGAGAATGGGGAAGGTACAGGCTGGTGAGTGAAGGTGCAGGCTGGCAGAGAATGGGGAAGGTACAGGCTGGTGAATGAAGGTGCAGGCTGGCAGAGAATGGGGAAGGTACAGGCTGGTGAGTGAAGGTGCAGGCTGGCAGAGAATGGGGAAGGTACCGGCTGGTGAATGAAGGTGCAGGCTGGCAGAGAATGGGGAAGGTACAGGCTGGTTAATGAAGGTGCAGGCTGGCAGAGAATGGGGAAGGTACAGGCTGGTGAATGAAGGTGCAGGCTGGCAGAGAATGGGGAAGGTACAGGCTGGTGAGTGAAGGTGCAGGCTGGCAGAGAATGGGGAAGGTACAGGCTGGTGAATGAAGGTGCAGGCTGGCAGAGAATAGGGGAAGGTACAGGCTGGTGAATGAAGGTGCAGGCTGGCTGAGAATGGGGAAGGTACCGGCTGGTGAATGAAGGTGAAGGCTGGCAGAGAATGGGGAAGGTACCGGCTGGTGAATGAAGGTGCAGGCTGGCAGAGAATGGGGAAGGTACCGGCTGGTGAATGAAGGTGCAGGCTGGCAGAGAATGGGGAAGGTACAGGCTGGTTAATGAAGGTGCAGGCTGGCAGAGAATGGGGAAGGTACAGTCTGGTGAATGAAGGTTCAGGCTGGCAGAGAATGGGGAAGGTACCGGGCTGGTGAGTGAAGGTGCAGGCTGGCTGAGAATGGGGAAGGTACCGGCTGGTGAGTGAAGGTGCAGGCTGGCAGAGAATGGGGAAGGTACAGGCTGGTGAATGAAGGTGCAGGTTGGCAGAAAATGGGGAAGGTACAGGCTGGTGAATGAAGGCGCAGGCTGGCAGAGAATGGGGAAGGTACCGGCTGGTGAATGAAGGTGCAGGCTGGCAGAGAATGGGGAAGGTACAGGCTGGTGAATGAAGGTGCAGGCTGGCAGAGAATGGGGAAGGTACAGGCTGGTGAGTGAAGGTGCAGGCTGGCAGAGAATGGGGAAGGTACAGGCTGGTGAATGAAGGTGCAGGCTGGCAGAGAATGGGGAAGGTACAGGCTGGTGAATGAAGGTGCAGGCTGGCAGAGAATGGGGAAGGTACAGGCTGGTGAATGAAGGTGCAGGCTGGCAGAGAATGGGGAAGGTACAGGCTGGTGAATGAAGGTGCAGGCTGGCAGAGAATGGGGAAGGTACAGGCTGGTGAATGAAGGTGTAGGCTGGCAGAGAATGTGGAATGTACCGGCTGGTGAATGAAGGTGCAAGCTGGCAGAGAATGGGGAAGGTACAGGCTGGTGAATGAAGGTGCAGGCTGGCACAGAATGGGGAAGGTACCGGCTGGTGAGTGAAGGTGCAGGCTGGCAGAGAATGGGGAAGGTACAGGCTGGTGAATGAAGGTGCAGGCTGGCAGAGAATGGGGAAGGTACAGGCTGGTGAATGAAGGTGCAGGCTGGCAGAGAATGGGGAAGGTACAGGCTGGTGAATGAAGGTGCAGGCTGGCAGAGAATGGGGGAAGTTACAGGCTGGTGAATGAAGGTGCAGGCTGGCAGAGAATGGGGAAGGTACAGGCTGGTGAATGAAGGTGCAGGCTGGCAGAGAATGGGGAAGGTACAGGCTGGTGAATGAAGGTGCAGGCTGGCAGAGAATGGGGGAATGTACAGGCTGGTGAATGAAGGTGCAGGCTGGAAGAGAATGGGGAATGTACAGGCTGGTGAATGAAGGTGCAGGCTGGCAGAGAATGGGGAAGGTACAGGTTGGTGAATGAAGGTGCAGGCTGGCAGAGAATGGGGAAGGTACAGGCTGGTGAATGAAGGTGCAGGCTGGCAGAGAATGGGGAAGGTACAGGCTGGTGAATGAAGGTGCAGACTAGCAGAGAATGGGGAAGGTACAGTCTGGTGAATGAAGGTTCAGGCTGGCAGAGAATGGAGAAGGTACAGGCTGGTGAATGAAGGTGCAGGCTGGCAGAGAATGGGGAAGGTACAGGCTGGTGAATGAAGGTGCAGGCTGGCAGAGAATGGGGAAGGTACAGGCTGGTGAATGAAGGTGCAGGCTGGCAGAGAATGGGGAAGGTACAGGCTGGTGAATGAAGGTGCAGGCTGGCAGAGAATGGGGAAGGTACCGGCTGATGAATGAAGGTGCAGGCTGGCAGAGAATGGGGAAGGTATCGGCTGGTGAGTGAAGGTGCAGGCTGGCAGAGAATGGGGAAGGTAAAGGCTGGTGAGTGAAGGTGCAGGCTGGCAGGGAATGGGGAAGGTACCGGCTGGTGAATGAAGGTGCAGGCCGGCACAGAATGGGGAAGGTACCGGCTGGTGAGTGAAGGTGCAGGCTGGCAGAGAATGGGGAAGGTACAGGCTGGTGAATGAAGGTGCAGGCTGGCAGAGAATGGGGACGGTACCGGCTGGTGAGTGAAGGTGCAGGCTGGCAGAGAATGTGGAAGGTACCGGCTGGTGAATGAAGGTGCAGGCTGGCAGAGAATGGGGAAGGTACCGGCTGGTGAGTGAAGGTGCAGGCTGGCAGAGAATAGGGAAGGTACCGGCTGGTGAATGAAGGTGCAGGCTGGCAGAGAATGGGGAAGGTACAGGCTGGTGAATGAAGGTGCAGGCTGGCAGAGAATGGGGAAGGTACCGGCTGGTGAGTGAAGGTGCAGGCTGGCAGAGAATGGGGAAGGTACAGGCTGGTGAGTGAAGGTGCAGGCTGGCAGAGAATGGGGAAGGTACAGGCTGGTGAGTGAAGGTGCAGGCTGGAAGAGAATGGGGAAGGTACCGGCTGGTGAATGAAGATGCAGGCTGGAAGAGAATAGGGAAGGTACCGGCTGGTGAATGAAGGTGCAGGCTGGCAGAGAATGGGGAAGGTACAGGCTGGTGAATGAAGGTGCAGGCTGGCAGAGAATGGGGAAGGTACAGGCTGGTGAGTGAAGGTTCAGGCTGGCAGAGAATGGGGAAAGTACCAGCTGGTAAATGAAGGTGAAGGCTGGCAGAGAATGTGGAAGGTCCCGGCTGGTGAATGAAGGTGCAGGCTGGCAGAGAATGGGGAAGGTACAGGCTGGTGAGTGAAGGTTCAGGCTGGCAGAGAATGGGGAAGGTACCGGCTGGTGAGTGAAGGTGCAGGCTGGCAGAGAATGGGGAAGGTACAGGCTGGTGAATGAAGGTGCAGGCTGGCAGAGAATGGGGAAGGTGCAGGCTGGCAGAGAATGTGGAAGGTACAGGCTGGTGAATGAAGGTGAAGGCTGGCAGAGAATGGGGAAGGTACAGGCTGGTGAATGAAGGTGCAGGCTGGCAGAGAATGTGGAAGGTACCGGCTGGTGAATGAAGGTGCAGGCTGGCAGAGAATGTGGAAGGTACCGGCTGGTGAATGAAGGTTCAGGCTGGCAGAGAATGGGGAAGGTACCGGCTGGTGAGTGAAGGTGCAGGCTGGCAGAGAATGGGGAAGGTACCGGCTGGTGAATGAAGGTGCAGGCTGGCAGAGAATGGGGAAGGTACAGGCTGGTGAGTGAAGGTGCAGGCTGGAAGAGAATGGGGAAGGTACCGGCTGGTGAATGAAGATGCAGGCTGGAAGAGAATAGGGAAGGTACCGGCTGGTGAATGAAGGTGCAGGCTGGCAGAGAATGGGGAAGGTACAGGCTGGTGAATGAAGGTGCAGGCTGGCAGAGAATGGGGAAGGTACAGGCTGGTGAATGAAGGTGCAGGCTGGCACAGAATGGGGAAGGTACCGGCTGGTGAGTGAAGGTGCAGGCTGGCAGAGAATGTGGAAGGTACCGGCTGGTGAATGAAGGTGCAGGCTGGCAGGGAATCGGGACGGTACAGGCTGGTGAATGAAGGTGCAGGCTGGCAGAGAATGGGGAAGGTACAGGCTGGTGAGTGAAGGTGCAGGCTGGCAGAGAATGGGGAAGGTACAGGCTGGTGAGTGAAGGTGCAGGCTGGCAGAGAATGGGGAAAGTACCGGCTGGTGAATGAAGGCGCAGGCTGGCAGAGAATGGGGAAGGTACAGGCTGGTGAATGAAGGTGCAGGCTGGCAGAGAATGGGGAAGGTACAGGCTGGTGAATGAAGGTGCAGGCTGGCAGGGAATCTGGACGGTACAGGCTGGTGAATGAAGGTGCAGGCTGGCAGAGAATGGGGAAGGTACAGGCTGGTGAATGAAGGTGCAGGTTGGCAGAGAATGGGGAAGGTACAGGCTGGTGAATGAAGGTGCAGGCTGGCACAGAATGGGGAAGGTACAGGCTGGTGAATGAAGGTGCAGGCTGGCACAGAATGGGGAAGGTACCGGCTGGTGAGTGAAGGTGCAGGCTGGCAGAGAATGTGGAAGGTACCGGCTGGTGAATGAAGGTGCAGGCTGGCAGGGAATCGGGACGGTACAGGCTGGTGAATGAAGGTGCAGGCTGGCAGAGAATGGGGAAGGTACAGGCTGGTGAGTGAAGGTGCAGGCTGGCAGAGAATGGGGAAGGTACAGGCTGGTGAGTGAAGGTGCAGGCTGGCAGAGAATGGAGAAGGTACAGGCTGGTGAATGAAGATGCAGGCTGGCAGAGAATGGGGAAAGTACCGGCTGGTGAATGAAGGCGCAGGCTGGCAGAGAATGGGGAAGGTACAGGCTGGTGAATGAAGGTGCAGGCTGGCAGAGAATGGGGAAGGTACAGGCTGGTGAATGAAGATGCAGGCTGGCAGAGAATGGGGAAGGTACAGGCTGGTGAGTGAAGGTGCAGGCTGGCAGAGAATGGGGAAGGTACCAGCTGGTGAATGAAGGCGCAGCCTGGCAGAGAATGGGGAAGGTACCGGCTGGTGAATGAAGGTGCAGGCTGGCAGAGAATGGGGAAGGTACAGGCTGGTGAGTGAAGGTGCAGGCTGGCAGAGAATGGGGAAGGTACAGGCTGGTGAATGAAGATGCAGGCTGGCAGAGAATGGGGAAGTTACAGGCTGGTGAATGAAGGCGCAGGCTGGCAGAGAATGGGGAAGGTACCGGCTGGTGAATGAAGGTGCAGGCTGGCAGAGAATGGGGAAGGTACAGGCTGGTGAATGAAGATGCAGGCTGGCAGAGAATGGGGAAGGTACCGGCTGGTGAATGAAGGCGCAGGCTGGCACAGAATGGGGAAGGTACCGGCTGGTGAATGAAGGTGCAGGCTGGCAGAGAATGGGGAAGGTACCGGCTGGTGAGTGAAGACGCAGGCTGGCAGAGAATGGGGAAGGTACAGGCTGGTGAGTGAAGGTGCAGGCTGGCAGAGAATGGGGAAGGTACAGGCTGGTGAATGAAGATGCAGGCTGGCAGAGAATGGGGAAGTTACAGGCTGGTGAATGAAGGCGCAGGCTGGCAGAGAATGGGGAAGGTACCGGCTGGTGAATGAAGGTGCAGGCTGGCAGAGAATGGGGAAGGTACAGGCTGGTGAATGAAGATGCAGGCTGGCAGAGAATGGGGAAGGTACCGGCTGGTGAATGAAGGCGCAGGCTGGCAGAGAATGGGGAAGGTACCGGCTGGTGAATGAAGGTGCAGGCTGGCAGAGAATGGGGAAGGTACCGGCTGGTGAGTGAAGACGCAGGCTGGCAGAGAATGGGGAAGGTACAGGCTGGTGAGTGAAGGTGCAGGCTGGCAGAGAATGGGGAAGGTACCGGCTGGTGAATGAAGGTGCAGGCTGGCAGAGAATGGGGAAGGTACCGGCTGGTGAATGAAGGTGCAGGCTGGCACAGAATGGGGAAGGTACCGGCTGGTGAGTGAAGGTGCAGGCTGGCAGGGAATCGGGACGGTACAGGCTGGTGAATGAAGGTGCAGGCTGGCAGAGAATGGGGAAGGTACAGGCTGGTGAATGAAGGTGCAGGCTGGCAGGGAATCGGGACGGTACAGGCTGGTGAATGAAGGTGCAGGCTGGCAGAGAATGGGGAAGGTACAGGCTGGTGAATGAAGGTGCAGGCTGGCAGAGAATGGGGAAGGTACAGGCTGGTGAATGAAGGTGCAGGCTGGCAGAGAATGGGGAAGGTACAGGCTGGTGAATGAAGGTGCAGGCTGGCAGAGAATGGGGAAGGTACCGGCTGGTGAGTGAAGGCGCAGGCTGGCAGAGAATGGGGAAGGTACCGGCTGGTGAGTGAAGGTGCAGGCTGGCAGGGAATCGGGACGGTACAGGTTTGCAGTGAAGATGCAGGCTGGCAGAGAATGGGGAAGGTACCGGCTGGTGAATGAAGGTGCAGGCTGGCAGGGAATGGGGAAGGTACCGGCTGGTGAATGAAGGTGCAGGCTGGCAGGGAATCGGGACGGTACAGGTTTGCAGTGAAGATGCAGGCTGGCAGAGAATGGGGAAGGTACCGGCTGGTGAATGAAGGCGCAGGCTGGCAGAGAATGGGGAAGGTACCGGCTGGTGAATGAAGGTGCAGGCTGGCAGGGAATCGGGACGGTACAGGCTGGTGAATGAAGGTGCAGGCTGGCAGAGAATGGGGAAGGTACCGGCTGGTGAGTGAAGGTGCAGGCTGGCAGAGAATGGGGAAGGTACAGGCTGGTGAATGAAGGTGCAGGCTGGCAGAGAATGGGGAAGGTACAGGCTGGTGAATGAAGGTGCAGGCTGGCAGAGAATGTGGAAGGTACCGGCTGGTGAATGAAGGTGCAGGCTGGCAGGGAATCGGGACGGTACAGGCTGGTGAATGAAGGTGCAGGCTGGCAGAGAATGGGGAAGGTACCGGCTGGTGAATGAAGGTGCAGGCTGGCAGGGAATCGGGACGGTACAGGCTGGTGAATGAAGGTGCAGGCTGGCAGAGAATGGGGAAGGTACCGGCTGGTGAATGAAGGTGCAGGCTGGCAGGGAATCGGGACGGTACAGGCTGGTGAATGAAGGTGCAGGCTGGCAGAGAATGTGGAAGGTACCGGCTGGTGAATGAAGGTGCAGGCTGGCAGGGAATCGGGACGGTACAGGCTGGTGAATGAAGGTGCAGGCTGGCAGAGAATGGGGAAGGTACAGGCTGGTGAATGAAGGTGAAGGCTGGCAGAGAATGGGGAAGGTACCGGCTGGTGAATGAAGGCGCAGGCTGGCAGAGAATGGGGAAGGTACCGGCTGGTGAATGAAGGCGCAGGCTGGCAGAGAATGGGGAAGGTACCGGCTGGTGAATGAAGGTGCAGACTGGCAGAGAATGGGGAAGGTACCGGCTGGTGAATGAAGGTGCAGGCTGGCAGAGAATGGGGAAGGTACCGGCTGGTGAATGAAGGTGCAGGCTGGCAGGGAATGGGGAAGGTACCGGCTGGTGAATGAAGGTGCAGGCTGGCAGGGAATCGGGACGGTACAGGTTTGCAGTGAAGATGCAGGCTGGCAGAAAATGGGGAAGGTACCGGCTGGTGAATGAAGGCGCAGGCTGGCAGAGAATGGGGAAGGTACAGGCTGGTGAATGAAGGTGCAGGCTGGCAGAGAATGGGGAAGGTACAGGCTGGTGAATGAAGGTGCAGGCTGGCAGAGAATGGGGAAGGTACAGGCTGGTGAATGAAGGTGCAGGCTGGCAGAGAATGGGGAAGGTACAGGCTGGTGAATGAAGGTGCAGGCTGGCAGAGAATGGGGAAGGTACCGGCTGGTGAGTGAAGGTGCAGGCTGGCAGGGAATCGGGACGGTACAGGCTGGTGAATGAAGGTGCAGGCTGGCAGAGAATGGGGAAGGTACAGGCTGGTGAATGAAGGTGCAGGCTGGCAGAGAATGGGGAAGGTACAGGCTGGTGAATGAAGGTGCAGGCTGGCACAGAATGGGGAAGTTACCGGCTGGTGAGTGAAGGTGCAGGCTGGCAGGGAATCGGGACGGTACAGGCTGGTGAATGAAGGTGCAGGCTGGCAGAGAATGGGGAAGGTACAGGCTGGTGAATGAAGGTGCAGGCTGGCAGGGAATCGGGACGGTACAGGCTGGTGAATGAAGGTGCAGGCTGGCAGAGAATGGGGAAGGTACAGGCTGGTGAATGAAGGTGCAGGCTGGCAGAGAATGGGGAAGGTACAGGCTGGTGAATGAAGGTGCAGGCTGGCACAGAATGGGGAAGGTACCGGCTGGTGAGTGAAGGTGCAGGCTGGCAGAGAATGTGGAAGGTACCGGCTGGTGAATGAAGGTGCAGGCTGGCAGGGAATCGGGACGGTACAGGCTGGTGAATGAAGGTGCAGGCTGGCAGAGAATGGGGAAGGTACAGGCTGGTGAGTGAAGGTGCAGGCTGGCAGAGAATGGGGAAGGTACAGGCTGGTGAATGAAGGTGCAGGCTGGCAGAGAATGGGGAAGGTACAGGCTGGTGAATGAAGGTGCAGGCTGGCAGAGAATGGGGAAAGTACCGGCTGGTGAATGAAGGCGCAGGCTGGCAGAGAATGGGGAAGGTACAGGCTGGTGAATGAAGGTGCAGGCTGGCAGAGAATGGGGAAGGTACAGGCTGGTGAATGAAGATGCAGGCTGGCAGAGAATGGGGAAGGTACAGGCTGGTGAGTGAAGGTGCAGGCTGGCAGAGAATGGGGAAGGTACCGGCTGGTGAATGAAGGCGCAGCCTGGCAGAGAATGGGGAAGGTACCGGCTGGTGAATGAAGGTGCAGGCTGGCAGAGAATGGGGAAGGTACAGGCTGGTGAGTGAAGGTGCAGTCTGGCAGAGAATGGGGAAGGTACAGGCTGGTGAATGAAGATGCAGGCTGGCAGAGAATGGGGAAGGTACAGGCTGGTGAGTGAAGGTGCAGGCTGGCAGAGAATGGGGAAGGTACCGGCTGGTGAATGAAGGCGCAGGCTGGCAGAGAATGGGGAAGGTACCGGCTGGTGAGTGAAGGCGCAGGCTGGCAGAGACTGGGGAAGGTACCGGCTGGTGAGTGAAGGTGCAGGCTGGCAGAGAATGGGGAAGGTACCGGCTGGTGAATGAAGGTGCAGGGTGGCAGGGAATCGGGACGGTACAGGTTTGCAGTGAAGATGCAGGCTGGCAGAGAATGGGGAAGGTACCGGCTGGTGAATGAAGGCGCAGGCTGGCAGAGAATGGGGAAGGTACCGGCTGGTGAATGAAGGTGCAGGCTGGCAGAGAATGGGGAAGGTACCGGCTGGTGAGTGAAGGCGCAGGCTGGCAGAGAATGGGGAAGGTACAGGCTGGTGAGTGAAGGTGCAGGCTGGCAGAGAATGGGGAAGGTACAGGCTGGTGAATGAAGGTGCAGGCTGGCAGAGAATGGGGAAGGTACCGGCTGGTGAATGAAGGCGCAGGCTGGCAGAGAATGGGGAAGGTACCGGCTGGTGAGTGAAGGCGCAGGCTGGCAGAGAATGGGGAAGGTACCGGCTGGTGAGTGAAGGTGCAGGCTGGCAGGGAATCGGGACGGTACAGGTTTGCAGTGAAGATGCAGGCTGGCAGAGAATGGGGAAGGTACCGGCTGGTGAATGAAGGCGCAGGCTGGCAGAGAATGGGGAAGGTACCGGCTGGTGAATGAAGGTGCAGGCTGGCAGGGAATGGGGAAGGTACCGGCTGGTGAATGAAGGTGCAGGCTGGCACGGAATCGGGACGGTACAGGTTTGCAGTGAAGATGCAGGCTGGCAGAGAATGGGGAAGGTACCGGCTGGTGAATGAAGGCGCAGGCTGGCAGAGAATGGGGAAGGTACCGGCTGGTGAATGAAGGTGCAGACTGGCAGAGAATGGGGAAGGTACCGGCTGGTGAATGAAGGTGCAGGCTGGCAGAGAATGGGGAAGGTACCGGCTGGTGAGTGAAGGCGCAGGCTGGCAGAGAATGGGGAAGGTACCGGCTGGTGAGTGAAGGCGCAGGCTGGCAGAGAATGGGGAAGGTACCAGCTGGTGAGTGAAGGTGCAGGCTGGCAGGGAATCGGGACGGTACAGGTTTGCAGTGAAGATGCAGGCTGGCAGAGAATGGGGAAGGTACCGGCTGGTGAATGAAGGCGCAGGCTGGCAGAGAATGGGGAAGGTACCGGCTGGTGAAAGAAGGTGCAGGCTGGCAGAGAATGGGGAAGGTACCGGCTGGTGAATGAAGGTGCAGGCTGGCAGAGAATGGGGAAGGTACCGGCTGGTGAGTGAAGGCGCAGGCTGGCAGAGAATGGGGAAGGTACAGGCTGGTGAATGAAGGTGCAGGCTGGCAGAGAATGGGGAAGGTACCGGCTGGTGAGTGAAGGCGCAGGCTGGCAGAGAATGGGGAAGGTACCGGCTGGTGAGTGAAGGCGCAGGCTGGCAGAGAATGGGGAAGGTACCGGCTGGTGAGTGAAGGTGCAGGCCGGCAGAGAATGGGGAAGGTACCTGTGTCGCCCTGGGCAAGCCAGGGGACACAGGTCACACACCACCACACCCTACATCCCAGTTAGGAACACCAAAGCTAACCAAAAATCCTTGTTGCCTTCCTCCAGAGGCTGATGTTCACACCAGGGGGTGGGCCAGGCGGTTGGCTCCGCCCACCGAGGAGGACACAGCTCTGGAGGCGGGAGAAACCAGGCAGTCTAGTTAGGGGAGTGAAGGAGTAAACAGCTAAGATGAGTTAAGGAAGTGAAAGTGAAGTAAAGTGGTAAAGGAGGAAAGCAAGAGTGGTGACAGAGAGAAAGCCTGAAGTAGTCCAGCTGTGTGCAGGACAGGTCAGCAAGGTCAGCAACGACGGTGACTGTCTGGAGGGGGACCGTTTGGAAGTTCCTGGAAGGACCGCGGACGGGTAGTGGCCCGGCGGTCTGGAGCAGTGTTCCGAAGGACAGTCAGCACCAGGCCAGGGGCCTCTCGGACCCCGGCAAGGCTAGGAGTCGCCACAATTGGCCAAATCCGTCAGTGAAGGGGACGTAGATCCCCCAACAACCAAGTCCCAATTGAAGGCAACAGCCCAACCAGAGTAGGAGAGACACCGCCACCGCCAAGGCACCAGTTTCTCAGGGCCAGCGCCTGCGGGCAAAGAGTAGAGCTCCTCCGGTCCAGCTTGAAGCCGGGGAGCGGGTTACCGGTGGGGACCCATCGCTACAAACAAGTAAACAAAGGTGCAAGGAAGAGGGACATCACCGTCACCTTCTGGGAGAGCAAGTGCAGCCGTCCGTGGGAACCGTCTTTCCAGCCGTGTGGTTTACCGTAAAAACTGTGTCAACGTCTCAGGCTGAGTGAGTACCACAGTGCCGCAAGGCACAGCGCTGCCCCCGCGTCCCTGCGCCCACCAGGCCCCGCATCTCCTTCTCCACCACCGGGCCCCGGGATCACCAACCCCTACCCACGGAGGGACCACACAACACCTGGCTGCTCCGCATCACCATCCCCGGGACCCCCGAATTGAGCAGCGGTGGTGAAATCACCACAACCGTGGGTGGCGTCACGAACTATAACAATCCCCCCACACCCAACCACAAACCCCTTTCACTCACGGGCGAGGAGTGTCGCTCGAGAAACCCCGGGATCCGGCCCACCGCTCGAGCCACCACTGAGCAGCTGCCGGACCCGAGCAGAAGGGGTGAGTGTAGTGTGCCGACACCCTCCTCCCCGCCCGCGACAACTTGGCGTCACGAACAGGATCTTACCGCTCTGCCGTCTGGTAGAGGTGCGCCTTGTTACCGCCGGAGTTACCCCGCGTCCCTGCGCCCACCAGGCCCTGCACCTACCATCACCGGGCCCCGGGATCACCAACTTCTACCCACGGAGGGGCAACACAACACCTGGCTGCTCCGCAGCACCATCCCCGGGATCCCCGTATAGAGCAGCGGTGGTGAAATCACCACAACCGTGGGTGGCGTCACGGACAATAAACAATTCCCACACCCAACAACCCCCTTTCACTCACGGGTGAGGAGTGCCGCTCGAGAAACCCCCGGGATCCGGCCCACCGCTCGAGCCACCACTGAGTAGCAGCCGCCGGACCCGAGCAGAAGGGGTGAGCGTAGTGTGCTGACACCCTCCTCCCCGCCCGCGACATACCGGCTGATGAATGAAGGTGCAGGCTGGCAGAGAATGGAGAAGGTACCGGCTGGTGAGTGAAGGTGCAGGCTGGCAGAGAATGGAGCAGGTACCGGCTGGTGAGTGAAGGTGCAGGCTGGCAGGGAATCGGGACGGTACAGGTTTGCAGTGAAGATGCAGGCTGGGAGTAAAGGTGAAGGGTAGCAGTGAAGCTGCAGGTTACAGTGAACAGACAGAAAGCTGGTAGAAGACTGACAAGAATGTGCCTGGGAATGTCTCACGCTGCAGCTCAAGGTGTCACAATCACTGTGATTCAGCATTTCTCATGTCCCAGCAGAGATTCTCTTATGTTGGGGCCGGGTCCTTGACCCTGATTCATAAGGGATAATTACTAAGCTCTAGCAGCAGCAGGACCGTCTGGTAAATGTAGGACGATGGAGGCCCTGGACACAGCAGGATGGACATCAGTTATGAGGGGAAGATGATGTGGTAGTGAAGGTACTATAATAAGGTGAGCGGTCTCTGGCTTTAGGTGTCATTTTACTTTTATTATTCCTGGAGGTGTTGGGCAGGAGAAGGCTCGTTTTTGGCCCAGAGGTGAACAGGCCCTGATGGTTCCCTTTGCGTGAGTGGGCCCTCCATCCTCTTATATGACCAGCAGTTGACACCATACACTAGATTAGCTATGTACAGACAAGGGCAGCAGCAAATAATCTGCCAAACTGCCAAGCGTCTTATTCTATAAATCTGTGAATGAGAGTAATGTATCATGTGAAAGCAGTGGCCCCCAGAGCTGAAGTTACTCGTGGACCCTTAGGGCAGCTTTGACTTCTGGATACACAGCTGGGTCCTGTATACTGAGAGCATGGAGTGTTTATGTGCTAGAAGCCACGCCTGGTCACATGACTCCTCGGAAGAAGGGGAGGAGAAGGGGGGCAATAGCATAAAAGCAAAGAGCCAACATCTCCGCAATGTTACTCAGGAACTGTCTACCTCAACTTAGACTCGTCACCAGGAACACGGGCAACACAATGAGTGCAGGTGAGCTGTAAGGAAATAACAGGCCAAGCCAGTACCAAAACAGAGAGTAGGCGAGATACCACGACAGAATGTGAGGAGACACAAGGGGCAGAAAGTGGGTGAGATACCACGACAGAATGTGAGGAGACACAAGGGGAAGAAAGTGGGTGAGATACCACGACAGAATGTGAGGAAACACAAGGGGCAAAAAGTGGGTGAGATACCACAGGACAGAATGTGAGGAGACACAAGGGGAAGAAAGTGAGTGAGATACCAGGACAGAATGTGAGGAGACACAAGGGGGAGAAAGTGGGTGAGATACCAGGACAGAATGTGAGGAGACACAAGGGGGAGAAAGTGGGTGAGATACCAGGACAGAATGTGAGGAGACACAAGGGGAAGAAAGTGGGTGAGATACCAGGACAGAATGTGAGGAGACACAAGGGGAAGAAAGTGGGTGAGATACCAGGACAGAATGTGAGGAGACACAAGGGGCAGAAAGTGAGTGAGATACCAGGACAGAATGTGAGGAGACACAAGGGGGAGAAAGTGGGTGAGATACCACGACAGAATGTGAGGAAACACAAGGGTCAAAAAGTGGGTGAGATACCAGGACAGAATGTGACGAGACAAAAGAGGAAGAAAGTGGGTGAGATACCAGGACAAAATGTGAGGAGACACAAGGGACAGAAAGTGGGTGAGATACCAGGACAGAATGTGAGGAGACACAAAGGGAAGAAAGTGGGTGAGATACCAGGACAGAATGTGAGGAGACACAAGGGGAAGAAAGTGGGTGAGATACCAGGACAGAATGTGAGGAGACACAAGGGGAAGAAAGTGGGTGAGATACCACGACAGAATGTGAGGAGACACAAGGGGCAGAAAGTGAGTGAGATACCAGGACAGAATGTGAGGAGACACAAGGGGGAGAAAGTGGGTGAGATACCAGGACAGAATGTGAGGAGACACAAGGGGAAGAAAGTGGGTGAGATACCAGGACAGAATGTGAGGAGACACAAGGGGAAGAAAGTGGGTGAGATACCAGGACAGAATGTGACGAGACAAAAGGGGAAGAAAGTGGGTGAGATACCAGGACAAAATGTGAGGAGACACAAGGGGCAGAAAGTGGGTGAGATACCAGGACAGAATGTGAGGAGACACAAGGGGAAGAAAGTGGGTGAGATACCAGGACAGAATGTGAGGAGACACAAGGGGCAGAAAGTGGGTGAGATACCAGGACAGAATGTGAGGAGACACAAGGGGAAGAAAGTGGGTGAGATACCAGGACAGAATGTGAGGAGACACAAGGGGAAGAAAGTGGGTGAGATACCAGGACAGAATGTGAGGAGACACAAGGGGAAGAAAGTGGGTGAGATACCAGGACAGAATGTGAGGAGACACAAGGGGAAGAAAGTGGGTGAGATACCACGACAGAATGTGAGGAGACACAAGGGGCAGAAAGTGGGTGAGATACCAGGACAGAATGTGAGGAGACACAAGGGGCAGAAAGTGAGTGAGATACCAGGACAGAATGTGAGGAGACACAAGGGGGAGAAAGTGGGTGAGATACCAGGACAGAATGTGAGGAGACACAAGGGGCAAAAAGTGGGTGAGATACCAGGACAGAATGTGAGGAGACACAAGGGGAAGAAAGTGGGTGAGATACCAGGACAAAATGTGAGGAGACACAAGGGGCAGAAAGTGGGTGAGATACCAGGACAGAATGTGAGGAGACACAAGGGGAAGAAAGTGGGTGAGATACCAGGACAGAATGTGAGGAGACACAAGGGGCAGAAAGTGGGTGAGATACCAGGACAGAATGTGAGGAGACACAAGGGGAAGAAAGTGGGTGAGATACCAGGACAGAATGTGAGGAGACACAAGGGGAAGAAAGTGGGTGAGATACCAGGACAAAATGTGAGGAGACACAAGGGGCAGCAAGTGGGTGAGATACCAGGACAGAATGTGAGGAGACACAAGGGCCAGAACGTGGGTGAGATACCAGGACAGAATGTGAGGAGACACAAGGGGAAGAAAGTGGGTGAGATACCAGGACAAAATGTGAGGAGACACAAGGGGCAGAAAGTGGGTGAGATACCAGGACAGAATGTGAGGAGACACAAGGGGAAGAAAGTGGGTGAGATACCAGGACAGAATGTGAGGAGACACAAGGGGCAGAAAGTGGGTGAGATACCAGGACAGAATGTGAGGAGACACAAGGGGAAGAAAGTGGGTGAGATACCAGGACAGAATGTGAGGAGACACAAGGGGAAGAAAGTGGGTGAGATACCAGGACAAAATGTGAGGAGACACAAGGGGCAGCAAGTGGGTGAGATACCAGGACAGAATGTGAGGAGACACAAGGGGCAGAAAGTGGGTGAGATACCAGGACAAAATGTGAGGAGACACAAGGGGCAGAAAGTGGGTGAGATACCAGGACAGAATGTGAGGAGACAAAAGGGGCAGAATGTGGGTGAGATACCAGGACAGAATGTGAGGAGACACAAGGGGCAGAAAGTGGGTGAGATACCAGGACAGAATGTGAGGTGACACAAGGGGCAGAACGTGGGTGAGATACCAGGACAGAATGTGAGGAGACACAAGGGGCAGAAAGTGGGTGAGATACCAGGACAGAATGTGAGGAGACACAAGGGGCAGAACGTGGGTGAGATACCAGGACAGAATATGAGGAGACACAAGGGGCAGAAAGTGGGTGAGATACCAGGACAGAATGTGAGGAGACACAAGTGGCAGAACGTGTGTGAGATACCAGGACAGAATGTGAGGAGACACAAGGGGCAGAAAGTTGGTGAGATACCAGGACAGAATGTGAGGAGACATAAGGGGCAGAACGTGGTTGAGATACCAAGACAGAACATGGGGAGACACGGAGGCAGAATGTGAAGAGACACGGGGGCAGAATGTGGATGAGACACCAGGACAGAATGTGAGGAGACACGGGGGGGGGCAGAATGTGAGCAGACACGGGGGGACAGAATGTGAGCAGACACGGGGGGACAGAATGTGAGCAGACACGGGGGGACAGAATGTGAGGAGACACGGGGGGACAGAATGTGAGGAGACACCTGGGGCAGAACGTGGGTGAGATACCAGCACAATAGTTTGATTCTGGTGGTTATTTAAATATTACCACCGCTTCTCTTTCATGATTTGCTGTGCTAGGTTGTACTTCTATATTATGCACTATTTGCTTGCTCTGGTCACAGGATTAATTTTTCATAATGTTAATTGTTATTGTGCCAAGCGATCATACCCAGTGGCAACACGCATTTCTAATTTATTGTCTCAGTATATTAACGGACAGTGTATGTACCAATATCAACACAGATGTTTTTCTTAATAACTACTTTGTTGAAGGGAATCTGTCACCAGGTCTTTGCCACCTAACCTGCAAGCAGCATAAGGTAGGGGCAGAGATGCTGATTCCAGTAGTGTTTCACTTACTTGTCTGCTTAGTGTCGTTTTGATAAAACCACAGTTTAATTAGCAGTAGATTATCATTACAGGACTACTTGGCATGCTGCAGGTAGTCTAGAAAATTCCTTATCTCTGTATAACTGCTAGATCTGCAGCAGAGGAAACATTCATTTTATGAAAATGACCGCAAACAGCTCAGTAACTAACACATGGCTGGAATCAGGGTCTCTGTCTCTATATTGTGCTGCTCTCAGATGGAGGAAAAAAACCTGGAGACAGATTCCCTTTAAAATGCACATTATTGTGTCCTTGATCTGCAATACAATTTTGTGCATTTCTCTGTTTAATATTTAGTGTATTGTCCCCTTGTATTTAATATAGGATATTTATTCATATTTAGTGGGGAAAATAAGGATTTGATCCTCTGCCACTTTTGAAGTTTTCCCCCCATACAAAGACTGGAGCAAGCTGTAATTTGTATTGTAGGAAACTTCGGCTGTGACAGACAGAATAAAAAATACACAGAAAATCCCATTGAATGATTTGTAAATAATTAATTTGCATTTTATTGCATGAAATAAGTAGTTTATCACCGACCAACCAGCAAGAATTCTGCTCTCACAGGCCTGTTATTTTTCCTCCTACTGTGCACTCTTTACTTATATTAATTGGATGTTTGAGCTTGTGACCTGTATAAAAGACATCTGTCCACACACTCAATTATACCAACCTCTCCACCATGGCCAAGACCAAATAGTTGTCTGCCTATTGTCCAATAATCCAATCCAGCCTTGCACAGGTCTACAATTTTTCTCTGTTGTCCTTAAGCAACTTGGTGAAAAGGCACGTTATGGGGAGCCCCCCAGCCTAACAATATCAGCCAGCAGCCGCCCGGAATTGCCGCATGCATTAGATGTGACAGTCCCGGGACTCTACCCGGCTCATCCCGAATTGCCCTGGTGTGGTGGCAATCGGGGTAATAAGGGGTTAATGATGGGAGGCGTCTATGAGACACCCCCAATGATTAACCTGTCAGTGAAAGTAATTAAACACATACACCCAAAAAAAAACTTTATTTGGAATAAAGGACAAAAAAACACCCTCTTTTACCATTTTATTAAAATCCCCAAATACCCCTCCTGGTTCGACGTAATCCACAGAGGTCCCGCGACGCTTTCAGCTCTACTACATGAAGCTGACAGGAGCGGCCGTGGAACACCGCCGCTCTCTATCATCTCCACGCAGCAACTGAGGGAGTCGCGCTGTCAGCGGTGACGTCACTGAGGAAGTGTCGGGGTGTGCGGTGATGATGATGTGTGCGGGAGTGCCGGGGTGTGTGCGGTGATGATGAGTGCGGGAGTGCAAGGGTGTGTGCGGAGATGATGTGTCGGGGTGTATGCGGGGATGATGTGTGCGGGAGTGTCGGGGTGTGTGCGGGAGTGTCGGGGTGTGTGCGGGGATGATGCGTGCGGGAGTGTCGGGGTGTGTGCGGGGATGATGCATGCGGGAGTGTCGGGGTGTGTGCGGTGATGATGAGTGCAGGAGTGTCAGGGTGTATGCGGTAATGATGCGTGCGGGAGTGTCTGGATGTGTGCGGGGATGATGCATGCGGGAGTGTGTGCGGTGATGATGAGTGTGGGAGTGCTGGGGTGTGTGCGGGGATGATGCGTGCGGGAGTGCCGGGGTGTGTGCGGGGATGCGTGCGGGAGTGCCTGCGTGTGCGGTGATGACGGGGTCTCTCCCTCTCTCTCAGCTTAAAAAAAAAAAAGGCATCCGTTTTTTACCGGATCCGTCGCATCAGTTTTTACACACTCTGACACGGATCCGTTGCATCAGGCACAAACCGGATTGTGCCTGATTGGAACAAACTGATGTGTGAAAGTAGCCTTACTTGGTCTGGGGCGCCATAGACTATCTCGCCTTGTGGGGTAAGGATGATTCTGAGAAAGGTCAGGAATCTGCCCAGAACTACACATGAGAACCACCTGGTCAATGACCTGAAGAGAGCTGGGACCACAGTCTCAAACATTAGTAACACACTATGCCGTCATGGATGAAAATCCTGCAGGGCACACAATGCCCCCTGCTCACAGCAGCACATGTCCTGGCATGTTTGAAGTTTACCAATGACCATCTGGATTATCCAGAGAAGGAATGGGAGAAGGTCGTGTGGTCAGATGATACCAAATTGAACTTTTTGGTATCAACTCTACTTGCAGAGTTTGGAAGAAGAAGGATGAGTACAACCCCAAGAACACCATCCCAACCGTAAAGCATGGGGGTTGAAACATTATCCTTTAGGGGTACTTTTCTGCAGAAAGGACAGAAAAGAATGCTCCGTATTGAAGGGAGGATGGATGGGGTCATGTATCGCGAGATTTAGGCCAACCTCTTTCGCTCAGTAAGAGCACTGAAGACGGGTCGTGGCTGGGTCTTCCAGCATGACATTGACCCTAAACACACAGCCAGGGCAACTAAGGATCGGCTCCATAAGAAGCATTTCCAAGTCCTGGAGTGGCCTAGCCAGTCTCCAGACCTGACCCGAATAGAAAATCTATGAAGGTAGCTGAAACTCAATGTTGCTCAGTGACAGCCCCGAAACCTGAAAGATTCGGAGAAAATCTGCATGGAGGAGTGACCTGGAAGATCTTGAGAAGATCTGTATGAAGACACAGTCCTGTAAAATGTCTGTCAGGGGTTAATGTCCTTAATTGGCCAGACAGGGATCCCTGTGGTGTGTTAACTACTGTTTGTTGAGTTATTGTTTTCTCCAGGAATATCAGAGCCTCCCATTGTTTGAGAATGTGGATTGCTAAATGAATGTAACTTCCCCTAGCCTCTCTGTCTACCTAACTCAGATGAGAATTAGCTATGCGGATTGAAATTCCACCCAATAAGAACACAGCCTTATTCCCTGGAAAGAGTGCGCGAGAGATATAAAAAGGGACTGTTGGAGTGACCAGTTTGTTCTTTTGCTACATGGCTGTAATCTAAAGGTTTCAATCCCATTTGGAAATCCATTACCCAGCCTAGGCACTTCAGCCCCTGCTAGGGAATTTGAAACTGGATTACATTGTGCAAGATTCACTGCCAAGGATCCTAGGATTTGGCAGGAAGAAACCCAGATCGGAGCCGATTCAGTTACCTGGCTACGAACTTTGTTGTGCTTGTGAAGCTTCCTATGCTTGTCACTAGTCTATTCTCGGTGGGTGCTTGCCAAAAGCAGGGTGCTGCTGGTTTGAGGTACATGGCCTTGGAAGCTCCGAAGGCATGAATATTCTGCTCCCCGGTGAGACTCTGTTGCTTGTTACATTGTGTGGTTTGCATGGTTTTTGTGTTATATGCCTTTGACTGCTGGGGATTTAATAAAGTCTAATTACTGTGGTTCCCGCACCCTGTGTTGTTTGAGTAGTGTTCTGCCCACTGGTAAGGAGTTCAGGTGTTCAGTTGGGATGAGCCCTGGTCCATGCAGTTTATCTTAAGGCTGGTGGGCAGTAGACGAGAGCACCTGTGGCGCCCCTGAGGCTTCAGTCGCCACAGAGTACTGCATCTCTTTTAAGATGTAGTACTCATCCCGGGTAAGGAGAGGTTAATCGCTGGTGGTTCTCACATTCACACACTACAGACAGTTAGGTGCCTTCCCACTGGGGGGGATGGCCTGAGGTAAATAGGGGGGGTGGCCATCACGAAGCATGGGACTTTCCCGGTGACAAGGACAGCCACCTGTGGGGTAGGCACCACTTGGGGAAAAGGGAAGGAGTATCTTCAAAACATAGTTAGCCCCGGGCACAGCTTGGGGTGAGGCGCACTTGGGGACTTAGGTCCACTCTCTTCTACCTCACACTTCTGGGAGCATCATAGGGCCCGTGGCTTGGAGCATCCAGCACAGCCTGGGTTCTCTACAGCTACAGGGGATTCCAGGGTCTGTGGTGAGTGCAGGAAAACACCCACGACCCATTCCACATTCCACTTATACCGGGATTGGAGGGACCTCGGCCAGAAAGGACTCACAGTGGGAACACCGGTAGTGACCTCGAATTGCTTGGGATCAGCTGGGGCCCATCACAGTGGTGACCAGTGCATCAGGAGCGACAACCAGGTTACTTCAGGAACTGTGATTAAAACACCTGGAACCCGCAGAGACTGTGTCCGCCTGTCATCCCCGGCGCCGTCATCCTGCGCCTTGGCGCCCGCCATCACTACTCCCCTCATCATCCTCCCCGGGGCCCACTCCACCTGTGGGGAGTGTGGAGACAGGGGTGTCAGTGGGTGCTCTCGTCGGCTGATTTGGCCGCCTTTAGAAAGACAGCATGGGCCATGGCTTATCCCAACTGATTGCCCGACCTCCTTAACTGTGGGCAGAACACTATGAGGGAATCACAATATTAAGACTTTATTGGATCCCCAAACAATTAATGACATATGGCACATAACCAGCAAAACCACAAAATATAGCCGGCAACAGAGTCTCACCCTTCCGCTGGCTCACCAGTAATTAGAATGTCCGTGCCTCAGAGCTTCCAGCGCTACTTACTCCAAACCAGCAGCACCCCGCTTTCGGCGGCCACCCACCGAGAATGGAATAACGCCAGATTTAGGAAGCTGGCTGAGGACCGCAAAACCTGTAGTCAGGTGACTGGATTGTCCCAAGCTGGATTCCTTCCTTAGGCAGTCTTTGATAGCTCAGCCGAATCCTTGAATTCGATGCTGAAGTCCATATAGTGTTATAATCCATGTTTGGTTATGGCTTGCCAATCGATCCGCAGGTCCTAGATTGGTAGTGTCGCGGGCGGGGAGGAGGGTGTCGGCACACTACGCTCACCCCTTCTGCTCGGGTCCGGCAGCTGCTCAGTGGTGGCTCGAGCGGTGGGCCGGATCCCGGGGTTTCTCGAGCGACACTCCTCGCCCGTGAGTGAAAGGGGTTTGTGGTTGGGTGTGGGGGGATTGTTATAGTTCGTGACGCCACCCACGGTTGTGGTGATTTCACCACCGCTGCTCAATTCGGGGGTCCCGGGGATGGTGATGCGGAGCAGCCAGGTGTTGTGTTGTCCCTCCGTGGGTAGGGGTTGGTGATCCCGGGGCCCGGTGGTGGAGAAGGAGATGCGGGGCCTGGTGGGCGCAGGGACGCGGGGGCAGCGCTGTGCCTTGCGGCACTGTGGTACTCACTCAGCCTGAGACATGGACACAGTTTGTACGGTAAACCAAACGGCTGGTAGGACGGTCCCACAGACGGCTGCACCTGCACTCCCGGTAGGTGACGGTGATGTCCCTCTTCCTTGCACCTATGTTTGACTTGTGGTAGCGGTGGATTCCCTCCGGTTACCCGCTCCCCGACTGCAATCTGGGCCGGAGGAGCTCTACACTTTGCCCGCAGGCGCTGGCCCTGAGAAACTGGTGCCGTGGCGGTGGCGGTGTCTCTCTGCTTCAGGTTGGGCTGTTGCCTTCAATCGGGACTTGGTTGTTGGGGGATTTACATCCCCTTCACTGACGGATTCGACAAATTTGGCGACTCCTAGCCTTGCCGGGGTCCGAGAGGCCCCTGCCCTGGTGCTGACTGTCCTTCGGAACACTGCTCCAGACCACCGGGCACACAGCCAACGGGGTCCTTCCAGGAACTTCCAAACGGTCCCCCTCCAGACAGTCACCGCCGTCGCTGACCTTGCTGATCTGGCCCTACACAAAGCTGGACCCTTCAGGCTTTCTTACTTTACTGTCACTTCACTTGCTTTCCTCCTTTACCACTTCTCTACTTTCACTGCTTGTTGACTCTCACTTTTGCTCCTCACACTTGCCCTCCCTGGGCTAATCTGCCTGGTTTCTCCCGCCTCCAGAGCTGTGACCTCCTTGGTGGGCGGAGCCAACCGCCTGGCCCACCCCCTGGTGTGAATCATCAGCCTCTGGAGGAAGGCAACAAGGATTTCTGGTTAGCATTGATGTGCCTACCTGGAGTGTGGGGTGTGGTGGTGTTGTGACCTGTGACCCCTGGCTTGCCCAGGGCGACACATTCCCCCTTAGCAAAATGCAGACCGTCCGCGGGCTGCCGTCCTACACCGGTTTTATTTTTCTGAAAAAAGGGATAACAAGGTTAAGCAAACATGAATAACATTTTTAATAACTCTTCCCAAGACGGGAGGCACATTTACTTTTAACGTTGCAACGGTTTACGGCTACGGTTTCCGCTCTCTCCCACCCAAGCAACCTGGCCCTGATGCTGCCCCTAAAGCCCAGGCAGCACCCCTTGACCCACAGTCCAGCACAAGTTACCCGAGCGGGATCTGTCCTTGCCCTCCAGAGGGTAGCCACCGGTTCCTTTGGTGGCTGGGCCCCAGCCTGCTCTGCTCAGGGCCCTCCCTCCAACCTGCCTCTCCGGAGGCGGCATTGCGGAAACGGTAACGGTAACCAACATATTTACAAGCCACTTAACGTTTGTGGTGCCCTGCAAGTTCACGGGCTTGTCCATGGATAGTTCCCATGTAAAACTTTAAACGGTCCCCACGGGGACAACAGTGCCGGCTCCTGCCGGTTCAATCACAAGCAAATCAGGTGAAACTTCGGTAATTTTCATTTTCCTTATCATTCTTTTCCAAAACTTTTAAACAAACAAGAACTAACAACCACTCCTGCACTTTACGGACCCCTTTTACTCATAGAACGGTCTCCCTGTACCTAAGCGGGGGTCTACCTAGGTTGGAACGGGTGGACCTTCGGGGCCCAGTGTCAGTGTTGCTAGACAGTGGGGTAGAGGGAACAATCGGTTCCTCCTCCCTGCTATAGTGTGGAGCAGGCGGAGGTGTAGGGGGACTGGGTACAGGTTCGTCCCTGGGCACTGGCACTGGTTCTGGCTCACGGTTAACCGCTTCCACTACTTCTTCATCCACGGGTTGTGGGAACAGTATCACTGGAAGTATCACCGCGCCGTTCTGTGTAGGCCAGTTTGCTGGGAAGTCACCCATCACAGTGTGGATTACCTCTGCCGCCTTTTCCACTGGTGGAAGAACCGGTACTTCAGCCTCTGCTTTCAACGCTGGGGGGCATTTTTTTAGATGGTCCCGAGAAACGGTGGCCAGGGTGCCCCCTTGGTCACGACTGATCTGGTAGGTCTTCCCATCGTCCCACTCTGTGGGTTGTACGACGTAAGGGACTTGCTCCCACTGGTCATCCAGTTTGTGGGCTTTTCTCTTCCGTTTCAGCACCACATCTCCTGGCTGGAAAGGACCTGCGGGCGCCTTCTGATTGAACCGGTGCTCTTGCTGTTCTCGACTCCGACTGAGGTTTTTCTCCACATACTCCTGGATTTGCCGGTACTGGGCCCTCCTCCGACTTTCCCACTCTGCCGTTGAAGGGAGTGCTTCCGGGGCCTCCAACCCCATCTCCAGATCCACCGGCAGGCGGCCAGGACGAGCCCTCATCAGATACGCTGGGGTGCACTTCGTCGAGCTGGACGGGATATTATTGTACATGTCGACCAAGTCGGGTAACTTTTCTGGCCACATGTTCCGTTCTTCCAGCGGTAGTGTCTTGAGGAGCCCCAGGACCAAGTGGTTCATTTTCTCGCACATGCCGTTGGTTTGGGCGTGGTACGGAGTGGTCCGGATCTTCTTGCAGCCGTACAACTGGCAGAATTCGTGAAACACTTCTGCTTCAAAAGCCGGGCCTTGGTCAGTCAGCACCTTCTCGGGGTACCCATGGGGTCGGCAAAAATAGGCCTGGAACGCTCGAGCAGCGGTTCAACCAGTCAGGTCCTTAACGGGGACTACCACCATAAATCTTGAGTAGTGGTCTACCATGGTCAATGCGTAGGTGTACCCACTTCGGCTAGGGGTGAGTTTGACATGGTCTAGGGCGACCAGCTCCAGCGGCTGATGGGTGACTATGGGGTGTAACGGTGCCCTCTGGCTATTCTCGTCCTTTCTTCTCAGCGTACAAGGACCGCACTCTCGGCACCAGGCTTCCACCGATTCACGCATCCCACTCCAATAGAACCGCTCCCTCAGCAGCATCTCCAGTTTCTTCCACCCGAAGTGGCCAGCACCATCATGGTATGCCTGTAGGACAGTAGCGACATCAGCTTGAGGAACGATTAACTGGCATATTTTCTCATGGGTCTTCGGGTTGATCAGCTCACGGTACAGCCTCCCTTGGTGTAGGTAAAGCCGTTTCCGTTCTTTCCACAAGCGTTGGGCTTCGGCTGGAGCGGCAGGGTCTATTCCCATAGCACCTTGTTCCACCAGGGTCTTGACAAGGCGAACAGCCGGCGCTCGGTCCTGGGCGTCTTGCCACTCTTGACTGGGCCGCGGGTCCAGATCCACCCTTTGCTGACATACTTGAACCCTCTCAGTAGGCGGCTGGTGAAACGCAGGCAACTCAATCTCCTCGAGGTCGTCATCCTCGCACCCCTCTTCTGACAAATGGGGCATCCGGGAGAGTGCATCTGCATTGATGTTGACACGACCAGCTCGGTACTTTATGGTGAAATCATAGTTGGCTAACCGGGCTACCCACCGCTGCTCCAGCGCGCCCAACTTGGCCGTGTTCAGGTGAGTCAGCGGATTGTTGTCCGTGAATGCGGTGAATTTTGCTGCCGCCAAATAGTGACGGAACCGCTCCGTGATAGCCCACACCAACGCCAGTAGCTCGAGCTTGAAGGAGCTATAATTCTCAGGGTTCCTTTCGGTCGGCCGGAGTTTTCGGCTGGCGTAGGCAATCACCTTCTCCTTTCCCCCCTGGACCTGGGATAGGACCGCTCCTAGCCCCACGTTACTGGCGTCCGTGTGGAGGATGAATGGGCGCCCATAGTCAGGGTACGCCAGGACCTCTTCTCCGGTCAGGGCCGCCTTCAACTGGAAAAAGGACTCCTCATGCTTGTCCTCCCACGACAGTGGGGCTCCGATGGGTCTACCACCTTTGGTCTGTCCCACGAGGAGATCTTGCATGCGGGCAGCCATCTTCGTGTACCCCTTTATAAAGCGCCGATAGTACCCCACCAGACCTAGAAACTGCCTTACCTCCCTCACTGTAGTTGGTCTCGGCCAGCTTTGGATGGCAGTGATCTTCTCAGGGTCGGGGGCGACACCATCCGCACTCACCACATGCCCTAGATACTGCACCCTGGGTTTCAGCAGGTGGCATTTTGAGGGCTTCAACTTCATCCCGTACTTGGCAAGGGACGCGAACAACTCGGCCAGGTGCTCCAGATGGGCTTCATACGTCTGGGAATAAACAATCACATCATCCAAATACAGCAGGACGGTCTCGAAGTTTAAATGTCCCAGACAGCACTCCATCAACCGTTGGAAGGTCCCAGGGGCATTGCACAGCCCAAACGGCATGCTATTGAATTCGCAGAGCCCCATCGGGGTGGTGAAGGCGGTCTTCTCCCGGTCCTCTGGAGCCACGGCCACTTGCCAGTACCCGCTGGTGAGGTCAAGGGTCGAGAAGTAGTTTGCAGTCCTCAGTGCGGCCAAAGACTCTTCAATACGCGGTAATGGATAGGCATCTTTATGGGTTATCTGGTTGATCTTCCGGTAGTCCACACACATCCGCATGGTACCATCCTTCTTCTTGACCAGTACCAACGGAGCGGCCCAGGGACTACAGCTGTCCCGAATAACCCCCGCCTCCTTCATATTCCTCAACATATCCTTGGCACACTGGTAATGTGCAGGGGGAATAGGTCTGTACCTCTCTTTGACAGGGGGATGTTCACCTGTGGGAATGTGGTGTTGGACCCCCTTGATCTGCCCGAAGTCTAGGGGGTGCTTACTGAAAACCTGTTCGTACTCCTGCACCACCCTGTGTACCCCCGCCCTGTGATGTGTAGGGGTATCATCAGTGCCTACATGTAGCTGTTGGTGCCACTCTCTTATGTCCCCCTGGGGTGGGGGAGTGTTGGTGGCAGGTTGGAGTGTGGATGGACTGGCTTCATGGATAGTGTGAGGGTCCAGGGTAAGCAGCTTGGCAATGGTGGCATACCGGGGAAGCCTGACTTCTTCCTCCCCACAGTTCAACACTCTCACAGGCACTCTCCCTTTCTTCACATCCACCACCCCTCGGGCGGCCATTACAGTGGGCCAGTGCTCGGAAGGCATGGGCTCCATCATCGCGGGGTAGTCACGCCCCTGAGGCCCTACTGCTGCCCTACACCAGATCATCATCTCACTCCTAGGGGGCACAGTCAATGGAGCAACATCCATCACTCTCACTCCACCAATCTCCCCTCCTGTTGAGCTTACATGCTGGCGGTACATCAGGGCACGGATTTCACGCTGCACAGCCCTCTGCCGGCTCCCCGCCGCTGTGGCGGCCAGCTGTTGCAATAGGGTCAACACGTCAGCCATGCAGTGTTCCATCACATTGGTTCCCAGCACTATCTTCGGGTTATGATCACTGGGTTCATTCATGATCACAATCATACCCTGATGTTGTAGTTCAGCTTGCCCCACTGTCATAGCCACTTGTTTATACCCCACCTTGGTCAATGGAAGTCCATTAGCGGCTATCAACGTTATGCTATTGTCTGGGGGCGCCAGCTCATCTACGGCCCAATACCGCTGGTACAACTTGTACGGTATAGTAGTTACCTGTGATCCAGTGTCCAAGAGAGCCATCACTGGTATGCCGTCCACAGCCACGGGGATGATAGGGCGGGCCCCGATATATCGCTCTCGCCAGTCCGGGGGGCCACGATGTTCTACTCCTGAGGATTGGCCCGGGGCCCCAGGGGTTGCTCGTTTAACGGGCACTGTCGGTAGTAATGGCCCGGCTTACGGCACTTGTAGCAAATTGGAGGTCTGCTCCGCGGGTTGTTAGCACTTCTCTGCTGCATCCAGGGAACATCTTCGGGACTGTCAGCAAGCTGTATCTGCGCTGGAGGCTGAGATCTGGTCAAAGGTTGCAGTGCAGCAAGGATTTTGGCAAGGTCTCCGTCCATGCGACGGACCTGGGCTGCCAACTCTTCGACTGTGCTGCTTGGGGCTGCAGGCATTACAGAGGTTGGTTTGGCTGAGGCCGCCACAACAGGAGCTGTCTAGACGGGCCACGGGACGGGTTCCAGAACTTCAGCAGCTGGGGGCTGGAGTGCTTTGATAGCCCGCTCTTTTAACACAGCAAAGTCCACATCAGGGTGTTCCAGGGCCCACAGCCGGAGTTGTTTACGATCCTCAGGGGACCTCATCCCCTGCGCAAATTGCTCCACCAACATCTTGTTGCTATCCGCCTCATTAATAGAGTTCACCCGCTTCAGCGTGCGGAGGGCGGTCTGCAGACGTAGAGCATAGTCCCGAATGCTATCCCCGGCTCGTTGCCGACACTGGTAAAACTGCATCCTCAGCTAAGCTTCAGTCCGGGTCTCGAAGGCAGTCTGTAGCTTCTCAAAGATGGTGGCTACAGAGAGCCGGTCCCCCTCGGCCCAGGTCTCCGCTTCCTGCTCCGCCGCACCGGTTAGCTGGCCTAGCACTATCGCCGCTCGTTGCTTATCAGTCAGGGGGTACAGCTCCAGCAACGGGTTAAGCTTTTTCCGGAAGGCCTGTAGGACATCCGGTTTCCCATCATACTGCGGTAACCAGGCAGCTCCGGGCGCATAGGGCAAGGAGAACGGCATGACCTGAGCGAGCGCGGGGGCCGCGGCACCTCCCGCCGGTACAACTGGGACTTGGGCAGGCCCATTCTCATCCGCGGGTGCCGCTGCGGCTGCGACCACCGCTCCTCCAGCGGCTCCATCGGGCGCAGACATCTTGTTTTCGTCCCCCTTAGCTCTTTCCGGCCCCTCCTCTCTCGGGGCGGGGTTTTGGCCTTCGCGCCTCTACTGCTCGAGAAGACGCTCGAGCGGGAACTCTTCGCGCCAAAGATGGCGGCTTCTGAAATTTTTCTGCCGGATACCTCCGGCGGTAACAAGGCGCACCTCTACCAGACGGCAGAGCGGTAAGATCCTGTTCGTGACGCCAAGTTGTCGCGGGCGGGGAGGAGGGTGTCGGCACACTACGCTCACCCCTTCTGCTCGGGTCCGGCAGCTGCTCAGTGGTGGCTCGAGCGGTGGGCCGGATCCCGGGGTTTCTCGAGCGACACTCCTCGCCCGTGAGTGAAAGGGGTTTGTGGTTGGGTGTGGGGGGATTGTTATAGTTCGTGACGCCACCCACGGTTGTGGTGATTTCACCACCGCTGCTCAATTCGGGGGTCCCGGGGATGGTGATGCGGAGCAGCCAGGTGTTGTGTTGTCCCTCCGTGGGTAGGGGTTGGTGATCCCGGGGCCCGGTGGTGGAGAAGGAGATGCGGGGCCTGGTGGGCGCAGGGACGCGGGGGCAGCGCTGTGCCTTGCGGCACTGTGGTACTCACTCAGCCTGAGACATGGACACAGTTTGTACGGTAAACCAAACGGCTGGTAGGACGGTCCCACAGACGGCTGCACCTGCACTCCCGGTAGGTGACGGTGATGTCCCTCTTCCTTGCACCTATGTTTGACTTGTGGTAGCGGTGGATTCCCTCCGGTTACCCGCTCCCCGACTGCAATCTGGGCCGGAGGAGCTCTACACTTTGCCCGCAGGCGCTGGCCCTGAGAAACTGGTGCCGTGGCGGTGGCGGTGTCTCTCTGCTTCAGGTTGGGCTGTTGCCTTCAATCGGGACTTGGTTGTTGGGGGATCTACGTCCCCTTCACTGACGGATTCGGCAAATTTGGCGACTCCTAGCCTTGCCGGGGTCCGAGAGGCCCCTGCCCTGGTGCTGACTGTCCTTCGGAACACTGCTCCAGACCACCGGGCACACAGCCAACGGGGTCCTTCCAGGAACTTCCAAATGGTCCCCCTCCAGACAGTCACCGCCGTCGCTGACCTTGCTGATCTGGCCCTACACAAAGCTGGACCCTTCAGGCTTTCTTTCTTTACTGTCACTTCACTTGCTTTCCTCCTTTACCACTTCTCTACTTTCACTGCTTGTTGACTCTCACTTTTGCTCCTCACACTTGCCCTCCCTGGGCTAATCTGCCTGGTTTCTCCCGCCTCCAGAGCTGTGACCTCCTTGGTGGGCGGAGCCAACCGCCTGGCCCACCCCCTGGTGTGAATCATCAGCCTCTGGAGGAAGGCAACAAGGATTTCTGGTTAGCATTGATGTGCCTACCTGGAGTGTGGGGTGTGGTGGTGTTGTGACCTGTGACCCCTGGCTTGCCCAGGGCGACACAGTAGCATGTAGCAAGAGTCTACCCGGGCAATGGACAGACCTCCTTATACCCCTGAGCTCTCCATTCAGACCATTGGGGTCTTCACGATTTGGTGGATAAGACTGGGCTCTTATTGGCTAGATATCGAGCCGTATACAAAATTTCCCTAATAGTAATGGTCTGTGGCAGAGACGAGGGAGAGACAGCTAAGTTACATCGCATAATTGATTTGTCTGTGTAGCTGACCTTCACTGGCCAAGGCAATTACATAAGTCAACAAGAAATGTAACACTAGACTCCTAAAGGTACCGTCACACATAACGAGATTGCAGGTGAGTCACGGTTTCTGTGACGCAGTAGCGATCCCGTTAGCAATCTTGTTATGTGTGACACCTACCAGCGATCAGCCCCTGCTGTGAGATCTCTAGTCCTTGCAGAATGGTCCAGGCCATTTTCTTCAAAGGCGATGTCCTGCTGGGCAGGACACATCGCTGTGTTTGACACTGTGTGACAGGGTCACAGTGACTGATGAGATCGTTATACAGGTCACTACTGTGACCTGTATTGTTCCTGCATCGCTAGTAAGATCTGACTGTGTAACATCTCACCTGCGACCTCCCAGTGACTTACCTGCGATCCCTATCAGGTCGCATCGTTTTCGGGATCGCTGGTAAGTCGTTGTGTGTGACTGGGCCTTAAGAGTCTTGTAGAAACAATGAGGGGCTTAACCCCCGTCCATAAACAAACTATCTTCATATCTGGCTGAATTTTAAGAACTTAACCCATGCTAGGCACTGACAGTCCATGTCGTCACAGGAAGCAGAAATACCTCGGCTGCTACTACCATCTGCCCCGGAGGACAGTGACAGCAGTGGCGGCTAATTCCCTGGCCGCATACCATCATCCTTATTCCCCCTCTCCCTCCTTGTACACCTCGGGGTCACGAAACCGGGCAGGGCCACCCGTGACCTCCCCTGACCCTCACCGTCACGGTGACAAGTATTTCTCCCCGACCCCCTGGGGTGTTACACACCCACTGACCCCCGTGTCTTGACAATCTGTATGGAGGAGAGACCTGAAAGATTTGGAGAAGATGTATATGGAGGAGAGACCTGAAAGATCTGTATGGAGGAGAGACTTGATAGATCTGGAGAAGATCTGTATGGAGTAGAGACCTGAAAGATCTGGAGAAGATCTGTATGGAGGAGTGACCTGAAAGACTCAAAGAAGATCCATATGGAGGAGTCGACAAAATCCCTGCTGCAGTGTGTGCACACTTGGTCAAGAACTAATGGAAACACCTGACCTCTGTAACTGCAAACAAAGGTTTTTACTAAATATTAAGTTCATTTTTTCTATTGTATCAAATACTTATTTCATGCAACAAAATGCAAATAAATTATTTAAAAATCCTACAATGGGATTTTCTGGGTTTCTGTCTGTCACAGGTGAAGTTACCTGCAATAAAAATTACAGACCTCTCCAGTCTTTGTAGGTGGAAAAATGTGCAAAATCGGCAGTGGATCAAATCCTTATTTTCCCCACTGTACGTTGCTGATTTGCAGAGAGTCACTTTGTGCAATTTTTTACTTACTTTTGACTCTCACCGCCTCATATCATACTCCTTGTACTTCCGTAGTGAAGGAACCATTAAACTCTCATGTGGAAGAGTCCCATTCTTTACTGTAAAAGCAGTGAGAGTATGGATTGCTTTAATTATGATTCAATCTTCCTTTCTAGAATTTCCAAGCTCAGATTTTACCCCCTTTCTGAATATTAGCACAACATGTTGTGGTACATGCATACCTCCCAACTGTCCCGGATTCTGCGGGACTACCACGATTTTAGAGGTGTGTCCCGCAGCTGATGTCCCGGCTCCTCCCCTCAGTGCAGTGAAGCCCAGCGGCTCACAGCTGATGTCCCGGCTCCTCCCCTCAGTGCAGTGAATAAATTAAATTATCATCAGGGAGGCCGGGACTCAATCCAGTGGAACTGTGAGTTCATTGTTTCAAAGGCAGCAGCTCTCCCATTGAGCTACTGCCTGTATTGAAACCCATAGGAAGATTTTGTTATCTTGACCTCTATACTGCAGGTGAGACACCAGAAGCAGATTATTCAGCTGCAAAGATGGATGGAGGGATGGATGAATGGAGGGATAGAGGGAGGGATAGAGGGAGGGATAGAGGGAGGGATGGAGGGAGGGATAGAGGGAGGGATAGAGGGAGGGATAGAGGGAGGGATGGAGGGAGGGATGGAGGGAGGGATGGAGGGAGGGATGGAGGGAGGGATGGAGGGAGGGATGGAGGGATGGATGATAGAGGGATGAAGGGAGGGATGGAGGGAGGGATGGAGGGAGGGATGGAGGGATAGATGGATAAAGGGAGGGATGAATGGAGGGATGAATGGAGGGATAGAGGGATGGATAATAGAGGGATGAATGGAGAGATAGATGGATGGATGATAGAGGGATGAATGGAGGGATAGAGGGAGGGATGGATGGATGGGGACAGTGTTGCCAATGTATGTAAAGTGCTATGGAATTAATAGCGCTATATAAATGAATAAAATTATTATTATTATTATTATAGAGGGATGAATGAATGATAGTGGGATGGATGGATGATAGAGGGATATATAGATACATGACAGATAATAGATAGATACATACATGATAGATAGATAGATAGAATCCTAGATAGATAGATAGAATCCTAGATAGATGGATAGAATTATAGATAGATAGAGAGATAGATAGAATCCTAGATAGATAGATAGACTCCTAGATAGATAGATAGAATCCTAGATAGATAGGCAGAATCCTAGATGGGTAGAAAGATAGATAGAATCCTAGCTAGATAGATAGATAGCTAGATAGATAGAATCCTAGAGATAGATAGATAGACAGATAGATAGATAGAATCCTAGATAGATAGATAGATAGAATCCTAGATAGATAGATAGAATCCTAGATAGATAGAATCCTAGATAGATAGGTAGAATCCTAGATAGATAGATAGAATCCTAGATAGATAGAATCCTAGATAGATAGACAGAATCCTAGATAGATAGAAAGATAGATAGATAGAAAGATAGATAGAATCATAGATATATAGCTAGATAGATAGAATCCTAGATAGATAGATGGAATCATAGATAGATAGCTAGATAGATATAATCCTAGAAAGATAGATAGATAGATAGATAGATAGATAGAATCCTAGATAGATAGAATCCTAGATAGATAGAATCCTAGATAGATAGAATCCTAGATAGATAGATAGAATCATAGATAGATAGATAAAATCCTAGATAGATAGATAGAATCCTAGATAGATAGAATCCTAGATAGATAGAATCCTAGATAGATAGAATCCTAGATAGATAGATAGATAGATAGATAGATAGATAGAATCCTAGATAGATAGATAGATAGATAGAATCCTAGATAGATAGAATCCTAGATAGATAGATAGAATCATAGATAGATAGATAAATACTGTATCTCAATGTAGGTGAAGGAAAGAGTCAGATTCATTTGTTCCCATAAAACTACTATAAAGAAATGAGGAAAACATTTTTTTTTTTTTTTATCTTCACCACCGTGGATTTAAACCAGCAGCGTTCAAAACTTGTGTCCAGCAGCCTCCTAGCTTTCCTAGCTGCTCTAGCTGTTGCGCCACTAGGATTGATGAGGGAGCATTTTACAAAATGAACCTACAATGCAGCCTCTTACACAGCAGATTACACAGGACACAGAGCTCCATTGTACACAGCAGTGTCTATTTCCTGTATTCTAGAGAGAGAGGAAAAGAGGATTTTTTTTTCTTCTAATAAAATTACTAAAAATAATAAGAAAAATAGAATAATGTAATTTTATTAAACTTTTTATAAAATAATAAACATCACAAATCAGCAAATAACATGGACATATTTGGTGTCCCTGTAATCGTAATGACCTGAACAACACAGCGATCAGATTATTTATGGGGATCGGTAAATGGCGGGAAAAAAATGGTGCAATTTATTATTTTTCTTTATTAAAACTCATAAAAAATGGAATAAAAATGGATCACTGAGGCCATGTTCACACATAGCGTAAATGCTGCGTTTTTTCTGCAGGTGTCCGTGCCACGAGCGCAATAGCAATCTCCTCTGATTCTTGCGTGTTTGCGGTATTTTTCTATGCATTGTCGCCTTATTTGATACATGTTTGTTGCTGATGTGAATCCTGAAGCTTATAAAGAAAGAAACACCAAATCCGCACCGTTCAGCAGCATTTTTCCATGCAACAGGGGCGGAGATTTCAGGACGTCTCATCCACTTTGCTTGGACAATTAGTCCATATTCACATGTAGTGTAAATGCTGCATTTTTTTCTGCTGTTTTTTTGCACATTTATTCTGCTGTGTTTAATTGTCCAAGTAAATTGGATGTGATTCCATCAAAAGATGCCGCTGAATTCTGCGGTCTCGGGGTTTTTTTTCTCTGAAGGTTTCTAGGTTTAAATGCAGGAAAAAGCTTCTCAGTACAATAAAAGCACTTAAAAACGCAGATTCACATCTGAACCAAAAACATTAAATAATGGAGAAAAGGTAGAAAAAATGCAGCAAAAATGGAAAAAACAGAGAAGATAGTTATTGTGTAGTTTGGTGCAGACAGAAACAAAAAGAAACAGAATTTATGCAACGTGTGAACACAGATTTATAGGCACAAATAAGCAACATGTCATATAGTGACACATAGAAATATAAAAAAATTCTGACTGCTATGAATAGGAATCAACAGTCCGGGACATCTGCTGAATGACCCTTACTGCCAAATGGGTGTGGCTAGGGGCGTGGTCAAAATTTGCCGCTGCGCGCGCCGCATGCTTTGTCCCTCTTTCCTTTCTTGAAAAGTTGGGAGGTATGGTACAGGTCCTGTTATTATACAATGCTTGAATGCTAGGAATAATGTTGTGTGCACTTAATTCCTGCAGTACTCTGATGACTTGATACTTTAGTATTTCGAGGTGACACCGTACATCCTGCTGGGATAAGCAGGTGACATGTAATGGAGAATTCCTACTCTCCATGATTGTGTCGATTGTCATAGGATATTCTTATGTAAATACCAAAGAGGCAAAAGTAAAGATCAGTCTTTCTTTTATTGTCTTGCACCTTTTCAACCAGATTATTGCTGAGTTTTTTACCCTGGCATTTGGGGACATACTGGGGTGCAAAACTGGGTGAGATGCCCTGAGGCAGAGTGAAGGTCTGGATGAGGTACCCTGAGGCAGAGTGAAGGTCTGGGTGAGGTACCCTGAGGCAGAGTGAGGGTCTGGGTGAGGTACCCTGAGGCAGAGTGAAGGTCTGGGTGAGGTGCCCTGTGGCAGAGTAAAGGTCTGGGTGAGGTACCCTGAGGCAGAGTGAAGGTCTGGGTGAGGTACCCTGAGGCAGAGTGAAGGTCTGGGTGAGGTACCCTGAGGCAGAGTGAAGGTCTGGGTGAGGTACCCTGAGGCAGAGTGAAGGTCTGGGTGAGGTACCCTGAGGCAGAGTGAAGGTCTGGGTGAGGTACCCTGAGGCAGAGTGAAGGTCTGGGTGAGGTGCCCTGTGGCAGAGTAAAGGTCTGAATGAGGTGCCCTGTGGCAGAGTAAAGGTCTGGGTGAGGTGCCTTCAGGCAGAGTGAAGGTCTGGGTGAGGTGCCCTGTGGCAGAGTGAAGGTCTGGATGAGGTGCCCTGAGGCAGAGTGAAGGTCTGGATGAGGTACCCTGAGGCAGAGTGAAGGTCTGGCTGAGGTGCCCTGAGGCAGAGTGAAGGTCTGGGTGAGGTACCCTGAGGCAGAGTGAAGGTCTGGGTGAGGTGCCCTGTGGCAGAGTAAAGGTCTGGGTGAGGTGCCCTGAGGCAGAGTAAAGGTCTGGGTGAGGTGCCCTGAGGCAGAGTGAAGGTCTGGGTGAGGTGCCTTGAGGCAGAGTGAAGGTCTGGGTGAGGTGCCCTGAGGCAGAGTGAAGGTCTGGGTGAGGTACCCTGAGGCAGAGTGAAAGTCTGGGTGAGGTGCCTTGAGGCAGAGTGAAGGTCTGGGTGAGGTACCCTGAGGCAGAGTAAAGGTCTGGGTGAGGTGCCTTGAGGCAGAGTGAAGGTCTGGGTGAGGTGCCCTGTGGCAGAGTAAAGGCCTGGGTGAGGTGCCTTGAGGCAGAGTGAAGGTCTGGGTGAGGTACCCTGAGGCAGAGTGAAGGTCTGGGTGAGGTACCCTGAGGCAGAGTGAAGGTCTGGGTGAGGTACCCTGAGGCAGAGTGAAGGTCTGGGTAAGGTACCCTGAGGCAGAGTGAAGGTCTGGGTGAGGTACCCTGAGGCAGAGTGAAGGTCTGGGTGAGGTACCCTGAGGCAGAGTGAAGGTCTGGGTGAGGTGCCTTGAGGCAGAGTGAAGGTCTGGGTGAGGTGCCCTGTAGCAGAGTAAAGGTCTGGGTGAGGTGCCTTGAGGCAGAGTGAAGGTCTGGATGAGGTGCCCTGTGGCAGAGTAAAGGTCTTGGTGAGGTGCCCTGAGGCAGAGTGAAGGTCTGGGTGAGGTGCCCTGAGGCAGAGTGAAGGTCTGGGTGAGGTGCCCTGAGGCAGAGTGAAGGTCTGGATGAGGTGCCCTGAGGCAGAGTGAAGGTCTGGGTGAGGTGCCCTGTGGCAGAGTGAAGGTCTGGGTGAGATGCCCTGAGGCAGAGTGAAGGTCTGGGTGAGGTACCCTGAGGCAGAGTGAAGGTCTGGGTGAGGTGCCCTGAGGCAGAGTGAAGGTCTGGGTGAGGTGCCCTGAGGCAGAGTGAAGGTCTGGGTGAGGTACCCTGAGGCAGAGTGAAAGTCTGGGTGAGGTGCCTTGAGGCAGAGTGAAGGTCTGGGTGAGGTGCCCTGTGGCAGAGTAAAGGTCTGGGTGAGGTGCCCTGAGGCAGAGTGAAGGTCTGGGTGAGGTGCCCTGTGGCAGAGTAAAGGTCTGGGTGAGGTGCCCTGAGGCAGAGTGAAGGTCTGGGTGAGGTACCCTGAGGCAGAGTGAAGGTCTGGGTGAGGTGCCCTGAGGCAGAGTGAAAGTCTGGGTCAGGTGCCTTGAGGCAGAGTGAAGGTCTGGGTGAGGTGCCCTGTGGCAGAGTAAAGGTCTGGGTGAGGTGCCCTGAGGCAGAGTGAAGGTCTGGGTGAGGTGCCCTGTGGCAGAGTAAAGGTCTGGGTGATGTGCCCTGAGGCAGAGTGAAGGTCTGGGTGAGGTACCCTGAGGCAGAGTGAAGGTCTGGGTGAGGTGCCCTGAGGCAGAGTGAAGGTCTGGGTGAGGTGCCCTGTGGCAGAGTAAAGGTCTGGGTGAGGTGCCCTGAGGCAGAGTGAAAGTCTGGGTGAGGTGCCCTGTGGCAGAGTAAAGGTCTGGGTGAGGTGCCTTGAGGCAGAGTGAAGGTCTGGGTGAGGTGCCCTGTGGCAGAGTAAAGGTCTTGGTGAGGTGCCCTGAGGCAGAGTGAAGGTCTGGGTGAGGTGCCCTGAGGCAGAGTGAAGGTCTGGGTGAGGTGCCCTGAGGCAGAGTGAAGGTCTGGATGAGGTGCCCTGAGGCAGAGTGAAGGTCTGGGTGAGGTGCCCTGTGGCAGAGTGAAGGTCTGGGTGAGATGCCCTGAGGCAGAGTGAAGGTCTGGGTGAGGTACCCTGAGGCAGAGTGAAGGTCTGGGTGAGGTGCCCTGAGGCAGAGTGAAGGTCTGGGTGAGGTGCCCTGTGGCAGAGTAAAGGTCTGGGTGAGGTGCCCTGTGGCAGAGTAAAGGTCTGGGTGAGGTGCCCTGAGGCAGAGTAAAGGTCTGGGTGAGGTGCCCTGAGGCAGAGTGAAGGTCTGGGTGAGGTGCCCTGAGGCAGAGTGAAGGTCTGGGTGAGGTGCCCTGTGGCAGAGTAAAGGTCTGGGTGAGGTGCCCTGAGGCAGAGTGAAGGTCTGGGTGAGGTGCCCTGAGGCAGAGTGAAGGTCTGGGTGAGGTGCCTTGAGGCAGAGTGAAGGTCTGGGTGAGGTGCCCTGTGGCTGAGTAAAGGGTGAGGTGCCCTGAGGCAGAGTGAAGGTCTGGGTGAGGTGCCCTGAGGCAGAGTAAAGTACTGGGTGAGGTGCCCTGTGGCAGAGTAAAGGTCTGGGTGAGGTGCCCTGAGGCAGAGTGAAGGTCTGGGTGAGGTGCCCTGAGGCAGAGTAAAGGTCTGGGTGAGGTGCCCTGAGGCAGAGTAAAGGTCTGGGTGAGGTACCCTGAGGCAGAGTGAAGGTCTGGGTGAGGTTCCCTGAGGCAGAGTGAAGGTCTGGGTGAGGTGCCCTGTGGCAGAGTAAAGGTCTGGGTGAGGTGCCCTGAGGCAGAGTGAAGGTCTGGGTGAGGTGCCCTGTGGCAGAGTAAAGGTCTGGGTGAGGTGCCCTGAGGCAGAGTGAAGGTCTGGGTGAGGTACCCTGAGGCAGAGTGAAAGTCTGGGTGAGGTGCCCTGTGGCAGAGTAAAGGTCTGGGTGAGGTGCCCTGTGGCAGAGTAAAGGTCTGGGTGAGGTGCCCTGAGGCAGAGTGAAGGTCTGGGTGAGGTGCCCTGTGGCAGAGTAAAGGTCTGGGTGAGGTGCCCTGAGGCAGAGTGAAGGTCTGGGTGAGGTACCCTGAGGCAGAGTGAAGGTCTGGGTGAGGTGCCCTGAGGCAGAGTGAAGGTCTGGGTGAGGTGCCCTGTGGCAGAGTAAAGGTCTGGGTGAGGTGCCCTGAGGCAGAGTGAAAGTCTGGGTGAGGTGCCCTGTGGCAGAGTAAAGGTCTGGGTGAGGTGCCTTGAGGCAGAGTGAAGGTCTGGGTGAGGTGCCCTGTGGCAGAGTAAAGGTCTTGGTGAGGTGCCCTGAGGCAGAGTGAAGGTCTGGATGAGGTGCCCTGAGGCAGAGTGAAGGTCTGGGTGAGGTGCCCTGAGGCAGAGTGAAGGTCTGGATGAGGTGCCCTGAGGCAGAGTGAAGGTCTGGGTGAGGTGCCCTGTGGCAGAGTGAAGGTCTGGGTGAGATGCCCTGAGGCAGAGTGAAGGTCTGGGTGAGGTACCCTGAGGCAGAGTGAAGGTCTGGGTGAGGTGCCCTGAGGCAGAGTGAAGGTCTGGGTGAGGTGCCCTGAGGCAGAGTGAAGGTCTGGGTGAGGTACCCTGAGGCAGAGTGAAAGTCTGGGTGAGGTGCCTTGAGGCAGAGTGAAGGTCTGGGTGAGGTGCCCTGTGGCAGAGTAAAGGTCTGGGTGAGGTGCCCTGAGGCAGAGTGAAGGTCTGGGTGAGGTGCCCTGTGGCAGAGTAAAGGTCTGGGTGAGGTGCCCTGAGGCAGAGTGAAGGTCTGGGTGAGGTACCCTGAGGCAGAGTGAAGGTCTGGGTGAGGTGCCCTGAGGCAGAGTGAAAGTCTGGGTCAGGTGCCTTGAGGCAGAGTGAAGGTCTGGGTGAGGTGCCCTGTGGCAGAGTAAAGGTCTGGGTGAGGTGCCCTGAGGCAGAGTGAAGGTCTGGGTGAGGTGCCCTGTGGCAGAGTAAAGGTCTGGGTGATGTGCCCTGAGGCAGAGTGAAGGTCTGGGTGAGGTACCCTGAGGCAGAGTGAAGGTCTGGGTGAGGTGCCCTGAGGCAGAGTGAAGGTCTGGGTGAGGTGCCCTGTGGCAGAGTAAAGGTCTGGGTGAGGTGCCCTGAGGCAGAGTGAAAGTCTGGGTGAGGTGCCCTGTGGCAGAGTAAAGGTCTGGGTGAGGTGCCTTGAGGCAGAGTGAAGGTCTGGGTGAGGTGCCCTGTGGCAGAGTAAAGGTCTTGGTGAGGTGCCCTGAGGCAGAGTGAAGGTCTGGGTGAGGTGCCCTGAGGCAGAGTGAAGGTCTGGGTGAGGTGCCCTGAGGCAGAGTGAAGGTCTGGATGAGGTGCCCTGAGGCAGAGTGAAGGTCTGGGTGAGGTGCCCTGTGGCAGAGTGAAGGTCTGGGTGAGATGCCCTGAGGCAGAGTGAAGGTCTGGGTGAGGTACCCTGAGGCAGAGTGAAGGTCTGGGTGAGGTGCCCTGAGGCAGAGTGAAGGTCTGGGTGAGGTGCCCTGTGGCAGAGTAAAGGTCTGGGTGAGGTGCCCTGTGGCAGAGTAAAGGTCTGGGTGAGGTGCCCTGAGGCAGAGTAAAGGTCTGGGTGAGGTGCCCTGAGGCAGAGTGAAGGTCTGGGTGAGGTGCCCTGAGGCAGAGTGAAGGTCTGGGTGAGGTGCCCTGTGGCAGAGTAAAGGTCTGGGTGAGGTGCCCTGAGGCAGAGTGAAGGTCTGGGTGAGGTGCCCTGAGGCAGAGTGAAGGTCTGGGTGAGGTGCCTTGAGGCAGAGTGAAGGTCTGGGTGAGGTGCCCTGTGGCTGAGTAAAGGGTGAGGTGCCCTGAGGCAGAGTGAAGGTCTGGGTGAGGTGCCCTGAGGCAGAGTAAAGTACTGGGTGAGGTGCCCTGTGGCAGAGTAAAGGTCTGGGTGAGGTGCCCTGAGGCAGAGTGAAGGTCTGGGTGAGGTGCCCTGAGGCAGAGTAAAGGTCTGGGTGAGGTGCCCTGAGGCAGAGTAAAGGTCTGGGTGAGGTACCCTGAGGCAGAGTGAAGGTCTGGGTGAGGTTCCCTGAGGCAGAGTGAAGGTCTGGGTGAGGTGCCCTGTGGCAGAGTAAAGGTCTGGGTGAGGTGCCCTGAGGCAGAGTGAAGGTCTGGGTGAGGTGCCCTGTGGCAGAGTAAAGGTCTGGGTGAGGTGCCCTGAGGCAGAGTGAAGGTCTGGGTGAGGTACCCTGAGGCAGAGTGAAAGTCTGGGTGAGGTGCCCTGTGGCAGAGTAAAGGTCTGGGTGAGGTGCCCTGTGGCAGAGTAAAGGTCTGGGTGAGGTGCCCTGAGGCAGAGTGAAGGTCTGGGTGAGGTGCCCTGTGGCAGAGTAAAGGTCTGGGTGAGGTGCCCTGAGGCAGAGTGAAGGTCTGGGTGAGGTACCCTGAGGCAGAGTGAAGGTCTGGGTGAGGTGCCCTGAGGCAGAGTGAAGGTCTGGGTGAGGTGCCCTGTGGCAGAGTAAAGGTCTGGGTGAGGTGCCCTGAGGCAGAGTGAAAGTCTGGGTGAGGTGCCCTGTGGCAGAGTAAAGGTCTGGGTGAGGTGCCTTGAGGCAGAGTGAAGGTCTGGGTGAGGTGCCCTGTGGCAGAGTAAAGGTCTTGGTGAGGTGCCCTGAGGCAGAGTGAAGGTCTGGATGAGGTGCCCTGAGGCAGAGTGAAGGTCTGGGTGAGGTGCCCTGAGGCAGAGTGAAGGTCTGGATGAGGTGCCCTGAGGCAGAGTGAAGGTCTGGGTGAGGTGCCCTGTGGCAGAGTGAAGGTCTGGGTGAGATGCCCTGAGGCAGAGTGAAGGTCTGGGTGAGGTACCCTGAGGCAGAGTGAAGGTCTGGGTGAGGTGCCCTGAGGCAGAGTGAAGGTCTGGGTGAGGTGCCCTGTGGCAGAGTAAAGGTCTGGGTGAGGTGCCCTGTGGCAGAGTAAAGGTCTGGGTGAGGTGCCCTGAGGCAGAGTAAAGGTCTGGGTGAGGTGCCCTGAGGCAGAGTGAAGGTCTGGGTGAGGTGCCCTGAGGCAGAGTGAAGGTCTGGGTGAGGTGCCCTGTGGCAGAGTAAAGGTCTGGGTGAGGTGCCCTGAGGCAGAGTGAAGGTCTGGGTGAGGTGCCCTGAGGCAGAGTGAAGGTCTGGGTGAGGTGCCTTGAGGCAGAGTGAAGGTCTGGGTGAGGTGCCCTGTGGCTGAGTAAAGGGTGAGGTGCCCTGAGGCAGAGTGAAGGTCTGGGTGAGGTGCCCTGAGGCAGAGTAAAGTACTGGGTGAGGTGCCCTGTGGCAGAGTAAAGGTCTGGGTGAGGTGCCCTGAGGCAGAGTGAAGGTCTGGGTGAGGTGCCCTGAGGCAGAGTAAAGGTCTGGGTGAGGTGCCCTGAGGCAGAGTAAAGGTCTGGGTGAGGTACCCTGAGGCAGAGTGAAGGTCTGGGTGAGGTACCCTGAGGCAGAGTGAAGGTCTGGGTGAGGTGCCCTGTGGCAGAGAAAAGGTCTGGGTGAGGTGCCCTGAGGCAGAGTGAAGGTCTGGGTGAGGTGCCCTGTGGCAGAGTAAAGGTCTGGGTGAGGTGCCCTGAGGCAGAGTGAAGGTCTGGGTGAGGTACCCTGAGGCAGAGTGAAAGTCTGGGTGAGGTGCCCTGTGGCAGAGTAAAGGTCTGGGTGAGGTGCCCTGTGGCAGAGTAAAGGTCTGGGTGAGGTGCCTTGAGGCAGAGTGAAGGTCTGGGTGAGGTGCCCTGTGGCAGAGTGAAGGTCTGGATGAGGTGCCCTGAGGCAGAGTGAAGGTCTGGATGAGGTACCCTGAGGCAGAGTGAAGGTCTGGCTGAGGTGCCCTGAGGCAGAGTGAAGGTCTGGGTGAGGTACCCTGAGGCAGAGTGAAGGTCTGGGTGAGGTGCCCTGTGGCAGAGTGAAGGTCTGGGTGAGGTGCCCTGTGGCAGAGTAAAGGTCTGGGTGAGGTGCCCTGAGGCAGAGTGAAGGTCTGGGTGAGGTGCCTTGAGGCAGAGTGAAGGTCTGGGTGAGGTGCCCTGAGGCAGAGTGAAGGTCTGGGTGAGGTACCCTGAGGCAGAGTGAAAGTCTGGGTGAGGTGCCTTGAGGCAGAGTGAAGGTCTGGGTGAGGTACCCTGAGGCAGAGTGAAGGTCTGGGTGAGGTGCCTTGAGGCAGAGTGAAGGTCTGGGTGAGGTGCCCTGAGGCAGAGTGAAGGTCTGGGTGAGGTGCCCTGTGGCAGAGTAAAGGTCTGGGTGAGGTGCCCTGTAGCAGAGTAAAGGTCTGGGTGAGGTGCCTTGAGGCAGAGTGAAGGTCTGGATGAGGTGCCCTGTGGCAGAGTAAAGGTCTTGGTGAGGTGCCCTGAGGCAGAGTGAAGGTCTGGGTGAGGTGCCCTGAGGCAGAGTGAAGGTCTGGGTGAGGTGCCCTGAGGCAGAGTGATGGTCTGGGTGAGGTGCCCTGTGGCAGAGTGAAGGTCTGGGTGAGGTGCCCTGTAGCAGAGTAAAGGTCTGGGTGAGGTGCCTTGAGGCAGAGTGAAGGTCTGGATGAGGTGCCCTGTGGCAGAGTAAAGGTCTTGGTGAGGTGCCCTGAGGCAGAGTGAAGGTCTGGGTGAGGTGCCCTGAGGCAGAGTGAAGGTCTGGGTGAGGTGCCCTGAGGCAGAGTGAAGGTCTGGATGAGGTGCCCTGAGGCAGAGTGAAGGTCTGGGTGAGGTGCCCTGTGGCAGAGTGAAGGTCTGGGTGAGATGCCCTGAGGCAGAGTGAAGGTCTGGGTGAGGTACCCTGAGGCAGAGTGAAGGTCTGGGTGAGGTGCCCTGAGGCAGAGTGAAGGTCTGGGTGAGGTGCCCTGAGGCAGAGTGAAGGTCTGGGTGAGGTACCCTGAGGCAGAGTGAAAGTCTGGGTGAGGTGCCTTGAGGCAGAGTGAAGGTCTGGGTGAGGTGCCCTGTGGCAGAGTAAAGGTCTGGGTGAGGTGCCCTGAGGCAGAGTGAAGGTCTGGGTGAGGTGCCCTGAGGCAGAGTGAAGGTCTGGATGAGGTGCCCTGAGGCAGAGTGAAGGTCTGGGTGAGGTGCCCTGTGGCAGAGTGAAGGTCTGGGTGAGATGCCCTGAGGCAGAGTGAAGGTCTGGGTGAGGTGCCCTGTGGCAGAGTAAAGGTCTGGGTGAGGTGCCCTGAGGCAGAGTGAAGGTCTGGGTGAGGTGCCCTGAGGCAGAGTGAAAGTCTGGGTGAGGTGCCTTGAGGCAGAGTGAAGGTCTGGGTGAGGTGCCCTGTGGCAGAGTAAAGGTCTGGGTGAGGTGCCCTGAGGCAGAGTGAAGGTCTGGGTGAGGTGCCCTGTGGCAGAGTAAAGGTCTTGGTGAGGTGCCCTGAGGCAGAGTGAAGGTCTGGGTGAGGTGCCCTGAGGCAGAGTGAAGGTCTGGGTGAGGTGCCCTGAGGCAGAGTGAAGGTCTGGATGAGGTGCCCTGAGGCAGAGTGAAGGTCTGGGTGAGGTGCCCTGTGGCAGAGTGAAGGTCTGGGTGAGATGCCCTGAGGCAGAGTGAAGGTCTGGGTGAGGTACCCTGAGGCAGAGTGAAGGTCTGGGTGAGGTGCCCTGAGGCAGAGTGAAGGTCTGGGTGAGGTGCCCTGTGGCAGAGTAAAGGTCTGGGTGAGGTGCCCTGTGGCAGAGTGAAGGTCTGGGTGAGATGCCCTGAGGCAGAGTGAAGGTCTGGGTGAGGTGCCCTGAGGCAGAGTGAAGGTCTGGGTGAGATGCCCTGAGGCAGAGTGAAGGTCTGGGTGAGGTACCCTGAGGCAGAGTGAAGGTCTGGGTGAGGTGCCCTGAGGCAGAGTGAAGGTCTGGGTGAGGTGCCCTGAGGCAGAGTGAAGGTCTGGGTGAGGTGCCCTGTGGCAGAGTAAAGGTCTGGGTGAGGTGCCCTGTGGCAGAGTGAAGGTCTGGATGAGGTGCCCTGAGGCAGAGTGAAGGTCTGGGTGAGGTGCCCTGTGGCAGAGTGAAGGTCTGGGTGAGATGCCCTGAGGCAGAGTGAAGGTCTGGGTGAGGTACCCTGAGGCAGAGTGAAGGTCTGGGTGAGGTGCCCTGAGGCAGAGTGAAGGTCTGGGTGAGGTGCCCTGTGGCAGAGTAAAGGTCTGGGTGAGGTGCCCTGTGGCAGAGTAAAGGTCTGGGTGAGGTGCCCTGAGGCAGAGTGAAGGTCTGGGTGAGGTGCCCTGAGGCAGAGTGAAGGTCTGGGTGAGGTGCCCTGAGGCAGAGTGAAGGTCTGGGTGAGGTGCCCTGAGGCAGAGTGAAGGTCTGGGTGAGGTGCCCTGAGGCAGAGTGAAGGTCTGGGTGAGGTGCCCTGAGGCAGAGTGAAGGTCTGGGTGAGGTGCCCTGTGGCAGAGTAAAGGTCTGGGTGAGGTGCCCTGAGGCAGAGTGAAGGTCTGGGTGAGGTGCCCTGAGGCAGAGTGAAGGTCTGGGTGAGGTGCCCTGAGGCAGAGTGAAGGTCTGGGTGAGGTGCCTTGAGGCAGAGTGAAGGTCTGGGTGAGGTGCCCTGTGGCTGAGTAAAGGGTGAGGTGCCCTGAGGCAGAGTGAAGGTCTGGGTGAGGTGCCCTGAGGCAGAGTAAAGTACTGGGTGAGGTGCCCTGTGGCAGAGTAAAGGTCTGGGTGAGGTGCCCTGAGGCAGAGTGAAGGTCTGGGTGAGGTGCCCTGAGGCAGAGTAAAGGTCTGGGTGAGGTGCCCTGAGGCAGAGTGAAGGTCTGGGTGAGGTGCCCTGAGGCAGAGTGAAGGTCTGGGTGAGGTGCCCTGAGGCAGAGTGAAGGTCTGGGTGAGGTGCCCTGAGGCAGAGTGAAGGTCTGGGTGAGGTGCCCTGAGGCAGAGTTAAGGTCTGGGTGAGGTGCCCTGAGGCAGAGTTAAGGTCTGGGTGAGGAGCCCTGAGGCAGAGTGAAGGTCTGGGTGAGGTGCCCTGAGGCAGTGACATCTGCCCCAGTCACCAGGCGCTGCTCTGCTCACCCTGCAGGCAGTTCTGGTGATGGGGGAGGGGTCAGTTCCAGTGGCTCTGGTGGGCGGAGTTGCCGCACATTCACCAGGCTTGGTCTGGCTGGAAGTTGCAGTACTGCTGACTGACTATAGGGGTGTGTGCCTTCCAGCTAGTATCCGCTTCTACTCCAGCCTATGGGAAGGCACAATACCCTTTTTATATCCCTCAGTGTGCTTGGATCTTTGCCAGATACAGTCTTGTGTTGCTGTGAGCTACATCCTTCCTGGTACTGTGCACCTTGCTTCATGTCTTCTGTGAACTCGGTTTGTTTATTGACGTCCCTTCTGCCTGATGTTTTGTATCTCACCTGCCATCCCGGTTTTGACCTCGGCCTATTTTCCGGACATTCCTTCTTGCCTGCTCTTTTGTACCTCGCCTGACATCTTGGTTTGACCTCAGCCTGTTTTCTGGACATTCTCCCTGCCTTCCCATTTTGTACCTTGCTGATGTTCTGGTTTAGACCTTGCCTGGCGACTATCCCTGTCTCTGGACTTCAACCTACATTAGGCAGTGAACCCCTGGACCCTGCAGTAATTCCAGATCCCTGTATAGGGGTTAAAGGGTTTCGGGATACCTCAGGATCCTGCTTAGTGGGTGGCTTGGAGTTACACTATGGTGTAGTAAGTGGTGGGAGAGGACGCTGTACCATTGGTCATGTATGCGCATCCTTAAGGGGGCTTTACACGGTAGCGATATCGCTAGCAATTTGTAGTGATAGCGAGCGTGTAAGTACCCGCCCCCGTCGTGCATGCGATTGTTTGTGATCGCTGCCGTAGCGACCATGATCGCTACGGCAGCGTGACACATACTTACCTGGTCGGCGGGGTCGCTGTGACTGCCGAACAATCCCTCCTTCAAGGGGGAGGGATGTTCGGCATCACAGCGACGTCACCGCAACGTCACTAAGCGGCCGGCCAATCAAAGCGGAGGGGCGGAGATGAGCAGGACGTAACATCCCGCCCACCTCCTTCCTTCCACATTGTGGCCGGCGACAGGTAAGGAGACGTTCCTCGCTCCTGCGGTGTCACACATAGCTATGTGCGCTGCCGCATGAGCGATGAACCACCTGGATAAACAACCCTTACCGATTTTTGAGTTTGGGATGACCTCTCCATGGTGAACGATTTTCACCATTTTTGAGGTCGCTTAAGGTCGCTGGTGAGTGTCACACGCTGCGATATCGTTAATGACGCCGGATGTGCGTCACTAACAACTTGACCCCCGACGACCAGACATTAACGATATCGTAGCGTGTAAAGCCCCCTTTAGGGTCGCCCAGTGCCCTGACTGAGGAAGATGCTGCACATTGTACAAGAGGCATAACAACTCCACCACAGCTTATTATATAGCCTTGCTCATCAACACAACCACAACCGTCATCCACACTACGCACTCCCTCCTGCATTAACCTTTTGTTCCCTCATGGCAGATGCAGTCATCTCATACGATGAGGTGAAGAAACTGATCAGCTCTGGACAGGGCCGCATCATTGATGTGAGGACAGCTGAGGAAGTGAGCAACGGGAAGATCCCTGGGGCTACAAATATTCCAGGTAAGAAGTACATTAATGATCTGTGGTGGTCTCTCTGCTGACACGTGTGGAGCTTTGCTCATAGAGACCTCATACTACCAGAGAGGGACCTGGTAAATACATGGGATCGATGCTGATCCCAGACATGGCGCAGTACGAAGACCGATGGATCAGAAATCAGGGTGATCTCCGTGGCATTTGCTCGACGATACATTTGGTGATCTTGACACAATTATGTCTGACCCTGACAAATTAATAAACATAAAAATAAACTGTGTCTAATTACCCACATTCACTTGCCATGAGGTCACACCGCCCACCTATGGAGCCACACCATCCCCCCATGGGGCCACACCAAGACAGAAAGAAAAAAAAATGAAAAACAGCTCACCTGCAAAACGTGCACGGATCAAGAAACCCCAACAGAGAACAAACAACAAGGAACCAGAGTGTGTTTTTTGTCTGTCTCCTCCATGTTCACAGTTTGTATTTTTAATATGCATTAAATGAGTTAACTTTCAGGGCTGGATCTTTTCCTTTTTGCATGGGGCCAAAGCACCTTCCCATGGGGCCACACCGTCTGCATATGGAGCCACAGCCCACCCATTTTTTATGAGTGAGTCATGTCTCCAGACTACATCTTGTCTTGGCGTGGATTTACTTTCATTTGATGCTGAAAGGGTTAAAAATGCTTTCCTTTCTGGCTGAGATTACTCTTAGCCTTAATCACAGCTGCAACATCTTGTCATCACGCCCTTCCGTTATATTTACCCACTCCTGGCTTTACTCTATGCCGGTGATAGATCTTCTATACTCATCACTGTTTAGAAACCTGGCTCTGAAGAAGCAGAGGTGTAGTTTCAGTTGCAGCTGTGAAGTTTCCTGCTGAAGAAACCTAGGACTGTTATTTGTTGGGTCTTTTCCCACCCATTTGTCTTATCTTGCTTGTGTTGTTTTATTGTATTATTAGGACCAGTGTCTCGCTGACCAACTCACTAGTCAGGGTAAGTTCAGGGTGAGGGAGGGCCTAGGCAAGTAATGGCTCATAGGGGGAAGGACCCATCTAGGGACATTAGGGAGTTCAGGGATTCATCACAGGTAGAGATGGGTGAGCTCTAAAATGCTCAGTCTTCGACTTGAGCATTTCAGATGTTCTGAAAGTACTCAACTCGAGTAATGAGTATAATGGAAGTGTCATGCTAGGTACAGGGAAATACCAAACAAATGGCGAAAGGGAAGGGAAGGAAAACTCTGCGTCCAGGGAAGGGGGAAATGGGGACCCCCTGACCAAAGGAAGGGGGAAATGGGGACCCCTGACCAAACCTACAGTTGAATATAATGTAGAAAAAGTCTGGCTCTACTGCTATAAATAAAGGTGCTGTAGGGTAAATAAATATATCTCAAATAGCAAAACCCAAGCACTCAAAAAGAAGAGAATTGTTTTTGAAGGAAGTGTTTTATTAACAACCGACAAACTGCAAAAGTGTGAACCCTGACATATAGCAACAACCAACGTGTCGGTTATGACACCTTTATCAAGGTAGTTGCCTGCAAAGGTTAAGGACACATAGTGAGTATATACAAGTGAAAGGAACAATAATCTATATATATAGAATTGCCTTAGTCTGTCTGTCTGTCTGTCTTGCTCCAAAATGACGTCATTACAGTGACAACTGTCGCATTGGCCGCTGGGCTCGGCCTGGCCCCACCACCCGCACGGATTGGCCGCTTGGCCAGGCCCCGCCCCCTCATGCTTGGACGCTCGGCCTGGCCCCGCCCCCGCACGCATTCCTCGAACCCACACGGAGCCCCGACTCCCAGGTGAGTTGTGCACCCCCGGGAGCCCACACCGGCAACCCAGCCGAGACATACCCTCGCGTTGCTGGGGTTGCCGGGGTACGCTGGTAACCATGGTACACATCGGGTAACCATGGAAACCACTTTGCTTAATTACCCGATTGTGTACCATGGTTACCTTACTAGCGTATGCCGGCTCCCTGCCCATTCAGATTGTTGGTCTCTCGCTGTCAAACACGCCGATGCGTTCTGCACAGCAGGAGACCAATAAACCAAAAGTGAACCAGCACTATCGCTTTGAATAGTTACCTGATGTGTACCATGCTTACTAGCTTACCCTGGCTCCCGACACACGTGTCCCGGAGCCGGCGTACACTGGTAACCATGATACACATCGGGTAACTATGGAAACCGTTTTGCATTGTTGCCTGCTCGGCCACGCCCCCTCACACTCTGCCCGCTCGGCCACGCCCCACACACACTCTGCCCGCTCGGCCACGCCCCCCACACACTCTGCCCGCTCTGCCTTGCCCCCTTACACACTGCCCACTCAGCCACGCCCCCCACACACATTGGGCACCTATACACATCCCCTCAGGACTACTCCACCTATTATACTCCTTTCCCCCAGGACTACTCCTCCTATTATCCTGCTCTCCCCCCAGGACTACTCCTCCTATTATACTCCTCTCCCCCCAGGACTACTCCTCCTATTATCCTCCTCTCTCCCCAGGACTACTCCTCCTATTATCCTCCTCTCTCCCCAGGACTACTCCTCCTATTATCCTCCTCTCTCCCCAGGACTACTCCTCCTATTATCCTCCTCTCTCCCCAGGACTACTCCTCCTATTATCCTCCTCTCTCCCCAGGACTACTCCTCCTATTATCCTCCTCTCTCCCCAGGACTACTCCTCCTATTATCCTCCTCTCTCCCCAGGACTACTCCTCCTATTATCCTCCTCTCTCCCCAGGACTACTCCTCCTATTATACTCCTCTCTCCCCAGGACTACTCCTCCTATTATCCTCCTCTCTCCCCAGGACTACGCCTCCTATTATACTCCTCTCTCCCCAGGACTACGCCTCCTATTATACTCCTCTCTCCCCAGGACTACGCCTCCTATTATACTCCTCTCTCCCCAGGACTACTCCTCCTATTATCCTCCTCTTCCCCAGGACTACTCCTCCTATTATCCTCCTCTCCCCCCAGGACTACGCCTCCTATTATACTCCTCTCTCCCCAGGACTACGCCTCCTATTATACTCCTCTCTCCCCAGGACTACTCCTTTTATTATCCTCCTCTTCCCCAGGACTACTCCTCCTATTATCCTCCTCTCTCCCCAGGACTACTCCTCCTATTATCCTCCTCTTCCCCAGGACTACTCCTCCTATTATCCTCCTCTCCCCCCAGGACTACGCCTCCTATTATACTCCTCTCTCCCCAGGACTACGCCTCCTATTATACTCCTCTCTCCCCAGGACTACTCCTTTTATTATCCTCCTCTTCCCCAGGACTACTCCTCCTATTATACTCCTCTCTCCCCTGGACTACTCCTCCAACACACACACACACACACACACACTGCACAAAACATACCTCTCCCCAAAACACACACACACAAACCACGCAACACACACATACAACGCTGCAGACACACAGCTCTCCACAAGCAACGCAACACACACAACGCAACACAAAGACTGCTCTCACACACCCCCACACCCAGACAACACCCAGAACATTTACAGTGCCCTACACAAACACTTGACAACTACACACAACAACATCTATATATATATATTTATAACACAAATCATACATTAACTACACAATAAATTCTAGAATACCCGATGCGTTAGAATCGGGCCACCTTCTAGTATATACACAAATGTACAAATATATATACAAAATGAACACATACTTAATATAGAGATGCTATGTCGTACGGGTCAACTCGGACAACCGTCTATGAAAATTAGATGGAGGGCATCAGATTTTGCAGTATGCAGTGTCTAGTATATAAGGAATACATACGTTAAATGAGCATGTACCAGTGATTGAAAATATCAGCAAGGGGAGAAGTCCACAGTAATGACAATAACAGAAATAATAGCAGAATCTGCATATAAAGTTAAAAGTACTCAGGTTAACATAAGGAGAACCAAGTGTAGCAAAGCCAAACCTACAGTTGGACCTTGAAGTCCCTAACCACCCTAAATAGGTTCTGCCTCTATGCGCTGAGACGGATACCTGACCCTAGGTATCCCTAGTGCTGGACCATAAATATTAAATGGATGGGATGAGCTGTTTGTCAATCTCACGAAACACTAAAGACACAAGGACATACAGGGGAAAATGCATAAATTCACTATCCACAGATGCGTCAGGTACACGTTCAGCAAAGAGCAGCAACAATCCTACAGATGAGTGCAAGCAGCCTGCTTGCATCCAGAGCTTGTGAAGGGAATGAATATCACCAGCACCAGTCCAGGAAAAATTAAAGTATTTAAACCCAAGGGGAAATACAGATGATTAGAAGCTGACGGGAAGATGCCCAGGGTCCTAAAGGGAAAAGGATGAAAACCTAGCAGGGGAGATACCTAGAACACTTAATCCTAACAGCAGGAACAATAGAAAGTCAGGGAGCATTTTGTACAGCCAATTGCTGTGACCTTCTATTCCCGGACACCACAGGACTGTCTCTCACTCATGACACACCTGTGACAGGAAGTCAATGATTGGGTAGTTTGTCTCCCCACCCACATACAGCCAGCCATAACAGAGCATTTCCAGGGGGAGGGGTGGAAGGGTGGGTGTTTTGTTTTTTTCTTTTAACAGACTACATTTGAAAACGTCGCTTCAACCACGGTGAGAGCAATTCAGAGATTGTGAATGGCTCTCCCTGCAGTGCCTGTACTCATCATGCAGTGTTGCAAACCTGTGTGTTGTGGTCATTGTTTCATGGAAGAACCATCCGAATGTTAGATGGGCGGCGGGATGCGGTGGTAGTTGTGACACATGCTGCCGATTTGCTGCAGCGCTGCCCTGGGACAGTTCTCTGCACTGCGTCCGCCCTTCTAGTGCAGGGAAAGGGTTGCTGGGACAAAGGTGCGGGGCCCTTACATGCAGGCCAGAGGCCAGGGCTTGTTTCATATTCAGGACCGCTTCCAAGCTGCCGGTTGCAGCAGGTCCCAGTGCCCTCAAACACCACACGCTGAAACAGACTCTTCTGAACAAAAACTTCTGTTTACGTGTAACATCTTGCCAGCAGCGGGCACATCGCTTTCTAGTTACAGGGGACATCATCCTTAATAAATAAGGATGCGCAAGCGCTGGCCATATGAACCACGTTACTAATTACCCATCTTTCCCTGGAGCAGGAAATAGATGAGAGGAGCAGCACACCACTGATCAATAGAGGAGATGCGCTTGCACATAACGGTGGAGGCAGAGGGAAAACCGCGGGCACAAGATTATGGGCGGGTACTTGGATGATGCTGCTGATGACAATCACAGCGCCGCCCATAATCTCGCGCCTGCGCAATCACTTCACCAGCGTTTACGCTTTGCACAGTGCTCAGTCCCGCGAGAGTGCCACTGGGCATGCGCGAGACCTCGGGAGGACACAGTTACATGAGCGTCCTCATGTATGTAAATGAGCAATGGGGGACGCGTACAGCGGCAGGGGTGCGAATAACGGACAAAATACAGCCCGCCCCCGTGACCATAAAAACACATTTGCATACAAAAAGGTAAGAATTTATAAAGTTTTTATTTAGGTCTCAAAGGGGGCACAGCAGCAAGAGGAACCTTTCTAGAATGCAGCTCAGGAGCTGCAGAAGGGGAATCTGTTAGTTTAATTGCGAAAATTCTGCTGACCGGTTCCATTTAAACATTACATTTTACACACAGTAGACACGCAGATCTGGGGCGACCGAGCCTTACACCCCCTTACACGAACAGCAGCGATACTTGGCCGAGCTCCATAAGTACCAGAGCACCCAGATGCTCAGTAGAGTAACAAGCATGGCCAAGCACACTCGCTCGTTACTAGTCTCAGGTTATATGATGACCCCTTTTCTTCTCTCCCTTTTGCCAGCGCTTTGCTCTACATCTTCCCTGGTTTATCCTCTATGTTGCTTCTCATGCCAAGCGTTCCCTCGCCCAAGTGTGACATCATTGACCAACATCTTTCGACCATGGGGCCACACAGCCCACCCATTTGACCACACCCCTAGACCATAAGGCCACACAGCCCACCATTTTGGGTATGCTCTTAACCATTGGGCCACATCTCATTGTTCAAAAGGTCTCTAAAATGCATAATAATGATGGTGCATGGCAAGTATAATGGTTTTTGGCACATTCATCATAATAAATTTCAAACAATGTTTAGTAATTGAATATTCTGCTTTATGAACAAAGAAAATTATAAAGTCTATCCTCGTCTTCAATTATATTGAAAAAATAATGACGCATGAAAAAACCCATCCTAATGACAGCAAAGCCAGCACACAACGAATTGTCAGCTCCAATCTCCCATATATCAGCTGCTGCTTTCTGAAGTAACACATTTGCTAGTTTTATCACAGGAGCAAGCCACAAGGGGGCTTTACACGCTACGATATCGTTAATGTTTTATCATCGGGGTCACGTCGTTAGTGACACACATCCGGCGTCATTAACGATATCGCAGCGTGTGACACTTATGTGCGACCTAAAACGATCGCAAAAGCGGCCAAAATCGTTTGCCGCGGAGAGGTCGTCCTAAAACAAAAAATTGTTTACCTCTCATTAGCGATGTTGTTCGTCGTTCCTGCGGCAGCACACATCGCTGTGTGTGACACTGCAGGAGCGAGGAACATCTCCTTACCTGCCTCCACCGGCTATGCGGAAGGAAGGAGGTGGGCGGCATGTTACGTCCTGCTCATCTCTGCCCCTCCGCTTCTATTGGACGCCTACCGTGTGACGTCGCTGTGACGTCGAATGACCAGCCCCCTTAGAAAGGAGGCGGATCGCCGGCCAGAGCGACGTTGCAGGGCAGGTAAGTCGTGTGACAGGGGAGCGCGATTTTGTGCGCGACGGGCAGCGATATGCCCGTGTCGCACAAACGATGGTGTCGGGTATGCACGCTAGTGATATCGGTACCAATATCGCTAGTGTGTAAAGCCTCCTATAGAGCTGCTGAAAGACAAGGTGTGCAAAGCCTTCTATGCCATCAGAAGTCTGTACCATCTCAAGGCACCCGTAACCATCTGGTTAAAAATCTTTGAAACCATCATTGCCCCAATCCTTCTGTATGGCAGTGAAGTCTGGGGCCCTGTCTCATACCCAAACTGGTCAAAGTGGGACTCTGGGCCAACAGAAATATTCCACCTAGAGTTTTGTAAGCACCTTCTCCAAGTCCATCGGAGCACATCAAACAGTGCCTGCCGAGCCGAGCTGGGCAGATTCCCACTACACCTTGCAATCCAGAAGAAGATGTTGTCATTCAAGGCAGGAGACCCAGCTCCTTTCATCTTAAAGCCTGACTACACCAGGAAAACCCTGGAGAACAAAGCCCTCCAACACCAAGCACCCAAAGCCAGCCTGACCAAGACACCAACCTACATGGCCTGACAAAAGGGGAAATCCAGAAGATGGTGTACAAAGGCAAGGAAGAATATCTCAGCATCTGGAAGAATGACATAAACAGATCACAGAAACTGATGATATACCAGAACCTACAGAAGGAGTACAAACTGGCCCCATATCTGAAGAAACTGGCCAACCCCAGAGAACAAGAGATCCTGAGCCTGTACAGACTGAGCGCCCACAGTCTACTCATAGAATCCAGGCGCCACCGACAGAATCACAAGCCCCGAGAGAGCAGACTGTGCCAACAGTGCTCCAGGAGGCTGGAGGATGAGGCCCACTTCCTGCTGAGGAGCCCCAAATACTTTGCTGTGAGGGACACTCACATAAGGAAACGGTCTGATCTCTTCCCAGACTTCAACTCCATGGAGGAAAAAGAGAAACTGCCCATACTATTGGGGGGAAAGGGAAGTGCAGTAGCCATAGCAGCATAATATGTCAGTGCCTGTCACAGACTAAAGGCCCCGTCAAACACAGAGATAAATCTTTGGCAGATCTGTGGTTGCAGTGAAATCATGGACATATTGTTCCATTTGTACACAGCCACAAACCTGGCACTGATTGTCCACAATTTCACTGCAACCACAGATCCGTCGCAGATTTATCTCTGTGTGTGACAGGGCCTTAAGAGGAGCCTGATATGTCAGACTTCTATATCCCACCCTGGATGAGCCTCCATTCCCCAACCCTGGAGGAGCCTCCATCCTCCCACTCTGGAGGAGCCCCCACCCTGGAGGAGCCTCCATCCCCCTACCCTGGAGGAGCCTCTACACCTCACCATGGATGAACCCCTATCCCCATTTTTACCACTTGCTTTGGCAATGCCAACATGTACTTGGACCTGTCCATAAGCTATTTTGAATTTGATATACAAGCTGTGCGTCACTGACCTGATTTATGAGGATCTCAGAGACACAACAGAAACACATAATCCTGTGATAAAGCAGGGAAATATTACCTCAAGAAGCAGCAGCTGGGAGCCCCGCTGGTTTCTTATGTATAATTATGATAACAGTTTACCAGCCCGTACCAGGAGCTGTGGTATGTGCCGACCATGAACTGGTGTAGCTGAGTATCATTACAGAAGGGGCAACTTCCCTCACTGGGTCTAAGCTGGCACCATATCTGAGGCCACAGTCTGCAGGAGACCATATCAGATCTCCACCAGGAGAGCCTCTCTGCTGGCACTGTCAGTAAGGAAGGTCTATTGCAAGGGTTGGAAGTCTCTTGAGGTGGGAAGCTTATCAAACGGGACATCATAAGCCTTTTTTTAGTATAGTAGCTGCTACAGAAAGAAGTTATCCACTACTTGGACAAAGTCTTCTCCATCTGTTTGGTCCCAATAACGTAACAACGCTTACACCCCTCCGGTGATGTTCCAGCACTGGCTCTCCCGGGGCTCACGTGAGCCATGCATACAATTAGCGCCGGCTTCACTCTCCCCACCTCCAGACAAATTGAACATTAACAGGAAGTCAGGACTGTGGCTGATCCCTCACTTCCTATTGATGTTTGACAAGTGTAAAGGCGAGAAGCCTGAAGCCAATGCTGATTAGGTGCTGGGCTCGCGCGAGCCCCGGGAGAGCGCCTGTCAACATCAATGGAATGGCATCAGCACTGGAGTACAAGCGTCGTTATAAAAAAAGCGGCAAACACACAGATTGAGAAAGGTTTGCTCAAATAGTGGACACCCCCTTGAAGATTGGACACTCTTTTACAGCTAATCCTGCGATTATTTCTCTTTCTTACAGTCACACAGGTTGAAGATGCACTAAAGATGGATCTGGAGACCTTTAAATGGAAATACCATGTTGAGAAGCCACAACTGGAAGACCACAACCTGGTTTTCTACTGCCAGTTGGGAAAAAGAGGTCAGCGGGCCACTGAGATCGCCCAGAGTCTGGGATACAAGCAGTAAGTCACTGATAAGGAGAGGAGGAAGGGTGAGGGGAGACAAAGCAAACATCCACCACATAGTGAAAGATACAGATTAGAGAAGACCGCACTAACCAAGCACACCAGGTGAGGAAGGGTGAGGTAAGAGAAAGCAAACATGCACCATATAGGGGAATATACAGATTAAAGAAGAACGCACTGACCAAGCACTCGAGGGGAGGAAAGATGAGGGGAGAGAAAGCAAACATCCACCACATAGGGGAAGAGAAAGGGGAGCCAGCATGATCTGAGAGTGGCATGCATTATATAAAAGTGCAAATTCACAGATTTATTCCAACTGTACTATAATACAAAATGAGATTTTTAGCAAATAATTGATCAATTCTTTGAGCCACCCCTGCCACGTCACATCTCAATAGGGAAGTCCTACTCTATATTATGTATTTCATGTGCCATGCGGCCTCCTAGATAAAAAAAATTAAAAGCTGAACCATATTGAAGCACACATACCTGTGACCTATATATAACCGCTTCCATGTCGTAAAAAGATGCAACTGCTGATAAAAGGCAGCCCAGGTCCCAGCATGTGTAGCAGACACCACACACACCAGGACAATATCAGAACTGACCTTCACAGTGCTAGACCAAAAACCATAAATAAAGGCGTGCCAGACCAATATGAAGCTTAATTAGCATTGCCTGTGACCAGGGCCGCTGCTAGGAATTTCAGGGCCCGATATTGGCAAAATTTTTGGGCCGCCTTGAGACTCCGCCCAGGCTCCACCCCAGCTCCACCTCCACCACTCTAACCTTCCCCACTCTCACCGCCATGCTTTGAAAAACGTTCCAGAAAATCAAGTATTTCCCTCAAAAATTTAATAATTCACCCCCTACACCACCCCTGTCCATAAAATACTCTCTACACCGCCCCTCTCCATAATATCTCGCCCACACTGCCCCATGTATAATATCCCCCCCAAACACACTGCATCTCTGTATAACATACCTACACACAATGCCCTGTGTATAATATCGACCACACGCACACCGCTCCTCTGTATTATATTCCCCACACACACACTGCTCCTCTGTATAAATAACCCACACACACTGCTGCTCTGTATAATATCCTCCTTACACACACTGCTCCTCTGTATATTCCCCCCACACACACACTGCTCCTCTGTATAATATCCCACACACATTGCCCCTCTGTATAATATTCACAAGCACACTGCCCCTCTGTATGATTGTATGATATCCCCTACACACACTGCCACCCTGTATAATATCCCTCAAGTACACTGCCCGTTTGTATACTATCCCACACACAAGCTGCCCCTCATTTTATATATATATATATATATATATATATATATATATATATAGTGTGTGTGTGTGTGTGTATGTATATATATATCCTCACACACACACACTGCTCCTCTGTATACTGTCCCCCCACACACATTACACCTCTGTATAGTATCCTCCTGGTATATATGTACTCTTTGTGGTATATATGTCCCCATCATGGTATATATGTCCCCATCCTGGGCCCTTCCTGGTATGTATGTCCCCATCCGGGTTTATTGTCCTCTTCCTAGCAAATATGTTCTCCTTGTGGTATATATGTCCCGATCTTGTTACCTTCCTGATATACATGTCCCCATCCTGGTATATATCCCATCCTGGCATGTACAGTATATCCCCCTCCTGGGCACATTCTGGTATAATATCCCCATCCTGGTTTTTATTCCCCTTTTTGTTTATATGCCCTCCTTATATGCCCTCCTTCTTCTATATATATCACTTTCCAGGGCCCCTCCTATATAATAATTTTATTCATTTATATGGTGCTATTAATTCCACAGCACTGTACATACATTTGTGTATATATATATATATATACAGTTAGGTCCAGAAATATTTGGACAGTGACACAATTTTCGCGAGTTGGGCTCTGCATGCCACCACATTGGATTTGAAATGAAACCTCTACAACAGAATTCAAGTGCAGATTGTAACGTTTAATTTGAAGGTTTGAACAAAAATATCTGATAGAAATTGTAGGAATTGTCACATTTCTTTACAAACACTCCACATTTTAGGAGGTCAAAAGTAATTGGACAAATAAACCAAACCCAAACAAAATATTTTTATTTTCAATATTTTGTTGCGAATCCTTTGGAGGCAATCACTGCCTTAAGTCTGGAACCCATGGACATCACCAAACGCTGGGTTTCCCCCTTCTTAATGCTTTGCTAGGCCTTTACAGCCGCAGCCTTCAGGTCTTGCTTGTTTGTGGGTCTTTCCGTCTTAAGTCTGGATTTGAGCAAGTGAAATGCATGCTCAATTGGGTTAAGATCTGGTGATTGACTTGGCCATTGCAGAATGTTCCACTTTTTTGCACTCATGAACTCTTGGGTAGCTTTGGCTGTATGCTTGGGGTCATTGTCCATCTGTACTATGAAGCGCCGTCTGATCAACTTTGCGGCATTTGGCTGAATCTGGGCTGAAAGTATATCCCGGTACACTTCAGAATTCATCCGGCTACTCTTGTCTGCTGTTATGTCATCAATAAACACAAGTGACCCAGTGCCATTGAAAGCCATGCATGCCCATGCCATCACGTTGCCTCCACCATGTTTTACAGAGGATGTGGTGTGCCTTGGATCATGTGCCGTTCCCTTTCTTCTCCAAACTTTTTTCTTCCCATCATTCTGGTACAGGTTGATCTTTGTCTCATCTGTCCATAGATTACTTTTCCAGAACTGAGCTGGCTTCATGAGGTGTTTTTCAGCAAATTTAACTCTGGCCTGTCTATTTTTGGAATTGATGAATGGTTTGCATCTAGATGTGAACCCTTTGTATTTACTTTCATGGAGTCTTCTCTTTACTGTTGACTTAGAGACAGATACACCTACTTCACTGAGAGTGTTCTGGACTTCAGTTGATGTTGTGAACGGGTTCTTCTTCACCAAAGAAAGTATGCGGCGATCATCCACCACTGTTGTCATCCGTGGACGCCCAGGCCTTTTTGAGTTCCCAAGCTCACCAGTCAATTCCTTTTTTCTCAGAATGTACCCGACTGTTGATTTTGCTACTCCAAGCATGTCTGCTATCTCTCTGATGGATTTTTTCTTTTTTTTCAGCCTCAGGATGTTCTGCTTCACCTCAATTGAGAGTTCCTTAGACCGCATGTTGTCTGGTCACAGCAACAGCTTCCAAATGCAAAACCGCACACCTGTAATCAACCCCAGACCTTTTAACTACTTCAATGATTACAGGTTAACGAGGGAGACACCTTCAGAGTTAATTGCAGCCCTTAGAGTCCCTTGTCCAATTACTTTTGGTCCCTTGAAAAAGAGGAGGCTATGCATTACAGAGCTATGATTCCTAAACCCTTTCTCCGATTTGGATGTGAAAACTCTCATATTGCAGCTGGGAGTGTGCACTTTCAGCCCATATTATATATAGAATTGTATTTCTGAACATGTTTTTGTAAACAGCTAAAATAACAAAACTTGTGTCACTGTCCAAATATTTCTGGCCCTGACTGTATATACCTCCGTGTGTGTGTGTGTGTGTGTATCTATATATCTATATCAGCTCACCCGTCCAAGCTCAAGATGTAATAAATGTTCCTGTTTCCTCTTGTAATGCACGGATCCAGACTGGGAGCAAGTCGTAGGTATGTAGAAAATCGAGATCCAGCAAAAAAAAAAACGGGAAAGCCAGGTGGCATAAAACTTGTAAATTTATTCGTAGAAAAAGTTAAAAATATGACAGAGCTGAGGACATAAAGTAAACGCAGGACAAATGCATCACGGACAACGTGTTTCGGCGGTGAAGGCCGCCTTCTTCACGGTCCAAGCCAAAACTGAACCTGATCTTCTGGTGTGCTGGGGCTTCTATATGCATAGTTAATTGAAACACGGCTGTGGTTTAACGTCCTTGCACAGGTGATGAAAAGTAGGAGACACATAGCTGCAGCAAAAAACACATCACATAACAGTACAGATGATGTCAAAGAAGCAAAAGCTTGCATAGCCTGTGAGAATGTACACAAATAAAAATGCACTCTATAATAGTACAAGCAGCAACATACAGATTGTGTTAAAGGGATAAAATTATCCGCAATATAAACGCAATATATTGGTTTTTAGTGTGCATAGAAGTGAAAGTTTTCGTCTTTTTAGCAAAAGTGCAGCATTTGCATACATTTGCCCCACAGCCAAAAAACCTGTTGTTTTTAACCAATTGGTATGTGGATTTATTTGTGTGGGGTGTTTAAACAAGCTGTGAGAAAGTAGTGAAGCCAATGTAGGGGCCTGTTTAGCAACATAAGTGATAGCATTATTTTCCACAAATGTTTTCAGGGAGCTGTCCTGAGACAAGATGGGCAAAAATTTTTAATGACATTTATGCCAATAAAAAACAATTTAAACATTGTTACTTTTATCAATGGTAACATGGTTAATGTAATTTATTTGATCAATTGTGAACTGTGCCTTAAACAATATGTAGGTTGCACAATGCATTAATTAAAAACAAGGATCCGCAAACACTTGTCAGACGCTACCAATTTACCTGTAGCTGGAGCGTTAGTAGTTTCACGCCATTTTAGCAAAGTGCTTGGAGGTGATTTGAAAGGTTTTTCTTTCATTGGCATTGAGAGAGTATTGAAACCGGAGAGAGCAGGTGATCTTCAGAAAAAAGTATTGGCCAGAGAGAGTAAGTGGCTGTTCACACTAGAGACCAGAACACCACATGGCTTTAGGGCTGCTTCTCACTTGCGAGTTTCTCGCAGTAGAGCAATGCGAGAAAAACTCGCATTGGAATCGGACACATGTTAGTGAATGATTGAGCTCGCATTTGCGATTTTTTTTCTCAGTCCAAATCGGGCTGAGAAAAGAATCACAGCATGCTGCTTTTTTGCGAGTTTCTACTGCGAATCTCTCTAATGCAAGTCTATGGGAGCGTGTAAAAAAAAATCGGATGTCACGGGACGGCACTCACACCATCCTAGTGACATCCGATTTTCTAAATACATTTCTCGCATGTTTCCTAAAACACTGGAAACGAGCGATGTCTCCCAATGTCTGTCAATCACTATTCTCTGTCAGTCGGTCTCTCCCTCTCGGTCTCTATTCTCTCTCTGTCGGTCGGTCTGTCACTATCTCTGTCCCTCTCTAACAGTCTGTCAGTCATTTTCCCCTCCTCTCTCATACTCACCGTTCCCCGATCCCCGGCGCGGCACTGCACGGCATTCACACTGCTGCGGCGGCTTTTACTATTTTGAAAAAGCCGGCCGCTCATTAAACAATCTCGTATTTCCTGCTTTACCCGCCCACAGGCGCCTATGATTGGTTGCAGTGAGACACGCCCCCACGCTGAGTGACAGGTGTCTCACTGCACCCAATCACAGCAGCCGGTGGGCGGGTCTATACTGTGCAGTGAAATAAATAATTAAATAATTTAAAAAAACGGCATGCGGTTCCCCCCCAATTTTAATACCAGCCAGATAAAGCCATACGGCTGAAGGCTGGTATTCTCAGGATGGGGAGCTACATGTTATGGGGAGCCCCCCAGCCTAACAATATCAGTCAGCAGCCGCCCAGAATTGCTGCATACATTAGATGCGACAGTTCTGGGACTGTACCCGGCTCTTCCCAATTTGCCCTGGTGCGTTGGCAAATCGGAGTAATAAGGAGTTATTGGCAGCCCATAGCTGCCAATAACTCCTAGATTAATCATGTCAGGCGTCTATGAGATACCTTCCATGATTAATCTTTAAGTTACAGTAAATAAACACACACACACCTGAAAAATCCTTTATTAGAAATAAAAAACACTAACAAATTCCCTGGTTCACCACTTTAATAAGTCCCAAAAAGCCCTCCATGTCCGGCGTAATCCAGGATGGTCCAGCGTCGCTTCCAGCTCTGCTGCATGAAGGTGACAGGAGCTGCAGAAAACACAGCCGCTCCTGTCAGCTCCACGCAGCAAATGAAGGGAATAGCGCGATCAGCTGAGCTGTCACTGAGCTTACCCGCGGCCACCGCTGAATCTTCCAACAGTGACAGCGGGTAACCTCAGTGACAGCTCAGCTGATCGCGATACTCACCTCAGTTACTGCGTGGAGCTGACAGGAGCGGCTGTGTTTTTTGCAGCTCCCGGTCACCTCCATGCAGCAGAGCTGGAAGCGACGCTGGACCATCCTGGATTACGCCGGACATGGAGGGCTTTTTGGGGCTTATTAAAGTGGTGAACCAGGGAATTTGTTAAAAAGATAGGGGAGGGTCCAGCTCACCAAGGACTGACCTGCTGGTTGTAATCAAGAGTCCTGCGCACGGAACAAGGCTCGGCAACCATCCAGATTAGAAGTAAAAAAGGGAATTTGTTAGTGTTTTTTATTTCTAATAAAGGATTTTTCAGGTGTGTGTGTGTTTATTTACTGTAACTTACAGATTAATCATGGAAGGTATCTCGTGGAGACGCCTGACATGATTAATCTAGGATTTAGTGGCAGCTATGGGCTGCCATTAACTCCTTATTACCCCGATTTGCCAACGCACCAGGGCAAATCGGGAAGAGCCGGGTACAGTCCCAGAACTGTCGCATCTAATGTATGCGGCAATTCTGGGCGGCTGCTGGCTGATATTGTTAGGCTGGGGGGCTCCCCAGAACGTGGAGCTCCCCATCCTGAGAATACCAGCCTTCAGCCGTATGGCTTTATCTGGCTAATATTAAAATTGGGAGGGACCGCACGCCGTTTTTTTTAATTATTTAATTATTTATTTCACTGCACAGTATAGACCCGCCCACCGGCTGCTGTGATTGGGTGCAGTGAGACACCTGTCACTCAGCGTGGGGGCATGTCTCACTGCAACCAATCATAGGCGCCTGTGGATGGGGAAAGCAGGGAATACGAGATTGTTTAATGAGCGGCCGGCTTTTTCAAAATAGTAAAAGCCGCGCCGGGGATCGGTGAGTATGAGAGAGGGCTGCTAACTTCAGTCACTCAGGGGATTAGCGGTCACCGGTGAGCACTTTACAGGTGACCGCTAATCAGGACGCGGCACAGACAGAGCCGCAGCATGACAATGAAGTCGGGTGAAGTTAACCCGAGTTCATTGTGATCGTGCGGCTCTTTCTGTGTCTGCTGTCATCTGCCATTCAGCTCTGCTACATGGCTGTCTGTGTCTGCTGTCAGCGGCCATGTAGCAGAGCTGAATGGCAGATGACATAGTAAAAAATTCGCATTACACACGCATTACACACGCCAGTAAAATCATTATTTATTCAGAAAAAGCATCGCACTTGCGTTGCACTCAGACCTAACGTGAACTAAAATCAGCCGAGTTTTTTTCAGCCCAGTCGGACCGATTTTACTCGCATAGATGTGTTTCCAGCCTTAATAGTAGAATGGATTTGGCTACACAATATTGATTAACTACTTTACCATGTCTATGATCAATGGACAATTACAATCCCACTAGTGGACCACTAGTGGGAATGTTTTGATAAGTCCAGAATCACAGTTGCTAGTGCCTCGCGTGTAACTCGCGCAAGTCTCTCATGGTAGAACCCGGCATGGCCGCACACTATGCATACAGGAGCGTCTGAGCTGCATAGAGATACATGCAACCGACCTGCTCCTGTCAGGGGAGTGTGCGGCCAAGCCGGGTTCTACCATGAGAGACTCGCGCGAGTTACACGCGAGGCACTAGCAAGTGTGATTCTGGCCAAAGGTTCCTGAATGTTTTTTCATGAGTTTTCATGTTACTCTGTTTTTTATAGAAAGGTTTTTCATGAGTGTATATTGTGGATCATTTTATCCCTTTAACACAATCTGTATGTTGCTGCTTGTACTATTATAGAGTGCATTTTTATTTGTGTACATTCTCACAGGCTATGCAAGCTTTTGCTTCTTTGACATCATCTGTACTGTTATGTGATGTGTTTTTTGCTGCAGCTATGTGTCTCCTACTTTTCATCACCTGTGCAAGGACGTTAAACCACAGCCGTGTTTCAATTAACTATGCATATAGAAGCCCCAGCACACCAGAAGATCAGGTTCAGTTTTGGCTTGGACCGTGAAGAAGGCGGCCTTCACCGCCGAAACACGTTGTCCGTGATGCATTTGTCCTGCGTTTACTTTATGTCCTCAGCTCTGTCATATTTTTAATTTTTTCTACAAAACAAATTTACAAGTTTTATGCCACCTGGCTGTCCCGTTTTTTTTTTGTTTTTTTTGCTGGATCTCTTTTATAATTATATATATATATATATATATATATATATCTCTGAGTGTATGTATTTATGTATATATAGATATATATGTATAGCTATACTGTGTGTGTGTGTGTGTGTGTGTGTGTGTGTGTGTGTGTGTGTGTGTCCGCTAAAGAAATCCGCTCCATTGCATTTACAACCACGAAATTTTGCACAGACACTCCATGTGACTCACGGAACGTCATAGACTAGGTTTTGACGGGAAAATTTAACCCCGCGCTTTACAGTTACTCTCCAACAAACCTGCCTCCGTTAAAGTCAATGGAGCTACAAGCTATAGGTTATTAAGAGGGTCATACCTTCTGACCGTGCACCCCTCCCCCAGTTGCCACAGGTAATCTTATCCTATATAGCAGGTTCCTACTTGCCCATACACAGGAGGTTTTTAACCCAGAGAGAGGCTGCAGCATAGTGTAGGTACCCAGTTACGAGATATGCTGTGAAGGGGCAACTGGGCAGATATACAAATGGCCATTTATATATGCTAAATATCTCATTTTTCTTAGATTTTCCTTAGCAGTAATGCAGGTCCATGTTCACACATTCATGGTTTCCATACTTTAGCATTATCAGTGTGCAAACTGTCTTTTTTTGTATTTTATGTCATGTTCAGTTATGCACCTGTTCACACGTCAGTTTGGTGAGTGCAGTCAGTCTTTTTTGTCCATATTAAGAAGCTATAGGTTATTAATAGCAGCTGTGATTGGTTGCTATAGGAATGAAAAACATTCATAGTATATAACAAGCTTATGTGTGAGGTAATAAGAGGTCTGTAGAGAAACAGAGAGAGACAGACAGACAGACATAGGCACAGACAGAGTAAGAGGCAGAGAGAGACAGACAGTCAAAGACAGAGAGAGAGACAGACGGGGAAAGAGACAGAGCGAGACAGACAGAGTAAGAGGCAGACAGAGAGACAGACAGTCAAAGAGACAGAGGCAGACAAACACAGACGGATAGGGAAAGAGACAGGGAAAGAGACAGAGACAAGTAAAGAGACAGGGAAAGAGACAGACAGACCTGGAACGAGACAGACCTGAAACGAGACAGACCTGAAACGAGACAGACACAGAGATAGAGAGACAGACAGACACAGAGATAGAGAGACAGACAGACTGATACAGAGAGACCGAGGCAGAGACAGAGAGACTGAGACAGACACACAGAGACAGACATACACAGAGACTGGGAGAGACACAGAGAGACAGTTACTATCCCGGGCAACGCCCGTGTACCACAGCCCATATACATTATATATATATATATATATATATATATATATATATATATATATATATATATATATATATATTAGTACAGACCAAAAGTTTGGACACACCTTCTCATTCAAAGAGTTTTCTTTATTTTCAGTACTCTGAAAATTGTAGATTCACATTGAAGGCATCAAAACTATGAATTAAAACATGTGGAATTAAATACTTAAAGTGTGAAACAACTGAAAGCATGTCTTATATTCTAGGCTCTTCAAAGTAGCCACCTTTTGCTTTCATTACTACTTTGCACACTCTTGGCATTCTCTTGATGAGCTTCAAGAGGTAATCACCGGAAATGGTTTTCCAACAGTCTTGAAGGAGTTCCCAGAGATGCTTAGCACTTGTTGGCCCTTTTGCCTTCACTCTGCGGTCCAGCGCAGCCCAAACCATCTCGATTGAATTCAGGTCTGGTGACTGTGGAGATCAGGTCATCAGGTGTTGCACCCCATCACTCTCCTTCTTAGTCAAATAGCCCTTACACAGCCTGGAGGTGAGTTTGGGGTCATTGTCCTGTTGAAAAATAAATGATGGTCCAACTAAACACAAACCGGATGGAATAGCACGCTGCTGCAAGATGCTGTGGTAGGCACGCTGGTTCAGTATACCTTCAATTTTGAATAAATCTCCAACAGTGTCACCAGCAAAGCACCCCCCACACCATCACACCTCCTCCACCATGCTTCACGGTGGGAACCAGGCATGTAGAGTCCATCCATTCACCTGTTCTACAAAGACACGATGGTTGGATCCAAAGATCTCAAATTTGGACTCATCAGACCAAAGCACAGATTTCCACTGGTCTAATGTCCATTCCTTGTGTTCTTTAGCCCAAACAAGTCTCTTCTGCTTGTTGCCTGTCCTTAGCAGTGGTTTCCTAGCAGCAATTTTAGCATGAATGCTGCTGCACAAAATCTCCTCTTAACAGTTGTTCTAGAGATGAGAAGATGTGTCCAAACTTTTCTTCTGTACTGTGTATATATATATATATATATATATATATATATATACACTGCTCAAACAAATAAAGGGAACACTTGAACAAGAATTTTGGTGTTCCCTTTACTTTTTTGAGCAGTATATATATTTATATAAATATATATCCCTCCTAGGCATATTTTCGTATAATGTCGTCCCCCTCCCGGTTTTTGTCCCCTTTTTGGTATATATGCCCTACTTCGTGTATATATCCCCTTCCGTTGCCTCTGCTTTTATATTTGTCGTCCGCAAAAATAAAAAAAAAAATTACTCACCCTCCCCGGTTCCCACGTTGCACGGTGTCCTCTCTGAGCTGCCATGCATTTAGGCTGGATGTGCACCCTCTGATGCACATCCATCTAAAGCAGGGGTGGGGAACCTTTTTTTTGCCAGAGGCCATTTGGAAATTTCTACCAACGTTCAGGGGCCACAAAAAAATTCATACATCAGAGGAAGGGCTGGGGACATATGTATACATCACAGGAGGGGCTGGGGGAATATACACATCACAGTTGGGGCTGGGGACATATATACATCACAGGAGGGGCTAGGAAAACACATATACATCACAGGAGGGGCTGGGGGAGTATACACATCACAGGAGGGGCTAGGGACATATATACACCACAATTGGGGTTGGGACATATATACATCACAGGAGGGGCTAGGTACACATTATATATATATATATATATATATATATACATATATATATATGTATATATATATATATATATATAAATGTATATATATATGTATAATCTCTAATATATAAAGCTGAATGTGTGTGTGTGTGTGTATATGTGTGTGTGTGTGTATGTGTTTATGTATGTCCGGGATTGGCATCCACACCGTCGCAGCTACAGCCACAAAATTTTGCACACTCACACTTCTGGACCCTGAGAGCGTCAGGTTATGTTTTGAGGGGAAATTTTAACCCCGCTCTTTACAGTTATTCAACAAAAAACCTGCCTCCATTAAAGCGAATGGAGCTGGGAGCCACAGTGCAGGCAGAACTTCAGAAGAATGCGCAGCCACGCCCTTGTATGGAATGTTGGCATGCCACAATGCAGCCAGGGAAAGAGACAGACACAGACAGGGAAAGAGGCAGACACAGACAGGGTAAGAAACAGACATAGACAGGGTAAGAGACAGACACAAAGAGACAGACACAGACAAAGAAAGAGACAGACAGGGTAAGAGACAGACAGGGAAAGAGACAGACAGGGAAAGAGACAGACAGGGAAAGAGACAGACAGGGAAAGAGACAGACAGGGAAAGAGACAGACAGGGAAAGAGACAGACAGGGAAAGAGACAGACAGGGAAAGAGACAGACAGGGAATGTGACAGAGATAGATACAGACAGGGAAAGAGATAGACAGACGGAGAAAGAAACAGAGACAGTCAGGGAAAGAGACAGACAAAGAAAGAGAGACAGAGAGATATATACAGAGGGGGAGACAGACAGAGAATGGGAGAGAAACAGAGAGACTGTTACTATCCCGGGCAGCGCCGGGTGCTATGTTGTGAGGCGAAATTTTAACCCCGCGCATTACAATTTACCAATCAATTTTGCCCCTATCTACATAATGGGGAAAAAGTGAAACGAAAAGTGTTGGGGGCAAATTGACAGCGGCCAGATGTGAACAAGGGGGACTTAAAGAATGAGAGCGATGGCGCCAAAGAGTATATACCGTACAGTTGCTAAGGTGGGGCCCCGACATGGGATACTCGCCACACTCGGGGATATGAACACACACACACAATGCGCCACACACTACCACGTGCTTGAACACACACCCTCAGCACACATCTCACCACACATACACCAACCTCACCATATAATCGCCCTAAAACACACACAAGTCTGGTATTATCCTTCAAAAATAAAAATCTGATTAATAAGCAGCCAAACTACAAGAACAAAAAATGTACCACATAGGAAATACGGCAGCTGTCAGTCACATGACCTGTCTATTATGTGTATGTGTGAGCTAATACATACTGTCAGGGGGAGGGCTTTCTGTTGCCTGGAGATTTATCAGGCTGCCAATAGCAACCAATCACAGCTTAGCTTCTATTTTGCTACAGTTAATTAATCTGAGCTCTGATTGGTTAATATAGGCAACAATTTAATAATTACATTGCTATCTATTTGTTTTCTGGTTTTTGTGTGCAGAATACATTTTTGTTAATACATTCTATTTTGTTAACAACAGTTATTAACCCGGGCGAAGCCAGGTAGTACAGCTAGTATATGTGTGTGTGTGTGTGTGTATATATATATACATTCCCTGTAGACTGTGAGCCCTCGCGGGCAGGGTCCTCTCTCCTCCTATACCAGTCTGTCTTGTACTGTTAATGATTGTTGTACGTATACCCTCTTTCACTTGTAAAGCGCCATGGAATAAATGGCGCTATAATAATAAATAATAATAATAATATATATATAAATATATACATATATATATATAAATATATACTAGAAAGTAGCCCGATTCTAACGCATCGGGTATTCTAGAATTTATTGTGTAGTTAATGTATGTTTTTTGTTATATATATCGATGTTGTTGTGTGTAGTTGCCAGTGTTTGTGTAGGGCACTGTAAATGTTCTGGGTGTTGTCTGGGTGGGGGTGTGTGTGAGAGCGGTGTTGTATGTGTGTTGCGTTGTGTGTGTTGCGTTGTTTGTGGAGAGCTGTGTGTCTACAGCGTTCTGTGTGTGTGGTGCTGTGTGTGTTGCGCGGTTTGTGTGGGTGTGGAGTGCGTGTGTGTGTTTTGGGGGAGGTATGTTTCATGCAGTGTGTGTGTTGCGCGGTATGTGCGTATATTTGTGTATGCCGCGGTGTTTGTGTGTTGGGTGTTGTGTGTGTGCGGCGTTGTCTGTGTAGGGCGGTGTTTGTGGTTCCCAGTGTGTGTGTGGTGTGTTGTGCGGTGCGCGTGTGGCGCTGTGTGTGTGTTTTGGGGGGAGGTGTGCACCCCCATCATGCTCCATCCCCCATGCTGCGCACCCCCCATCGTGCTCCATCCCCCATGCTGCGCACCCCTCATCGTGCTCCATCCCTCATGCTGCGCACCCCCCATCGTGCTCCATCCCCCATGCTGCGCACTCCCATCGTGCTCCATCCCCCATGCTGCGCACTCCCCATCGTGCTCCATCCCCCATGCTGCGCACTCCCCATCGTGCTCCATCTCCCATGCTGCGCACCCCCCATCGTACTCCATCCCCCATGCTGCGCACCCCCCATTGTGCTCCATCCCCCATGCTGCGCACTCCCCATCGTGCTCCACAGTCACACATCAGACAGTATACACGCACACATCTGATCGCATACACTCACACCCCACTTCTCCCTGTGCCCTCCGGTGGGCGGTCCCAGCAGCTGTGCTGCACGCCGTGCTCCTCTGCCGACACTCACAGATACGATCGCATACACTCATACATCAGAACACACGCACACACCCAATCGCATACACTCACACACCCGATCGCATACACGCACACACCCAATTGCATACACGCACACACACACTGACGATATCGCACATACGCGCTAACACACTCACAGCATCCGGAGATACCACATGCTTCCGGCCATGTGATCCTCTGGCAGGTCCTGGAAAGTCACTGCACGCACAGTATCGCCGCCGAGAAGTAAGCGATATCACTGGATGTTGTGAGTGTGTGGATGCGATCTGATGTGTGTGTGAGGTGTGTGAGAGTGAGTGTGATCTGATGTGTGTGTGTCTGTTCTTATGTGTGTGTGTGTGTGTTCCGCCGCTGTAGGACCTTGATGCGCTCACCTGCTCCCGGTGGGCGTCTGGTGAGTATGACTGCGGGGTCTTCTTTCTTCTGTCTTCTCTCTTCTGGGGGTGCCCGCTGCCTATAATGAAGTGTCTTGCAGTGTCTTTAACTCTTTCACCGCTGCATGACACTTCATTATTGACCGTAGCGTATGCCGGCTCCCTGCACATGTGTATCGGGAGCCGGTGTACGCTGGAGCTGGGCTGAGCGGGCGAGGCGTCAGCGTATGCCGGCTCCCTGCACATGTGTACCGAGAGCCGGTGTACGCTGGAGCGGGCGATGCGTGCGGAGGTCCGGGGCGAGCGGCTAATCCATGTGGGGGGCCAGGCCGGGGCGAGCGGCCAATCCGTGGGGGGGCGGAGCCAGGCCGAGCCCAGAGCGGCTAATCCATGCGGGGGGCGGGGCCAGGCCGAGGCGAGCAGCCAATCCGTGGGGGGCGGGGCCAGGCCGAACCCAGCGGCCAATCCGACAGTTGTCACTTTTATGACACTTACGGTGACACTGTCACGTGACACAATTTTGGAGCAAGACAGACAGACAGAATAAGGCAATTACATATATAGATACACATATATATATACACACATATATATATACACACACACATATATATACATATATATGTGTGTGTAGGTGTATAAATATATGTGTGTGTGTGTGGTGTGTGTGTATATGTATATATATATATATATATATATATATATATAAAATATATATATATATATATTTATATATATTATACTAGAAGGTGGCCTGATTCTACGCATCGGGTATTCTAGAATTTACGTATTGTGTAGTTCATGTATGATTTTTGTTATATATATATATATATATAGATGTTGTTGTGTGTAGTTACCAAGTGTTTGTGTAGGGCGCTGTACATGTTCTGGGTGTTGTCTGGGTGTGACGGGGGGTGAGAGCGGTGTTGTATGTGTGTTGCGTGTGTTGCGTTGTTTGTGGAGCACTGTGTGTCTGTAGCGTTGTGTGTGTGTTGCGCGGTTTGTGTGTGTGTGGTGTGTTTTGGGGGGAGGTATGTTTTGTGCAATGTGTGTGTTGTGCGGTATGTGCGTATATTTGTGTGTGCAGCGTTGTCTGTGTGTGTGTGTGTGGGTGTCTGTGTAGGGCAGTTGTTTGTGGTTCCCAGTGTGTGTGTGGTGTGTTGTGCAGTGCGCGCGCGCGCGTGTGTGTGTTGGGGGGAGGTGTGCACTTGCCATCGTGCTCCATCCCCCATGCAGCGCACTCCCCATCGTGCTCCATCCCCATGCAGCGTACTCCCCATCGTGCTCCATCCCCTATGCTGCGCACCCCCCATCGTGCTCCATCTCCCATGCTGCGCACTCCCAAACGTGCTCCATCCGCCATGCTGCGCACTCCCAAACGTGCTCCATCCGCCATGCTGCGCACTCCCAAACGTGCTCCATCCGCCATACTCTGCACTCCCCATCGTGCTCCATCCCCCATGCAGCGCACTCCCCATCGTGCTCCATCCCCTATGCTGCGCACCCCCCATCGTGCTCCATCTCCCATGCTGCTGCTGCGCACTCCCAAACGTGCTCCATCCACCATGCTGCGCACTCCCAAACGTGCTCCATCCGCCATGCTGCGCACTCCCAAACGTGCTCCATCCGCCATGCAGCGCACTCCCCATCGTGCTCCATCCCCTATGCTGCGCACCCCCCATCGTGCTCCATCTCCCATGCTGCACATTCCCAAACGTGCTCCATCCGCCATGCTGCGCACTCCCAAACGTGGTCCATCCGCCATGCTGCGCACTCCCAAACGTGCTCCATCCGCCATACTCCGCACTCCCCATCGTGCTGCATCCCCCATGCTGCGCACTCCCAAACGTGCTCCATCCGCCATGCTGCGCACTCCCAAACGTGCTCCATCCGCCATGCTGCGCACTCCCAAACGTGGTCCATCCGCCATGCTGCGCACTCCCAAACGTGCTCCATCCGCCATGCTGCGCACTCCCAAACGTGCTCCATCCGCCATGCTGCGCACTCCCAAACGTGGTCCATCCGCCATGCTGCGCACTCCCAAACGTGCTCCATGCGCCATGCTGCGCACTCCCAAACGTGCTCCATCCCCCATGCTGCGCACCCCCCATCGTGCTCCATCCCCCATGCTGCACCAGCATCAGCCTCTCTACCCACAGCATCAGCCTCTCTGCCCGCAGCATCAGCCTCTCTCATCCCAGCATCAGCCTCTCTCATCCCAGCATCAGCCTCTCTGCCCGCAGCATCAGCCTCTCTCATCCCAGCATCAGCCTCTCTGTCCCCAGCATCAGCCTCTCTCCTCCCAGCATCAGCTTCTCTCATCCCAGCATCAGCCTCTCTCCTCCCAGCATCAGCCTCTCTCATCCCAGCATCAGCCTCTCTCCTCCCAGCATCAGCCTCTCTGTGCCCAGCATCAGCCTCTCTCATCCCAGCATCAGCCTCTCTCCTCCCAGAATCAGCCTCTCTGTCCCCAGCATCAGCCTCTCTCATCCCAGCATCAGCCTCTCTCCTCCCAGCATCAGCCTCTCTCCTCCCAGCAACAGCCTCTCTCCTCCCAGCATCAGCCTCTCTCATCCCAGCATCAGCCTCTCTCATCCCAGCATCAGCCTCTCTCATCCCAGAATCAGCCTCTCTCCTCCCAGCATCAGCCTCTCTCCTCCCAGCATCAGCCTCTCTCCTCCCAGCATCAGCTTCTCTCCTCCCAGCCTACCCCAGCCTCAGCCTCCCCCAGCATCAGCCTCTCTGTCCCCAGCATCAGCCTCTCTCCTCCCAGCATCAGCCTCTCTCCTCCCAGCATCAGCCTCTCTCATCCCAGCATCAGCCTCTCTCCTCCCAGCATCAGCCTCTCTCATCCCAGCATCAGCCTCTCTCCTCCCAGCATCAGCCTCTCTCCTCCCAGCATCAGCCTCTCTCCTCCCAGCATCAGCCTCTCTCCTCCCAGCATCAGCCTCTCTCCTCCCAGCATCAGCCTCTCTCCTCCCAGCATCAGCCTCTCTCCTCCCAGCATCAGACTCTCTCATCCCAGCATCAGCCTCTCTCCTCCCAGCATCAGCCTTTTCTGTCCCCAGCTGATGCCTTTTCGGTCCCCAGCATCAGCCTCTCTCCTCCCAGCCTACCCCAGCCTCAGCCTCCCCCAGCATCAGCCTCTTTTCTCTCAGCCTCCCCATCCCAGCCTTCCCCAGGATCAGCCTCTCTCCTCCCAGCCTCCTCCAGCACGCCGTGCTCCTCTGCCGACACTCACAGATCCGATCGCATACACTCACACACACCCACACACACCCGATCGCATACACTCACACACACCCACACACACCCGATCGCATACACTCACACACACCCGATCGCATACACTCACACACACACATTGACGATATTGCACATACGTGCTTATACTCACAACATCCGGAGATACCACATGCTTCTGGCCATGTGATCCTCCGGCAGGTCCTGGAAGCTCACATCACAATATCGCCGCCGAGAAGCAAGCGATATCCCAGGATGTTGTGAGTGTGTGGATGCGATGTGATGTGTGTGTGAGGTGTGTGTGAGAGTGAGTGTGATCTGATGTGTGTGTGTGTATGTGTGTGTGTGTGTGTGCTGTTATGTGTGTGCGTGTGTGTATTTTCCGCTGCTGCAGGACCTTGATGCGCTGGTGACTATGCTACCATGGTTACCAGCGTATCTCGTCCCCCGCTCGCACGGGAGCCCACACCAGCATACGCCGGCCAGCCCCAGCAATGTGAGGGTATGTGTCGGCTGGTTTGGCGGCATACGCTGATGTGGGCTCCCAGGGGTACAGTACTCACCTGGTAGTCGTGGCTCCGTGACCGTGTCGGTTCGGGGAATGCGGGGGGGGGCAGGACCAGAGCTAGCGTGCATTGCGTGAGGGGGGCGGGGCGTGGCCGAGTTGCCAATGCCTGCAGGGTGCCGGGGCGAGAGGCCAATCTGTGGGGGGGCAGAGCCTGGGCGAGCGGCCGGCCAATCCGTGTGGGGGCGCAGCCTGGGCGAGCGGCCAATCCGTGCGGGGGGGCGGGGCCATGGCGAGCCCAGCGGCCAATCAGCTTTGTGTCACCATAAGGACACAATTTTGGAGCAAGACAGACAGACAGACAGACAGACAGAATAAGGCAATTATATATATAGATATATATAAATTGTCTCTCCAGTAAAGGAGACAAACTCTAGCGCAGCACCACCTATTGGAAGTAGCGATCCTAAAAGTCACAAGTGGATTTTTAAGAATCCTTTGCAATATGACTCAGGATCTATAAGCCAGATCAGAATCCCAATTTGCAGACACGGTGTTTCGGGGTGCTTGCCCCTCGTCAGTGCAAAGTATGGGGGTGTCTAATCTGGCTCATGAGAAAGCTATGTGGGGACCACGGGGGAACACTATTCTCCTTAAGGAGACCTTGCATATATATATATATATATATATATATATATATACTAGAAGGTGGCCCGATTCTAACGCATCGGGTATTCTAGAATTTATTGTGTAGTTAATGTATGATTTTTGTTATATATATATAGATGTTGTGTGTAGTTGCCAGTGTTTGTGTAGGGTGCTGTAAATGTTCTGGGTGTTGTCTGGGTGGGGGTGTGTGTGAGAGCGGTGTTGTTTGTGTGTTGCATTGTGTGTGTTGCGTTGTTTGTGGAGCGCTGTGTGTCTGCAGTGTTTGTGTGTGGTGCTGTGTGTGTTGCGCAGTTTATGTGCGTGTGGGTGTGGGGTGTGTGTGTGTGTTTTGGGGGGAGGTATGTTTTGTGCAATGTGTGTGTGTTGCGCGGTATGTGCGTATATTTGTGTGTGCCGCGGTGTTTGTGTGTTGTGTGTGTGCGGCGTTGTCTGTGTGTGTGAGTGTCTGTGTAGGGGGGTGTTTGTGGTTCCCAGTGTGTGTGGTGTGTTGTGCGGTGCGTGTGTGGCGGTGTGTGTGTGTTTAGGGGGGAGGTGTGCACCCCCCATCGTGCTCCATCCCCCATGCTGCACACCCCCATCGTGCTCCATCCCCCATGCTGCACACCCCCCATCGTGTTTCATCCACGCCATTCTGGGCACCCCCCATCGTGTTTCATCCCCCCCATTCTGGGCACCCCCCATCATGGTCCACACCCCATTCTGCACCCCCCATCGTGCTGCATCC